>NC_090695.1:46160043-46775925 GCF_013368605.1 Nyctibius grandis | reverse complement strand
TCCAGTGTAGACCAGACCTTGTAACACTAAGAGATAGAAGTTCCCGTCAGTGTTGATCAGTTTTCTGTCTTGAGAGCAAACTCACAGAAATTTTTATAACTATATCAAATACTGCTTGCCTGTGCATGGTGTGATTCTCTTTCCTGGATCAGAAACCCGAAGTTTTGGCTAACAGGCTGCGAGCTGGCCTCCTACACAAAGCTGACATCATAATTAATTAAAAGGAAGTCAGTGTACTACTGGTATTCTTGAGATGAGGCATTAGTATAGCACATTCTGGACAGCATCGGCTCCTACAAATGATATCACAAATTGCTTGGCACAGATACAAGCTCTCATCATTAAGGGAAAGTGCAAGAATGCTATTGGGATTCCTGGTGTAGTGTAAAAACAAACATAAAAAAAACCAATTATTCAGTCTTCAAGGATGAAAAGCACGGAGACTACATTAGTGGGTACCTGATGGCAAGGTATAAACTGCATCAGATTGCACCAGACTATGCTGAGAGGTAGTAGCTGCCACTAATCCCTCACCAGAAATAGGAAGGCTTTCTGTTTGTCCCCTAAAGTACTTGCACTCCTCTCATATCACCACTCTTCTGTAACATGATGTGTTCATTTCCCATGATGTGGCTGACCACAGCTGACATCTTCCTATTGATTCCTTTATTCTGTATTTCTAGACATGTTGTTTAATGGTGATAGCAAGTGGGTGAATAACACTTACTATCTTTTCTCAGCTAAGTATTCACAGCTCAAAATCAGTTACTTTTGCAGCTGGCTGCACTCCTGTTGGTTGATCATCCCTGGATCTCTGTCATTTCTTGCTTTAGATCAGGGCTTCCCGGTAGGGCTGATGTCTGTGACAAGCCTTCTTGACTCTGTGATTCCCAGAAGATGCAGAGAATGGACACCCCAGTGACTATGACTCACACTTGGAAGCTGCTGCAGGTCCCAGCTCGGAAGCTCTCCTTCTCTTTTGGCTTGACTCATCAGCAGTGTAAAACAATGCATAATCTCTGAACACTGCTCATTACAGCCAGACTGGAAAGAGGAAAGAAAAACAAGCTCAATTCTGTTAATAACTGTATTTCCACTGCAATAGTCAGAAGTATTATTTCTCTGCCATACTTCGCTTTTTTTTTCAAAAGTCATCCTCTGTTCTGAGCTGGATAGAGATTCTAATTTCTGAAGGGAATAAACCTATTTCTTTAGTTGTTGTTAGGGGATAAATTTACTAAAGCAGCTCATTATATGAGCTGTTTGAGTTTTCTGGATCTACTTTGTGTTCTATCCAAAATGCAGAGAAAAAATTGATTGCCAAAGCACAGAATATTTAGGTTTCGCTCACTGTCTTCTCTAGTCAATAATTCTGTTAACATGTAAGGTATGGCATAGCCTTGTATCTACAATCACAGGAACAAATCATAGGTGCATAAATTTGCAGCTTTTTTTCAGTGGGGTAGTAAAGGATAACTGGTACTTCTGCATTACAGATTAATTGATCAGGAACATCTATGACTGACGCGTGCACCCTTTGATGCAGTCCCTTTAGGGGAATACTAGACCCATTGAGCCATCTCTTGGTCAGGAACTACAGGCACACTTCTCAGCTCTTCTGCCAGCACATGCACTCCAGACACTGGAGAGCACCAGCCATGTCCTCCCCACCTTGCTGTTCTGATGTCTGCAAAGGAAACCTGAGGCACAGCTCATCTCAGAAGGTCCCAAATCTGGGGCAGCTGGGGTCCTCCAGGTTCAGCTATGAGATCCGGAGTGGCAGTCAACATTTTTCCTCAAATCTTGATGGTAGCTTAGAGGTGGTGCAGTCCTTCAAGACTGTGTTGTTAGACCTCTCTGTATTTCCTTATGTCCCCTGTAGTAGTGTGGACCAGTTCAGAATGAGGAGAAAGAACTGAAAAGGAAGGAGGGCAAGATTAGAAATTACCAACATGATCTCATCTTCTTAAAGCTCTAGATTTCTACAGTTACTCAAAGAAGGAAAAGAGAAGTTGCATAGAATTTTCTTAAAGCACACTGAAAATTATATAAAATCATTAAATTACTACTTATTTGAAAGAAAATCAGCAAAAGGAGGTTTCATAGCTACAATGTACACCTGGCACACACAAAGAGATTCACATTTTCAAAAGAGGCTTTGACTCTGTGGTTCACTTGAATGACTCAAAGTTACTGTTCTGCCACGCCGAATTCCTTGCACTTATAGGATTTAACAGATAAAATTGAAACAGGAAAAAAGAAAACAATGAATAACAAATTATGCTTTAAACAGAGGAGCATATTTTTTTTTCCTAAACTGCACAACTGTAACACAGTATAAAACAGCTAAAAGTCAAACTCACACTATCAGGTAACCTGCTATCCACTTCTGCATTTAAGTCACAGCCAGGTGATGAGTCCAGTCAAAAATGCCCAGAGATGTCAAACTGCTGATAACCCAACCAGAATTTCTTGACAGTTTTTAGTCCACCAGTTCACTACAGCTTTCTGCAAGACACAAGGGAAGAAAGACAGTATTTCAAGCTACAGAGGCAACTTTACTTCTCTTTATTTTTTTGTCTTCTGCTTCCATTTCCCTCCAGTGCTGGTATTTGGTGGGGTTTTTTTTTGCAGGGGGGGATTAACTACAATTTAAATGAATTCATTTCCACCTTTCATTTTCCCAGTACCTTTCACCACCTGAAAAGCTGGTCTCAGTTTATGTAAGCCTCTAAAAGATCACTTAACTGGCATTTAGAGTACTTAGGGAACACTGGTCACAAAAATAAAAATCAGAAGCATCTGTGACTCCCAATAAAATATTTAAACCAAAGTGTGAAATGGTATTAGCTTTTTTTCACATCAGATCCAGATAGTTCAACAAAGTCCATGCTCTGTGTACATTTTTATTCTTGTTAAAAATTTAAAAAGCAAGCTTTTAATGTCTCAGCATTAACTTAAGTTGTAGTCAGTCTGTAAAACAATCAGATGCTATTAAAAGTATATTAATAATAAAAGAGATGCTTTAAAGAAAGCTTAGTATCACAGCAACCTCAGTCCACTTTGTTTTCTATATAGCAGGCCTGGCTGAGAATTACTGTGCTTCAGTCAAGCTTAAGAGTGGAGATTTGGGTGGAAAATTCTAACTTTTCCCTTAAAAAAAGAGACTCGAGTATCCTGTTTATGTGACTTTTTTTTTAAAAAAAAAAAAGAAGCAGATGTTACTTTGGTCTTTGATTTAACTTCTGAAATCTGTTACTGCAGTCATAATTTACTTCTACGGAACATTGAGACCCAAGTATGAAATAGCCACCCGTGGCTATTTTAACAATAGCATCTAAGCTGGACAGAGTTTTTTGCTTTCAGAGAGTTATGGCAGAGGAAAGAGAAGGTGTGATTGTTAATCCCTGAGTTTCAGCAGCAAGAAGTTTCCAGAAGCGAGGCTTGACCCCAGCTAGGCCAGGATCTGAATACCAAGGTACAGCAAGGCCATCCTGGTGTAGCCCATCCTAAACAATAGCATCCTCAGGCATGGCCACAGATCTGCATTTACTCCAGAGTCAGGACAAAAAAAAATTTTTAAAGGTGGCTTTAGAGCCGATAGTATTACTTAGAAACACCTAACTGTATCCCTTTTCTCACCAACTTCCATAGCTATAGTAAAGGTGCTCTATTACAAGATGTTAAAACTTTATGAAAATCCTACACTAGATTTGTATAGAATACAGTGAATTGTTCCATATTTCCAATGCCTGTACTACCCATTTGTGACACCCAGCCTTGCCAATACTCACATGTGCACTTTACTTCAGGAACGCATATACAGTTGTAGAGATGTACCGTTAGCATCTTCATATCCATTCTAAATAAAAATTCTGCATTATTGATAACACTTCTTTTTGTATAGCTGAAACTGATACTTAGCTTTTAAAAACGATGAATTTAGAGCAGATATATGTTCGTGATAGCTACCTTTACATCTACAAACGTCTCTGCTTTGTTCAGATTTTTACAGACCTATTTGCTCTGTCTGCTGTTGCCAGTAATATAGTCTTATCAAGCACAAGCACAGGACAATTGTGCTCAAATACCTATAAAGCTTATTACAAACACTGAAGCAAAAATTTATCTTCAGCAGTTATAGGAAATAAGGCCAAAATATCAGTACTTCCCTTTCTAAATGAGGCTGAATCCATCTCAGTCACAGAGATCTAAGTTACTTCTTAAGTTATACAGGTTCCTACTTCTCAAGTTACATGTGCAAGTATACATTAAATAAGTTTCGGGCCGAATGGTCTTCAGGCAATTCTTTCTTACAACCAAGACCTTTTTTCAGGGCTTCAGTGAAATTACTTAATGTGTTTGTAGTAACACACTGCCTCAGGCATGTAGAAGGGTAATACACAGAGATACTGCCTTAATAAACATAGATTTATATCCTGCCTCTCTTTTAATAGCTTTAAAGAGCAATAGGAATTAAGCACATAGTTCTAAAACTATTGGACAATCTCCAGCTGACCCAGGGCGGCTTGTGTTTTACAGTAAAAATACTCTTCAGTACTGAGATTAGAAGCCAGTCGTAAATTGGTTCCCCCTCTACTTTCATGTCTGATATCACGTTTATTACAGAGGCATGAGTTGAAGGAAGATACAAAGCTCAGGCATGAGCCAAGCACCCTCCTTGACATACAGAAAGAAATCTCATCTCCCTTGAGTATGTTTAGGACCTCTTCATCCTTCCTCGATGGAGAGAGAGGCTCCTTATCTCCAGTGAACTTTCCACAGCACCCTTACTTTCTGCTCCGGCACAATCTAATTTGCACAGCCCATGGGCTAAACACCAGACAGAGCCAGCGGAAGAAGAGATCGTCCTAAAAAAAATCTCCCTTGACATTATTTCACATTGCTGCAACCCCTTGCCCTGGACCTGGTGTTAAGCAGGCACAGGACACAAGACTGGGCCCTTGCTGACCAGGCTGCCACCTCTTCCGGCCTTGCTGCGCGGAGCAGCCAGCCCTCGCTGCTCAAGCGGCCTCACCCCAGCACAGGGTCAGGACACAGCCGGGTACACACACAGGGCTGGGAGGAAGGACGAGCTCCAGGATCCAGCCACATGGATAAAGCCAGAAATAAATCCTGTGACTTGGTTGTCAGCGGCAGCCCCAGCTGCCTCTTCAGCGACTTTCACTTCTTGACACTGGCTACAAGGAACGATGCGTAAGCTTTGGAGCTAGCTTCTGGTCTATGCATCAGAAATACAGGAGTTCTGGGATGTCTAGGTGCTGAGCAGCTGTGTTAGCATCACAAGGACTCCAGTGTCTACTGTATCCACATTTAACAGTACTGCTGTAGAGAGTATTTCTTGTTTCGCATTTGTGTATTTTCAGAGATCAACAATGAAAGAGACACCAGACTCTCTTCAGATCAGCAGGTGACAAGCTAGAAAGGAGAGGTAGGGTCCTAGAAAATCCTGTTCATAAAAATAAAATGCTGAACATCAATATGTGAGGTTTTCAAATGATATACAATAATCTGTGGTGATCTCTTTCTCCACCTCCCCACTGAATGCTGTTAATTCCACAGCCAGCTGTCACTGGTGGCAAGGCACTCCAAGAAAGTTTGAGGGGTAAAGTGACAGATGCTTTGCCAAGTACCTGCTGTCTCAAGAATTGCTGAATACTTAACTGTACACCACATCTTACCATTCTAATTGCTTAAGTCATCTTAGTTAAAAAAAAAAACAGAAAAAGAAAAGAAAAAGGCTGTGCCCTGCAATCCTTAAGTTACTGGAGTAAATTAGAAACCAAGTCAGAGACAAAAGCCCTGAAAGGGAGTTTAAAACAACAAAGGGGTTACAGCAATGTATGCTGGACTTCCAAGAGAGGGAACCTAAACTTTCTATCAGTTTCAAATGCAGAGTTTATCTCCAGAGCATCTCTGTCCTCTGCATCTCCTTGAGGATCATTTGGCTTTCCTCTGACTTCATGTGTTCTCAGACCCCTCACTTTCCCTTGCTCGAAAGGGAATGACAAGGTCTGGCCAACACACCCTCCCTCCAGCGTATGTTTTAGACCAGCTTGATTTACAGGCTGATGCTGATAGGTAACGTCAGTGCTAGGAGCCAGTCCCAGGCACTTTAATGGGTCAAATGGAAGAACTCACGTTGTCTCTGGATCTGAGGACAGAGAGAATTGCTGTTCAGAGACACAGAAATATTTGGGGATTCAGATAATTATATAATCACACTTAGGAAAAACAAGTAAAGAGGTTCTGATTTTCACCCTTTGAACAGAACAGAAACATGGTATAACACACAAGTACAACATCACGGAACCAGAATTTTTTTAAGTTGGATAGGGTTAAGCACAGTTTCTATTTGCATTTTTAATTCTGTATTTTTACCATTCCTAATAGCCAAGGAAATCTGAAAAGTATAAGGTGCTGTTGAAGGACCCTCTTGCTCTGGGTCACCCTTTCCTCCCACTCTGAAAGCCAAATGCTTACGGGCTGTGATGGAATAGACACAGACTTTGTTAGTGGGATATCTAAACAAGTATGCTCCCTTTGTTCATGGTCTCCTTCATGTCATTTCTTTCGTCCCTTTGATGGGACACCAAGACACTTTACATCAAGGGCCTTTCGTAGCTGAGGGGGAGTTTGTTAGGCTTAAAGGGAGGAAGTCACAATCTCTTGGGGATTAACCCAGCACTGTTGCCATTTAAATGTGAGAACTTCAGGACATAGTGTAGTCGTAAGTCACCTTTCAGGAATCAGAGTCTACATTTACGGAGCGAAAAGAGAGAAATGAGGCATTTCTACAGAGATCTATTCTGATGAAATGAGAAACAAAAATAAGAGGCTGATGTTTTCCTGGACTCCATTACATGCTGCTATTTATATGAAAATTAGAGACTTTATCTGCAGCTTCCATCTGTGAGAATTTCCAGGAGAGTTTTTAGAACACAAGAATGTGATAGCAAAAAAAAAAGGTTTATAATTAAAATAACCTATATTTTTAAACCTAACTGCTAAAATTGAAGGAGAGTACAGCTTTTGCTTTTTGCATAAAAGACACTGAAAATGGCAGAGGAAAAATATTTTGTAGGCATGTGATAGCAATGCAATTGCAGTTATACAACAAGCATGCAAACTCAAGAAAGAAAAGTTTGAATTTGCTTCAGCAGAGTAAATAGATGAGCGTGGCTGAAACTGCCTTTCTAAGCACAAAGCACCCTTTTATACAAGGTTTATAAAGCATGAACTCAATGAAAAAAGACAGCCTTTGATGTTTCTAGGTAACAGCTTTCATTTAGAGTTATACAAAAAAAAAATCTAGTGTGATCTTTACTCCGTATTCATTTACTAATTGTTACTAAGTATAACACATTTCAAAATTATTTTCACAGAAAGTTATTTAATAGCTATTTATGTATATACAAGTATCCTGCAGAAATATTTTCTTCTCATTTGCTGTGTTCTTGATTTTGCTGGTAAATCGAAGACAAATTGTAGGATCTAAAAAACATCGGTAGAACTTCACAGCACGAAAAGTACTGAAATATACCCCCCCAAAGATTCTAGCTGCCTATTTGTTGTAGTAAAAAAATGACCAAAAATCCTGTGATTGAATCACAGTGTGACAGAAGCCTGAAGACATACACGATACTCCTGGAAGCCAATGAACTTGCCAGCTTCACTTGCACAAATCTTTTCTGGAAGTCAATGAAATTGTTCTAAACTAATAAAAAACTTCACCTTTATAATAGATTGACTCTGTCCGTCTACGCTACTTTACTCCTTCCCTCTCCATCCTCCATCTCGGTTATGTCCCTCAGTTCCTTTGGACTGCAGCTCTTCAGAGGCGGGATGATTTTATTGCTGCACCTCCACAGCTCAGCACAGCTGGGTCCTTATTTATATTGGGCCCTTTGGCTACCATAATAAGATAAGATCATGCTAGAAATATGCTTTTTTTCCTCAAAAATCTTTCCAAATGGGACTACCAAGTGGTGTATAAAGAAATGTAGTCCTTTACATACTAGTACCCACTCTCTTACATACGAAACACACCGAAACTACAGCTCTGACATTCCAGTAACACTGATTCATCCATCTGAATTCACTTCCTTCCATTCCCTGAGTATTTCTAATGTGATCCATCAGTTTTCAGATTGAGAACCCTTCATATCTTGTTATGTTACATACCAATCAACTCAATGTCCTGAGATGAAATCTGAGAAGATAAAATATTGTATGCACAAGCAGGCATCTTTCTGATAAAGTACCATGCTTTCTGTAATGGAAATTTATTTTTAGAAAGTTAATAAAGAGATTAACCTTCCAAACCAGAGGCAGCAGGAAAATTAACAGTTGTTTAATCATGCAGAGAAATAAGATGCTGTACAATGTTAAGCGTAAGACTAGTCACTGACCCTTTCTGGTGAGTGAATGGATTATGTTCAACATTTCAATTTAGCCTAGTACCACAAGTACACAGTAATTATGATTTTATTATACAGTCACATAAATAATGCAATATTTTTAATGATCCATAGCCTTTAGAACACCACACTGAAAACTGTCTAATACAATAAGAAGGTACTATGTACTGTTTAATTTTTACTGACTTTAAGTTATAAGAAACATTAAGAAATTTCAACAGCTTTAAAGAAAAAAATCAACATTGTAACAATGAATTTGTCTAGCTATAACACAGCACATGTCAATAGATATATGGATTGTTGATTAGGAAAGGAATATGGAATCATAAAAAATAAAGTAACCACATTTTAATTATAATGTCTGACTTAACATAATCATTATTTTGCCATTATACTAAAATAGCATCTAATGCATGTAGGATATTTTTAAATTTAACAATGCAAGCACTAAACTGCTAATGAATCAATGCCATGCATCTCATTATTTCTTTCAATTCTTCCAAAAACAATATATTCCCTTCTTCCTCCCCAGAAAGAGCAAGGATTTTAGTGAAAACACAATGCTGAACAATTGCCTTTAATATAAGGATCTCTAGGGGGGCTCTGTTCCACTCTCTGTGGGAATGGACCTTTTTTGTTATTTTGTTCCTGGAAAGTGAAAGTCTGAAAAGCATGAGCGTGATGCAGTGAAAAGCCTTTCAAAAGGAGGGCTGGGTGTAGACATACAGATGTGAGTGGGTGTTATTTGGGCAATGAACAAAACTAGCCCTGCTCTTTGGCTTTCTCTATGAACATCTGCCTTTCAGACTGTCACAGGTCAGTATGCATACTCTTGCTTCAACCACTTCCATCCATGCACAAAATTCTGACCACACAGTAACATGTATACTGAGCCAAAGTTGCCTGCTCAGCAGAAGCTCATGCTGATGTTGATGTACATCCCTACCCCTTCATTTCACAATTACCAAAACTAAAGCACATATATGTGCATTTCTAATACATTCACAATTATCAGAGCCTGTCTCTTGCAGCTCTCTGTTCTCTGCCCAGCCACTGTCTATGGGCAGCTTGCTATTTTATTTAAATGGCTGTGGTCATCTTCTTGACAGGTCAGCACCACCAAGTGCTTTTTAAGGCTTTTCCAAACATCTTCCACACTTCTAAAGAACACTGGTAGCTCTGTTCCTTTTCTCATTGTATTTTCTTAGCTTGGTCTAGTCTTCTTAGACTGCTCCATAATCGCTGTCAGTGACTGTCCTCACCAGGAATCCCAGAGAAGCATGTTCTCTATGCCATAACTTGCATGGAATCTTATTCCAAAAATTAGCTAATTAGCTAATCAATTAGCTAATTTAGATATGTTGAAGTTACAGGATGATACTGCTCTTTGATGCTAACAAGAGACCCTCTTTGTGAGCCAACAAAACCAACCACAAATGTTCCTCAGCCTCAGTTCCTCTCTTCCTTATTCTGCGCATCACAACTAACCCTACAACTCTCACATGTTCTTTGACTTGACAGCAACAGATCTGATTGATTGATTGACTTCTACCTACCAAAACATTCAAATATATTCAGTCTTAAACCTCACTGAATTTCTCTCATTATAAATCTGCTTCACTGTCAGAGCAGCTGTACTAAAACATAACCTAAGCCTATGTCGGATCTTGAATTTCTCCATGGCTGATTTGGGTTTTTATAAATGCTGTCAAAAATGATAAAATCTGAAATGAAAGGAAAGCAAGAAATGTGGTCACATGATCCTGCCTGGGCAACATAAAATGTAAATTGCTGAATGATCCATCAGTATAATATCAATGATCTATGAATTGTGCTTTTAAACATCACCTTACTGATTGCTGTGCAGCAGCTAACTCCGGGCATGAGCTGCTCCTTGGGAAGGCTTGCATGCTACCAAAGTGATGTCTACAGGCACTTCAAGATGTCCAACTCCAGAACCGAAGGGAAATACCCATATGGTGGTAAGATATGGAGTGTGATGACTGCCTGCTGCTGCCATGTCAGAGTTGCTAACATGGAGCACAACTGGTAGGTGAGTAATTCAAGAGAAGAGGACCCAGTCTGGTTTTTTGAAATCTCAAGACTGGAGGGTGGGGTGGGGCGAGGGCAGGGGGATGTTGAAGTAAGAGAACTTTCTTCTCTCTGCCCCAAGGACTTCAGTAGTTTTTTGTTACTCTGACAAGGAGCACAAAACATAACTCTCTTACTTTTCACATTTATCCCCATAGTTAATACTACTCTTTCAAATTAACATAATTTATCATTAAACATGAAAAAATCCAGATTTTTAAAAACACAGCCCTCACATGTCCTAATTTTCTATTTCCCCTTATACTACTTTACTTCATTTCTAAACCCCAAGTTAAATAAATAAATAAATAAATATGCAAAAGCTACAACCTACTATTTCCCATCTAAATATTGTGACACAGAGACACAGAAATCATTTCTTCGGTTTCTGATATTCACCAATTTAACAATATCACAATTTTAAATTCCTCAGTTTCCTATCAGCCCTAAAGGAATGATAGCCATATATAGCCTGTCGCAGAATTTCTTTCAATGACCCTCATATATGCAAGCTTAAGGAATTTTGAGGTATTCACACAAGTATAATCATTCTCTCTTTAAACTATTAAAAGTATATAAAAGGGAACAAGCTAATAGGTTCTCCTGATGAGTCTGTCAGGGCTAAATCCAGATTCCTTCAATGCAAACAGGAGTTTCACCATGAATTCAGTAGGGCTGAGAGCTCATGAATTACTGGGCCAGCCATTCTGATGGCCATATAAATTAACAATAGATTTAGAGAATACTTCTAGTCTCTCTCCTCTTCCTACAAGCACAATTTAACTTCTGGTTTTCTTCTTTATTGCCCCTTGATGAACTTGGTCTTACAAGATTTCAGAGAGATTTTTCTCTGAAGTACAGCTGGTGTTTTTCATTTGGAATTAAAAGACTCAAGGACTAATCATCCCTACTTGCTCTATTTGAAAAGGCCAGAAAAGTTTCAAGTAATCCCCTGCTGTTATACTAAAGGAATTGAACAGAGCAGCTAACCGAATGCCTACACAACCCTTCTTACTGAATCTGCCAAATCTGCCAAATCTGACAACAACTGTGCTGGTTTGATTGGATTGTTTTAGAGACACAGAGAAATTGGCCAAGATGATCATGTCTTTCCATTAACACCATTTGATAACAAATATTCTTGTCTGTGGCAACCTGGCTAGATTCAAATCAAGAGAGGTCCTGTAGTTTATTGTAAATCTCTTAGTTAGCCATTGTTTTGTTTTTTCATTTTCAAGCTTGTTGCCTGCATGAGATTTCCTTTAGTCCATTACAAACTTCATAAAGTGCTTTATATTCTATACTAAACAAGTCACAAAACTATTTACACAATAGAGAAAAACAGAACTAAAAATCAACCATGAGTTGTACACTTAGGGATACACAGGTAACGAGCTACATGTGTAGTTCTGCAAGTAGTTCTGAACTGATAAGTGAGTTATTTCTTTAAACTTCAGATGAAAAAATCTCCCAGCTTGAACATGAATTTTCTGTAGCAAAGAATGCTTTGCAACTCCATAAATCACAGAGGTCATTAGACAAAAGAAAGAATGAAACAAACAAACAAAGACATTAATTCAAACTTGTTCTTCATCCTACTCATTGCTTGGTACTGCTTCCAATTTACTATGCTTTTGCAACATATGGGCCAATCCTAATACTGGTTATGCCAGTGTGTCCCAATTCTCTTCAAAAGTATTAGTAAAAATACATGTTCATGTGCCACAGAGCTGAATTGCATACCAGGTATTAAAATTAGGGCAACTTCTAGATATTCTGCTTGCTAACCAAGCTGTTTGTTGAGTATTATCAATATCTGACTTCATAATAGAAATACACTGCTTGTCTTTTAACTTAGAAAATACTGTTAAAATATGGTTGCTAAATGAAGCATTCTTTTTGAAACAAAATCTGTTTGGTATTTTTAATTCTCAGATTCTGCTCAAACAGCCCCATGGTTTACAGTTAGGGGGAGCAAAAAATCATTAGTTGTTTAATCATGTTTTAATGAGCACTCCGTCATCTTGCACAAAGCAGGTTTTACCTTGATAATTCCTAGCGCTTTGGAATGCAACAGTTGCTACCTACCAGAAATCAGAAAATATGATTTTATATTTTCCACTTTTCATCCTTAAATGAAAAATTACTACATCCATGTGGAAATCTTAAGAAAAGGTATCTTTTGATCCTGACCTTTTACTGAGTGAGCAGGATCAAAAAGGCACATGTGTCACAGAAAGCAGTTTATAAAATAATGATGTTGACCCTTCAAGTCTTCCAAACCAGTAAAGCTACAGAGAACTTCTCTTATATTTCAGTACAGGAATAGAACTAGTGCTGTTGACTTGCCCCTCCACTGAAAATTGTGGCGTGTCCCCTAGGTCAGAGGAACCCATATTCCTGTTGTTTTTTTTTTTTACCTAATTAACATGAAATGCAAAGGAACAGCATTAGGATAAATTCTTAGAAACAGTCAAGTATGTCTGGGAGAAGCCTCACATTCACAGGCCCTGATTCTCATTGTGGACTTCAAGCAGCTGGTTATGGTTGACCAGACACCTCTATTATCTGCTGAAGGACAGTGCAACAGGGCACAAGCAGTCAGGAGGTTTCTGGACTGTGCTGATGACAACTTCCTGACAGGTGATCCCCAATGAGGGGAAATGCTCTGCTTAGAAAAATGGAAGAACTGAGCAGGGATGTAAATGCTGGGAGCATCCTTGGCTGCAGTGACCGTGAGATGATGGTATTCAGGATCCTGGGAGGAGAAAACAAGGCAAAAAGCAGGATCACAGCACTGGACTTCAGGAGAGCAGACTTTGGCCTGTTCAGGAACCTGCTTAGAAGAATCCCATGGGGTACAGCCCTGGAGACAGAATGGTCAAGGAAAGTTGATCTTTGAAAGGCCATGGCAAGTAGGGAAGAAATGGAAGAAAGCAAGTATCTGTCAGCCTTACCTTGATCTCTGGGAAAGTAATGGAGCAAATCTTCCTAGACATCACTCCCAAATGAATGAAGGATGAGAAGGTGATTGGGAACAGTCAGTATGGATTTATAAAGGGGAAATCATGCCTGACCAACTTGATAGCCTTCTACAATAAAATGATTGGCTTGATGAATGAGGGAAGAGCAGTGGATGTTGTTTATCTTGACTTTAGTCAAGGATTGACTTTTAGACCTGTTGAGTTCAAGGCTTTTGACACTGTCTCCCTGAACTTCCTCACAGGCAAACTAATGAAGTACAAACTAGATAAGTGAACAGTGAAGGGGATTGAGAGAACTGCTGAGCTCAAAAGGTTATGATCAGCATCATGAACTCCAGTTGGAAACCAGTCCCTAGTGGTGTACCCCAGTGGTCAGTACTGGCACCCCTACTGTTTAATATCTTCATAAATGACCTGCATGATATGACAGAGTGTACCATCAGCAAGATTGCAGATGATACAAATTTGGAGGAGTGGTTGACACACCAGCTGGCTGTGCTGCCATTCACGTGGTTGTGGATAGTCTAGAGGAACAGGCAAACAAGAAATCTTGTGAAGTTCAAAGGGAAGTGGCAAGTCCTGCCCCCGGGGAGGAATAACTCCAAGTATTATGGGGGAACCACAGTACCCCAAGTACCATACACTGAAGGCTGAATGCCTGGGCAATGGCTTTTCATTGGCCATGAAAAGGACCTGAGGGTCCACAAGGTGATCATAAGGAAGCAATGTGCCTTTGTGAGAAGAAAGCCAACAGCCTCCTGCTTTAGGAGGAGCATCACTAGCAGGTCAAGCGAGGTGATCCTTTCCCTCTACTCCGCACTGGTGAGACATGTTTGGAGTAATGTGTCCAGTTCTGGGATCCCTACAAGACATGAACATACTGGAACAGGTCTACCAAAGAGCCATGAAGATGAGTTAGACTGTAGCATCTTTCACATGAGGAGAGGCTGACAGAGCAGGGACTGTTTAGCCTGGAGAAGAGACGTCTCAGGGGAATCTTAATCAATGTGTGTAAATATCTTATAGGTGTGAGCAAAGAAGATGGAGCCAGACTCTTCTCAGTGGTACTCAGTGACAGGACAAGAGGAACTGAAATAGAGGAAATTCCATTTAAGCATAAAAAACACCTCATTTGCTGTGCAGAAACACTGGAACATATTGCCCATGGAGGCTGTGGTATCTCCATCCTTAAAGGTATTCAACACCAGACTAGACATGGTCCTGACCAACCTGCTCTTGCTAACTCTGTTTTGGGCAGAGGGCTCAGAACAGAAGAAATCCAGAAGTGCCTTCCAAACTCAGCTGTTCTGTGATTCTGTGAACTAGTGTTTGCTATCTGCAGTCACGTTCTGGAGACTGAGCAGTTCTTATTCCCTCATA
Source organism: Nyctibius grandis (assembly GCF_013368605.1). Lineage (NCBI taxonomy): Eukaryota > Metazoa > Chordata > Aves > Nyctibiiformes > Nyctibiidae > Nyctibius > Nyctibius grandis. The sequence continues at coordinate 46,761,029 of NC_090695.1, read as the reverse complement.
GTGTCTCTCTTGCCTCCTTTTTTTGGAATACTACTGGCCTTTACATAACAGCTGAATAGAAGTATACTGCCCTGAATCTTGAAAATCTCAAGCCTCCAACACACATAGACTGTCCAATTTGCACAACATATGACAGAAAAGTAGACCATTTGTGACAATCTTCCAAAATATTTGTACTAGGCTTAACCTAAAATCCTCTGTGTTATTTCATCTATTCCCACAGCCTCTTCCCAACTGAATAAAAATTACTTTTAATTAAAGCAAACTCCACTTTACAGTTCTGGAATGCTGTATTTTTTTCTCTTTTCTCTGGAATTGTTACATTGCTGAAGCAACAATACATGTGATACAGAATAGAGAGCAAATTAAAATATACATTTAAGATGATATCGAGTGGGATTAATGGAATACATAAGAAACCAAGTGACTACATGGGTGGACAAGGGACGAGCTACAGATGTCATCCATTGGGATTTCTGTAAGGTCTTTGACATGGTCCCCCACAACATCCTTCTCTCTAAATTGGAGAGATACAGCTTTGATGGGCAGCCTGTTAGGTGGATGAGGAATTGTTTGGATGGTCACATCCAGAAGGTAGTGGTCAATGGCTCAATGTCCAGATTGAGATCGGTTATGAGAGGTGTCCCTCAGGGGTCTGTATTGGACACACACAAGGCTATGGGCCTGGATGGGATTCACCCCAGAGTAATGAAGGAACTGGCAAATGAACTTGCCAAACCACTCTCGATTATCTACCAGCAGTCCTGGTTAACTGGAGAAGTTCCAGCTGACTGGAAAGTAGCGAATGTAATGCCCATCTACAAGAAGGGCCGGAAGGATGATCCAGGGAACTATAGGCCTGTCAGCCTGACCTCAGTGCCAGGCAAGGTGATGGAACAGATCATCCTGAGTGCCATTACACGGCACATGCAGGACTATCAGGGCATCGGGGCCAGCCAACATGGATTCATGAAAGGCAGGTCCTGCTTGACCAACCTGATCTCCTTCTATGACAAAGTGACCCGCTTAGTAGATGAGGGCAGGGCTGTGGATGTAGTCTATCTAGACTTCAGTAAGGCATTCGACACTGTCTCCCACAGCATCCTCCTAGACAAACTGGCTGCCCGGGGCTTGGATGGGTGGACTCTTCGATGGGTTAAAAACTGGCTGGATGGCCAAGCCCAGAGAGTGGTGGTGAATGGGGCAAAGTCCAGCTGGTGGCCGGTCATTAGCAGTGTTCCCCAGGACTCAGTTTTGGGGCTGGTGCTGTTCAATATCTTTATAGATGATCTAGATATAGGGATTGAGTGCACCCTCAGTAAATTTGCAGATGACACCAAGCTGGGTGGGAGTGTCTATCTGCTGGAGGGTAGGAAGGCCCTACAGAGGGATCTGGACACGTTAGATAGATGGGCCGAGACCAACAGCATGAGGTTCAACAAGAACAAGTGGCGGGTCTTACACTTCAGCCACAAAAACCTCATGCAGCGCTACAGGCTGAGGGAAGAGTGGTTAGAAAGCAGCCCGGCAGAAAGAGACGTGGAGGTGCTGATATACAGTCAGCTAAACATGAGCCAGCAGTGTGCCCAGGTGGCCAAGAAGGCCAATGGCATCCTGACCTCTATTAGGAATAGTGTAGCCAGCCGGTCTAGGGAAGTGATCATCCCTCTCTACTCGGCACTGGTGAGGCCACACCTTGAATCCTGTGTCCAGTTGTGGGCCCCGCACTTCAAGAAAGATGTTGAAGTGTTGGAGCGAGTCCAGAGGAGGACAACCAAGCTGGTGAAGAGTCTGGAGAGTATGACCTATGAGGGTTGTTTAGCCTGGAGAAGAGGAGGCTCAGAGGTGATCTTATTGCAGTCTACAACTACCTGAAGGGAGGTTGTAGTGAAGTGGGAGTCGGCCTCTTCTCCCAGGCAACTAGGACAAGAGGACATAGCCTCAAGCTTCGCCAGGGGAGGTTCAGGTTGGACATTAGGAAGAATTTCTTCTCAGAAAGGGTCGTTAGGCATTGGAATGGGCTGCCCAGGGAGGTGGTGGAGTCACCATCTCTGGATGTGTTTAAGAAAAGACTGGACTTGGCACTTAGTGCCATGGTCTAGTTGACATGATGGTGTCAGGGCAATGGTTGAACTCGATGATCCCAGAGGTCTCTTCCAACCTGATTGATTCTGTGACTCTGTGATTCTGTGATTCTGTATTGGGATCAGTACTGTTTAATATCTTCATCAATGACATAGACCGTGGGATCAAGTGCACCCTCAACAAGTTTGCAGACCACACAGAACTGAGTGGTGTGGTTGACACACCCAAGGGACAGGATGCCACCCAGAGGGACCTGGACAAGCTCAAGAAGTGGGCTCATGTGCACCTCATGAGGTTCAACAAGGCCAAGTGCAAGGTCCTGCACCTAGGTTGAGGCAATCCCTGATATCAATACAGGCTGGGGGATGAAGGGGTTGAGAGCAGCCCTGAGGACCCTGGCCTGCATCAACAGAAGCGTGTCCAGCAGGTTGAGGGAGATGATTCTGCCCTTCTACTCTGCTCTGGTGAGACCCCACCTAGAGTACTGCATCCAACTCTGGAGTCTTCAGCACAGGAAAAACATGGATCTGTTGGAGCGGGTCCAGAGGAGGACCACGAAGATGATCAGAGGAGTGAAGCACCTCTCCTATGAAGAAAGGCTGAGAGAGCTGGCGTTGTTCAGTCTGGAGAAGAGAATGCTCCAGGGAGACATTCTTGCAGCCTTTCGATACTTAAAGGGGGCTTATAGGAAAGATGGAACAGACTTTTTAGTAGGGCCTGTTGCAACAGGACAAGGGGTAATGGTTTTAAACTAAAAGAGTGTAGATTATATTGCATGTAAGGAAGAAATTCTTTATGATGAGAGTGGTGAAACATTGGAACAGATTGCCCAGAGAGGTGGTAGATGCCCCATCCCTGGAAACATTCAAGATCAGGCTTGGACAGGGCTCTGAGCAATATGATCTAGTTGAAGATGTCCCTGCTCAATGCAGGGGAGTTGGACTAGATGACCCTCAAAGGTCTCTTCCAACCCAAACTATTCTATGATTCCATGATTCTAAGCATCTGATGAAAAAAATAGAACTCTCAGAAGAAAGTTGTAAGGTTTGCTGTCAGACTAGCAACTAGACTTGTGCTTAGATGTCCTGTTGATGTAAGCAGTCAGAAAAGCAGCCTGGTTAGAGGGGGAAATTACTGAAAGAAGAAAATGTCTGCTGAAAACTAGTGGCAAAAAATGCCTACCAGGCTGGGATCTGTGAGCCTGGAAACTAGGTCTGTGAACCAGAATCATCCTTGAAAATGGCAGCTGGCATCTTGGAAGTACAGCTCAGGTACCTAGAAAGCAGAGACATCCTGAGATACCACTGATCAGCGCTAAAACAAGGGATTGACACCTTATCATCTGAAAAGGTGGAAAACAGTCTGGAAAAATAAAAATTGCTCTGTAAGCACAGAAAACTTCATCATCCATTGCCTATTACAGGTGAAAAATTGAAATTAACAGCATCTATTGGCTGCTTGAAGTGGTGATGTCCTACACCCTTTTATGTCTCTGTGATATAAAAGGAGATTAATTTTTATCCAAAGTGGAGCTTCTCTCCCTGAGAACTTCCCTTGCTACATGTACTTTTTCTTTTCTAAACAGGCTGAATACTCTGCACAAACTTTCTACAAGGTCCTGGGCTCTCACTGGGGATGCCCAGCTGACTCCAAACTCTGTGACGCAGATCACTTTTTTAGAGAGACTGTCTGTAAGCTCATTGGTCCCCTTTTTGGGCCCACTTTTGGGTTCAGCTCGGTTTGTCCTCTCACTTCTGGGGTGGTTGGGTCTGCCTCTGGAATAATTTTTCTCCCCCTTTGGGATGGTCTGTCCCCTTCTGAAATCTGCCTAATTCATTTGATACCAATATCATAAATCTATATAAATAATCTATCATATCTGCTGTTATACTATTGATAAGTTGTTTCACTAATAAAAAGCTCATAGTAGCCTGTAATAGTATATACCTAATTGTTTGTTACTTCTATTGATTGTTGCTATGCAATTGATTGTTGCTGTTATTGACTGCTGCCATACTATTGATTGATACTATATTATTGTTTGCTGATAGTAACTTGTAATAGCTGGATATATAAATTCATTTTATTAATCATACTTACTAGAGGTGATTTTTTTTAATTATTATTTTTATTTTTGTGTAGTTTACTTGATTTTTGTGGTATTTGTGGTAATCTGTAATAAAGTGGAGAAATTTAGACGATAAAGCTTCTGTGTCCTTGTGCATTGCGGAATCCTACAAACCCACAGTCATAATCTTTATACACCCATAAACTGCATAACACTTCAGGTCTTGACACCCACCCAACATCATCTCCTTTCCATAAAAGTGTTATCAACAAAGAGATATAAACACCATATGGGGATGTTCCTTGCACAGAAGAATATCTAGGTGGCATATTAGCTGACTATTTAGTGCCTCTGGTTCTGTTTTACAGTCTTACATAGGGGATGTCTTTCGGTGTATCATGTGGCGGTTTCAGGTGTTACCAGACAGCCTCCACAAGGCAGTTACTTGTCCACACAGTGTTGAAGCCAGTGGTGAAGAGACAGCTGGAAAGGAGGATAGCCGTGGAAAAGGACAGAAAGATGGGGAGAGGAGAGGAAGGCAAAAAAGAAGCATGAAAAGACTATTACTCTTTATCTTGCCTTTCCCATCTACAAATAAACCTAATGGTATTTTTCTCTTTTGCAAAGTTCTCAGTTGTATTCAAGAGACAATCTGAGCTGAAAGCACTTCAGTCAATGCAAGATACCTCTCAGTCCCATCAGGATGTGAACTACTGACTGTAGGTGATAATCCATGTATAATCCTGATAATGTGGCTTACATTCTAATTTTATTTTTGCACACCTGAAAAAGATAAACAGTGATTGTGACTGTCAGTAATATTGCAATCCACCTGTAACCTACTGTGTACAAGAAAAAAGATAGGCAGGGCATGACAACTCTATTTCTCAAAGATTTGAGGCATTTCAAAGACCCTTCAACTAGGAAAGAAGCATAAAATTTCTCCACAATGAGAATGTATCTGTAAAATAAACTATTGCAGATCTTGAATAATTTCACTCTGTTGAAGTCTAAACACACTAAGTAGAATTCATCTTACTTACTAAATTTGGTGTCAAAGGCAATGTTACCAGCCAGGCTCCCTTAACAGTCAACAATGGAAAACAGGTACTCCTGGGGGAAACTCATTTAATCCCTCTCAAAAGCCAGCTGAAGGATGGGATTAATTACATTCTGAAGGTGATGATTTTTTGTAACTAGCTTCTATACACAGAGTTTGCAGTGACTAGCTCGTGCCTCATCTTTTAACTTTCGATGCCCATGTCAGAACTGATGAACCGTACATCCTAAAAAAAAAAAAATCTACTTACCTCAGTTTAGGATAATGATAATTTAGGAAACTAGTCTATATATAACACATGAATTCTGAGTAGAATTAAAAACAATTCCACTACTAAGTGTGACAGGGTATGAGGATTCAGGCTGTGCTGGATATCTGCCAAGGAGGAAGAGAGGCTGCTGCCTTCAGATACTCCTATTTGTACCGAAGTACTGAGGCATATCTTAGGAGAAATTAGATCTTTCCAGCTTCTCAAAAGTAGTGTGAGTACAACGACTGGGGCAGAAATATGACAATTAAGATGTCATGTGCTTCTTTTGAAATATACAAGGCCTTATACTGTTGCAAGGGATTCAAAGAACACAATGTAGGCTTGGCCAAAACAGGAGAAAGCACGCTTTTACATGGGGAAGGATAGAAGGAAAGTTAATAAAGGAAAAAAAGACTTCATGATTTGCAGTAAAAATCATGTTCAAGTGAGGTGAGTCTCTATCTTATCCAAGTGTTAAGAAGACAGTAGCAAGAACGACAGACTTTACATTACCCCTTTCTAAATCTTATCATTTCTTGATTTATGGTAAAATGAGTAAACCTGTGTATTTGTTTGCCTTTGCCTTTGTATCTCCCTGAAGAGCTGAACAGTTAATCAAGAATAGTCCCCACGTGGGAGGTACAGCAAAGTTGTTTCCTGGGTGGGAATGGGTCAAATGTCATCTGCTCTGTTTCTGTCACTTAGTTATCTGAATGTTAAAGCCTCGGCCTCTGGGATGCGAAAAAAGTAGACTAAATCATCCAGCTTGTGTGCTGGAAAATCCAAGAAAAAAAAAGTCAAACAGGTACACAATCGAAAGCAAGTTTAAGAAAAATATCCAGCACAGTGAGACCTGGAACCAACAGCCTCACAAGTGAGCAGACAGGGAAATTCTTTAAGGGCACTGTAACATTGCCTACATGAAAAGATATTAAAAAAAAAAAAAAACAAACCACCAGAAAAACCCCTAAACACAAACTCCAAACATTTCTCCACAAATGTCAAAGCAGTTTGCACTGTTCCTCCGGAATCTTCCCTGAAACTTTGTCAAGAGTAGCAAAAAATATCATTTTTACAGATAATTTAGATTCATTGGTAAATGGTTCTGCCAGAACTTTCTTGTGCAGTTCTAACTGCAAAATGTTACTTTTGCAATACCTGTAAGCTAATTGTGCTGTAGGGCTAAAACTGAGAGCAGAATTTTATTTACTACTTTCAATGGTAATATCCCACAGACAGTCTCAATACTATAAGGTTGGTTGCTTCCCCTAAGGAATGACTAAAACATTTTGGCTATTTTTGCATCCTAGTGTTTCACAGTAATTCAGTGATGTTCAAAAGATTGCATCTTTTTGGGTAGGTACTTTCATCTTTACATGACGAAATGCAATCAATATTCTCATGCTGTATTTTCAATAAGTCATCATGGACAACTTTGCTGAATTAGCAAACTTTGAATTGACATGGAGTTAATAACAATCCCCAAAGAGATTCCTTTTCCACACTTGCACTCAGTAAGGGATATGTACTGTGGTCTACCTTAAGGTCTAGATTTTGCTATCACTCATAGCAGCATTAGACACAGGTAATTTCATGAAGTTAATGGAGCTGCCCTTCTTATGCCCACTGTAAAAGATTATCAGAATCTAGCCACCATGGAAGCAGTACCACCCACCACATTTTAGACTGCATGTTGTCTTTTGTTCTTGTTTTTCCTAGTTTCCTGCAAAGACGAGGGTTGTACAGCCATGCCCTGCTGATCTGACTGTCAATGTGATAAGAAATCTGTTGAAGTCTTTTCTATAAACCATCATGTCTGAACCTAATAGCTAGTTTCAGCCAAATTGATGGAGGGATCACTGCTATTTTAAGCTCTGGGAAAACAAGTGACCTCATAGTTAGACTTAGTAAGTGACTTTTTAACTCAGTTTGTAGAATTTGTTACCATCTCAAATGAGGAAAAGAGATTAACATATACTCAAATGTTATTAGATGCCCAAGAATCCGCATTACACATTCCATACCTTCAGAAAAAAACGGCAGTTATGGCCTGCATCTTCCTAGAAAAGTGAAGTCTATCAAGACTAAGGCACGAACCCACAGGAGTCCAGATTTACAGTATGATTGTTATTACTCATACATACATTTTTTTCGCTGAAATTTTCCAAGAATATATTTTTTCCTGTAGATGAAGTTTGGATGAAAAAGTTCAATTCCTTTGGAACACAAAGAAAGTTGGGGAAAAGCAAAACACATTCCATTTATTAGGATATATATTTAATTATTAAAAAAAAAAAACTTCTCTAGCTGGGAACAGAAAGAAGATAAAGTATGAAAGTTCTTGTCCTGCCACTGTCTTGAGCAGCAGATAGATAGCTTATCTATGACTGTCAATCCTTTGTTCATTAAAAATAATTTTTGCTTATAAAAATGCTACATCTTCTCCAGTGTAAATCAACAGTTTTAAATCCAGCAAATAAGTGATAGCAGAAGTAAAAGAATACTAAAGCCAGTATTTAGACAAGAAAAATATACTGCATTGTTTAATAGTGAATTGGTTAGCAGCAACTGAAAATATTTCTGGCATTAGCAGAGGAGGTAGTGGGTTTGTTTGGACACTAGGTGCTTCACAGGTGCTTCATAGGTGCTTTAACTATAGGTGCTTCATCATCTCATAAAATGAAGATGTGACCTGGTAGCACTCTTGTAATTGTTACGACTGCTTTACTACATTGCTATTAGCCAATCAATCTCTTTGGCATTTGAGCAAAATACTGCATTTTGAAAGTGAGCTCTTCAGAGAGTCAAGTCCTTTTCTTATTTCACTGAGCAATTTTATGAATTGCAGTTCTGCAAAACTCAATGAAGGAAAGGTATTCCATGCACCCTGAAAACATGAAATTCAAACACACACCATTTTCATTGTGACATAGTGTTTTTAGGTTTACCTCACAAGTTTGCCTCATAAACACAGATTTTTATGTTAGGTAGAAGGCTATTTACATTTAGTATACAAGCCTTGTGTTTCACTAATGTTGACTTTGTAAATTAGTCTGAATATATCTTAAACACTAATTTTTTTCACTTCTTTTCTTTTGGTCACCTGAAAAAGCATTATCCTTTCCTTCTTCAAGTGACATAAAGGCAAGTCATGACCATGTCTTTTTAAACTATGAATATACATCTGAGAAAAAGTTTTAAAGTGATATTTTGGGGTTTGGTCCCAAGTGATATAATATCCCAAGTGATATTTTGGTGAAGCCCATGATTCAGAAACAATAAAATTTATTACCATAAATTCATCAGATTGAAATGCAGGTTCTGCCTTCCTTTATAATCTGTTGCTGTTGTTAACATTTAAAGCTTCCTATATCCTGAAGAAATAAAAATAATTTCCATCAGACAACGGCTGTTATTTTATCTTGTTATCTCTGCTATCTTTCAGTTTGAACCTGTCTAAGTAAATGCACATTATTCATTACCGTTTCCATTAGTCATGACACAGGTAGTCAATCATTTGCAAAAAATCAAGAGATTTAGGAAACTGTACAAGTACATAAACACAGATTTTGTTCCTGGCACGTACTTGGTTCTCACAAAATCCATTTTGCTTCACATGAGTTATCTCACATAACTTGCAATTACTTGGCATAACTGTATATTTTTAAAATATCTATGTTGGAGATGCAGAAAAAAAGCATTATTCAGGCAAGTCATATACATTGGTTTATATAGTTAAGTCTAGAAGATAAAGACCCCACTCCAGACTTTAAGGGGAAGATGGCTGAGGATTGAATAGCATTGCCTTATCCATTCAAGGAGGATGTTATCCATCCATCAGCATGATGTATTTCCTTAAGACTATCAGCAGTAGCAAAGTGATAAGATAATGGAATGCATTCATTTTAATTATATGGAATATTTCCCCAGTGAAAGTTCAAAATAGTTCCAGTTCATTTTACTAGTGAAGGGATAAAGAAACTAATCACTTTTTAGCTAGATATGTTTGAATAAACAAATGCTGCATAGTCATTTCCAAAAAGATATATTTTTGCATAGATTCACTTGGGGTTTTTTTGGTTGGTTGATTTGGTTTTTTGGTTTTAATATGGACATCCATCTTAGAAGTAAGAGTTTTTTAGTAACCTTGTGACTGTTACATTTTCCTCCCCTACAATTAGCATCGCTACTATAGACTTTCAAAACTGCTTTCAAATACATATTATCAGTGAATAACTTGATGTAGTATTTGCTTTTTTGTACACTGAAATGTTTTAATTTAACAAACTGTTATGATTTTGAGTGTAGACCATATATAGGCTCTATGGAGACTGTGGTATTCTGATGACCAGCTTCACACACTGATGGGATCCTTTATATTACACTGCTCAATGAACAGTCATCTATAATTCACTATGCAGTTACCATAACCATAAAGATTTAACATTTGTAGTTCATCTGAGTAACTGAAAATACATATGAGCACAAATATATCACAATTGAGGAGACTTACTCCTACCTAATCCTGGTGACCAATGTCATGTTAAAAAACAACAGAGACAGGAAATTTGGAAGTTTTTATGGAAAGATAGATTTTTGATAAAACAAAATAGATAGAATATATGGAGTTTAGTCATGATACTTAAGCTCGTTGATGAAATGCATCACTAAAGAACATGTGATGTAACCTTGAATATGTGTGGACTTAGGCTTAGTGAAGGAAGCTTTTAACAGTAAGTGTTTTTTCACTAAATGCAGATTAGTGAGGTGGCTCTCCCTGACATATATTTCTCAGTTATGTTTCTAGCCCAATGTTAGACCAGGAATAACTTAATTAAACCACCATAATTAAGTCATAAACCCAAGGTGAGTGAGAGCAGGTAACACATTTTATCAATTGGATGAAGCATTTTGTTCAGTCCAAGGCTATCAGTGAAGCTGAGCTCTCCGGCAACACCAAGTCTTTCCAAGGAGGGCTGCAGAAACACAGTGCATCCACTGCCTGCTAGCAGCTCCCACCTCCATCCAGCAGAGCCCAAAGCTGGATGGAATGGGTGCAGTCATACAGGGAAAAGCCAGAGACCCCTTCTCACAGAGACCGTGTCAAAACAGCTACAGTGAAGATCTTTATAGCAAACAGTGTCTCCTCTCTCCGATAAAGCTGCCTTTGATCTTGCATAGTTCTGAAAACACCACGGAAGGAATTCTGGCTTAAAAAAGTGGAGTATTATTTTCTCATACAGAGTGAAATATGATACGCAAATATTAGGATGATGCACTGGACGTGACAAAGGGTACAAGTTGCACTGGGAGAGGTTTTATTGATAAGAAAGAAATAAGAAAGAATATCTATAAGAAAGAATTTTTTTACAGTGAGAACAATCATTCACTGGAACAACCTCACCAGGGATGTAGTAGAGTCCTCATCACTGAAGGTTTTCAAGATGCGATTGGAGAGGATGCTAGGTAACATCATCTGGGCTCCCTTTCCCATGAAAATATAGACCCGATGATCTCTCAAGGTCCCTTCAAACCTGGGCTGTTCTATGATTCTGTGGTTTTATTTATTTATTTTTCATTAATGGCCACATAAGTTCTGAATTACCTTTCTCTCAAAATGGCAGGATTGTCCTCAGGGCCCCCAAAATATTTTTACTGATGTCTACTCTAACACACGTCAGAATTTCTCCATGGAAACAGGAAGTGTGAGGAATCTGAAATAAGAAAAAGAAGGAATTAAATGTAAGTATCAGCTGGGAAGTGCTTCAAGCAATGATTATTCTTTCATCATTCAGCTAATTGCTCAAGGCGACTGACTGTGATTAGAATATTACTGATCATATTTAAAAGCAAATATAAGTTTATCAACTGTTTTCCAGAGAAAGAACAAATAGCACAGAGTTGTTTCTGATCTCCTTTATATTGGCTTTTTACATACACACCCAGTTGGAGCTGGGTCTGGTTACAGTTACCTTATGAAAATTCAAAGTACCTCTGTTGAACTGCAAAGACTTCCTTCAGATTACACACAATGAGATCAGGATCTAGATCCTCCATTTTGATGGGATAACACCTAATTTAGAGTAGTATGAGACTAGAATCAGTCCTTGAATGTGAAGAAACAGTGGAGTTACGGTTTTAAGTTATAGAAGACTCATAATGTAATGAGAATAGGGTGCTCAGTACACAGGGTGAAATATGAAAAATGAAGCTTTATTTTCATGCTCACACCTGAAATGCAAATGCATAACAGACGTTTTGCTATCTTCTTTCCTTCTATCAACCTCACATTCATCACAGTACAAAAATATGTAACACATCATAATTGAACTGGTGGAAAGCCGGTATTATACAAGTGACTGTAACGAGTTCTCTCTTAGTGTATCTAATTTAATTCAAAACAGTGCAGTTGGGTCTCCACTTAGAGCAGGCCCAAAACACTTTTGACTGAGAAATTACTCACTGTGAAATAGTCTAAAAATAACTTGTAAATTCCCAAAGCTCTCAAAATCTAAGGCTTCGGTGAATTACAAGCCTACTTATACATAGTATGAGTTTACATTTACGTATTCATATGTATCTAAAATTGCATGTACATACATATTTAATTTCCACTTGTTCATATTATACCTAAGTTGCTATTCTTTCATTTTACTTTGGCTGAATCCCCTGTTATCTCATTTGTTTGGTACAACATGGGTTTCTTAGAGTAGGCCACACTGGATTAGGAACAGAAGGAAATGAACAGTGTTTGAATATATGAGTGATTTATTCTGTGGCTAAAGTAAAGCAGCCAGGGCTTCTTTTCTCATTGTTTCTTTTCTCATTGTTCCACCCAAGAGAATCACTAGTGCTTTGTGTCTTGGGATATACACCTAACATGCAGCTTAGAAAATACCAGTACACCTCTTCTTCACAAGGGCATAGTCCATGTGTTAAATAAGGCACTAAAAAACTTCAGAAATGTACTTTTAAAGCCTTCAGGCTGCTTTGTGGTGTTCTTTTCATGTTCTTTAGGGTTTTGCAATCCTTTCCCATCTTAGCCTCCCAGTGAAACAAAAGATTAACATCATTCTGTGAGGTTCAGGTAATCTCTTGATTTGTGATCTCCTACAATGAGATCATGCAAGAGCCTTCAGTGACCAGAAGAGCATGTGCTAAAGACAGGTACAGAAGAGTAGAGGTCCCAACACATGGTGCTATAAGCATCACCTGGACAAAGTCAGTAATTTATTAAAGAAGGAAAATGTTCCTACTTTCAGAACTTAATATCACAAATAACCAAAACAAAGGTCACAAAAATCAGTTGTCACAGGGAAGGATAATAGAAGAACATCACAAAAGAGAGAACTTGTTTTAAATAACCTGAAAAGGGAAAAGTCTTGTGTTAGCAAAGACTATGGTGTGGCACTGGGATCCACTCAAAGCATTCCTTTCTGAGCACCTCTTTTTGACTTCAGCAGGTTTTGGATACACTGTATTTTGAGCAGGGAGGAAATTTAGATCAATTTCTTACGGCACAGTTGTGCTCCCAGTGATCCAAAAGGCCTAACCCCAGCATTAGATTACCAGATGCTCAGAGATTCACTAATCCGTTAGCTATTACATCTGCGTTCCAGGGCTTTCACAAGAAATGCTACAGCTGTGATCCTCTGAAGTGTCTCCTAAAGCGATGACTGACTTCGGAGATTATCACTCCTTTTTCCCTTAGAACAGGATGGAGCTTCCCCAGTGGCTTTGTGCCGCTGGAAGAGATTCTGGATAAGCTATGGCTGTTTAATCCCTGCAGACCTTGGGAGCAGTGCAAATGTGGGCGGCGGATGGAAGGAAAAGTTTTCCTACTGAATTCTGAGAATTCTTACCCTTCAGGTGCTCCCTCTTTTCCAGGCATGTCAGTGATTTGCTGTCAAAATTTTCAGGAGACACTTGAAGGAAAACATTTTCCCTTAGGCTGAGATAAACCCCACGTCTCAAAGGTGCATAAGCAAGCCCAAAAAAGGCTGGAGGGAGAGGGAAACCTACATACAGACCTTTTTAAGGAAAAAAACAACTTAATTTGTTAAATAAAGTTACTCTAAGGAATTGCTTATACTCTAAAAGCATGCTAAGCATATAAATAGTGAAGTGAGTTAAAATTAAATTTCAAGTTAATAAATAGCATTTACACAATTTATGCTACATGTTTCAAGGCAATACATGCAAAAAATAATGATTTTGATTGCTTAAGGTGTGTGTGTGAAGCTCAGCAACCACAGACATTGCTAGTGAAGAAAATTTACTGCAAGGGATACCTAAACCACAAGCAGGACATTTAAATCAGTTCACCCCTCTTTGCCCGTAATCTTTGCCCTTTGATCTTAAAAAAGGAGCTTATAGAAGGTCTTCAAGGTTTTCTCAGATCTTAGTTTGAGATAATGAAAGCAAAGATACTTTCTCTTTACAAAAATTATGATCCCTCTCTCAGACACTAAGGAAAGGCAAAGATAGGCAACATGTCTTCAGCTGAACACTTTCCTTCTGACAAAATATAAAGCAGAATTTCGTGCTGAGACTTTGGTCAACAATCAAGTGAGTTCCATTTGAACCTGAGTGTCCATAACAGGTTGTATATTGTCTGGAAGAGCACAGTGGGCCAGGTTATGTTTAGCCTTCGGAGTAAGGACCCAGTTCTTTCTCATCACTGTATGTCTGTACCAAATGAAGGCAGAAGCACAACAGAAGTTTGTTGGTCCAAAACTGCTCTGCATTACAGCCCAGGGTGAAATCCAACTTGAAAATTAAATACAGGAAATAAGGCCAATGACTATAAAAAAAAAATCATGTATCCTCCTTGAACCTGTACCAGTGAATAACTCACCTTATAAAAATTGCTTTTAATCTGTGACCTTCTGGATCATTGGCAAACTATTTAGAATTTAAGGTGCCCATTAAAATTATCCCTTGACCTTGAAATTGTTGACACTGTTTTCTACTGTGATGTTTCCTTGTTCCTTGTCAGGGAAGGAGTCAGAAGAAAAGGACAGGAGGGAGAGGATTCATATTTAATTTGGGCATAGTTAACATGTAGTTTCTGGGCAGCATAGCAACTAATTGAGTGTAAAAACAGATACACTGAAAACAAGTGCTAAGGTTGTTTGATGATCTTGTAACAAGTATGAAAATAATTGCCCTCCCAAAGCAGCATCATTTGTTTTAATGGTGAGCTCAGTAATTCAATGTAATGTCTTATATGTCTAAATACTTTTGATTGGGTTGTATTATTCTTTGTTATATTGAATAGAGATCCTTTTAGCATGTATCATATCACTGAATTCAACAGGATGACAAATGAACAAAGGTACCACTTCTGTGGTTCCCACTCATAACAAATTCTCCAGAGGAGTAGAAGATACCACTTCTCTGTTTAGACTCAGCTGCCAAATATATTTGTTCATGTTAGCTTATACTATTTCTAAAATATCTAAGACCTGTCTAGGAAGAATAAGAGACCTTATTTTTCCAAGAGCTGCATCTGTGTTGGATTTAGGGAGCTTGAGAAAACCTAATGCCAAATGAAGCTGCATACTTTCAGTGATGAAGGATGAAGAAAAATTACTTAGAGCAACATGTAATAGTTTAGAGCAATTTGTGTCAGTTTATTATTATAAAACATTCAGGCTATTTCCTCTTGCTTAATTGACACTCTAGATGAAAGAAGGACACAGGGTGAAGAGATAAGCCGTGACCACAAAAGAAAATGTTGTAAGAATACTAAAATATTAAATGAAAACTGATGTTGCAAAGTTTAACTATAAAAGATTCAAGATTTTCAGGAACAGGTGTACGAGATGTTTGCAGCTTCATAGTTAGATATCCATCCACAATCTACATAACCCAATTTTCAAAGCTGTTGACTATCCAGGTGCACCAGATGGTGTCAGGAATTACGTCTAGATCCTTAGAAAGTTTGCAGATTATACTAGATTCTAATATTTCTACCTACATTGCAGGAAGGAGTCCCATTAGAAGCATTTTCAAAAGCATTATTAGTACAAATGGGACAAGCATGTCATCTACTTAGTAATACAAAACTGTATTAATTGTTCTCTCAACACAGTCTGTTAATAGATGAATGCATTCATCTGCAGAATGAACAGCGGACAACAGTGTCCAAAGTGTAGATACCAAGAGGTCACATTTGTTGCTGTCGTAGCTTTACATCAGTCTGTTGTTTTACTTCAGAGACTGTGGGATCAAGCAAGGTGAGGGCACAAGGAAAGCAGATGCTTTTCCTCTACCAGAAGTCCAGTGTGGGACAGAAAAGGAAAGAAGAGCAAAATATAGTTTAAGATTATACTGGGCAGAATGAAGCAGGCGCAACCTTGGAGAGTACACAACTTTATATACTTCACAGATATAGAGCATTTGCACTATAGGTTCCCTCAGTTAACAGCTATAGGAGGCTAACTGGATGTAAAATAGAGGGAGTGAACTTACAGCAGGAAGAAAATTCGCCCCAGAGAGGGGTTTTCATTGCTTTGTAGTTCCAGCAGTGCTGCTGGTGTGAGCACAGTGTTTATACTGTAAATCCTTACAGTCTACTTTTATTTTGTGGTCTTTTTTAACTTTCTGCTTTCAAATAGTTTTATTGCAGAGGTGGTTATGTCATATTTTACTAACTCTGAAGGTATAAACTAATAGCTGGGAACATGCTTGTTTTAAATGTTTCTGTTTAATGCAAGGAAGCAGACAGCACTACAGATTTCAATATGCTTCTCACAGATGCTTGGTTGCCTCACCTTTTTAATGTTGAACACCCTTTATTTTCTGAAACTTTAGGGTTTGTTCAGAAGAAAACCACTTTTCTTCATAGACTTGAACTCTCTACTGTTGCTATAGACTCCTCTTTATGCTGTCTGATCCGGTTCTCATTCACTTTCATAATGATTTCATTAGCCTTGGTGTAGAAGTTAATGAGATTTAGACCGGAAGGCTGTCACTGCATTATCGTTGCTCACATTGCCAGCCTGTGAATTTTTTGTGTTTTCATGCCCATACCTGTACATGCACAGTATTTCATACAACAAATTACATTCACTAATGAGAAATGGGCTTTTGCACTTCCTGGTCTTTGTCCTGCAACTACATGTAATTCTGAGTCTCACCTGACCTACTGACATCAGATAAGCAAAAACAAAGTGTTAGTGAATTGATATTCTGTCTGCACCCAAACTGCATCGCGTCCAAGGGCAGGATGGAGAAGCTGAGCGAAGACGGTCACATTCCAGCATCCTTCCTTGGGACCGTGCCATCCTGTGCCGGGTGTCTCCCAAGTCTCCTGCTGTCATGCTACCCTGGTCCCTGCAGCAGGAAGGACCCCACGTGGGACTGACACAGGCCCCAGGTCACCCAGATCTCACCAGCTAATCAGGCACTGGATTATGGCTGTCTTGGGGCCCACATCCACCTGCTGCCTTCATCTGCTTTGCTTTGCCTAAAACCAATGCTGGAAAAGAAGCAACAGCAGCTCGTGAGCCACCACACAAGACAGATCAGCTAATCACTAATAAAACAGATCGCTTTAACCAGATCCAAAGCCATGCACAGTCGTTTCAGAAGAAATGGAAAAAATGTATAAAATTGTTTGACAGTTACTGATATGCTGAGCTAAGACATGTAGTTATTACGGAGCGGGAGGGGGTTCGCTTAGATCAATAATACAAAATTTTGTTCTGGCAAAAATTCAATTAATTTAAGCTGATCAGTTTAATTTGTCAATTCAGGATAAACACGTTCATTTACAGCAGCAGCTAGCACCAGGAACAATGCCTGGCATTGTTTCTCCCACACCTGTCAACATTCCCCCCCAAAAAAATTAAGAAACATGTATGTAGCTTTTCTGTAGCAACAAACAAAGTTACTGCTAATTAGCCATATTTATATTCTCTAAAAGTAACTCTATATATGGAAAACCCATGTATTCAACAGGGTACATGGGTGAAATTGTTTACCGTTCTACCTAGAGTAAAGCACAAAGCTAGAGACTAAGACAGAAAGGAAGGCAGAGGAATTCTTAAGGCATTTACAAGCCCTTAGAATTAGGGTTTAACTTCAGTGTAAAATGATTTGTGATGAGAACAAGGCAGATAAGGGAAATGTTCTACCTTGTAGCAGTCCTTTCTTTTTCACTCCGATAAAAAGTTAATCCCTCAGACCAGGCCAGACCCCCACAGCAGTTTGTGAGATGGCTGTTGCTGAATATCCCTCACCTTGATGGCTGTGATGGTGCCAAGATCCCCCATGGAAAAATTCCTTCCATGCAGAGCAGTTCAGTGCCTTAAAGCAACATAATCCATTCTGGATTCCTTTGGGTTTTGAGGTACGCAACTGACTTTGCAGTCTCTAAAGCTATGCTTCGGCTGGTATTTTTACAAGTACTTCTTCATCTTTGTGGTTCAAACTGAAACATGAACATTCTTACAGGATACAGAAAGTACTTGCCAAAAATCCTAATGACAAGTGTTAAAACAGCTCCAAACAGATTAAAATCTCAGCTTCTTTACTGTCAGGCCACCAAAATGACCCCAGTGCTTGACTTTTATCTTCCAGATTAAAAATTAAAAGGAGAAAGAAAAGCCAGATAAAATACTGGAACTGAAGGGATGATCTGGCATTTTCAGTACTGAAAGAAATCATGTTTATTGGATATCCCAACTGTTCAAATTCTATACTATTTCTGTAAGTAGATGTCACGTTTTAAAGCTGGGCCAGCTATTAACCATGTGGCAGATGCTCTCTGTTAACCCTCTCCCCCCCCCCAAGGGAAAGGGAAAGGGAAAAGGGAGAGAGACTTATGGGTTGGAAAGTTAAAACAGTTTTAATAAACTATAATAATGAAAAAGAATATAATAACAATAATAATAGAAATAACCAAATATATACAAATATGTACAAAACCAAGATCAAGAGCTTGGAAATCCTCCTCAGGCAGAGTTGCTCCCCCCAGTACAGGCAGAGGGGAAAAGGCAGTACCTCCCCCCAGCACAGGCAGAGGGGAAAAGGCAGTAGCTCCCCCCAGCACGGGCAGAGGGCAAAATGCAATAGCTCCACTGCCATCACACCTGCAGGCTTTTAACTGGAGATTTGGCAAAGCTGGTACCAATCAGTGGGAGACAGGAGGGCCCCTCCCTCCTGGGCCCCACCTCCAGGAGGCAGTGGGTTAGTGATAAACAGGAAAGTGAGAATGACATGTATGGGATGGATTACCTTGCTGGTCAATCCTGGGTCACCTGCCCCGTCCACTACTCCCTGCAGGTACAACCCCCTTCGGCTCTTTACTCGTAAGCAGTGACCTTGGGTTCTCTAAGGCTATTTGGCCTGGTTTGGGCCAAACCAGGACAGTAGAGAACCTGAAGAATTTATCCATCTATAGCAAACTACGTACAGTTCAGAAGATAAACAAGAGATTTATCTGTGCTCATCGTAACTTCATGAAAGATCGTTAGAAAGGTTTCCAAAAAGAGTCTCAGTTGTAAGCAAAAGTAAAAGCATGAAATCATGAGAATTTGAATCATCTCTTGCTGATATAAATTGTCCAACTTCCTAGGCGTCTCCAACTCTATAGTGCACATGGGTGCTATTTAAGAACGGCATAGCTTTGTGAAAAAAAGAAATCTAGCTTTCACTTAAATATTAATGTCAAGTACTTTATAATAGACACATAAATACATTTGATTGTAAATGTTCAAATGGAGGAAATTAGTTGCTTCACAATGCAGAAAGATAAAAGTTATCTGTCAGAAATTAAGAGGCTGATTGGGTAACATCAATAATCCTCCTCCTTCCATACAGACTGAGGTAGACTCTTCTGGTCAATTGTAATAACAACAGCCTCTTACGAAGACCTCATACTGAGCTTTTATAATTGCTTTAGTAATTGCACTGATACCAAAAGAATCACATCAATAATGTACCCTCCCTAAATATAAGCTGCCAGACTTCCTCCATGTCCCGATTTAAGACTGTATTTTCAGAATTACACGTGCTTTCCCAGAGATCTGCCCTCATTGTAGCCCTCCTTGGCTGGCAGTCACAAGACTAACAAGGCACTTAGACAGTTGGTGTGGTGCATCATAAACCAACTATACTAATTCATCTGATTACCTTCCAAGGGCGATGTGGGGGAAAGCAGTTGACACTAACCCATTTTCTAACTGGGATATAGTGAACTGGTCTGGTGTGTGACTATTAAATTAGAAAAAAGGTATTGGGAAAGGAGAGACTCCTGTTTTCTGAATCCTCATAAGGATTAAGAATGTACTGAATGCGTCCAACTTTGCACATAACAGAGCACCACTGGTGCGAGGTTGGTGATGGCAGCACAGTGGGATGGGAATAGACTTATTGCTATGAATGGTGACCTGCACCCTGAAGCCAAACAAGGAGTGGAGCCACAGCTTGGGAGGAAGTGTAATAGGTAAAAAATGTCTTAGTTTGCCCCTTATGTGACATGTAATGAAAGTGAGTTCTGCCCATGCCAACTTGGGCAGAAATCTGGATCCTGGCAAGCATTTGCCTTGGTCCTAGCCAGGCTGGGCTGAGGTGTTTTGACAAAAATGGTTACTAAAACATGATTTAGAGGCTTGATTCCTCCTCAGATCCAGAAGACTCCTTCTGGCCCTGCCACCACTGCTGGATAACAGCAACTCAGTGAACCTCTTGGCTTGAAATGGCTATGAAGGTTTTTTGCTAATTTGTTAGCAGATAATGCTACGGGAGCAAGATCTCTAAGGCCATTTGACTACAGCAGTGGTGCCAGAACAGTCAGCCTGATGCAGTTTAAGGTTTATACTTGGCAGTTAATAAAAACAATTGACCATCTCTGACAGCAGATGTTTCCTTAAGGGTATCTAAACAACCTTTTAGCAGAGTTGTCCCATTCAGCCCTGATAGCTTTCCTGCATGTGACAAAACCAGATGTGACAATAATAACATAGCAAATCACTGACTCAGGATCCCACATCACAGAACTATGTAGAGCAGAGATGTGAATTACTGTATGTAAAGTTAGGAAAAGGTCAGTGCGTTCTAAGTGTCTCTTAAACGCACTTAAACATAAAATCAGAAAGGTCTCATTTTTGATGCATTGTGGAGTTTTGGCTATTAGGTAGCTATCATCCACTTACAAGGACTTCCAGCTTAAGAAGATTACATCTAGAAAACAGTTATCCCCACCTTTCCTATTAATGTCTTCATGAATTTTCACTGAAATAATCAAGTTTAGTGGTGTTTCAAGAACAAACTGTTTCTTTACACATTGAATCTCTTGCCAACAAATTGATGTTATAGAATTCACATTAATTAAAATCGCAATTAGCCTGAGGCTTTCACTTTAAAAAAAATCCAAAACCTCACCAAACTTGCATGAGAGCTCAATGCCTGTGATTTGAATAATGAGGCATTTACTGTGATCAGCTGAAAACAAAACTTGCTTAATATTCTTGATAAGTTATTTGCAGTTTAAAGCCAAAACTATCTTTCCATACTCTGTCTCCAAGAGAAATTGTCAGAGAAACTCCTCTTTCTGTTTACATTATGCTTATGATAGACTGAAACATCTTTTTCTGCACTGTGCAGTTAATAATCTGTACCTTTTATTTTGCTTTTTACACTTGAAGTGAAGAGTCTTTCGATTAATAGACCCTAGGAGCCCATATGATCTCAGGATGATTTTTCAGGAAGACTTTTATAAGGTGTCTTCCTAGCCTGTCACCTAAATGTATCGCTGCTTCCCATCAGTCATGCATGAATGTGCTAGCAGAACTTATTAGTGAATCTTGTCACTTTCAAATAAAATGATAGTTTTCTCAAGGCCTAGACCTGTATTGCCTTTCGACAAATCCACCTGTTTAATGATTAGTGTAGAAAAATACATCAAAGCCTGGAGAACTTCTTGGGTTTTTTTCTAGAACTGCCAAGAACATGTCTCGTTTTTATCCAGAAGGTTTTGACATCAGAACCATAAGCTCTTAAAAAAAACCCCACCCAGTTGTTTGTTGATAACATCATAAACGTTGCTAAAACACATTCCATTCATTTTCAGCGTTTTGTCAGTGGCATTTCAATGGCATGCATATAAGTGCTTCTCAGACATGTTTCAGGATTTCATCTAATCCATGCAAAATTCTTTGGAATGGAAACTTCCACTGCAAACAGGAAGCTTAAAGAACTAAGGTCTATGGTTGCGTGTTTCCCAGAATTTGAAACTGCCTCTAGACATAAAAGCAACTTATTCTAATAGAGAAACAGATTTTTTTTGTTGTTATTTTTTCATATGTACTGATAACTTACTGCACTCTAAGAGGAAAAGAATTCAAAGAAAGGGAGAAAAATACAAACATTGAAAAGTTAGTACTATGCAAACTGTCCACTCACTTTATTGTGAGGTATATGAAGAGCCATAGACGCTTTAGGGTCGTGAAAATGAGTGGAATTATTCATATGACTTTTTGGTGTTATACACATAACCGTGGTACTATCTATTACCTGCCTTAAAAATACGACTGTATTGCTGCTGAGGTAAATGTTATCGTACCAAATCTGATAACATCAAACTCCCTTTTCACCATTTACCTTGATTCTTCACTACTCACTTGCCAAAATGAGAGGTAAGTATGCTGAGTATATACTTGCTGAGTATGTTTGGGCATATTGTATCCTCTGCTATGACATGAGCCCTGTTTTTGTCTTCTAGTGTAATTCCTATACATTAAAATATTTATGTTCTGTGTGTTATTACCATATACAGTGACGATGTGTGATCAAATCTGTGAGTTTAAATCACTGGGTAAGGATGTAGCTTTCAAAACTGTTGGATAAGTGAAAGGTTTGTATTCAAGAATGCAAACTCATTTCTAAGTATACACTGGGCTCCTTTGAACCCTTGCTAAAGATTCTGCATCCAAGAGTGAAGACAAAACTAAACCATTTTGACTACTATTTTTAGAAACCCCAAAGGACAGCAGCTCTACCACAGATGCAAGTGAAGCCAACCATAGCTTTTGGTATTCCCTTCGACCAGGTGTATAGGCAACTTGGTAGCCTGGATCAGGTAGCTCCAAACCTCTTAATGAAGTTAATGTTATCCGCAGTTTGCTGTCTTATCTTCTTCCTCCTCTAATCCTGTTCAAAGACACTCTCCAACTAGGTTTTCTATCACCAAGGAAAAATTTTAATGTTTCATCACTTACAAGCAAAGTGACCTGGCGGATGTTTAGGACAATAAATAAATGCTGCCACAACAAGCTGAATGGAGACTTCCTGAGACACAGTAACTAGATCTCTAAGTGTCATACACTGGCATAGTCCACAAGAACCAGTGAGAAAACAGCTCCCATCCCTCCAGTAGTTCTTAAGTCTGCTAAAGTTTTCAGTGTTCCGTAAATGGAAAACATTTCCTTTTCAACAGAAAAGTCATGGAAATATTAAGCTATGAAATTGTACCTCTTGAAGAAGACACATCATCTGCTTCTAACTTTGAACAGGGGTACAGTTGCTTTGTAGATACAGAGGGTTTACCTTTTGACTGTAGCGAGTTTTGCAGCAACAGAGAGAGAAATATGTCGAACAGAAGATGTACCTTCCTTATAATACAGTGTCAGGTATATGACTGAATTCACTATCTCAAATAAATCACTTTTCCCGAAACTGCCTTTAAGTGTGGAGCTGTTGCCTACAAAATGTTTGACAGCAAGATTAAAAAGCAATTCTTCAATTGCACAAAAGCAGAAAAAGCAAAAGATTGTTAGGGTTTGCTTCAGTTTGGTATGTTTTGTGGGTGGGATTTTCAGGTAAGTCTCTGCAGCACAGGGTGGGTGTGCTTAATTGTACTGGCTGCAGTAGTCTTCTCTGGCAGTATCTTGGAGACCCCAAGTTCATCTGATTAATGAACTTTCATAACCTACCACTCAGAGCATGAAGTGGATTAAGCAGCCCTCCAGAAATGACTCCATTTTTACTGAACTCTTGTTTTATAAATTTAAAATCACATCCTATATTTTAGTACAGCTTTAGATAGTACATTTTCAAGCCTCTGTTTTACTTTCTGAGGTAAACTTAGGGTGTCATATGCCTTATTGTGAAGATATAACACTTGAGTGTTTTTATCCACTCTCATGGAAACTGATGGAATTGAGCACTGGCTCTTGTACTTAGTTATGTACTGAATTATTGCAATAAAGTTGTACAAAAATTAGACATATCAATCATGTTTTGATAAGATGTAGGAAAAGAAAAAGGTAACCAAAGCAAAAGATTCAGTATGAGAAAGAGACTAGTTCAAGGTTTACATAGTCATAGAATCATATAATCATAGAATAGCTTGGATTGGAAGGGACCTTAAAGACCATCTAGTTCCAACCCCCCTGCCATAGGCAGGGACACCTTGCACTAGACCAAGTTGCTCAAAGTCCCATCCAACCTGGCCTTGAACATTGCCAGGGAGGGGGCAGCTACAGCTTCTCTGGGCAACCTGTTCCAGTGTCTGATCACCCTCACAGTAAAGAGTTTCTTCCTAATATCTAATCTAAATCTGTCTACTTTCAGTTCAGAACTGTTACCCCTTGTCCTATCACTAGGTCATTTTCTCTATTGGACTGTGTTCTTTTCAGTGTTGCATGGAATAAATCTAATCTTAATGCAAATACTTGGAAAAGGAATAATGGTATCCTGGTGAATTTTGGAGTGATTTGTAATGTGTAGTAGAATCACAGCTATCTGTGACTTCTAAATATTGGTGTTCAACAACTCAAGCATTTTTCATTTCAGTGGAAAGGAGTTTAAGGCAAAAGTACCAAATTCAGAACTGGTCCGAGAAGTCACATTACTCAGGACATTGAACTTAAGGTTCTTGCTCTTTCAAAAAAAAATGTGTAAATACAATTGTGGCAAAAGCAAAGCCTGAATTCGGTTTTTAAGTGCAAAATGTCACTATTATTTCCCAATGTTGCTTATAGAGATTTTAATGTATGAATAAATGTGATAACGGAAGTTACATCTAATTCCGTAGTGACTATATTGCAACTCAGTGGTGATTCATGATGTCTTCATTTTATTTCATGTTCTATTTTTATTAAAATATCTCCCTAATGATTCCTTCATAAGTGAGTATGAAGGCCTTCCTTGCAAAGGAGGACAAATATTTTATCCAAATCACAGCTCCCTTTGTACCCCAAAAAGACGACTTGAAGTATCTTTAGATATAGAGCTGGAATGTATCTCACGTAAAAAAATATGTTTCCTTCTGCAAAAAGAGGGTGGGAACTATTGTAAAGGCTTCACATTTTCCTAAGCTTACTTATCAGCCATAATTACTCATTTCCTCTGTTTATTTTTTCAGAAAATTCCCCATAGCCTCTCTTTGATAGAATCAAGATCTACTCAGTTGCCTCAGGACTTTCCCTAGTTAAGGTCCATAGAAACAGAGAAGAGAAACAATGTATTGCAATTTAGGCAATCAATAAGAGCAATCATTTTGCAGGATGGGGTGTTTTATGCAAGACAAAGTGCTTCTGATTATTAGTGCCTTTGCCTATCAACTACAAAAGTACAGTTCAGGAGAAGACAACATTTTACTAAGGAGGAATGAGTTATGGCAGACTGATAATAGCAGGTGATTATTCCAGTTCAGACATCAAACGCATACTCTACAATGCACGAGACAAAGGGATCACAATAGAATTTCTCAATTCAAAACCATACCACCTTTTACATACTCCAGAAGATCCAGAAGAAACTGCAGCCATGCCAGTTACATGGAAAATGCTGACAAATTGATGTTATGACTTAACTTACTCCTGAAATCTGAGGGGAAAAAACTTGAGCACTACACTTTTTGCCATTAAGTTAGCAAAAGGATTTATGATTCTCTCATTACAGCAAGTTCATATTTGGGCCTAAGGCATGATATCAAGCTTTCCAGCTAGCTGGGTGCATCCAAATAGACATTTGCTTAGAATATCAACCAACATACCTGAAAATAAATTTCCTGTGCCATTGTTCATAAAATCTAAACTAAAGGTATATTTGTGGAGGGCCTGAAAGCAAAGAAGAGGAGCCTATCTAACACTGCAACATGCAGTAGGACAGCTTTTCTTCACCACACACATTTTCACCATCCTCAAGAACTTCTAAGGATTTAAGCCTGAGGTTACCCACATCTTTTTTAGAGGGGGTTTATCACATGGGGGCACTTCCCTCCTAGTCTGGAGGGAAGGGGAGAGAGAATCTCTGAAGCATGTTATTGCTTCAAGAGGCATTTAAAGGGTTCTGCTGTAGCATTTCTTATGAAAACCCTGGAATGCAGATGTAATAGCTAGTGGATTAGTGAACCCTGAGCATCTGGTAGTCTAATGCTGTGGTTAGGCTTTTACGGATTGCCAGGAGCACAACGGCATCATGGAGGTGCTCTGCATTTCCTCCCTCTTCATAAAGCCACAGCAAGGCAAAGCACTCTGTGAGCTGATTTGCAAGTTTACTCCTACTTTATTCTGTAGGGCCTTTTTCCTTGCCCGTTGGGGCACTTTGACCAGCTGTAACTTCCATAGGATCTTCAAGGTTAACTCCATGTGGAGGATATTACAATAATCCCATTGGGATGTAGGTGCTCTGAGCCTGGAACATCAACCCGAAGTACTAATTTTGTTTTGCTTCTTCCTGTAGAATTGCAGATTGGAGTCTTTGTCCTCATGAGCTGACATCTCACTGCAGCTGGTCTGGAAGATGGCTTTGTTCCAGCATGTAAAGCTGAAAACTGCTGAAGTTGATTGGTCTTTATCATTCAGGTGAGGTCTGCCTGATTCATGCACTGCCACTGGCAGGGAAGCTGTGGCCTGCCAACTGGCACCATTATGGGGTCTGGGAGGGAATGGTAGGTTAACAGCACTGGCATTTCAAGTGGCACTTACTGGCTGCTCCCTGGGGACCAGGGGTCATGGGGGGTCCCTGGGTGGGCAGGGTAAGGGCAGCAGCCAGGGCTGTTCCACCACCCCAGCCAGGGAGCAGGACAGCCAAGGAGCAGAAGGGCAGCCCCAGTCCCGGGCACCAGCTTAAAAGCAGCTTCCAGAGGACAGGAGTGGGCTTTGGCCACTGCCTCCCACAGGGCATCTGAGAGCATCTTCCCACAGCACTAGTGGGGCAGCGCTGCCCTCTGAGCTGGTTGTGAACCCTGGTGGCCAAAATTCCTGGAGAGGAATGATGTCTCCAGGCCCTGACATTAAGTAATCTTTCACACCGAACACCAGAAACAGTGGCATCCCAGTCCTGAGTTCAGATATGCTCTAAAAATTCATTTCTCTTTCAAAAATTATTCCGTGTGCTCATATGCAGATTTTAAGTATCATGACATTACAAATCAGACTCTAGACTTCTTGGAAAGGGCTTTGTGGTTTTAGATATTAATCAGAAAATGTTTGTGTTTGGCTAACATACAAAATCAGCAATAAAGCCAATTTTTTTTCTCAGTTTTTAAGGTCTTTGTAATTTTGAAAGTTCCAAGAAAAATTGTGCTTTTGAATCCCCAACCTCCTTTGCTTTCTTTTAGTCTTTTCTCAGAAATGTAATAAGCAGAAAAGGGAACAAATAATACTTTCCTAAGGCTTTAAGCTTTCAGAAGCAAAACTTTCCTTACCATGTCCTGTCCATTGCAAAGAGATTGAAAAAGAAATTCCTTCCATTGGCTTCAGTACTGTTAAGCCAAGATTAAATCAATGAAGACATGAGAGAATCAGGTCCATGTTCTCATAGCCACATGACATTGCAAACAAAGCCTGGTAGTAAGGAAGCACAAAAGCTGGACTACTGCCCAAAGAACATGCATACAGATCTTGAGTGCAGATCTCGATCGTGAGTGTCCAGAATACAAAGAGGATTCCAAATACTGCGGTGTATGTTAGCAGGACTCTGTCATGAAATTTAAGCAGTTTGAAGTCCATGAGGGACTGTATTCACCCAAAGTTCATAAGTTACTGTAAGACTTCTGGCCCACAGGACACAGGCTCAGTTAGCCACAGGAAGATATACCCAACCCTTTAGAGCCCCACTGAATACCTTCCCAATGAAGATGAGAAATCATATTAGAAGGAAAATTTATGTTAGAGGCAAGATTCAGCAGCTCTGCTTATATGTAAGTGACTTGAGATTACTTGTACAAATATGGGCTTTCTGTGGATTGCACTGCAGAGCTTTAGATGTTGTTGCAATGTGACCTGAAAATGGTGTTCAGGCACCTTGACACTTGCATCTGTTATGCATTTACTTTTCAAGACTCCCCAGGAAAATAAAAATGTCAGTTTTCATCTTGTGCACCATATGGTTCAGGTATTTTAGATCTGGCAGCTTAATCTCACAGATCTGGTAGTTTAGTCTCACTGTGTTGTTTTTCACTTTTAAAACAAAAACCTCCCCTTTAATACATAGCACAGTACTAATGAAAGCCTCCATGCAGTATCTAGTATGGCACCAATTATAAATGTTGGCACAGGGATGTGTGCTGAAGAAAAGGACTTCTAGGTTCTTAGACAGAAGACAACCATAATTCACGCACGGAGATCATATCATAAGGGGTGCATCTCAACACAGTGCTGTATCTTTTTCCTCAGCCAACAGCATCCCCTCTTAACACGTAAATGCCTGTGAGCTCAGATGCTTTTGTATTCTGCATTCAGACAGAGCTTTGCACAACAGGGTTCTGATCTACCTGGGCACCATGAAGGCAAAAATAACAATGATTTTAAATTTTCAGCTCCAATGGCTTCAGCATCTTTCCCTTAGATGTCACATACTCTGCTATGGGAAAACATTGACATTTTGGATATTAGCTGATGTGTATGGAGAGTTGTGTATTCATTTGAACCAGGTCCATCTGGGAAGATGGTTAATGCTTTGTTGTGCCTGAACTCATAAGCTCCATAGACTAGCAAGGTGGAGATGTATGTTTAGATGCACTTTCTTGTCTGCATGTTATTACGTGTGTTATTACACGTGTTACTACATATTACATGTTATTACATAGCTTTTCTCTGACTCGTAGCAATAACAAAGGCCAAAAGACACATTTTCTATCTGTGTTTCTTCATTACAAGCCTATAGTTAATGCAAATGCAAAATTGTAGCCTTCATCTGACACTTGTTAGCTGACGAGGTAAATTTACTGCCTTTGTGGTATGATAAATCTTCTGACTTTTTTACTATTGTTAATGTCTGCTCTCTATTACTTATAGAGATCAGAAATATGAAATTCTGTTTATGGTAGGTGTATAACGAATTACAATCCACCATCTATTGAACAATATAATATGGAGTTTGTTTCCCGTGTATTAACTACCTTCACTCAGAATTTGTATTTTACAAAGCAGCAAACCAAATCGCTTCTAATTCTAAAAACATGGCAGGGAAAGTGTGGGAAGAAGGCAATCTAAATTACAGCTGCAATATAACAGACCAGGGTATTTACATGGGGGCAGAGAATTGGATTATCGTCTTAAAACATGAGAATTGTTTTACAATGAGATCTTTAGTCCCTCTAATCCATGTTTCCATTTCTCAGTCTGAGCAGCACTACATGCTTCAGAGGAACATATAAGAATGCTACAGGAGTAACAATAGAGTAAAAGTCCTTTACAGCTGTATTTATCTAAGCTCTAATAGTTAAAATTCAGCTTAAATTTTAAAGACTCTGTTTCACAAACCTGTTCCTTTCTAAGTACCTACAGTTGAGACAACCCTAAATTTTGAGATCATAACCATCTAGTCTCATTTTAAACTTGCGAAACTATCGTCCTTGATTCCATGCCGTAATGGTGAATTCCATGAGCTCAATACACTACACCTCTGGAAAAATACAGTCTTTATCAGTTAGGAACTTTATACTTTCTCATAAAATGGAATAGCTCTAGTTTTGCTAGTGAAAGGATCTAATTTACCTCACTGATCATTTTGTACACACACACACACATGCATGTGCATTAAAACAGCACCTCTTATTTATCTCCTTTCTATGGTAAGTTATCTTTTCTATACCTCTTCAGGAAAAAAAACACTCTTTCATATCTTAACCATTTGCAGGCTTTCTTAACACCTTAACAAGGTTGTGGTAGAAAATAGAGAAACTACTGCTACACACAGATGAAGATATGCCACTACACACATCAGTGCTAATGTGCTTCCCATACCGATCCTATGTCTTTTTCTCTCTATCTTGCTTTTTCCTTTGTGTTTTGTTGGTTGTTTGGCTTTTTTGTTATAGCTCCATATTGAATTGTCCATACAGACACCCTGCTCTTTGTCCTACAACTGTAAAGAACTCAGTAAAATATGAAAGTGAAATGCTTTCCTTCAATAAGCAACAGATGATGCGTTTTTTAACACTGGATGCTGTCTGTCACCTGCCCATTATGGAGGGAAGATAGCAGACCCTCAGCATGTGAATCTGATCCTTGTTTGAGCCTCTCAGTTCAAAGGTGGATCGGGGCTCAACATAGCAAATAAGTTCAGGGAGGCAAAAGTGGCGTCCTCTTCTGCTTGCCTGTACCTTTGCTGCTTTAGAAAAAAGGTGGATAGCTTGCTTTCTGCTGATCTCCCATTTCAAAAACTTCCACTGTCCCCCAACCCATCTGAAGCCACTCCTGCTTGAAAGGCTGGTAGTTCTGCCAGTACTGTCAATAGAAACACCTTACCTCTTTTCTGCATGGTGTGGAAGAAGGGATTATGTCAGTACACTTCTGCAGTAACTTGGCTTTTACACTTTCGCAAAATAGTAACATGTATTTATGTTGCATTACAAAGCAGGTGTTTAAGACAACTCCTGCGAAACAAAGCATCTAAGCCTATGCTTAACTATTAATGTTTTTTTTGGCTTTTTTAAATTATGAACTCTATAAACTTCTTCAAATTGTCATATTAAAAAAGAAATTACAAAGCTGCAGTTAGTTTAAAAGCCTTGTCAATTTGTCGTCTTGGGATTTCATGTCCATCAATCTTGTCACTGAAACATGTTGTGTTCAGAACAATCAATTAAGAGTCCTGTCTATAGGAGAGTAATAGCTTCTAGAAATCTGAAGCCGCTATT
Source organism: Nyctibius grandis (assembly GCF_013368605.1). Taxonomy (NCBI): domain Eukaryota; kingdom Metazoa; phylum Chordata; class Aves; order Nyctibiiformes; family Nyctibiidae; genus Nyctibius; species Nyctibius grandis. The sequence goes on along the minus strand of NC_090695.1, from coordinate 46,730,464 downwards.
ATAGATAGTGGTTGCTATAAACTAATAGAAAATAAATGGAAAGGGAACAAGAAGCTTGGAAGAATCCACAGGAGAAGGATAAAATAAAAGAAAAAATCTCTTGTCAGGCAAAAAGTAGAAATGAAATAGTGTAACTAAGAGAAAAAAGTCACAATGAGTACCTGCAGGGTGACAGAAAAGTATACAATTGAAAGAAAACATGAAATATAGATAGCCAAAGGAACAGTATGCAGACTTCTTGCAGATGCCCATGCTTTACAGTTTAGGCTTTTTTGTCACTGGAAATTAATCAGGACATAATCACACAAGAAATCATCCTCTCTCCCATCCTGTTTCTCAGACAGCTCTCAGGAAGATGAAATTAACAAAACACTTGAAAAAGGAGAAAATAATACTATTCTGTGAAAGCTTTTGCTGTTTCTTTAGCACACCATTTTGATCAACATTAACACTGTGTTAAACTTTGTGCATATGAATTACAGTGGGAGGAAGGCACTGAAAACCGAAGTCATCTTTACCTACTAATGAGATACAAATAAATCTCAGATCTTCTCTAGAAGCAAAACTGCCATGGGTGAGACAAGTCAGTGATGAAAGATGATCAGTCCTTACATTTTATGTCTAATTGTTGAAGAAACACTTGATTAGTACAAATTACAGATAGCTCAACTGTCAGTAATTCTAAAAAAGTACTGCAAATAACCACAAGCATTAATACTTTTAGTCTTTCCTCATTTAACAAGCACAGCTGGCATTCAATTTGCAGGGATGTGGTCACAATTTGCGACTTGCTTTTCATCAGTGAGATGAACCAGTGATCAAACAAGAGAGGTCCTGTCCCCACCAATTGCCTACTTCTTCCGCAGTTACACGAAAAGATTCCTACCAGCACACATGGTATTTAGAAGCCTAGTTGCTGTTCACCTTCAGGAGAAATTAAATTTTTAATAAGCATCTATGCCTCAGAAGTTTAATATCTATGAAAAATCTTATGGTGATTGGCCTCTTACATCCCACCGGATCCGTTGCAGAATCTCCTTTGGAGTCTGAAAATAACACTTTTACACTTACAACATTATTTATAAACTGTAGAGGATTACACAATGATGCATTTATTTCATCTCTTATGCATTATCAACTGATAAAATCAGATGTTACTGTGCAGTATGTTAGCTAAGATCGCTTCAACAGAGATGCTGTAATATGGGAATCCCCTTTGGCTTTCATTAATTCAATACAAACCTGAAACTTGCGGATTCAGCAAGGTGGCCTGTGGTAATTTAACTGGCCTTGCAGGGCAAGAGCATTGATTTGTTTCGCTTGGATAAAGACAGGAACACCACAAGAGCAGGTTTTGTGTTTGGAGGTCACTGACATCCAGTCAAGGCTAGCATGCAAGGAGATATTATTCCTGTCATGTCTGGGAAAAAAAGACAGTTGACCAATATGCGTGAAATAATCTCTCTGACTGCTATGTTCTTACCAGGAGGTGTTACAGAGTCAGCAAAAGTGCTCATGAACACTCTGAAGGAGTGTAACAGGCAGACTGTGCAAATAACATACATAAAAAGCAGTATGACAAATAAAAATTAATTTCCAGCTGTGAAAAGCCTGGCAAGTGTTTTCAGCTGGTAAAGACAGTATCTTGGTACCCCATCACATGAATAATTATAGCAAGTGCAGTAGGCTCTGCAAAAACCACACATAAAGAGCCTTCATGCTTTAGAAAAGTGATAGTTGAGCAACATTGTAACTATTGAACCTCATTCACTGACTGTCCATACTCTCTGTGGAAGGCAGAGTTGTGTGCAGTCTCAGTTTGCCTAATCCCTTGTTAACACAATGTCTTCTGTACCTTTTTGCCTAATACTGAATCAAAGATGTACACTGCGTGCTTCTGGTGATGCGGTGTGGGGCTGTCCCCAGGTCTGCACCCTCCGAGTGGCAGCAGGGAAAACTCTCTCCCCGCTCCAGTCAGCTTCACCAAACAAAGTGTCTAGCAAGGAGTTTCTGAGAGTTTGAGAGGACCACCTGAGCATTCTGCTCCAGAATCAAAAAAGCTATTTTGCTCTAAGCTCAAGTTTCACATTAAAAACAAAAACAAACAAAAGAGTAAGCACCCTAAACAGTCTCTGTCTTATATTTTATATGCAGTTACATCTGGCTAGATTGGGGGCTTTATATGGGATGTGGCTATATGGGAGATATGTCTATAGGTTTTATACGGGATACATCCCCTGCAGAGAAGGACTCAGGGGTACTGATGGATGAAAAGCTGAATATGAGCCGGCAATGTGCGCTTGCAGCCCAGAAAGCCAACTGTATCCTGGGCTGCATCAAAAGCAGCATGGCCAGCAGGTCAAGAGAGGTGATTCTGCCCCTCTACTCTGCTCTCGTGAGACCCCACCTGCAGTATGGTGTCCAGCTCTGTGGGCCCCAACAGAAGAAGGACATGGAGCTGTTGGAACGAGTCCAGAGGAGGGCCACAAAGATGATGAGAGGGCTGGAGCACCTCTCCTATGAAGAGAGGCTGAGAGATTTGGGGCTGTTCAGCCTGGAGAAGAGAAGGCTCCGGGGAGACCTTCTAGCAGCCTCCCAGTACCTGAAGGGGGCCTATAGGAAAGCGGGAGAGGGGCTTTTTATCAGGGAGTGTAGTGTCAGGACTAGGGGCAACAGTTTTTAATAGAAAGAGGGTAGATTTAGGTGAGATATTAGGAAGAAATTATTTACAATGAGGGTAGTGAGACACTGGAACAGGTTGCCCAGAGACGTTGCAGATGCCCCCTCCCTGGCAGTGTTTAAGGCGAGGTTAGATGAGGCTTTGAGCAACCTCATCTAGTGGAAGGTGTCCCTGCCTGTGGCAGGATGATCTCTAAGATACCTTCCAACTGAAACCATTCTATGATTCTATGATTCTATGAAGACCATGAAACAGATCTTCCCAGAAGACATGTTGAAATACATGGAATAAAGGAAGGTGATTAGAGACAGCCAACATGGCTTCCCCAAGGGCAAATCATGCCTGGCTAATCTCATGGTCTTCTACAATGGAGTAAGTGCATCAGTGGACAAGGGAAGAGCTACGGATGTCATCTATCTGGACTCCTGTAAGGCCTTTGGTACGGTCCCCCACATCATTCTTGTCACTAAATTGGAGAGAGATGTGTTTGATGGATGGAATGTTAGATGGGCAAGGAACTGGCTGGATGGCTACATACAAAGTGTTGCAGTCAGCACTCAGTGTCCCTGTAGAAGCCAGTAATGAGTGGTGTCCCTCAAGGGTCTGTGCTGGGACCAATACTGTTTAATATCTTCATCAATGACATAGACAGTGGGATCGAGTGCACCCTCATCAAGTTTGCGGATGACACCAACCTGAGTGGTGCAGTTGATTCACTAGAGGGAAGGGATGCCATCCAGAGGAACCTTGACAGGTTTGAAAAGAGGGCTCATGTGACCCTTATGACGTTCAACAAGGCCAAGTTCAAGGTCCTGCACATGGGTCAGGGCAATCCCCAGTAAAAACAGAGACTGGGGGATGAATGGATTGAGAGCAGACCTGCACAAAAGGACTTGGGGACACTGGTGGATGAAAAATTGGACATGAGCTGGCAATGTGCACTTGCAGCCCAGAAAGCCAACCATATCCTGGGCTACACCAAAAGAAGCGTGGCCAGCAGGTCAACAGAGGACTTCCTCCCCCTCAGCTCTGCTCTTGTGAGAACCCACCTGGAGTACTGCATCCAGCTCTGGGTTCCCCAGCAAAAGAAAGACACGGACCTGTTAGCGTGGCGCCATAGGAGGGCCACAAAAATGGTCAGAGGGCTGGAACAGCATTCTTCTTTCCTATGAAGAAAGGCTGAAAGAGCTGGGGTTGTTCGGCCTGGAGAAGAGAAGGTTCTGCAGAGACCTTACTGTGCTGCTTCAATAAGCAGGCTTATAAGAAAGATGGAGAGGGACGGGACTTTTTACCACAGCCTGTAGTGACAGCACAAGGGGCAACAGTTTTAAACTGAAGGGAGTAGGTTTAGGTTGGATATAAGGAAGAAATTTTTTACAATGAGGGTGGTAAAATGCTGGAAGAGGTTGCCCAGAGAAGTTGTGAATGCCCTATCATTGAAAGTTTTCAAGGTCAAGCTGGATAAGGCTTTGAGCAATCTGATTTAGTGCAAGACTTTGTAGCTGGACTAGATAATCTTTAAAGATCCCTTCCAACCCAAAGCATTCTATGATTCTTGACCTTTGTTCCTTATAGCAGCATTGTATTTTGTGTATAGTTAAGGTAGCATAAAGGACCTGACAATATCCCATTTAGGCCCATTACAAAATTATCAGAGGGGCAAATGGGATATTAGCTCCCTAGTAGCACTGCCTGGCATTGTGGTGATGGCCCAGGCAATGAGGATGTGTTCTTATGCACTCTCCCAGCTCTTAAATCAGGATTAGATATTCAGCTGAAATGGGTAAACCAGCTTAGCTGGTTGCTTTCCTTTGTTTTCTGAACTCCAGACACCTGGCTTCTCGTTTCTGTTCCAACACTACCCCATGTGCTTTTCCAGCACAAGCAACTCTGCAGCAAACCAGATTAGGGAACAAACATGGTAGAAAAATAACCTCTTGTTTCAACAAAGTTATTTTTTGGTTTGACACACAGCCAAGCACAACACAGAGATGGTAAAAAGTGGCCAGGGAAACAGGTAGCTACGTAAGCTGTAAGAAAGTTCCCAAAAAACTGCTGCAGACCTTTCAGTGGGAGTTTTACATTAGACTATCTCCTTGCTGGAAATTCTGATGTTACTGCCTCAGGAAGCAAAACACTTGATTTAATGTCCACATACACTGGTAAGGATACATATATCATTAGTGTGTATTGTTTATCTATTACACATGAAAGCAACCAAAGAGAGCCTGTATTGTATAGACCTACATAAAGAAAGGGACTGTTTAGAAAATCCACTGTGTTTTCCATGAGTACTAATATCTCGTGCTCTGCACAACTCACTTCCCAGTTCCCATCGCTGTGTCATGGGTAACATATATCTTTTGGTTATGTTTACACTAGAAGTGGTATAATCTCTGCTGTTATCACACAACACACATGCACACCAAGCATTTACAGTGGTAACATAGCTTCATGCCAACTCAGCTGTCAATTTATGGTCTTGTCATAAGGTGAAATCTATGTCATCTTTATTTGGCCCTTCTATATCAGCTATCAGTATACAGTAAAATAACACCACAGGGAAAGGAAAACTTAATTTGAGGTGATTTGGGATTTATTTTTCTTAAAGTCTCATTTCTATATTTTTTCCATTTTTCGAGGAAAAGCTTCTCATATGGTCAGGATTCTCTCAGAGACCAGTGAGCCACGTGAATCCAGAAACTTAGTCAGTTTCTCGATGTGGTTAAAAGAAAATGGTGCTGTGGTCTCTGAGCTTGCAAGTGTTTTTACTTTGATGTTTTATGTTTTGCTCTCCTGAGCCTCTATAAATAAGACTCTAGAAGCCCATTTGCTTCATTTGAGATATTTTAACAGAATATTGAACAAAGCATTAGCTCCTCAAAGAGAACTACTACATAATATATTTATGGATTTAAAAACTGGTGTATGCTCAGATTGTATGGATTTATGTGCTTGAGGAAAGAACGACCTAATGGATGTAATTTAGAGTAGGCATGTGAGATTGATACCTTTGTTTATTGATGGCAATAATCTATTAATAATTGAAATACAGTTCCATCCCTATAATTTTACATACTCTACAATATTATTAATATTTATTCTGAGATGATTTATCAGTATCATCTGCACATTTCTACTGATTATGGTTTTACAACAATATCTTTTTACGGCTATACTGGGTTTGACTCCAACTTTGAAATCCATGGGCAACCATAAATTCAGAAGTTTAATGCAGTATTTTTTAGTTTTCTTAAGAGAGTAAAGTGGGTGCAGGTATGGAAAACCTGCAATTCAAAAAAAGCAAATAAATCTGAAGTGAGGAATCAAAGGATTAAAAATCACATCAGACAGTCCACGGGGGGAAAAAAAAGGAAAATATACATTCTGGCTGCAACTAAATCTTTGGGACAAGATACCTGCACTACTTTTCTCATCTTCTTTGAGCAACCTGGTCTAGTCAAAAGGTGAACCTGCCTATGGCAGGGGAGTTGGAACTAGATGATATTTAAGGTTCCTTCCAACCCAAACCATTCTATGATTCTATGATCTTACTCAGCTCAAACTACATAAAACTAGCATAAAATTATCAAACTCCTTGCTGGGGTATCTGTCTTACAGATATGATTAAGCAGGATTTATACCCAAGATCTGGAGTGAATGTATTCATATATGAATTTCCATTTAGATAGAAAAATGAGGCAAGGAAAGGTATATTAACCATCACATCCTGTTTGACCTCAGACTTTGCAAGACATCAGCAGTTCTGTTTCTAAACTTGACCAGAACTACTTTAGACTGAATAGCTAGGTGTCTAACTGCCATAAAAGCGTACAAGAAAAAGTGGAGGAATTTTTAAGTTCTTTGATAAGCCTGATAAGGGACATAACTCCTTTTCGGACATAACTCCTTTTCCTTTTTTACTTGCTATTTGATCTGGGTGTGAGCTGTCCTGGGGGTTGAGAAATTCTTTAATTCTTTATCAGCCTGATGTATAAATTAACTGCCTAAGCATATCTCAATAGAACAAGTAGCAGAACATTAAGGTCATACGAAACCCATCGAGAACTGGTCTTGCAGTTTGAGCCAAGATGTTACCACGCCCGTGCAAGAAGAAAAGGTGAGAAGTGCACAGTGAGGAAGACATACAGCCTTCATCCCTGAGACCCCGGCCCACGACCACCAGGAGGAACTTATTGTAATAAAGACTGCCTTCTCGGGGAAAGTCATGAATATGTATAGGCGTCCTTGAAATGATGAATATGTAATACTTTGGTACATAAATACAAGCTGAATTACCGCGAAGGTGCGCATGATTTTGGTGGGACTACCCCCCGTGCTGCCCAGCGCCGAATAAACATACCTACTTTACAACCCTGCTGGTTGTGGAGTCTGTTTTCCGCACGTCATTTTGGCGAGCCAGCCAGGAGAACTCTGCTCGGCGGCGGGATCGACTGGGGAAGCGGACGCCCGTAGGCGCGCCCCGAGCACTTTTCTTGGAAGGGGCCTCCGATTCCAGCCGCTCACCGCAGGAGCAGACAAGAATCTCCTGAAGCCGCGGATAAATGATATGTTTAACAGGGGACCGGTCGCGAAGCCAGTAAGTCGTTGGGGACGCCCACGCGTGGCCGGGGCTGCTGGTAAACCGCGCAGAGACGCCTGGCATAGAGCATAGTTCCCCCCTACGGGAGGAGGGTACCCGATGTGGGGATTATCAAAATGACGTGCGGAAAACAGACTCCACAACCGGCAGGGTTGTAAAGTAGGTATGTTTATTTGGCGCTGGGCAGCACGGGGGGTAGTCCCACCAAAATCGTGCGCACCTTCGCGGTAATTCAGCTTGTATTTATGTACCAAAGTATTACATATTCATCATTTCAAGGACGCCTATACATATTCATGACTTTCCCCGAGAAGGCAGTCTTTATTACAATAAGTTCCTCCTGGTGGTCGTGGGCCGGGGTCTCAGGGATGAAGGCTGTATGTCTTCCTCACTGTGCACTTCTCACCTTTTCTTCTTGCACTGGCGTGGTAACATCTTGGCTCAAACTGCAAGACCAGTTCTCGATGGGTTTCGTATGACCTTAATGTTCTGCTACTTGTTCTATTGAGATATGCTTAGGCAGTTAATTTATACATCAGGCTGATAAAGAATTAAAGAATTTCTCAACCCCCAGGACAGCTCACACCCAGATCAAATAGCAAGTAAAAAAGGAAAAGGAGTTATGTCCCTTATCAAGCCCTGTCTAGTTCAATGCTGTGAGTATATTTCTTACACACAGACTCTGACCAGTTTGTTAGCTGCTTTCTCTCAAAATGCAGCCAAGAGGCCCCCTCATTTTATGTAACAAACCAGCAGATAAACCAGTCACAAAGGTGATACAGAATGAGTTTCTAGCCCTACTCTGATGAGGGTCAAGACATGAAAACACTCTAACCACCAGGTTATAGGTCATCAGAAAACACACAGAAGAAAGCTGGGAATATGGACTGGCATCCGTTTCTCCTACCAACTTAACCAGTAAGCGACCTCTTTCTGGCCCAGGAAATGTTATACTGTTCTACTCAATCATAAAATGTGCACAGTAGACAAACACAAAGTTGAGAAGCACATGTTGAGGACCTGTACAACCCAAACCTTCTATGTTGAAGAGTCTTTTCACAGCACTGAGGCAACTCTAACATATTAAGACGGCCCCTACCAACTCCTCAACCCCTCCATAAAGGGATAAGATTTCACCACACCCCTGCTTTCAGGTATTTTCTATTGACTTATTCAAGATGTAGACTTTCTGGCCCACTGCTCTGAAATACACAGTGTCCTTACAGATTACAAAAGGAAAAAAAGGCCTTCAGCTCTGGGTTTTACATTCCAGTCCTGCACCACACCTTTGACTTCCAGGTGTTCATGCTTATTGGTTTGAGTTCTAAATCTTAAGTGGCATTAGGTCACCTCTTCAACATACTCCCACAGAATATGCCAGAAAAGCACTAAAAAGCCTATCTTTCAAGAACAATCTGATGTGAACATTTCAGTAACTACTTTACTATCTCATTTCATACTGATTCAGTTTTTAGCTCACTTACAACTTGCCTTTAATGAGGTGCTAAGTCTTTCAATTAAAGACAAAAGCTGCAGAGAGACCTTTGCTCTTCACAGATGTGCTACTCAAATGTTTCCCCTTCTCCACTCCCCAGCTGTTAGCGACTGCTTGCCTGCTGGATGTTGCCCACCCTTGCAGAACAGTGTGTGTGAATGATGCTTAATCCACTGCCGGCAAACAACCTGCAGTAATTTAAACAGTTCATATAAAGGTTTGAATTAACTTTTGGTTTGTTTTGCCTGATCTGGATTAAGGAGTATTTCAGGATCACTCTAATTAGCCACAACTATGGGAGGTGGAAATTTCAAATCAGCCAAGAAAGACACCCAGAGGGAGAGGGCAATAATGTCTTGAGCTGATGCTGGTGCACTCAAAAGAGAACATCTGTCCATAAAATAAAATGCAGTTTCAGAGGCAGTAATACTGGAGTTTTCACTACTGAATTACCAGATATTATGAATTTGATCTAAATCAGGTGTGAACACATAATTGCATTTTTATAAAATTAGCCGTAGTAAGCAATCTCTGATCCAATAGGAAGTTAGAAATTATGACAAATTATGTTTGTTCCAATTAAAACTGGCCTGGAAAACCCCAGACAAAATACATTGAAACAACTTTGAGTGAGGAAAGTGAATTTATATTGCTTTGGTGATTTGCATCATAGTAATGTAGCTTTTTTAACCTATATACAAGTACCTCAAGTCAAATTTACCATTTTAAGGAACCACACCTTGACAGAAGCTCATTCTGAGGTATTTTGGGAGCTTTTTTTTGTTTGTTTGTTTGATTTATGGTTTATTGTGAAAGAATTCATGCTTCCTATGGTTTTGAAGGGTTCAGAGATCCCCTTTTGTAGGGACAAGGGCAAATTCATAGGACAAACAGGGAAGAGGCGGCCCATTTGTTGATGAAGCTATGGAGTCAATAGGGCAGATTAGGGTCCTAACTGTATGAAAATCTGCAACAGCCTTGCTTGTATGAAACTGTCTTACTTCATAAGTAAACCCATGATAATTAAACACATTGAGATTACTGGGACCACAACTGGAGTAAGAAGCATCTCATAATAAGCAAAAGGACCTCAACCTGACACAATATTACCTTCGTGTAAAATGTACCTCCATGCCTCCGTGCAGCTGATGATTTACTCTGTATGGAAATCTTTGCACATTGCTGTGATTTTTATATTCTTTTGAAATATTCTGACTTGCTATCTTCAAAGCCCTCCCAAAGTACAAGCCAAGAGCAAACACTTAGATAGTTGATGGCTTTGTGAGCTTCATTATTGATCATATGTGTAAGTCAGTCAGTGGACTGAGCACCGATTCAGGAACCTGTTTTTGAAACTGCATCTTGAAGATCAAAAATTTCAAAACTTTTGTCATCAAAAATCATAATGCTGCTTGGGGCAGATGATTGCTGGGAAGACAGATTTCCCTTAAGTGTTGCTTGGCTTAACTATTGTCTTTTGCCTTAACCATTATCATTAGACTAAAATATCCAACTGAAGAATAAGCCAAAACCAAAGTGACTGAGACAGTTGTTCTTGATGTAGAATGGAAGCCAAATCCAGATTAGAATTTTGAACTGATCACTGTAAAGTTCAAATAAAAAGATCTAGGATTCACATCTCTTGAACTACGAAGGATTTAAAACCCTGGCCCAGTTTCAGATCAGAATTTTACCTCAACATTTGGACCAGACTCTCAACCACACTGCAGCTCCTTTAAACACCTAAAGGTGAAAGAAAATCTATAAGAGTCAGTTAACCAGACTAAGAATGCCTTTAGACAAGGGAAGTCTGTGTATGGAGAAAAGCCCTGCCTTGCAAATTGTATAGATGTGCTGAGGAATAGTGGGGGATTGTTGCAAGAACACAACTCTTCTCTGGTGATGCGAAACAGTTTTTAATTGACAGATGAGACAAAACTTTCTGCTTTCTGGCTGCTGGTTTATAGTCCCTTTACTATGTGCAAATTCTAAAGCTAAAAACAAAATCAGAATTTTAAATTACAAGTCTGTAGATTACTTTCTGTGTGAAAAGCAGAAAAACAAAGAACTTGTTCAGGACTGGTGTCTGCGCTGCAAATATTCTAGCCTCCACTCCCTCAGATGCTTGTTATTGTTTGGGTTTACTTTTTTTAAAATTTATTTCTATTACTCTTTCTATATTTCCTACAGGCACTAAAGAGAATCTAGGCTTGAGTAAATCAAGCTATCCACATACACAAGAAAACACTACCCCAGCCCAGAAGATATTTGAAAACTTGCAGCCATTTTATATGACTGAGTTTTACACCTTTAGATTAAATTAGTGGGAGCTAAGTATCATCAACATCTTTGCAAATCAAGTCATGACCATCTTTGCACTCAAGGAGATAATGAGACACTCTCTCCAAGAATCCTTTTCTACTGTGAAAAAGGAACAGATCTTTCTCCTCCAGCAAAGGAAAGATAACTTTACATACTCTGGAGCACCATCTGCCGGTGGCTGATGAATTCTTTAGCTACCAAAGTATTTAACTTTTTTCTCAGTGAGCAGCTTTGTGTTTTCTGTGTTTTGGAGTCTCGGGGTGGGGAGAAGAGTTAGGGAGGGGAGCTGAAGTTTTATTAGAAAATGGAGAAGTTGACTAAATCAAGAAAAAGTGCTGCATTTCACAAAAAGATTTGTAGAATTCCCAGCCACCATCAGCACATGCATTACACAGCTATCTCTTTTTTCACAACTCACCTTTATAATACACCTATATCTCAGAATGCACAGGACAGCTCAGAAGGTCTAACAACCCAGCTTTAAAGGCAGCCCAGGGCAACAGGGGCTCGGCTATGTAGACTCACTTGGGAGGACGGCAAGAAAAGATTAAATGAGATACCAGAGAATAAATGTGGAATCGAGTCTTAATAGACCGTGTAGGTTTGTCTCACAATGGCCATTGCCATTATAGCTCCAGTATGAAGCAATAATCCACTCTCCAGAAGTGGTGCCTAGGGAGGCAATGGGGACCACTATTACTATGTTGTCATTCCAGTGTACACCAATATTTGACCTGCCTGTTGAACACAGCTGGGTAGGAGTTTCTATTTGAAATAGCTTTTCATAAAATATGTTAAAATATAGCCTGTGAAAACTGAAATATTGTATGATCATAGTCCAACAAAATAGGTGAGGCTGTAATTTCTCTGGGCTCCCCTCTCTCAGGGGGAGCCTGAGACATTGGAACCACCACGAGCTGCAGTTCTGGAGTGGTACCATTATCCTTCTAGGTAGCTGGGGCTGGAGAGAGCCTCAACTGTAGGTTTCAGGACAGCTAACCTTCTCCCTGGGAGAGACATAGCCAAGTAAAGAATCTCAGAATGTGGATTCCCAAAGGAAATAATAAAAATACTCCACAACTATATCCTAAATAAATTACTTTAATCACTACTAAGTGAAGGTCCTCAGATTCTTCATCCCACTGGAAATGCTGGAAAATCTATTTGCCTTTTCCAAGCACAGAGAACATTTTTAGAAATTTCCATGAAGGGGAATTTCAGTTTCAAAAGGGTTCTGGCACTGAGCAAGATTGCTTTGTGCATTGCTGTCTTCTTAAATCCTGCAATTGTTAGTCATTCCTTTGAGAAAATAAAAGGGGCCAAAGCTCTCCTCTCTCTCTCCCCAAACACACACACACACGTTAATATCTCCTGGAGCCATAGTGATTTCAGCAAATGTTTTCAATGGGCCCCACAACTTCTGAATTTTGATTAGTTCAACTCCCAACTCCCAGCAGTATTGCTTCACTTAGCATAAATTATTAATTTATTACAGAGCATTTCAAGGGGACAGAGGAATAATTCAGCTGGATAAAGACATCAACTGCAATAAGCAGAGTGAACCTCCCATATACTGAGAGGGGAAAATTTCTGTTCACAGCTTTTCAAATGAAAACAGGTGGAAAGGGGACTCAACTGGACATGAAAACTCCTTACCTTCATCCCTAAGTTAATTACTTGGTGGATGAGATCCACAGTTGGTAAAAATAAGCAATGTTGAATCTATACTGCTTTACAACATCTGAGGACCTCTCTTAGCATTTGAGGGGAACTGAGTCGTTTTCTTGTGTAATTTTCTTTTACTTCCTGACGTTATTTTTCAGAACAAAAATCCAGAGTTGTGAGTGTCACGAGGAAAGCCATACTATAACATCATTTTATTGCACACCCAAAGCCATGAAAACCATCTCATGAGACCAATGAATGCTCTTCTCTGAAACAAGGAGGAAGGGGAGAAACAAAATTTGTGGGGGGTGAGCCCTGAAGCTTTTTTCTTGTTGTAATCCACTGAAAAAAAGCTGATTGCATTAAGGAAACAAAATACCTACCCAGAATAAATACCTGGCATTTCACAGTTTTGCCAGAACACCAGAATGTAGCTTTTACTATTTGCACCACAAACACTTGCATCTGCTGTTCACATTTGCAAAAAAAAGCCCCAAGCATTTCCACAAATCTTGTTTGATAATAGGGTAGGATTGAAAATATGCCACAGCTTTCAAGTTCCAGAACATAGAAGGGGTTGAATATAGATACTGGTATACATAGGCAAAAGTGCTTTATGTATTCTTCTTGGCCACAGTCCTTGTATTGAGCTAGGGTGCACTCACCAACCCCCCAAAAATGGCTTCTTGCCACCTTTATACCTCTGCCATTTGTGTGCAGCATGAGAAGGGGATTGCTTCAGTCATCTGTACAGGCTAGGCAGCCTCAGATAACCATTTCCAAAGGTATCACCAGTGGCAGGTCAGCAGTAAGCTGATTGGGAGGCTGCCTCTCGTTGCACTAGGGGACTGCTGTCACCTACTCACCTGTTTACAGACATTTTGCAGCACTGGCAAGTTGTCAAGTGCTTCAGCCACTACTGAAACATTGTAGCCCCTTGAAGGCAATAATTACTGGAGGCTAATACTGTCATAACGGTCCTACCTTCACTTTTAGTCAATATAACCCAGATGAATATTGCCAGCTGCACTGTGATAGATTTCAAATAACTGTTTGCTTAACTTTTGTCCTGAGATTGAGCAGATAGGGTCAGTGAGAGCTCCTGAGGCAGAAAGTCAACAATAACCAGGAAAATGAAATATTCAAAGAAAAATTGTGTCTGACAACTGTGGCAGTAGGACAGAAAAGAGTAAATCGTATTTCCTGTCCTTCCACTCCTCTTCCTCTGTGATTCTTTCTTGCCCTTCCCTCCCTGCCCCACCTCCCAGGCAGCCAAAAATGCCCATATTTCTCCCGAGACTGCACTGGAAACCCCAGAGCTAATGGAGTCACTGGCACAAGAACCAATGCAAATACTGCCATCAAGTGCCCAACAGACCTGTTCGCAGTGCAGGCTCTTCCATTTACACCTTCGTGCAGAGATGGGGGTGTTAACATACAGCCTACATCAGTCATGGATGCTCGTACATGAGTCTTTCTGCTGCAGTGTCAAACAGTTAATGGATCGTAATGCACAGGTAAATGCAACCATCCTCCTGGAGACAGCAGAGCTGCACTGGATTTTAAAAAGTGTAGCCAGGATGAGAAATCATTCTCCCCATGGCCTGACTTCTGTGTCTGTAAGGCCTATTCCGTTTCCTGGCATGCCTCAAAATTAAATTTAAACCCTCTCTCTTGATTCAGCGCTTCGGTGTGCTGGCAAGGGCTTCAGGAGAAAGCACAGGTAAACATGCGGGATCGCTGCTAGCACCCGCACAGACTGGCATTAACGTGAACGTCTGTCAGTCAATGCCCTGACCACAGGGCAGCATGGCCCTACAGCGCCTGGCAGGAGCCCCCAGTGTACTGTGACCCCCAGGGCACAGCCCGCCCAAAGGCAGGGACCAGCTCCTGGGCCTTGTCGCTTCTTCCCGCCATGCTTATGATACCAGATGTTTTACTAAAAGTAAGCTGCAAAGTAGGCCCTAGAAAGCCTACTCTGTGTAACCTTTAGACAGAATCAACTTTTCTTTCAGCAATTTTCCTTTCAGCTAAAATAACAGTACATTCTGAAGCTAACGGCATGTTTTGAAGTCAGGGTCTGCTTCTGGGACTGATAACAGAGTTATAGTCATCACTGATTCTTGCTTGCGCTTAGTCTTAGAGAATCCAAGGTCTCTGTTAAATTCCTCGCTAATTACAAAAAAGGGCCAGAGATAAGCAAGACTGTGAACAACGTCTTTGTAGTGTCTTAAATGACTTGATTCACAGGTCTGGCGCCAGAAGTAGAGATAAATCCTGTAAGAATGGGAACAGTATATTTTCCTTGGAGCCACCTGCATGCGTCAACAGAAAGGCCTCGACCACGCTTGCGCAGAAGCGGTGTTATACAGTGGACAGCATCACTATGGGGGGATTACGACCACTAGAGACCACCAGAGACCACCAACGATCCCTTCTGCAATTTAGTCCGCATGCGCAAAGACAATTACATAATATATTAGCATATGCATAAGGTTTCTTGGAATAGGTGGGCTTTACTCTGAATTGTATGAATATTCATTTTTCTATAATGTATATAACGACTGTGCTTTTGTCCCTCCATGTGCATCCTAGGAGGAGAGATCCCCCGTGCACCCAGCACTGCAATAAACCAATGTCGGCTTTCTAAACTATCATTTGGGTTAGAGAGTTTTCTTGGTTACTATTTTCCAGTAACACTTACACGGGAGATGAGACCCCACTGCCTGCCTGACCTTCTGGCTCACTGTCACCAAACACCTTCCCTCTCCTTAACTTTTGAGCTTTCAAGTCAAACTTTGACTCTTGGCAGGAAAACTGATCCAAACGTACGCTAAGCAATGCATCCATCTGTATGCATGGACTAGATATTTTCGTTCAGTTATGGTCAGGGAATAAGGTCATATGTATGAATAATTACGTACAAGTAATAGGAAAAATAATGCTTATATACACTTTTCAGACCTCAAAGATATCTCAAAAGACCAGTGCTTACTAACAGTGTCACTTTAAGATAAACAGAGGCTTCCTGCTCACTGGTGCGTGACCTATCTGGAGAACACCACGCATATACTGAATTTCTGCTACCAACAAATGTTACTCCTCTGCTTAGAATGAGATAATTTATTGGAGCTTGTTCCCCCTTCCATGAAAGAAAGGGGCAGGGAGTGCACCTGACTTTTCATATCTCTCCACATCAATCACCGCTAGGACTGTAATACGATTCCCACACACTGCTGTTTGGTGCTGCCTAACAATTAATCTCACGTACAGCTGGTGCAGGGCAGCACTGCGAGGTAATTTGCTTCCAGTAGAATTGTCGAATATGCTTTAAAGTACTTAAGTGTAAAGCTTTGTAAAATGAATAATCCATCACAAACAATTAGAGTTGCCCCTGGATGAGTTGGATAGTCAGTCAGAAACAGATGTGTCATGCATTTAACTTACTGGTTATGCATGGCCTGAAGAATCAGCTTTTCTAATAGAGGCTCCGACTTGGATGGTAGTTAGCAGCTCCAGAGGGTATCAGTCGGCAATTTGTTCATGTAAGAAAAGGCCACAAAGAATGGCAAGAATGAAAAAGGAATTAACAAATGTTTTTACAGTGGTCATAGGGAGATGTGTCATTCTATTTACTTGGGGTTTTTTATGTGGCATTCACTATTCAACTGGCATTTACTAGTTTTCTAGTACACGAGATCTTCTATCTCATTATGTTCTGCACCTGGTTCCGTAATTAACTAGAACATCTTGCTCAGCTGCATGGTTACAGTCCCTCCGGCTTTTAAACAAATCCTTTACTTTTTAGTGAGATGGCAAATAATTCTATTTCCACCTCCTCTGCTTCTTTTAAGCAAGGTGTTACTCCTCATATGTACTGAATAAATTTCTGTCCCACCTCACTGTGATATGTTTGGGTACATGCTTCAGGTTCGGAAATGGAGCCCTGGAGGATTTGAGTTTGACTTTCTTTACAGTACTCTCCTTCCTCTCCTAATTTGTCAAAAGGCTTTATTTATTCACCAGTAACCCTCAAGGATCCCATAGACCTATACAGGCCAAAACATACGGAATTTAAAGACATGCAGACAACCTGTAATGAGATATGCCAAAATTAAAAGGAACTATATGAGTATGGGTATCAGAAGACTAAAGTGAACAAGAGACTATCTAGAAGTTTTGTATAATATCTATCTATCTAAATTACAAAAGTGTTTCCAGTGTAACCTAGATCAACATGGAGTAGCTAATTCTTCTGCGGTGATATTGTTGTTGTCAATCCTTGGATCTAGGTGGCATAAATCAGCTAGAGGGAGCTCTGTTGTTGAAAAAGCTGGGAGAAAAAATACACTTGTAATATGGTGAAATGGGATAGATGATGGTTTTGCTTGTCAGAAACATAAGGAAAAATTGTGTTCAGGTTATGTTGTGTCAGTTTTATGATTAGATTGTTTTGTCTAGCGGTATATTTAAAAAATTTGAAAAGGTCACCAGGTCAACAAATATTTAGCTGTAAGAGTACTACTGAACTATCAGTACATACACCCTGCAGCACAGAAACATTATAATAAACATGCAAGGTAGGAGCTTTGGATTTTTTGAAGGAGAGTAAAACAAGATCTGCAAAAAAGAGACTGCTAATATAAACTTCCCACTAACAGATTAGTTGTGTGAACACAGCATCTGTTGGCTGAAGGAGGAATCCTTTGGGTGATTATGCTACTGTCCAGATCTACTTATGGATTAAATTTTTTGCCTTGACAGACAAGCTGTAGTTTTGCGTTTCTTGGACCTTAAAGATATATATTCTGAATTCGTTAGTGGGGAGAGGGTGTTGCAACTGCTTACACTAAGCTGTACTTGGAACACGTATTTTTTAATCTTAGCCATAATTCCAGCCTGGTGTCTTGCAAGACAAGTTTAACTGTTTCCCAGACAAAGAAAACCTAGGGCAGGGGATGGGTGAAACGGTCCTGCTGGGATGACACAGGGCACAAACATCTCCAGCCTTCAACATAGGGTTCATTTCAGCTGGGAGAACTGGTCTGGGCAACACTGCTGTGATGCTGGGGCAACCTAGAGCTGTCCCAAACTGTGCTCTAGGCCCAGCCCTCCCTGAAGTGCTATCAGGACTGTAACAGCTTTAACTGTGTTAACAGCGGTATGTTAACAGTGGTGTTTAGCCGCTGTTGACCTCTTCAACTCCTCAGCTGTGGCAAAGGTCTGAACTTCTAAATAGCCATTAAAAATTCAGAAGGGCATTTTAAATGGTGCCTCTCCCTCCCCAGGCGGCAGCAGTTTAAAAAAAATGCCCTGGAGTTCAAACTGAGTGCACATGTTGCCCTTGGCTGGTGTAGTATTTCACAATCCAAGGAGTTATTTTCTCTTCTGAAGCGTATTTTACTTCAAGTGCTGCATCTGATCAATAAATGTAAAATACGCAGTTATGGAAAATGCCAAAGGGTGCCTAATCACGTTTAAGTATTTCAATGAATTGACTTCCCAATATTGAAAGAGGAGAGTTCTTTCTTTTAAAAGGTTTTGATATTCCTATTTCTTTTAAGTTGCATTCAGCACTCAAGAGATGAACTTTAATAGAATCACACTGGGTGATCCCATTGCATCAAGCAGAGAGACACTATATCATCTCTAGTACACCTAGGGAACCAGCATGGGGGAGAGATTTAGCCCAGACACTTCA
Source organism: Nyctibius grandis (assembly GCF_013368605.1). Classification (NCBI taxonomy): domain Eukaryota; kingdom Metazoa; phylum Chordata; class Aves; order Nyctibiiformes; family Nyctibiidae; genus Nyctibius; species Nyctibius grandis. The sequence continues at coordinate 46,711,998 of NC_090695.1, read as the reverse complement.
AGTTAATAGGCTATATTCAGCCTCATTTGTCTTCAAGACTTTATCTTCCATACTGGGCTTGTTTTTGAAGTTTTGTTCTTCCTGTAGAACTATGGAATATTTTTTCAAAACCAGAGTGTGTGCTTGCCCTGCTTCAAAATAATTCATTCCACTGAACTTGAGATATGTAATTAAAGTAGAATTGTTTAATGAAGGTGTATGAGTAGTGCATTTTCCATCCCCTCAGAGGAACTGTCAGTATCAGCCAAGGGAAAAAAAAAAAAAACCAAAAACAAACAAAAAAAAAACAAGACAAAGCTAACGGGTAAGATATTTTTCCAAAAAAGGACTTGTATTAGGATAGTCTTCTAGCCTGATTAAGTCCAAATTCTTTCTCTACTTCCTCTTGAAAGCACACACACAGTTTGCATCCTTGGATAGGCCTTGTTATCTGTATTAGATGAAAAGTACTTCTACTATTAGTATACTAGAGGAAAGGTACTTAGGATAGCATGCACCCCAATCCTCTTCCTCCTACCACATTTCTTGTGTTAGTAAGGAGGCTCTGAGGCTGGAGGAATGGAAGCTGGGGGTCCTGGTCAGGGCAGTAAATTAGGGCACAATCCTTAGCTCTGTTATTTTGAAAATATAAGCCTGCTGAATTGACAGTAAGCAAAAATAGGTGCACCAGTAGCTGGATAAAAAGGAAATATAGGACCATTTGTTGGCAGTTAAGACAGTCTTACAGAGACGTCCAGGTTAAATCTCTTATCAGTGCTGCTGGTTTTCAAAATACAGGTAATCTGGACGGCAGGTAAATTTACAGTTCTGTGTAAAAATGTTTAACCTCACTGTGACGGTGCCAGCCTAGGGACTACAGTCAGCAGAGTTCTATAAGTAGCATAAGCTACTCCAGTTGTGATTTTTACAGCAGTGAAGCTTTGTTGCCTGCGTAATGAGTGTCTCCACAGGGAACCTCACTGAGCACTGTATATTCACACTGTTTCTAAATTACCTTCAATTCCAATAATATCAATGAGTGATTTACCATTAAACGTAAGGAGTGCAAGCAGGGAGCCTTTTGTTATGTCCTCCTCATTCCCCAGTAAGGATTCCCACTGGCTGGTTTAAGCTCCTGCTTATTAAGGTCCTCCTGCAGTTCCAAGCTCTAGAAACACTGTTAAGCATGCCAAGGAAGTAATAATTACACAGAAGAATAAGTGTTGTGTTATGCGTATAGTGTTTTGCTGTAGACAGACATCTAAATACTTTCAGGACTTTTGGTCAGGTTCTTCAGACACCTGATCCATGACTGCCCTCTTTTCAGTCCTTTTGAAGTACTTTATCATAAGAAAAACATTAATTTGTGCTGGTAGAGCTTAAAGATCAGCACCATACCCAAGCTTATATTTCACTGACATTTCAGAGCAGGAGACCTCTCTTTACTTATGTAAAAAGCACTTCAGGAAGTAGGTAAGTATCATTGTTTAGGTCATAACAGGAACAAACAATCATATAATAAACACTGAAATATTCAAAACTTGTCAGATTGTGACCATTCCTACATATGCAGGAACAGTTTCTACTGACTATTCAGATTCTCTTATCTATGCACATTTCGGTCAACTCCTTTCTCTGCAGCAGGAACTGCCCGGGGGAGCCCCCAGGATTAGTCAGTTTCTCCACCCAGGGCATTAATTGACACAACTCAACATGCTCATAGGGCCTATCCACTGGTCTCAGCCCCGCAGGGGCTGCCAAGGGGAGCCCTTGCACTGCTGGGAATCCAGCATATGGAGAGACCCAGTACCAATTAGGCAGCTGCTTTGAGACAAAGCAAGCTAGGAATTTAGCCAAGTAATTTGCCACAAATGAGTCCACTCTCTCATCTGTACAAAGACAAGCTGGCAAGTTCCCTGTAACTAAGCACTCCAGGTATGTACACAGGCACAGCCTTTGTATACACAGCCCTTGCACATGCCAGCCACACCACAACTATAACTACAGGAAAAACTTGAATTTCCTCCTTATATCACAATTAAAAATTAATTTCCACGGGTTTTGCCATACCTGCCTTCACAGAAAGTGCAACGTGTATGCATTACTTACCTTTAATTCACTTTCTGCCTCAGAGGTCTCATTCTTATTACCTTTAAGTGTATACCTTTCTTCTTTTATTTGGGTTATGTTTGTTTGTTTTTTCTCATTCTGTATTCACATGAATGTGCTATGGAAGCATCTGTGCAGTGTCATTTTCTTTCACTTAGCCTGTGTTGCACGATTAAGCTATCACATAAAATCCTTTTTCTCTGGTTCTCGGAAAGCCTGCTACCTTTGGGGTGGTCTCTTTGAACTCTCCTGAAGTTGCTGCTAATGTCTGAGAATCAACAGCTGTAGGATTCCTGCTGTTTAGCTTTACGTGAGTATTTGTCACAAGGTAAAACACAATAGCCCCCAAAGGCCCTTGACTTTCCTCCAAGAAGTTTTTTCTCCCTAATTCATTGCGTTTGTTAAACATGAAGTTCTTTCACATTAATGTTTCCCCCTGTCAAGGGGTAACTTTAGGACAACTGGGAAGCATGAAAAAGTTTCATTTCTACTGCCACAGAAAACTGAGGAAGTGAATAATTTTCTCAGCAGTTAGTCTGCTCAGATATTCACACAGATTTCAAAAGTATCTCAGAGGGAGAGCTGAGAACCTGAGTACGAGCTGGAGATTTACTGGGCAATAGGCTGTGACTAGCGTGGACCAAAGACTGAACTCACAGCAGAACCTGGGAAAGAAGGCAGCACCTGGCCGCTCAGCCACCTTTAACTGGGCGAGTAGTGTATTTTCATAAAGTCCATCTGGCAAAAAGCTAAAATTATTCTGAAAATCCTAATCGTTTTCCCCCACCACTTATCTATGTAGCAAACAAATTCTCCAACGTGTGTTATGAAAGAATGCAAAGCATTCCAGACAAGCTAGATGTCATGTCTCCAATGTTAGATGCTCTGGACTGTCCAGCCTTTATTCTCCTCCCGACCTCTTTAGCTTACTTAATTTTCAAAAAAGTTTAATAATTATTTTCTTTCTTAGCAAAAGACTTCAGGTGAAGGAACAGGACAGTTCAATCAATATCAATGCTTTACGAGGTATGTAAAATACATGTTTATAAAAAAATGGCTGCAAAAACACATAAAGTTTCTTTAATAGCATTTACTGTCACTTTGTACAGATGTAAAAGATTTTTTAAAATGGAGATTCAGGGTTTTATGTCCACATTTCATCAAACTTGACACCATTCTTTTTTTTTCAAAATTGTTTTTATCTTGCTAACTTTTTACTTTCTGCTTTTCCCCAAAGAATGCAGGACCAGTAGCTGGGAATTTTGAAAAAAAAAATGTTCCCCTTTGGTAAAACAGAGTTCCAAAGTCAGACTTTCCAAGAAAATGTGTGTTTCCAAGAAAATGTGTTTTACATACATAAAATTGTGTTTTCTTTCCCAGAAGACAGTAATTTCTTCCCTTTATCCTTTATTCTTTTGATACTGTGGAGTTTTAGTGTTTATCTTTTCCATTGGTAACCTAATGAAAATTTTCCTAAATACTGAACAGGCCATAGTGCAACACCTGCAGCTTGGAGAATATAGATATTAACAAAGAATGTCTTTTTGCTCCTATTTTTTTCAAATATGGGAAGGAACTTTTTCACTCAGAGAAGTTAGTAGAGGGATAAGCAGGACCAGCTAAACAAATGTTAGGATATATAAAGTATAAAGTAAAGCAACTATTCTTCTACTTGCCAACCATTTGTGAATGATAGCTTTTCTTTCACTCACCTTTCCTTTGAGGAGCAAAATCTAAGCAGTAGTGTGGAATAATCATAAAAATACTGTCCATTTACAGTTTGACTCCAACTCTTCCCACAACACTTCTTTTGCTTCCTTTTTTTTTTTCTCTGGCTTTCATCATGGAGATCTCAGCAGGTTTGGCAAAAATTTGCATAGAAAAACGTGGTCACTGATTGCCAGAATAACAGCATCTCTGGAAAATCTACCTGCATTTTGTCATTAGGTCAGGATTGAAGATGATCTGCCCACCTCATGGGCTAGTCCTTTTTTTGTTTGAAGTCACAGTTTACCCAGGGCATGTGAGAGAGATTATTCAAGATTTTATTATCTTAAAGATTTTGAAATTTTTACCAAAATGTTCAATAAACCACAGCTGAGTGAAATTAGCACAACTATAAATATGACCAAATAAGTATGAAAAAAAATCAAATTTTTGAACAACTGTACAAGTCCTAACTATGAAGTTGCTTCCCACAGTTCAGCAATGAAAAAAAACAGAATTACCTTACTCTTTTAGATACCTTATCTCTTTCTTCATACTCCTGCTCATCTTCTCTATGTACCTAGCAAATTATTAAGAATCATATTGTTATGTGTTTGCCTGCTGTGTATGCAGTAAGGAGTATTGTTGATTAATATTTTTATAGTACCCAAAAACCCTTTCTGGCCTAGCCAGTCTGCATGACAGTTTCAGAGCAGACGGAGCATAGCTGTGTTGTTACTTGAAGCACAGAAAGGCTCTGAATGCTGTTCCTTGTGGCTATGTTTCATGTCAAAGTGACTTAGCACTGGTGTGGGAAGGTTTTCATTTGCTAACTGTAAGTTTTATTTATTTGCCATAGTACTCCATTTTTTTACTACTCAGACCTCTGTATATTCCATGGGAAATACTGATGCCTGGTGTCAGCACAAAACTACCACTGCCTGTAAGATACCTGTTTATACCAACCCATATTACTTTATGCTATAGATAGGAATATTTTTCTATATCACAAAGCATAAAGCTCATTTGAAAGCCTCTCCTGCTTGCAAGACCTCTGGTTTCCTTTACCTGCATTTGAATCCAAGGAAAACACTTTGAGTGTCTTATGTTCAAGCTTTCTGCTTCCTTAATAAATTTCTGGGGAATGACTGAAAACACTTCTCATGTTTTGAGGAAAGAATACAAGAAAAAAACTGTTATATATAGAACTTTTTACAAAATGTTCATTTCTCAAGTTTATTCATTTTGTAGGTTTCAGTCATATGTGTGATAAAATAACAGTGGTTCGTTGTTCCAGCTGCCTGCAAAGTTGTAAAGATACAAAATACATTGAAATGAAATTTTCCTTAGTCCATATCAAAAAAGCAGTTTTGCATACTTACTGTGATATGGAGCCCCTTTTCCAGATTGCCGTTTTAATACAATAAAATGCTTCCTTTTCCTAGTTTCTCAGGCCTTCTGACCAAAACAGCAGCATTCTTTCAACACATTCATAAACTTCTACCATTAAAAAAGGAAGTGAGAAGCACCTAGGGAAATTATATTTATGTCTTCAAATGAGAATGAACTTCCTCCATGTACTATTCACACTAGAAAAAATATAAATCTCATTTATATGTGAAACTTAGTGAAAGAATTAGGCTTTTTGATTGGTCTTCCTATAACTAAGAGAAAGAGAGTCCAGAGTTCATATAGAAACACTGGGATGGAGCATAAAACTTCTTAGTGCTATTCTTAGGAAACAATTCTTCTGTTATTGTAAGTTTTTCTCTCTATTAGTGGTCAGTAGAATTTTGGCAACACCTATTTTCTTGAGCCTAGCACTGTTAGTCTAATATTGTAAAAACACCCTAAAAATTGAGAGTCTTTAATGCCTTCTTGTAGCTGGAGGAATCACAGAAGTGGAAAACAGATGTCCAGGCTTGTTGTCAATTGAAATGGTGGGATGTGATAGCCTTCAGAAACACAACGTTTCTTGGAAGTCCATGTGTTCATGTAAGTATTTAACAGAAATGGGAAGGAGTTTTCTTCTGCTCCTCTACTCTGCTCTCGTTGAGACCCCACCTGGAGTACTGCGTTCAGCTCTGTGGGCCCCAACATAAGAAGGACATGGAGCTGTTGGAGCGAGTCCAGAGGAGGGCCACGAAGATGATGAGAGGGCTGGAGCACCTCTCCTATGAAGACAGGCTGAGAGAGTTCAGGCTGTTCAGCCTGGAGAAGAGAAGGCTCCGGGGAGACCTTATATCAGCCTTCCAGTACCTGAAGGGGGCTTACAGGTAGGCTGGAGAGGGGCTTTTTACAAGGGCTAGTAGTGACAGGACGAGGGGGAACAGTTTTAAACTGAAAGAGGGTAGATTTATATTAGATATTGGGAAGAAATTCTTTCCTGTGAGGGTGGTGAGACACAGGAACAGGTTGCCCAGAGAGGCTGCGGCTGCCCCCTCCCTGGCAGTGTTTAAGGCCAGGTTGGATGAGGCTTTGAGCAACCTGGTCTAGAGGAAAGGTGTCCCTGCCTGTGGCAGGGGGGGTTGGAACTAGATGATCTTTAAGGTCCCTTCCAACCCAAACCATTCTATGATTCTATGATTCTATGATAAATCAAACATTAAGTAGACTGCTGTCTGATCCTGACAAAAAATACCTGTGACTTCCCACCTTTCATTTAACTACATGATGTGGAAAATCCACAGGGAAATGGCATATTTCATGTTTTCTATAGTGAGTTCAGGATTTGTCTTGGCTGTGTGCGTTTTTTTGCTTTCAATATCCTGTGAGTTTACTAACACAAAATATAATTCAGAGGAGGAAACTTTGCACTGAAATGATCAAGTCAGTGTTATTCTGACATTTTTCAATGAGAAAAACAGTCTTAAAAATTATATAATGAGTTGCCAGAAGAAGAGGAACAATAGCAGAAAATACTTGAGTCTTGGCATAGTTACCAGGGTAGGACTTTCTTCCAACCATGCAAGTGCAGCTAACAGAATTTAGGATTGCAGGGGCTGGATTTGAAAATTATTCACTGCCTTGTTTCCTCTGCCCTATTCCCTCTGATAGTAAAAGCATGTCCAAAACTGGCAGGAGGAGAGAAGGAAGAAAGGAAGAGAGAAACAGCTGAGCTATGCAGTAATCAGCAAACAATTGTATCAAACTTGTTAAAGATATTTGCAGCTATTTTTGCTGGCGATTAGTGTGCAGAGAGAAGCAATTAGTCACAGAAATTGCTCTGCTCACAGGGCTAATACAAATAGCAACAAACATACTGATTTCAAAACCTGGGGCATCAAAAAAGATTCTGAACACTGAAAACTAGAATATATAATTAAATGTCATGTGCTTCTTTCTGAAAAAAAAGAAAAAACAACTCGTCTTTTTTAAGTGATAGTTAAGAGATTAAGAGAGCATATATGGCAATTGTATGATTTATAACATAATTAAAACATAGTTGCAAGATTCCTCAGAAAGATGCATCATCTTATTTTTCATGTAACTGTTCTTTATTTCCAAGAACGTATTCAGTCGTGTTAGTCCATTCTGTCTTTATTCCTAAAACAGGACATAATTTTTTGCTCTTCAGCAGGATGAGGCAAAACTCATGACATTTTCAGTCCTCATGTTACAAATATTTGAAATTAAAAGAAATTCAATTTAATCATAAAATTATAAGTTTGTGTTCTGTATTAGAGTTTGTAAAGCTAGGATTGTTAAGTTTGCAACAGGTAACCATAGGCACCGTTAGGTTTGAAGTAGGTAACCATAGAAACTCCATTAGATAAGTTGCTGGACTTCTTGTTAGAGACCGTCATGGACTTTAGTTGAATACAATGGAGTTACTGGATGGACAAGTTGCAACACGTTAGAGACCAACTAGAACTGATCCTGAGACTTGATTGAGAGCTAAGGTACTACTATGCCTGTGCAAGAAGGAAAAGGTGAAAAGTGCACAGCGAGGAAGACATATGGCCTTCATCCCAGAGACCCCGGCCCACAACCACCAGGAGAAACTGCGCATGTGCAACCAGGAGGAGTTAAAGGTGGAGACTATGGAAATGATTTCTCGGAACTCATTATAATAAAGACCGCCTTTTTGGGGAAAGTTATGAATATGTATAGGCGTCCTTGGATACGTGATGAATATGTAATATTTTACTACATAAATATGAGGTGAATTATGGAGGGGGGCACACACGACTTTGGAGGGGCTACCCCCCGTGCTGCCCAGTGCTGCAATAAAGATGTGCCTGCTTTTTAATGCTACATTGGTGTTAAGAGGTTTTATTCCCGATTTCGGTGACACCCATGTAGAAAGCTAGGAATTTAGGCACCTAATGAGTACATAAATATACACTGCTCTATTTCAAAGAAACAGAACATTCCCTTATTTTTGTTGTCCTTAAAGACAAAAATCATATTAATTTAAATCCTATCTAACATTAGTGTCTGTAATAGTGCTACTATTTTCAGTGAATTTACAAAGAACAAGCTGTAAATACAAAGTCCATAGGTCACCAAAAAAAAGAGTAAGAGACCCACCTGATAGTTCTAAGAATATAACTTTGCCATACTGCCAATAGCAAACCTGAAAATCTATATTAGAAAACTCTTCAGTTAAAGGTGAGTAATATGAGGACAGATAACTAAATGACCCCACGCCATAAGTCTTGGCATGCGAACTGAAAATGCATAACCAATATTCGTTGGAGGTTTGGGAGCTGCTCCTTTTCCCTTGTTTTCTCTTGCTAGATGAAGCCCTTAACCACTATGAAAATAGAGCCACAATAACATTGCAGAAACACTGACTTGAGAATAGCGGTAAAGACAAAAACTGTGTTGACCTCTCAAAGATCTGGGTGGAGAAGATTTTGCCCCAAGCAAGTGAGGAAAGCCAGAAGTCATATAAGTACACATATTTGCCTTTGGGATCACCCAGAGGTATGTCTGCCTCTTGGGGCCCGCAGGAATCCTCCCTTCTTGTCTCAAGAAACATTGACTGCAGTTTCCCATGCTGGCCAAAAGGGGCTGGGCCAGGGGAGTGAGAAGGTGGAGCTATGAGTGAGCAAAAGCAACCTGGGAGTGCCTCCAGCTAACCAGACTTCAAGGGATACTCACTGACCCTGTGGATGGATTAACCAGGTGCTGGCTACTGTTGCCCTGTGCTGCAAGTAGCTTTCAACATTCACCCAAAAGTCTCCTGCCCATGCTAGGCACATGGAGCTGAATGAGATGACGCGTGGTCACTCAGGAGTGCACAATTTGTCCTTCCAGGTAAGCGTGGTTTCATTTGCTTTGTGGGGAAGAGGAAGGACTTAAAAACAATGAACAATGCTTACTTCAGTACCTGAACAAAGAAAAAGCAATTTCTGCTCTCTGCCTGCAGATATTTTACAACACCCCACATGCTTTGCACTGGTACCCTGCCAAAGTACAAGGCTCTTGTAGAAAAAGCTGCAGCACAATCAACACATTCAGAAGTAGGCTCTGCTTGTTGCCTGCATCTGCTGCCTGGTATACTGGTATCTTTGAAAAGTCTCCTGACTCAGTAGTAGTTCATAGGCTGGTGGATCACACAACTAGCTCATCCACCTCTCCCATCTGCTGTATCTGTTGCTGCTTTTTTCTGAGGATAGGTAATTCACAGTTCTGTTGATGAGGAGGTCATCATTATGTAGCAGATATATATCTCATGAAAGCAATGTATATTAATAATAAGAGAAAAATAATCATGTAATCACAGTGGGGCATATCTTCTTTCTTCCATGCATAAAATAAGTGCAATTGTCTTGTTCTTCTCCCAAGAAGAGCACAGAGGAGGTAAGGAGCCAACCCAGAAAGTTCTGCTTATTATGTGCATAAAGTAATATTAAGAGCCATTTTAAAAATGCAGATTTCAAAAGCAGAAACACCAAATAAACTGTTAACCAATTAGTTATTGTTTCTCAGTGCCCAGCGTCCCTGCACTTTCATAGGAATTAGAGCAGGGACAGAAATTTGTGAACCCACAGCCAGGCCGGTTCACTGTACTCGCTGCTAAGGTAGAACAGGTGAGGGAGAGACTGTGTGTAAAGAGTGTTGTGTTAGCAAGGTACCCCTTGCTCTTCTCTGCAGCCTCCAAGCCTTACGCTGCCCCCGAGTTCAACTAGCAGGAAGGGTAGCACATAGTGGGTGTGAATATCAGCGACACTATTCAAATAACACAGAAAGGTCTTTGTAGGTGCTAAGCATGTGGAATATTATGTAACACCAGTGACACCCAACCACTCACTATATTTATTCATTGGGCTACAGAGACAGACAAGCAATAGATTGATTTGATAACCTGCCAGTCAGGGAATATTTGTATTGGAGAACCCCTAATGTAAAGGAGTTAGGGTCAAGTCCCTACTTCAGTCAATAGTTAATAATTCACGATAAGTGGGACAGCTTCAAGAGGAGATAGAGAGATAACTATCTTAAAACATGATAGCCCAGTAGTTAGGACATTCTCCAGAGTAATCAGAGCGCCCTCAAGGCATCTGTGCTTCAGAGCAGATAGGCAAGCAATTTGAACTTGGGTCTCCCTCAGTTCAGGTGAATGAGATGAGAGAGGGGTTCATCCTGGCTGCATTTTCACACAAAATGTGTGCCTAAGGTAGTGCAGTCAGCTTCCAAAGTCTGTGCCTACAAACCTATGAAGGAGGGAAGTCATTCCCTAGCTGCAGAAGCTCGGTGCCAAATGCTCTTGAATGACTGAAGCTGAAAATCACCTCTTTCTTCATCAGTCTCAGTGGAGAACAGCAAAGTGGCTGAGGATAATCCTCTGCCTTACACATGTGCAGGGAACCCAAATGCTTTCTTTCCTGTCCATTGCAGAGGTTTGCAAGAGCCTGCAAATCGTCTCTGAGTTAAGTAATTCAAATGCCAAATCACGGAGACTGTCGAACAATGAAACCTGGGGCCCGAGTAAAGTTTTCCGATTACTCTTTTTTCCTGGAACACCAGAAGGTGTTCACATTTACATTGTCTATCTCTGACTCAACATATAAGTCACTCCCTAGAGAAAATAAAACACAGAAGGAAACAGGAAAACTTTTGCATATAGAAAAATAAATCACTTTGCAGTAGAAGCTACTGAGAAGAAAACAACCTCATAATATTTTCCTGTTTTCTTGTATTTTAGCTTTTCTTGCACAAAGACTGAATGCTTTTCTTCGTCTGAAAGATAGAGTGTCTTCTAGTATTAAGCAATGAGTATGTTCCCTAAACCACAAAATATAAAAGTGTTCTGGAAAGGGGTTAATTTAAGCCATTTTAAGTATCGGTGTGGGATTGCTACTGATACCCATAGCTACCTTCAGATGTACCTGAGCCATTTAATGATTAACGCACAAAGGGATAGAAAAAATAAGACAGGGACAAAGTAAACCCGGGTTAGGTAGTTTGTTTTATAAAGTAAATAAGTTAAGAAAACATCTCTCAACATAATACAAACCAGCTGAAGGCTAACAAGTGATGGATGAAGGATCGTATCAGACCTTTACTATGTCAAGAATGAGAGGCATTGTGCCTTCTGTTGTGGAGGGACTCTATATGGGATGAAGAGGTTGTAATATAGAGTGATCTGCCTTTCGATTAGTCATACAAACAGTCAAAGAGGGATAACTATTTGAGCTCTTCTCAATTTCACATTGCGCATTGAATTTAAACACACACATCCTTCTGTACTGTGATAGGATTTTCACTGCATTACAGAAGCATAAAACTTTTTCAACTGTACTGTAGTAGGCCCTCAGAAATCAGTTAACCAACATTAACTTTCAGAGAGGGTATGCATCCATGTAGCATAAAGTTCTATTAACACGATCAATTTTTAAATTTTAAAAAAATGCATGATCCTGCAAAATATCAGCTACTTCTTTTGTACAATACACAGATTCCACTTAACTGTTTACAAGCATAGCGTCAAAAACTGCAGGTCCTGTGTTATCGCCTTGTTATAATGCCAGTACCTAGGAGACCCAGAAGCAACTTTTTACCTCATTAACAGCTCAAGATGGTCTCAAAAGAAAACAGACATCAAAACCCAAATGTACAGCTCTGCTGTATCTCTCGTTCTCTCTCGCTCTGATATTAGGGACTTCTCGGTTACTAACAGTCATTTAGGTGTATTACAATGAGTAAGCTTCTTGTACTGGCTCTAAGAAGATACATAGCTCTACTCACACTGCCAGTCTTCCCAAGCACGCTCCTACCCTTCAGTGCAACGTAACCTTAATAAAACCCCAATGCAATTGTGGAGACATACAGGCTAAATTTACCTGCTTTGGATGCTACCTCATAGCTAGAATCAACAGATTGCTGCACTGTTTGTACTGAGACATTCAGGTTTTTAATATTTTTTTCCTCTTGAATATGTCATGCAATTTAAGGAACCTGAATCATTTTCATCATAGTCTCATCGCTGTTCAGAAGATTGTCTGTGTTAAGTGTCTACATGCCAATTTAATACATTCTGTATCTATATCTACAATAATGTCATACATAATGTATAGAAACACTACTGTGTCTCCTGCATCCAATGTGGTTCAGTTCACTTCCCTCTGATGGCTCCAGCTGGATGATCATTACAATTGCCCACAGAATTTCCTGCTCAGAAACACTGCAACACTAACAGTAACTCTAAAACTGAGATTGGATTTACCTACCTTGTGTTTAGCCCTCATTTAAGAGGCAAACGTTTTACGTAATCCGTTCTGATGATTCAGATCTCTGCTAATGGTGACATTAAACAACATGTCACACTTATTCCTCAAGGAGTGGTAAGAGTTGGGTCACAAAAAGGAATGGTAGACGGGACCAAAAAACTCCCTGACTTTTAAAAGGAACTCAGAGGTAAACATAAAATAAATGCAAAGGGAAGATAACAGCTAATAAATATTTATTGTTCACTGGCCTCCTATTGTCAGTGTTACAATGCATTAAGCAGGTGGTACCTGTTTCTGTAGCAGAGCACACAGTGCTCTTAAGAAGCTGACTTGAGGAAGGATCCCCTTTAAAACTCTGCCTTTTACTCCTGCTACATAAGGACTTTGGTACTGCCATAACATATGCAGCTTTTGCAATCAATTTCATTCCAACGAGCTTATAAGATATCCTAAAAAATGTCATTTACTTCTGTGTTTATCATCGTTCTCCACAGCTTCCTAGGTACTCTTGTCTGGTTGGTTAATTAAGACTATAGGCACTATTAAGAATTTACATTTCATGGGCACTGTTTTTGTAATTTTCCTTGGAAATTATGAAGGCATTGCACTGCATAACTCCATCAGATCCAGGCAGGAAATTTTGTAGTCCTTTCCCACATTTTCAAAACTTGCTTTCCAAAGCCATGCTTGTTTAAAAAAAAAATTAACTGTGACATACTACCCTGTCTTTTACAGGAAAATTGAAAGTTATTTATATCTTTAGGCTCTTTTGTTCTCAGGCTAGGTAAATATTCCTTGTGAAAACCATTTTTAGGATTCTTGTCCTTGTCATCCTCATTGTGTTCCTGCTTGCCATCAACAGATACTGTGAATGCCATAAATGCAAGGGTCATGTGCACCTTGTTATCTTCTCAGGAATGTGTAGATCTTTTTTTTCCTGTTTCAGTTTTCCTGGATTTTCCTTTCTGCCTCTCATACATTTTACTTGCTCTGAGAGCAAACGGATTTCCTATTTTTTTATGGCCAGCTTGAGCCAGTCTTTCATTTTAACTTGTTTATCCTGCATTTCAGAATACTATCCAACTATCCTACTCATGACTGACAACTTAAGCTTTTAAAGAGAACACTATTGTACTCAGAGGTGGGTGAGCCTAATTTACAACCCATTTCAAACACTTCATGAAGATTTAGCCAGCTGCATTTATATCTGGCAGTACATGTTTCTTATCTGCTGTCTCTACAGCTCATTTACTAAAGTTTAACACATGGATAATGAACAATCATCCCTCCTGAGCTGAGCACTGAATTTTATCATTTGACAGAAATTTATGAATGTTATGATCATTGATAGAAAGAATTCTTTCTCAATATTTCAAATGCATTTTAACTCCTTCAGAGTTAGAGCACTCTGGCTAGGAAATGGTAGTACATGGGGGAAAACTTAGATGAATGGTCTTCAAATACAGTGAATATTAAAAGAATACCAAAGTTTTCAACTGCAAATCAGATGGCTTCATTTCAGCTGATGGAATGCAATCCAAAATCCTGTGAAATTGAACACGGTAATTTTTGCTTTTGAAGCATCTGTTTTCCACTGAGTTCCTTAAGTACCCTGATTCTAATCTCCAAAGCTAATGTAATGACCCACCTTTAAGCCATAAACAGTTTAAGCAGCTGCCTGGATGCTCTGATAGCCAATCTGTTTTCATCGCTAGCTGGCATGGGCAGAAAACCATCTACTCTAGAGTGTGTGCTGTTGTTAAAGTGCAACCATAGAAGTTAGGCACTCTTCGCAAAAGCAATGCTGCCTCGAAAGGCAAGAAGGACACAGGAGGGAAGGTGAAAGAATATAGTTAGACAAAAAGACCTGGCAAATGAACTGCTGCTCTAGCGGAACTAAACATTGAAAGAGCACTTCACTTACAAGATAGCTCCATGCCCTTGTCCTTTCATCAAATGTTTTACAAGCAGGAAATTCCAAGTACAACAAAGTGTGAAAGCAGAAGTGCAACTGCGTAACACTTTTCGTATTGTCAGCATTCAAAGTAGATGCATCAATTCTGTAATCCTTCAAGTTTGGCCTAAAGGAAAGAGAATTTTCCCATCCAAACTTCTCTAATTTGGTTTTAGCTCCCTGCTTCCTCATGTCACTACAGATTGAGTAGGTTCAGAAGTGACTTGGCGTATCGCTGGATCTGGCCTGTGCTCATAACACAGCTGTGCTGGCTATAGTCCCTAAGGCTTGAACTCCCTTTTTCTGTTGCAGTGTTTATTCTGCAGACATTTCCGAGGAGATGGAAAAGGATACTGAGCAAACGAGGCAGAAGCTTTTCTGCCCGTGATTCATGCTTAGGTAGCAATCTGCAACAGCAGGTGATAAGCACAGACAGATTGATGTTTTGGTGAGGAGTTCCTTCAGCAAGATCAGAAAGACTCTAAGCAAACAGGGAAAAGGAATAGGCAGTTTTATTTGTCACTTGAATATTGCTATTCTTATAAGAAATTAAAAAGAATTGTTTTTCTTCAAGGAGTAGTGTTAAATAACATGCGTTTTCAGCAAACAAAATTTAAAAATTGTATAAAGGGGATGATGACGAGATTGTATTTTAAGAATCAGTTGTGAAATACAAAAAAATTACTTAGCTTCATCGTACTCATTCAAAGACTGTTTTAGTCAACAGAAGTAGTCTCTTACTGAAGTAAACTTGTTATCAATAGTAATTAACCAGTTTCTACTGAATTTGGAATATGCCAGAAATGTGGTATGATCAGTTGAAATCAGTGCTTTTTATGCTTGCAGAAAACAAAACAAATCTATCATTCTGCAGTGCGGACTATTTAGAGTTCCAGCAATCACGTGATACTCTTGTTACCGGAAAATAGTAACCAAGAAAACTCTCCAAACCAAATGATAGTTTAGAAAGCCGACATTGGTTTATTGCAGCACTGGGTGCATGGGGGATATCTCCTCCTAGCATGCACACCTAAGAACAAAAGCTTGCCCCTTATATACAATTCCAAGGGAAAAACCCACCCAATTAAAAAAACAACTTATACATAACACATTATGTAATGCATTACGTAATATCTTTACATATGCATACTAAATTGGGGAAGGAGTCTTTGGTGGTCTCTGGGGGTCGCTGGTGGTCCCAATCCCCCTTAAATCATGCTTGTGCGCAAGCGTGGTTGAGGCCTTCTTGTTTACAAGTACATGTGTTCCCGAGAAGAAGATATCGTTTTGGACTTACCTCTCCTCTGACACAAGAGTTTATGAATCAAATTAATTTAGACATCACAAAGTTGTTCTTTACAGTTTTGTTTTGTCTTTTAGCCTTATATAATTAGCAGAGACCTTTGTTTTTCTAGGACTAAGAGTAAACAGCATGAATCATTATTTACTAGAACCTTGTTATCAATCCCATAAACAAACTCTATCTACAAAACATGTAGTTTGCTTCAGGACCTATTGTTATTTTCTACTATTCTAGCTAAAAGGAAAATTATTGACAGAAAAGCTTGTTCTGTGTAAAGGTAACACAGAGAAGGCCTTTAGAGCCTACTCTGAGGCCTACTCTTGCTAAACCGTTGCTAACTCTGAGGCCTACTCTTGCTAAACCGTTGCTAACTCTGAGGCCTACTCTTGCTAAACTGTTGCTAAATTGAACCGTCTGGTATCAGTTAGAAGGCAAACGAGTAACAGAGGTGCTTTTTGAAAAAGAAATACCTCCCTCTTAAGGGAAGGCAAAGATACTCTTCTCTTAGAAGCAGGTGTCTTAGAAGGATGCCTCTGGTTTATCAGGGCCACAGCAAGCAGCTTCTTGCGACTCCCTCCTCTTCCCCTAGACACACAAGGTTCCAGCAACAGATTTTTTGTGAAGTTTAGAGCTAGAGTATCTTTAAGGAAAATATGTTACTGAAAAGTGTTCTGGTGGCTTCTAAGGTTATGTTTCTGCTAAAAGGCAAAATTTAATTTATGTTTAGTAGTACTACTTATTCCTGCCTTTATCATAATTCACTATGATTAAGCTTATTTTGTATTGTTCATTTGGAAATGATGATTTTCTTAGAAGGCTAAATGTAGCTACTAATTTACTGGTTTTACTACCATGTAAATAATGAGATACTTCATGCAATAAAACACAGTGAAATGACCACACCGTAACTGTTGCCATAAGAAACCACTGAAATATAAAACATTTATATCAATTGCAGATATAAGTTATCTGACATTTTGTTTAAGCAGCTTTCTTGCAAAACCAGAATAAGAACCAGCCCTTCAAGGATTGTTAAAAAGAAATGAGGCACCCTTCAAAACATTAAGAAACAACAAAACTCAGATTCAGAATTTTAAAAAAAGTAGAAATAGTGGAGCTAGTTATGGCTGTCTTCAACTCTCAGTACACTCTGATAAAAGGTATGCCACAGAGAATAAATGCAGTAAATCTAACTGCTCTCTTCAAAGATACTCTCAGTGTTTTATTCCAAGAGCAACAGAAGTATGCATTTTTAAAAAATATGCACTTACTGCATATGCATGAGGAGCATACGTACTGGAGCAAAAGCATTAACAGCCCAGGGAAGGCTCAAATAGGCTGTTTTGCCCTTGGCAGGGAGAAGGGCTGGATCTTTGTAAATTTGTTGAACCAGTCCTGAGGCAAGGGGCAGCACCAGGTGGACATGTGAGTTTGGGTGAAGAAAACAGCAGATTCACATCAGTCGAGCACCATCCATGACCGATGCAGCTTTGTGTAATAGTGCAGGGACTTGAACACCCGAGCTCTGTACACTGAGTTTCATGATCCTCGTACTAGTAAAGCAAAACATGGAAGCACAGGCATCAGAGCATAAATCAATTCTTGCCGCACAAGAGAAAATCTTTCAGCTTTTGATTTGAACCGGTACATTTCTGCTCTTGTCATGCCCCAGAATGACAGCGAAGGTGTGGATGTTATAAATCCGAAAGGTCTTGGAGACAATTCACAGAGAATCAAGAATACAGAAAATAAGAAAACTGTACATACTAATCAGGTATGTTTTTTTTCTTTTTTTCTTTTGAAAAACCCTATGAAAATTCATAAACCTCAAATTCAATGTCAGTAATTGGCTGTGATAATACATATAAGACAGATATTTTAACAAAACCTGAATTTGATTTAAAATTCATAAACTGACAGGGAAGTGAGTTCTGTTCTCAGAAATACATTAAGGAAAAAACACAGAGAATTGACAGGACATGTAGAATTCAGAAAAATGTTTTCTAATGTCATAATGCCTTCATGGAAGACACAAAAGAGGCGTTAGAAATGACGATCAGAGGGAATACTATGTATGAGGAGTTGATATCGAAGCATTTTCTCCTGAGAAACTGGAAAAAGAGAATCTGGAAACATTGGGTTTAGTGATACAATCTTTCAGTCAGACAGGGCATGCATATTATTAAACACCTCCTCATCCAAAATAGGGGAAATTTCGGACAAACGCAAACTGGAGGCAACAGCTCTGATGTATAACTGACCACAGAAAGAAAAGAATAATACAATACAGATGAGTTCGTAATAAACACATTGATTTTGGCTTCTTTTGACTGTGCATTTATTTAAGCCCATATAGTGAGTAGCTCACTATAAAGACATGAGAGTCAAGTTAAAAAAAACACAGATATTTTACTAGCGTCATGTATTAATATTTTCACATCCACACTCCAGAAATAATCTGCTACCCTAAAAGTTCCATTGAAAACTTCTAGTACTTTCCTGTGTTGTAATCATATCTACTTGCCAAGTTTGATGATGGTACTTGAAGCAGCATGTAAGAAATAGAGGTTTCCGGATGTTATGGATTTTCTTTTCTGTCTTCCAATGTTTTTTTGGAAAGGCATGCTGCCAAAGAAACACCTCTGCTCTCAAACGTGAAGTGATTCCAGATTTATAGTGGTGGAAAGGATCACTTGGACTGTTCTGATATGCACTCCTGGGAACTAGATGGGGATCTGAGATCCTAGGAGAAGAAGGTGGTACACAGTGCCTATACCTTCCTCTTCAAAAAAGCCAGCAAAAAGGAAAATGTCAAAGCAGAAAGAATAAAAGGACTTTCAGAACTGATTGAAACTGTTGAAACTGAAAAATGGAGAAAAGTAGTTCCAGTCAAGGAAAGCTTGATTTTAATCAAAGAAACCAATTTCCCACTGAAAAGGTTCAGCTGAAAGTGTTCAGACACTACTTGGTGTAAGTGTAGTAGAGAGATGTATACCCACACTGACGCTTTCTCAGGCACACTGTGACTGAGGTAGAAGAGTTTATTTTGAGGCTCTGCAGAGTATGGACTTTCCTATGCCCCCGCTGGCAGAAGTCCACGCACTTCATGCAGCCCTTGGGTTAGCCTCAGCAAGGGTTGACACTCCCCAAGAGCCAGACCTGACACCACGTTTGGTCATGAAAAAAGAAAAAAAGAGGTGTGGATCCATTCTCCCTTTTCCTTGTGTGTCTACACAGAGTTAGACACAAAGCGATATTTAATTTCAGATTTTCTTAACACCTTTTGATGTAGATGTAGGAAAGCATTTGTGACAATAAAATAGCAACATCATAATGTTCTGAGCATATTTAAATACAGTGTAGACAGTGTGAAAAGATGTGGATTGAAATACTCAAAAGAAAAAATACGTTATATTCTCAAGACAAAGAGTATGTTTCACAAATTCAAAGCACCAGGGCCCAGGCTGTGGGTGATCCAGGCAAGCTCCTGGCCCAGGGAGAATGCTGTGTCATGGGGGAAAGGATGGGGGAGCACGGTCTGGCATGGGCAGCACGTGAAGCAGGAGCACTGGGGATGGTGGTGGGGATCGAGGCAGGAGGTGGGGGACGTGGGCTTCAAGCTGTAACCAGGAGAGAGGACATGGTGCCATGGGGAGCGCAGTCACCTGCAAATGTGAAAGCATGACTCTTCAACCCAGAGGGTTGGACCCTCCTGATTTACAATGTAGATTCAAAAATCCGTGGGAAGCACTGACATGACTTATCCCCCAAATTTAAGTCCAGGAATAAATGATATTTCAATGCTATAAGCATTCGATGTCCCTCAGGCGAGAAGCCCACCCCCTACAGCTGCTGAGAAGAGTTACCAAAAAGAATAGCAACTTAGTAGGTGGCAGCACCTGCATTTATCAGGTTTGCTTTATTTCACAGTCAAATCAAAGAGAGAAAGAAACTGAGCTTAGCGAAAAAGCGGCCATAAGTTACAGTGCAGTTCCACAGAGCCACACGACTCCCACCACCATCCCCCTCCAAAAACTGCAATCAAGAGGTCTGAGAGACTCCTGTCTGTGTCATGCTGAGCTTTCTCCTAGAGGAAAGAATAGAGGCTTCTACATACATAATCCTCCACACCATTTTAATTACTGGCCGCTTGTTAATTTTGCCTTTGAGCTGGTTCAAGTCTCTCACTAGGAACTAACCAAGGGCTTTCCAGGAGTTTCAGCGACACCTGCAGCAGGAAAGCCAGACAGAAGGTAGGGGCCAGGGCAAGGTCAGCAACAGGCCTTGCTTCACACAGCAGTTTGGGGAATGCGGCTAGCACAAATAATAATGACACAAAAAGAAAAGGTGTGGCTGGGCACAGCGGGCTGGCTCCTCTCGAGAGGGGGGGACACGACTGCCAGCTCAGGAAAACACTGTCTGCCCTCACCTTGGTCCTGGCCAGACACCCCAGGGCAGGCGACCAGTCACGCCGCCCTGGCACGGCGTTAAAACGAGGAGGCGCAAGCGCGGTGTGAGGGCCACGTGCGGTTACACTGCTGCCATTCAACACAAGAGTCTCCTGCCCCGGGTCGCTGGCCCCACGGTGAG
Source organism: Nyctibius grandis (assembly GCF_013368605.1). Taxonomy (NCBI): domain Eukaryota; kingdom Metazoa; phylum Chordata; class Aves; order Nyctibiiformes; family Nyctibiidae; genus Nyctibius; species Nyctibius grandis. The sequence goes on along the minus strand of NC_090695.1, from coordinate 46,691,675 downwards.
CATGGAGGTATGTACCCATGGGATGGGCCCTTTCCCTCTGCCCCTCCGGACCAGGCCAGGGAAAGTAAGGTGGGGTGGACACAGCAGCCCCCACAGGTATGCTGAGCAGCTTCGGGGGGCTTAGCTGCTCCAGCCGCCTCAAGGACAGTCCTCGAACATGGTGGGGTCAGACTGTGGTTGTTCAAAAGCTTTAATGCAGCCAGACTTAAGTGGAGTCAGGTAGCAAAAAGCTGTGTTCCTGGTGAAAATGTGCTATCTGGCCAAATTTCAAGTTTCTGCTACAAAGCCCATGGATCCTAGCTATCTTTAAAGGATTGTTACCTCTTACCTTTTCTCAGCAGCTTTTCTTAAGAATAAATTTATTGGCTTAGTTAAATTTTTAAAACAAATCTCCCTTCCCCCAATTTAACTGTTCTCCATACATGAAATTTCCACCATATTAAAGCTCTGCAAAGAGAGAAGCAACAGAAACAGGGTGTCATCAACAGGAGGTGCTGAGCAAGCTGGCTAACAGCTCTACCATCCCTACCTGCAGCTCTTACTTTTCAGCATATATGGAGTGGTACTCTGTATGGGGCCCTCTTCAGCTCTGAGTAACACTGATATTTTTCCCCCCCTTTATTTCCGCTTTCAAAACGGTGTGGATGGCTTGGTAAAGTTCACAACCACGGTCTAGCCACTGGGTTTGCCTGGTACTGATCACAGCGTTAGTGGGAGACAGGAGAGCTGGAGCTGTGCACTCAGTGCAGACGGGAAAGTCTTGAGACTGCTTCAGCCATCGGCCAGCAGGGGTCTGGTTTTTCACACCTTAACAAGCATGCACCTCTCTCACAGCCTTCGGCACCGATCTGTTTTCCAGGAGGATGAATACGTCAATATTGAGAGTGATCTGCCTGAAAACAAATGTGACTCAGTAGATGATGAGCAACCACGCTTGAAAGGGTAATGTCTTTTGGATGAGTAAGTTTTCCACTCACTTCATCCCAGCCTAAGCAATAAGCTGCCAGTGTTTCTGTTTCTGGAGCGACAGCTCTAAATTTCACTGCCATACCCCTGTGCTATACACACCTTTGTATTGCCTAGGAATTTGTGTAATGCAGAAATACATTGTATTTAAAATTATACCTTTCAACTGACATGTGATCGTGGAACTATCCTTCTAAAGCCTTGGAAATTAAAGGAGCAATATTTTTCCTTTTTGTACATTAACTACTTTTCCAATATTTCCATAACAGCCTTTTTAAAAGAGAGGTCTTCAACAGTGATCTCATTCAGGAAGTTGAAGATTCACTATTGTCCTTCAGTTTGCACAGCTATTTACCCCAGTGCAAAATAAGAATAGAACAGAATAGCTGTGAAAGTTGCCATGTTGATGGAGCAGAATTTTTACACTTCTTTAGGACTGGTGCCAAGTGACCACACAGTGAAAGCACACATCTACATTTTACTTGAGGATTAAGTTGTTTGGTGAAAACTACAAACCCTGTATAAGACATTACAAAAATTAATATACAACACTTAAAATTATATTTTAATGTCTTAGTATTTTTCTGTCGTTGAATACAAACCGTCAAAGAAATCATTCTGTGCTTTTCCTCTGATTTCTATGACTGCATTTCGTTATACAGCACACTATTTCAGCTTTGAATCAGTCTTTCTATCAGCAGATTCTAGCAACTCACTTACTGGATATCTCAAACAAGAGTTTGTCTCACTCAAATCGGACTACATGGAAAGATCTCATGCCTGTACAAATAATATGCTTATATACAGAAGTAGTTGTGATGATTCTAATTATGCTTTCAAGTTGTACATACAGAACTTACAGACTTGTTAATATGATGAGTTTTACGGATGCCATCATATTAAAATACTGCTTCAAAAATCTAGCAAAAGTATTTAGAAGTCACTTAAATGTTCTCTTGTTTCTCCTCTCTGTTCTTTGGACATTCGTCGTTCCTTTAGCAGTACATAACATGAAAGAAACACTTTCTTGTTTAAAATATTTAGGGTCTTGCCTAGCAAAACTACAAGCTGAGATTTGATAGATCAAACATTCAAGTTTGATAAGCCTCTCCAGTGGCAGGTATCCAGCGTCTCCCCAGAAGTAAGCTAATTGCACGGACAAGTATTGGCACACAAATGGCTATAGAAGGTTAGCGGGGTCTCCCCCTTAAGCCTGGGCCCACCGGTCTCACTTGACAAGAGGAATCTCTGCACAGAGATGGGTTGAGTTGGGACAGAGATGAAGCCTATGTGTTTTTTTTATTCGTTCTTGTTTATTTGTACTCCCATGGAGAGCCAAGGGGTAAATAAGGTTTAATTCACAGGGCTTACTCTTCCCAAGGTCCCCTTGTTCTTCCATCAGCAGCAGGTACCATTGCCTCGGGTAGTGAAAGCTCCTCATAGGCTGGAAGCTGAAGAGCACTTTGCTCTGTTCTGATTACATTCAAGCTACAGCTTGTTCTGTGCTCTCAGGTTTTGTACTTGGTTTTGTGCTTTGTCTAGGTTTGTTTTTATGTTGAGCACCTGACAAGGGCAATAGTATCTCTCTCTACCAATTTATTTTTTGTAAATTAGCTCCTAAAAGCAATCACTAATGTGATCTAATGTCTTCCTTGTACCTGTTCAAAAGGGGCATTCACAAAGCCTGACTCAATTTTGAATGTGTCATTGATTTCTTTCAACAGATAGTACTGAATAGCCTGTGGTCTCAGACACAACCCCTTTGAAAGATCAGTCTGTTGATAACAAGGATTCACTACATGCACAAGGTGATAACATTCACTTATAGAGTACATGCAGACCAGAAAAAGGATTTCTGAGTTGCAAAATGCAAGCAAGAATAGTTTTGGCATATACAAATATTTCACATTAAAGTTCTCCTTTAAATGTGCCTAAGTGCTACCCACTTTTTCAAAATCTTTGGTTAAGTAAAAGCCATTAGCAACCTGCTGCACTTTAAGCCTATAGGATCAGCTTTTAGAAAATAATGTTTCCTTAGTAAATTAACTAGATTTCGTAAGGAAGATGTTTTTTCTGCCACCTTTCAGAACAGAGCTGCATATTATGACATATATGCCTAAACATTTAAGATATCCTAGGACCACAGTGATAAACAACTAAATTAATAAAATAACTAGGGAGAGAGAGATGTTAAAGCAAAGAAGAGATTACAAGGAATTGTAATCTTAAAATAACAATTTTAAATCCCAAAGGACTCATAAGTAACAGTAACAGACAGTAGACAATATTTTTTCCTTTTTTTGGTTGATGGATGAACTGTAAATTTGATGAAGTAACTCCAGCTTATTGATGCATCTGTCTCTAATTTCTCCTTTTATTTCTTTTCTTGTTGTATCTAATCTTTCTGCTGAGATTGGGCAGATAACCTAATGTTCTTACAAGTAAAAAAAAAAGAGCTATGAGTTGTGAGGCAACAGGAATTCCCAGAACTAAAACTGAAATATCAAAAGCAATCAAGATTTCTCAGAGACCCTGTTACTCTTTGTCCTGGTGAAGGAGTATGTTCCTACTCTGCTGTTCTGAGTGCTGATATGAATTAACTTAATATCCCTTGTTTCTTTCCAATTTCTTTTAAATTAATCGATTTTTTTTTTTTTTTACTGCAGAAAAGAAGGGTATTCACGCTGAATTTCGGTGTCCATCTGACTCTAGCTGCATCTAGTTTCCAAACAGTCCGGATAATTAGCATCTCTAACTATAAGGTTGCTTTTATAGGCTGTAGGATGTGAGGCACCACTTTAAAGAGACAGAGCTATAGCTGTGATTTCTTTTTCAGTTTGCACAATACGAGGTCGTTTATTTACCTACAGCTTTTGTAACTGAAATACGTCTGGATCACCATCATGCTTAACAGTGGAAATCTATATTGAATTAACTCTCATAACTGCTATTTCCCTAAATTTCAGCCTCCCTCATGAAATCACTGTGTTACCCTTAGTAACATAAGAAAAGAAAGAAAGTGAAGTGTGTAATAATTGGAAGAACAGAACTAGAATAGAACATTGAAATATATCAATCATTTTAGCTTCCATTAACGGATGAATCTTAGATGAAAAGTTAATGTAATTAACAACCAAATTTTCAAATATCCAGAAACATCTATGCACACTGTAATAAAGTTTTAGATGGATATTTGTAATTTTGCAAACACAAATGCAGCCCTAGGCCTTCACAACTATAGCAACACTACTGTTCCGCATAGCAATGCTGGGCTGGCTGTATTAACAATCTTTGTGGGTCTAGTAAGGGGTGCTGAATCTTTAACTACCTACCCAGTTTGTACTAATCCTGTTAACAGACCTCCTCATGGAACAGCTGTACTTCAGAGGCTAGCAGAACTGGCCTGCTAACTTCAGCCCATTAGATAGTTGATGGATTGGCCCATTAGATATCTGCCAGATTTTCTATTTTCCTTGTCCAACATCAAACCAAAGAAGTCCCCCTCAAAAGCTCTGCAGATGTCAGCACAATTTTCTTTGGCACTTTGGGATCCAGTTTTAACCCTTACCAAGTGCAGCATACTCCAGTGGAGAAATTTTGATCAATTTAACCTGATCTTCTTGTGCAAATTACTCTTCTTTTTTTATCTACAGCTTAAGTTTCTGTTCTGTTTGGGTTTTTTTTGCGTTTTCCTAGGCATTTAGAAAAGAAATATGATAAAGCCTGTGAATTTTGCAAGAAACATAAAACCAGAATTCACTATGTGATCTATGGAATTTTAATAACAGGTACAGTATATTACACCCAGAGCTGCTGAAGCCTTATTTATTTACCTGTATGAGACTATAGACTGTGCTTGTCTTCTATCTGGCTCAAAAACTCTTGACTGTCTTAAAGAACGCATTTGAAAAGAGGTAAAAGTGAATTTATTCCCAGAGAAAACTCCAGATTGCTAAATGTCCACTCTTTCCCAAACTTAACAAAAGCACAGATCTTGCTACGCTGCTCCTCCAGCATGTTTCAACTCTGACTAGCAGTTACATTTGGGATAAAAGGGGTAGTTCAGTCTTTGTGTCTACTCATTACCAGCCCCCTTCAAGAGACCCGTTAAATTACATTTTTGGAAACTTTCCCTAAACCATGAAATCACATTAAAAAGAGTCAGGCACCCACTTGGACTGAACTTAAGTCAGCAGGCCAGAAAGTTTTCTCTTCTGACCCATATCATTCGATATCCACAGCAAACGTTTGCTAGAGGAACCGTGTTTTATGTCAGCGTGCACTGCAAAGTAATTTGGATATTTTTCTTTGTCACTTTCTTAATTAGCCAGTAGGTTGGTTTGTTTCCTTCCATTGTTTCCTTCCACTTCACTAAGTTCCCTTTTGAGATCCTCCTACTTGAACACTGAGAATATGTAGACCGTGAATATGTCTGTATGATAGGCATCAGCATACCATAAAGTGGTTATAAAAGGGCTGCTTGTGTGCAGAATATTCTGCTCTCCTAGCATCAGCTCATCTTGCTTTGTCGTAGTACAGACTTATCCTGGCTTAAGAAGGTGAGTGAGTGCTAAGGATATGTCAGGGTTTTTTACGATAATTCCATAAAAATAAACTTCCCTTACAAAAATCAGTAGTTCTTCCTTATTTGCCATAGACAAAATCAGATTATTATTTACAAGAACTGAATATTTCATTGGCCAGCATGTATTAGCAATGAACATGTTGCAGATGTGTTTAGTTTTCCCAAGTGATTAACATATCTGAACATATATGAACTTGGTTTGGCCAAAGCATATAACCTGCTTTGTCAGGATGAAAGTCATCTTTCATATCAATGAGCATATTGTAAGTAACAACACTGTCTATGAAAGCCAAATTTTTCAGTATTTAGGCCAAGAGTCAGAAAAGCACTTAAAAGATAAACAGAGGCCTGATTATAACCACATCCTTTAAATTTAAGATTTGATTCTGTTTTTAAAAAGACCAACCTAACTGACATGTATATTCTTATTTCTGTGACAGCATACTTGGCGGTAGTTATTGCAGCATGCAGCTTGAATTTTCAGAGAGCCTTGCCACTCTTCATCATCACTGTCCTAGCCATCTTCTTCATTTGCTGGGATTTTCTAATAGCTAAGTATGAAGACAGAATTGCTGCATTCTTTTCCCCTGGAGAAAGATATCTGCAGAAACAGTGGTTTTGGTTGAAATGGTAAATATTAATTACTTCCTATTTGTGCAGAACAAACAAAGTATTAGTCAATTTACCCCTATAGTTTTATTTCAGTTTATACCCCCACAAGCACAGGGAGATGGATCAATCATATACATTGCAATAAGATGAAAGAATACATATAGAATCATTCAATATTTTCCAGTCTGTAGGAGTCAGGCACACCTTTAAGATTGCAATACAGTAGCTAGGTATCAAAAAATCTTGACAGAAAGTGTAAAAAAAATCCTCAGATTGATATAGGACAAATTTGTGGTTGCAAGAGAACATGTTCACAGAAGTTCAGATGTGTTGTAGCCTTCTGCATTCCTTCTGCAAGGCAGAAAGTGCCTCACTGTCACTTGTTCAGAGAACTGAGAGATTTGTGAAAACCTTAACTCTAACATATACAAACAGCTAAAGACTGAAGTGTGTTATCTAGACACTACTTGTTCACATATCCCCATAGCAATTTTTACTTGAATCAAAACATGCCAGCTACATTTAGTGTCATAATAAGATCATACAACCTTATTTGGGATGGTAGACATTCATCTAGTAAATAAATGGTAGATACTTATATCTGATCTTATTCCAAGTATTCCTGATCAGTTATCAGGAATATTTAAGTTATTCCTGGGAAAACGGGGAGCCAAAGGAGGCTCGTAGACCAAAGAAAAGACCAAATGAAATCTCATGGAAAATGAAAAGGAAATTGGTCAGCTTCTATCTTCTATCTCAACTAGGTCACCTTCTATCTGATAGAGAAAGAGCTCTAAGTAGGAGTCATTCTGGTTTCAGGAAAGTGTCCCAACTTATTCTTAAGATTTTGAAATGGGTTTACCACAGGAGCAGTAATTTCTAAGATGTTATAAAGATTGTGGTCCTTCTGCTCAGGAGTCACATTACAGAATCACAGAATCACAGAATCACAGAATGTTAGGGATTGGAGGGACCTCGAAAGATCATCTAGTCCAATCCCCCTGCTGGAGCAGGATTGCCTAGACCATATCACACAGGAACGCGTCCAGGCGGGTTTTGAATGTCTCCAGAGAAGGAGACTCCACAACCTCTCTGGGCAGCCTATTCCAGTGTTCAGTCACCCTCACCGTAAAGAAGTTTTTCCTCATATTTATGTGGAACCTCCTGTGTTCCAGCTTGCACCCATTGCCCCTTGTCCTGTCAAGGGATGTCACTGAGAAGAGCCTGGCTCCATCCTCATGACATTTGCCCTTTACATATTTATAAACATGAATGAGGTCACCCCTCAGTCTCCTCTTCTCTAAGCTAAAGAGACCCAGCTCCCTCAGCCTCTCCTCATAAGGGAGATGTTCCACTCCCTTAATCATCTTCGTGGCTCTGCGCTGGACTCTCTCTAGCAGTTCCCTGTCCTTCTTGAACTGAGGGGCCCAGAGCTGGACACAATATTCCAGATGCGGCCTCACCAGGGCAGAGTAGAGGGGGAGGAGAACCTCTCTTGACCTGCTAACCACATCCCTTCTAATACACCCCAGGATGCCATTGGCCTTCTTGGCCACAAGGGCACACTGCTGGCTCATGGTCATCCTGTTGTCCACTAGGACCCCCAGGTCCCTTTCCCCTACGCTGCTCTCCAACAGCTCTGCCCCCAACTTGTACTGGTACATGGGGTTGTTCTTGCCCAGATGCAGGACTCTACACTTGCCCTTGTTATATTTCATTAAATTTCTCCCCGCCCAACTCTCCAGCCTGTCCAGGTCTCTCTGAATGGCTGCGCAGCCTTCCGGTGCGTCAGCCACTCCTCCCAGTTTTGTGTCATCAGCGAACTTGCTGACAGTGCACTCTATTCCCTCATCCAAGTCGTTAATGAATATATTGAATAGTACTGGTCCCAGTACCGACCCTTGAGGGACTCCGCTAGACACAGGCCTCCAGCTGGACTCTGTCCCATTGACCACCACTCTCTGGCTTCTTTCCTTCAGCCAGTTCACAATCCACCTCACTACCCTATCATCCAGACCACACTTCCTCAGTTTAGCTGCGAGGATGCTGTGGGAGACCGTGTCAAATGCTTTACTGAAATCGAGATAGACCACATCCACAGCTTTACCATCATCTATCCACCGGGTTACATCCTCATAAAAGGCTATCAGGTTGGTTAAGCATGACTTCCCCTTGGTGAAGCCATGCTGAGTGCCCCTAATGATCCCCCTATCCTTGATGTGCCTAGAGACAGCACCAAGAACAAGTTGTTCCATCACCTTTCCAGGGATGGAGGTGAGGCTGACCGGCCTATAGTTCCCCGGGTCCTCCTTCTTGCCCTTTTTGAAGACTGGAGTGACATTCGCTTTCCTCCAGTCCTCAGGCACCTCTCCCGTTGCCCACGACTTAGCAAAGATGATGGAGAGTGGCCTAGCAATGACTTCTGACAGCTCCCTCAGCACCCGCGGGTGCATCCCATCAGGGCCCATGGATTTATGGGTGTCCAGGTTGCTTAATTGGACCCTGACCCAGCCCTCATCTACCAAGAGAGATTCCTCCTCTATCCTGACTTCTTCTGGGGCCTCAGGGGTGCGGGGCTCCTCAGGACAGCCTCCAGCAGTATAGACAGAGGCAAAGAAGGCGTTCAGTAACTCTGCCTTCTTTTCATCCTCTGTCTCCAGGGCCCCCACGTCATTCATCAGTGGGCCTACATTGCCTCTAGTGTTGGCTTTACCTGCAATGTATTTGAAGAAGCCCTTTTTGTTGTCCTTGACCTCTCTTGCAAGGTTTAATTCCAAGGAGGCTTTAGCTTTCCTCGTTGCCTCCCTACATCCTCTGACAACAGACTTATATTCCTCCCAAGTGGCCAGCTCCTCCTTCCATGATCTGTACACCCTCTTCTTCCACTTGAGTTTGCCCAGCAGTTCCCTGTTTAACCATGCAGGTCTCCTGGTACCCTTCCTTGACTTCCTACCTGTTGGGATGCTCTGATCTTGAGCTCGGAAGAAGCAGTCCTTGAATGCTAACCAACTACCAACTATCTTGGGCCCCCTTACCTTCTAGTACCCTGTACCATGGAATTTCCCCTAGCAATTGCTTGAAAAGGCCAAAGTTGGACAAAGCAGTCACACCCAGGCACCTCCATTACGTGATCTGGCAGCCTCTTTGGCTGAAGGACCAAACAGAACAGGAGAGCCCTGATAAGCAGATGGAACAAGCCAGGGGCAGTAAGTGCTGTATTACCTGAGCTGCAATCCTTAAATTGTACGTATCATAGATTAACTGCTTAACTGTAGGTCACAGACTCCTCCAAGAGACAGAAAGTCTCTCAAGCGTAGAAAGTGTTATTCAGTATGCAGCATCGCAATAGCCAAACCATTTCGTGGAGTTGGCCTGCAATATCTTTGATCCAGGTCTAAAAATGGAACTTAGGTAACTAGGTACCACTGAAATCGGTGGAAGCTAAACAACTGTTAGACACAAGTAACGTTAAAGAACGGGGACTATGTTTAGTTTTCTCGTCTGTAAATGGAATGATGTATTTCCTTGTCTCTCAGGCTGTTGTGATAATCACCTTCAATATGCAAGCTGAACACACTTCTGTGATAGTGAGGACCATAGAAACACTGAACACAGATGTACACATGGCTCTTGTCATTGTTTCTGAGGTAGCTAAAATTGCTGTAATTAAAAGCTATTTTTCTAAACAGATTACAGCAGGTTACAAAGAAGTAAACAGTTTATAACCTTGCTCCTCAATAGTGTGTTTCGTAGGCCCACCAGTTAAACAGCACAATGCAGTTCATAAAAACCACAGCCTGTCTTGCCCACAGCTAGGAAAAGATTCAATAAAGAAGATAGGAAAGGAAAAGGAGGACGGAGTGAGAAAGGAGGTTATCTTCTCACACTTCATGTAATAGAAATAACACCCAGACAAGAGTCAGTCATCCTTTATTGGGTTTTCCCCACACTATGACTTTGGGGACATGGTTGGAGGACATTTTTTCTGCATGTCACCAAGCAATGTTGTTGTCAGAGTTGTAACAGCAAAGGCAGGTTCCTGCTTGTGTAGAGCTACGTATTTCAGCTTAATACATTGCTCAGAGAGTTCATTCACAGACAGAGGTGTATATGTTGTGTGGAGGGGAAGGGGAAGGAATATCTGATCTTCTTCAGGATGTCACGCCTGACAATTTTTTTTTCCCTAGGATGTTGTATGCAGCTCTTACTATAACTACCATCTGCTGGCTCGTCTTTGACACAGCAAAACAGGGATCCCGCCAGCTAATCTCCTTTGGTGGGCTTGTGATGTATGTTCTCTTGATGTTTGTCTTTTCCAAATATCCAACCAGAGTGAGTATTTAATCCATGTTGCATCTTTTGGGTTTTTTTGTTCAATGTCTCAAATGCTATTTCCCTACCCTAGCACCAAGTTCAGTAAGAACAACAGAAATCCCATGAACTCAGTGATGTATTTCATTTCTGAGGAAAGTAATTTTGCTCTGACATCTTGGGGAGCATGTACAGGGTTGTACCAGCATCTGCCTCTCACTATTTTGGAAGGCTGCTGCCCGTTCTCTGTTCCAGCCCTGGTGAAGATTGGAAGACATTTGCTCCTGGAGCGTAAGTGCAAGCTGAGGCAGGCCAGCTCTATGCTTTCCACCAACAAGAGGCTCACTGCAGTCCTCAGGACATCACAGGCACTTATTTGAGGACACTGTTATCAGATCAACAAAAACTGCATAGAACTGGAGACATGCTTGCCTTGTGTAGCTCTTAATCCCTCACAAGTTTGATTCCCACTGCAGATGCAGCACCTGAGGCCAAGCTGAGGTCCTCACTTTTCACTAACCCACTCCCATAGGCTTGTCAATGCCATTTATTTTAGTTTTCCAGCTGAGATGTCCACTCTATACTGCTGTGATATTACAAAGCAGTTACTTCAGCCACCATGACTCACACCTCAGTTTTACCCCCATGTGCATGCCTAGCATACAGTGCATGCTTTCATCAGTCATATATTAATCCATTGTCCAAGTTGCACCAAAACTTTTTCAGCACTCCTGTATCAGTGCTGAGACTTTCTTAACAGAAAAAGCCCCTTCAGAAGGGACTAATCGACTTGCCACTCCCCATCCTTTGCAACTGCTGCTGTCTCCAACTGAGGTGAAAACTCATGTACTCCAAATTCTTTGTGCTCTCCCATGGGTGCTCATTACACCTAATTGGCTTGAGTTATTCAAATATCATCTAAATAAATTAGAGACTGCCATCTCTGCTCTTTGCCTTGTAAATAAACAGATTCAATTTTCACAAAACAAAGATGTTTTCTGAGGCAGCAGAGCAGAAATCTGGAGTGTAGTGAAGAGGGACTGGTCACAGGCAGCCGCAGTTTTTCCTACAACTGCCTTTACATCGTATGAATCGCAATATCTGTGAGTAGTTCTCAAGTATGAAAGCTCTTTAAAGCTGGGGAACAGAAAGAGAGTTGAAATCACCCAAGTACACAAAATAACCTGTAGCAAAATCTCCATATTCCCAGTCCAGATATGTGAAGAATCCACATGCTTGATTACTTTTTTTTGACTTTTTCATTCCAGTTAAAAAAAAAAAAAAGAAAAATAATCATGTCTGCTGCCCTCATCTATGTCTATTTCATCTATAAACTGTAGCACAGGAGGAACTGTCTCTCCTTTTCCTACTACTTGATCCCTTGCAGTCTGTGATGGTGAAATGGGCATGTCTATGCTTACCTAGACAGGCTTTCAGCAGCTAGCTCAGATGGAGACATCCACATCGCAGAGGTCTGAAATTAGGAGAGGTGATTCATGCTCCAAGTACTCTGCAACCTGTTTTGGCAGCTGCTCTTATCCTGCAGCATAGTGAGAAAATCCCCTTACGTTATTTTAACAAACATCTAAAGTAAATTATTATTTATTTAAATAACAAATGGTTTCTTCATTTGTATTTTTCTGTCCATCTAGGTTGCTTGGAGACCAGTTTTTTCAGGAATCGGAATGCAGTTTATTCTTGGGCTTCTTATTCTGAGGACTAAAGTAGGGTTTGATGTCTTTAACTGGCTAGGTATTCAGATCCAGGTAAGCTACTAGGCAAAAAAATTATTTTTTATATAATTTTCTGTCTTGAGGCTCTTATATAACAGCCAAGTAGTTCAAGGGTCTGTTTGCCCCCAGATGTTTTCCCCTCTTGAGAAAAACTGGATTCTCAGAAAGGTAATTGACTACCTGAATTCAACCTTCTCATTTCTTTTTTGTCCAGTTAATACAAGACCATGTGGGACAGGCTGACGAGTAATGGCTAGAGTGACCCTGTTTCTTAATGGCTTTACTATTCTTGCACTGAAATTATAACTTGCACCCTCTGAACATAGAACCGCTATTGTGCCAGGGCAGTCACAATAACTCTTAGACCTGGCCCAACTCCAAAGCATCTTTGCAATAAACCTGATATCCTGAAAAGCCTTGGGATTTATCAAGGCAGAACCACTGTTGTTTTCAGAGTAGCCACAGTCCTGGCCCAGGTGCATTTCATAGTTCTCACAACATATAGGAAAACAAATTCAGCTACAGGTGGCAAAATCCACAGCTGCGAGCAGCAAAGGATCTCTAAAGAGGGAACAGGATCCGTCTGTAGGTGCCCCTGCAGGCAGTCTGCAGGCACAAAGTGTTTTTAAAAAGATCCAATACTATAAAGTAATAAATACGAGAAATCCAAAATGTAGATCAGAGAGTACCCACTGAAAGACATTCAGACTGTTCACCCCAGGAATACTATTCACACAGCTGTTCTTCACAGTACAGATAATTAAGCGCATTTAAAACAAGACAGTGCAGAATGTACTGTCTCTGCGCGGGAGCGAAAGCACAGGTCTGACGTCTGTCTGGCTGCTAATCTGCAAGCAGTGGGAGTCATCTGTGTTTTATCACCACGTTCCCATTCTCCCCTTTTGTCTCCAGTTGAAGCGGGTCTGGTGCCCCCTTTCATTAGCTCCGTATGGCTTATGGTCACTCCTGACATAACTCATTGCACTAGCTATTACATCTCCATTTTAAACTGTATCATTAATTGCATATGTTGGCATCAGGAGTATAAAAATACATCACCACATCAGAATTAAAAAGTAGAAGATTTTTTTAGACTATCTTTTGGCTACTCCTTTCAAAACTCATTACTTCGGCCATTAAATCTCCACTTTAAACTGTAATGTTTATTGCACTTAGTTGCATGAGAGGGAGTGTAGAAATGCACCCCAGTATCGGGATTAAAAAATAAATTATTCTTTTAGTATAGCTTATGGCCGTTATCTTGTTGGGTACAGCAGGAAAATATGCCCTATGCCATTGCTGTTTATCTACATACTCTGAGGCAGCCTGCACTCTTGGCAGAGCAGAGCAGAGCAGAGACCCTTGGTTCAGCCAGACGGTCAGTGAAGCCTAGACCCATACAGAGCAGAGCACAAACTGCTTGGACCTCACCAGCTGTCTGCAAGACAACCAGCAGTATTTGCTTGGTTTTTTGTCAGGGGCCTGGAAGTTATGGCTAACTTACTTTGCTTTCTGTCCTTAGACTTTTCTGGAGTACTCTGACACAGGTGCTAAGTTTGTGTTCGGTGAGAAATATACGGATCATTTCTTTGCTTTTAAGGTAAGACAGGTTTTATATGTACTGTATGCAGCAGATAGACAACAGAAAAAGGAATGGTATGGCTGGGAAATAAATTCATTGTATGTCTTACCATACCACTGCAGTCACCAGAAAATCAGCTAAGAGGTAATCTATTCCTTACTGTGTGACATTGTTTAGACCTTGTTGGGAAACTGCTGGAATACAGTTTATGTTCTCTGTGCTCTCTAATCCACACCAGCATCCTGTCTGGTTTTGCTCCCACATGTAGTCCATGCCATAATACCTGCTTAGGCTGGAATCAAGAACACATAAAGTGAAAAACAAAACCAAACGCAACAACCATGAGAAATGTATCGAGACTTTCTCAGAAACCATTCTTCTGTCTGGTATTTCAGACACCTGACCATGGGCTGACACACCTTTTATCTTCTTTTTTTTCCTGGAGGTGATATTCCAAACTGGATATTCTTCACACTTATCTCTCTCACTGTGTAAGAGAGAAGATGCTACCTTAAAATATGCTGCTACTAAGAACAGTCAGAACATCTTAGAGGGGAAAAAATATGAAGCATTTCAACAAGAAATATAAATTATATTTTAATTGCGGTATTTTTGTACCTTTTGTTTCACTTTCCTGTCTTGTCTCACCTTTACTCTATTGAGCGTTCAAATGAAAATTTTCATTTGCAATTACATATTTTGGGGGTAAAATGGTTTAATTCCCAGCCCCAATGCTGGTTTTCCTGTGATTTTCCACAATGCCTTATGAACATAATTTTTTCAAGGTGATTTTTTAATGCCTCATTGGTGATGCAAAATACTTTGCTGACTAAAGCCATAACTAGGGAACAGTCAAAAGTTTGCTTCTATGTATGCACACATCCATCAGTCTTATTCTGTGGGATAAGCCAGCAAAGTATATATGGAATTTCTAGAAGAGGATAACAGGGACAAGTAGGTTATTTTCACACTGGAAAACAAGAAAGCAAAACCCATGAGCTGATTTTCAGAGATGCATATGACTTTATATGGGAATATATATGGTAAAGAGAGTGGCAGACAAGTGCACAGCGACACCAAAACGTGCTCCGTCTGCTCCTCCTGCAGAAAGATTTCTCTCTTCCAACACTAGTGAGTGACAGCCAGCTTATTCTCTCTTGAAACACTTGTCACTTATGTAGAGATTAAGACAGTCCAAAGTGCTTTTTTCTGTCTTTCAGATATTTTATGAGGTATGCATGTAGTGCTGAGCTGTCCAAATCTTGCCCTAGGATATTTCAAAGCTCCCTCCAAGAGAGAAACATCTCAATCTCAGCTTAGCTCTTGAGAGAGAAGAGACAAGTGATAGGGTATGTTTTCGCAGAAAACTGACAGAGCTCAGTTGTATCCATACTGCACCTTTAGCAGTATGCAAGGGACACCTCAGTTTTCTGCTAATTTAGGTGGACACAGTTACCAGAGCAGACACATCCCTCGTGTGCACCTACTGGGCATTCTAACCAGTGTCACTACAGCGTTGGAGCACATAGTCTCAGAAGCGCTAACTAGTCATAAATACATGTATTTGCATGCATAATCTGGGTTATTTTAAATGCATATTTGTGTATGTAGATGAAGAGTTTCAGAGTTCTGAAAAAAACACTTGACCACATTAACAAGCACACCCAACTACTTAAGTAGTCAGAAAAAACCTCTTAGTACCAAGTCATCTATCCTGTTGACTACGAAAGGCAAAGTTTGCTTTGAGCAAACAGGAATTAGAATTCTGTTATATCAGCAGCTTCCTTTCTATGCCAGGAGGATTATGGCTCCCTGAGAAAGGCTTTGATTTGAAGGTCAGGCTTTAGGGGTGTCTGAAACCAGGATGTTCCTTGAACATAAATAGCAACTTCTCCTTTAAAGGAAAAAGCTGAACATCAAGCCACAAATGGGAGAGTAGTTGTGAGCAGCCAACAATTTCAACTCCATGACCTGCATGTAGCATAGACAGTAACCATGATCTGGAAAGTAGCTGTTTAGTAAGGTCAAGCCATATTGCAGAATTGATAATAAATATGAAATAATCCAGTTTATAAAAAATACCAATTAAAGAATTTCTTTTCTTAGAGGATTATATAGGATTTTTCAGAGTGCTCATTAAATTTATTTATCAAGTAAAACTTGAATATTTAAACGTATGTAGTAGGTAGCAGGAGCTATACATATTGGAGACTAAACTTCCACACGTTTGTCCACAGAGAGAAACATAATTCTAATAGTTTAACCATGCAGGTATAACTACACTGCAGGACCCATCCACTCTTCCCATATGGAAACATGCTTGCCCTTTTTGTGGAGTAGGTTTCTGCTACAGCTGAGGTCCATCTGACTTCCCTGTCATACTTCCTTTTGCAGTTCTCTCCCCACTTTTCTCGGAGTTGACAACAGTCTCCACCTACAGGCTGGAATGGTGTGTGTGTATCCAAATTAAACTGGTGATTTTTTTAATGGCAGAAGCAAGTTGGAGACCATCCCTTTGTCACCCCTGTTCAGAGTACCCAGATCTTTGAGGCGGACTCTTGCAGTCAGAGAATAAGGGCAGAAAGAGGGTGAGAGTCCATGAGACAGAATAATGAATCTTAAGAGCTTTTCTTTCCCTAAAAGCAATTTCATGCAATCAGTGCATGATTTTTTGGCCAAAACAAAGGGAACTTTTGACCTTTTATTTCCAAATACATTTCACATTTAACCAACAAAGGAAACACTGCCAATTAAGGCTAGTGTTCCACCATGACCTCCCCCTGCTGTGCTGATATTCCAACATACACAGGGTGTACTACAGCCCCATAGTTACACGGGGAAGCTGTTCTCAGATTCCTTGGATCATCCCCGTGCCTCCTTTTTTCCTAACAGCCCTGCCTCCACGTACATATGCCTGTTGCTCCCCACTCCAATCCCCTAGCCCTCCAGACCCCTCCTCCAATACAAAGGTTTGCATGGTCTATTCCCCTCCTCACCTCCCCAGATCCTATACCTTCATCTCCAAGGCTAGGCTCCTTCCATCCTCCCCAGACCGGCTCCTAGCCTGGGGTTCCTTCACCGTCTGGGCACTTTGCCTGGTGCCTGACCCTGGAGCACCACCAGAGCTTTCCCCTCCCTCTCACATGACCCTGCACAGCTCTTCACCATCGAGGTATTGCCCAGACATGCATGCTCTGCTACCCAGGCCCTAAGGCCCTCAGAGGGAGCCCTCCGATGTTACTGACCCCGTGTCACCTACTCCCCTGTTTTTGGCACTGCAAAGACGGGTAAGGAGAGGATGGGGAGCGGGAGAAGAAGCTCCTGCCTTATCAGTTTTCCCACTCTTGTCCCACCCGCAACATGCAACCCCATGTGAGCCCAGCTCAAAGGCAAAGCTCCTCTTGGGGCTAGTGGAAAGGAAGCAGCTGCTCCATATAGACATGGGACAGAAGGAGTTCTCACTTCCAAGTTTCAAAACCACTGACTTAACACTTCAGTGTATTAACAGCATGGGGAGTCTTTCTGTAAGAGTTCCTTTTTTTTTTCAGTTGAACTAGTTGTTTCAGCTTAAGTGCTTTTCACTGCATTTATCTCTGCAGACAAGGCAATTGAAAACCTGCTGCAATGCAATGTGCTGCAAGTAGCTTATTTATATTCTGCTTATTTTAGAGTAATAATTTGCCAGTGTTTTCCACATGAGTTTGTTATGCCTTAGATAAAAGCTAGTCTGGACAAGAAAAAACTTTACAGTTATTTACCTATTAAATGGTTGCTATGCTTTTCTGATGAAGACATAGCATAACAGGTACCACATTAAGTCACTGGGGATTTAGGCAGGAGCGTTTAGTTATAAAATAGTCCCCAACTTCTTCATGCAGTCAAGGCACAGATTATCGCAACTGGAAAACAAACTCCCTGTTTTGTAAAGACAGATGCTTCATCCAGAAATGCCTACAACCGCAAAAATGGAAAAGCATGTTTTAAATTTATCAAAGGTATTTTCAGAGGAATGTGGACAAGAAACAGGCAGAAGGGTGCCAGCTGTCACCTGGCGTAGGCAGAGCATTGTCTCCTTGCTCCTTCAGCTAAAACCAAACCACAGTAATACCTGAGAGCTCTTCTCATTCATTTGGAGAGGAAGATGAGAGAATACTCACTTATGGTTTGTTTTTTACCATCCAGTACAGACAGTTGACCTTTACGTGTCTGCCCACTGCCCCTCCAGACCCATTTCCCCACAGGCATACAGCAGTCCCTTACCTGTGCGGGGCCATGGAGATGGCTGGGAGCCAGAGGCCTCTCCAGCTAGCACATGCTTAGGAACAGGTTGGGGAAATGACAAGAGAGAAAAGGCAGGGGAAAAGGTTATTACTTTTACTGAACTAAACTTTCTGCTATCGCTGCATGGCAAACCACACTGAGAGGATCGCTAAAACGGTCAGAGAATCAAGCTACAGCAAACAGCCTCATATTATCTTGTTGAAGAGCACAACAATATCTGCGAATTGCACTCTCTCCCTTCAGTGAAAGGTTCTGATCATCTAAATTGAGTTTCCAAACCTTTCTCAAAATTGCTGATAGGGCTAACTCTCCTCTAGAAAGGCACAGCTTCTATTTACTGAAAAGGTCTGAACTAACAAAGTGTTTTGGGTTTTTTTCATTAAGTTCCTTGCTTTTATTTATAATGTATTATGCCCTCAGCTGAACACATATAAAAGCTTCCTAGTGTTAGTGGTACTGTTTTAACTGAAACTGATCTGTCTGCCTAATTTTGGACCTTTGTGGGGGATTTTTGTTCCTTTTGAATACTAGAACAGAAATGCTGAGATCCTGTGTATTTAACACACTTGAGAATCAAGTGATACTAGTTTTATTCAGAATGAAAAAACAACACATTTAATAACCCTTCAGACGTGGGTTAGGCATTCATGCAATTCTTTTAAACTATATGTTTAAAGAAAACATGTTTCCTTCAGTCTCCAATGAATGAGGCTTATATTCACTTCTTGTATTTAATAAGTATACATCTGTGAATGTGTTTTTAAGCAGATTCTGTCTCTGCATACAGTTACAGAGATCTTGAATACGTCGTATTTGCATTATAATCAATGCTATAAATAGAGCAGAATAAAAGGGTTTTCCTATAGTGTGTTATTAAAAGGCAGCTACAGAGTATGGGCTTTCTGAAGAAGTTGCCCTTGATTCTGTGAAATCAAGTCAGCTACAATTCTAATCAATATCTCTTCAACTTCTGCTTATATAGCAGTCTAAACTGTGTTTTTTAAACACAGACACAGAGAAGTTAAGCTCTGAATTCTACACCACAGTCCCATTGTATATATTTCTGTTCATGGTTTTTGAAGTCTACAGATGTACATATCCAAGTCTTTGTAGATGCCATTGTCCAGTAAATGTTTGAGCTGACTTAAACATGGCTATAAACTAATACGTATCATGTTAAACCAGACAGTTTCAAAACTATTTCAGTCCTGTTAGAAAACTATGTAGATACATGAAAAATAGTTAATTACAGCACATACGTAAACAATGAGCCTAGAATTTTAAAAATTTTAACAGCTTAAGTGTAAACTTAATGATGAGTTTTCAATACCTTTAAGTGTATCTCCAAAAACATGAGCCCCTTTTTCAAAAATTAAATGGCCTACAGAATCAAAAAAAGGAAAACCACTCTAGAAGTGTTAATGATTTTGTGTCTCCAAATCAGGTCCTGCCAATTGTGGTTTTCTTCAGCACAGTAATGTCTATGCTTTATCACGTTGGATTCATGCAGTGGCTTGTTGGAAAGGTATGATTTTTTGCTAGTAGGTACTCATTTTTCTAGTACAGGACACTTCTTGAACACATGCAGCCAAACTGTAGCATTGGCCCTGACCAAGCTGCTCAGGGGTAGACTTATGAAAAGTAGTTGTTTATTTTCAACTGGAAATAGTTCCAAATGTTACCACCGTAAAATCCTAATTGGTATCACAAGGCACACTTTCCTCCCCTCAACCTGGTTTTATTCCTAATAGGAATTGTTAGATTTGACTGACTAGCTTTAGCATTTCTCAGATGCCATACTTGCTTGAATCTTCCTTTCTGCCTGCCCCTCTTCAAGCCCTCGAAGTGCAGGGTGGAGGTTACATCACAGACAGTAGATTCCTGCTTTCTGCTAAGCATTGCAGTAGCAATTGCATATAGCTTCCTATCGCAGATCCCCAGAATAAGATCAGAGGCTGGTTCCTCACCTCATGCTCTAAGTGTTCGTTTCTGTCAGGCCCTAGGTCCAGTGCCACTGTCCGCTAAGGTAAGAGCAAGTCCACAGAAAATCCACTTTCTGCCCTGTCCACTGAATGAACCTATCATATGAGGGAAAAGATCTTCCTGCGTAGTGATAATTAAACCTTATTTGACGATACCCTTAAAAAGTCCTTTGTCCTTCTCATTCTCAGGATTGTTACATAAGCACCACAAACCTCACCTAGCTGAAATAGTGTGCTAAAATTGTGATGAGGCATTTTTAGCCCTAATCTAAATTTCACATTTTTTCCCCTTCATATGATCCAAGTCTCTTTGGACAGGTATATAAGTAATAAGGATACATCAAAATATCTGCTTTCATTAATTTATTTTAACAACTTAGTGCCCAGGAGGAGCCTGGGGTACTCTCAATTCTGTTAAATTATTCCTCTGCTGCCTTATTTCAACATGCTACTATTAAATGAATGTGCCATATCTTGAAGCTGAAATCATTAACCCAGGAAATATCGTAAGGTATCTCAGAACTCTTACATTGGCATGATTAATTTGAGAAGTGCATGGAATGAGCAATGTGTTTTTTTCTTTACTTTTTTAATCATTTTAGGTTGGTTGGATAATGCAAATTTTCATGGGGACAACTCCTGTTGAGTCTCTGGTAGCAGCGGGTAACATATTTGTGGGACAGGTGAGTTGGAGCATAGAAAAACATGCTAGCACAGGATTACTGAATATTGTGAAATATTGCTGCTCAGTGAGCATCTGTGCATTAAAAAATCATGATTTCTTACGAAGTAAGGCTGCAGTACAGCAGGACTGGTGGTCGATTTCCAGAATTCCAGGACATTCATATGTCAGCAGTGATGCAAAATGGGGTAGGTTTTGGGATCCATATGTTTTCCCAACAGAAAGTCAAGCATAAATGTAGGTGATAGATCTCCCTTAAAATGACTAGCAGACTACTCCAAGGCTATGAAGAAATAGCGATTTCAGGCTTTTTTTTTAATTGAAAAGGCAAATGGGATGAAAAAAGGGCACACTAGGCAGGCAAGGGCAGGAGAAACAGACAATGCAGAAAACTAAGATCCAGGGCTGACTGTGCAAGGCCTTAGCCAAAAAAGCATGGGACAGGGCCTAACAGTCCACTTTAATGGGAAATCCATTAAACTCACACTACAGCAGTGTCTGTCCCAGGCTTCAAAGCAATGTTGAAAGATCACCAAATAGCATCCAATCCCAAAAGGGACATTAGCACATCAGTTATTTAGCAGTGGTGCATCACTGTATCACACTGCTTCGAGATTTAAACCAGAACTTCTGCACCACACTGCCTCGCACACATGCCAGAGGGGCTGAAAGCTTTAAACTTCCCATAGTGGCTAGTATGTATGTTTCACTTGACGCATGGGCTTACCTGCAGTTCAGACCGGTGGCTTTTCCTAACTCATTCATAATTGGACTAGGATTTCTTGGCAATTTCACTGGGCCTTTGGGGGAGATGGTAAACCAGCAAGAATTGTCTTCAGACAGGATGGATTTTTGTACAATTTTCCTTCTTGGGGTAAAAAAACCCCAACCTATTAATATTCAGAGCACTCATTAGCACTAAGATTAACTAGTCAAAGACGCCTAAGAAAGTGTGATGCAGCCACTCATTTTTCTGCCCTGTTAATAAAAGAAACCGCTGAAGGTTTATTAGGAAGTTCTTAAATTCGTAGTTGTTTTTCATTTCCAGACAGAGTCTCCTCTCCTGGTACGGCCCTACTTACCATACATCACCAAATCTGAACTCCATGCAGTCATGACAGCTGGATTCTCAACTATTGCTGGAAGTGTCTTAGGAGCATATATTTCTTTTGGGGTAAGATGGGGAAAGAGAACTGGAAATATATGCTGTTTATCTGAAATCATGTAACTATAGAAGCCCAGCTAAAATAATTTGGAAGTATACCTGAGTCATTCCCATCTTATTTTTTTCTGAAGGAATTAACCACAAAAATCCCATCTTCCAACAGAAAAAAGGGTATCAAGATCTGATCTTGAAGATATTGTTAAGTAGCACAAACATCTACCTACATAATACAGAGAGACTTCCTGCCATAGCTGCAAGGAAATGGCTGATTTGTATACTTTCCTACAGTCCAGATGAACTGACATGTGGAATATACTAACTGATCAACATCCCACTTCTGTGGCAGTGATATAGATAAAGTCCTTCAGGAACTGTTGCTAGCCATATGACCCTAAAGAGTTGACTTGTGACTGAATGATGCTGTACAAACACAGGTGGTAAACATCTCATCTGCTAAGGGGCTGGCAGGACAAAGCCAGAAAAACATGGCTGAAGATGTGATTTATGATCGGAGTCATTGGGGGATGGTTGATAAAATTCTTAGTTCCATATCTGAATAAAATACAGTGGAGAGGCAGAAGGGAGGATTGGCCAAAAAGACTGAGAGAGTAAGAGAAGAAAAGGAGAGATGGAAATACTGCAGAAGTTAGCAAAGAAACAATTTTCTGCCACTGCAAGGCATGCAAGGGGTGTTAAGGAATGCTGGCTCTCGCTCACCCTCTCTGCTATTGCTACACTCAGCTGCACTCAATGGACCTGGCTTTTTTTTTGTTTCTTTTGCTTTCTGGCTTGCCACTAGAGAGGAGTGAAGCAGTTTACTTACATCTTGGAAAGGTTACTCCATATTTTTCAATACTTAGACTTTTCCTGTCTCAAATTGGCTCTCTCCTGTATTGCTTGTTCTCTTCTTTTCCTTGTGAGCAATGTGGACTTTTTAATAACCCCCTGTAGGAAAATCATCCAAGCATCTAATAATTTTAATTGCTTTCCTCCATGTCTGTGCATGGTGTGGTTATCACAGCATATTTTCTGTCACATGGAATTCTAGGTTTCCGCCTCCCACCTACTGACTGCTTCTGTCATGTCAGCACCAGCATCATTAGCCACCTCCAAACTATTCTGGCCTGAAACTGAAAAGCCTACAGTAACTCTGAGGAGTGGCCTACATATGGCAAAAGGGTAAGCTGATCTAGGCTCTAGTTAATAGTAATACTCATGCAAAAATGAGATTTGGAAAAATAACTCCTCACACATAAGCTTTAGGGTTAGTACATGGTAGATGGGCAAATAATAAATTGACACACCAATATACCCCAAATGGGTAGTTTGTGAATTCAAGTGCAGCACTCCCCATTACAATGCATGGAGGTATTACTACCCATTGGGATAGGCACAGAGATGCCAAGGACCTGGGCCAGACATTAAGCCCTCCAAAGAGAGAGGGAAATGCCTACCTGAGGTGAGCCACCAAGAGGTTCTCCCATTTGCTCTGTTGCTGTCTTTGCTTTGTAACGAATCTGTATATGCAAACATACAAAAGCAAAGCTGGAGCAATCATTTCAACAATGACAGCAGCAAACTTATTGCCCATCCACAGGGAGAGTCACTTGCTTTGAGAACAACAGTCAGTGCAAAAAGGCTTGTAAGTCTGGGTGTCACCAAAGTCAGGAATAAAACTCCTCAATGCCAGGTTTTAGCATTAACAAGCAGTCATTACTTTATTCGGCCGAGGGACATGGGGGATTGCTCCACCTAACATGTCCACCTAGGGACAAAAGCACACGCATTATATACATTATAGAAAAATGAATATTCGTACAATTCCTGAGAAAAGCCTGCCTATTCCAAGAAACCTTATGCATATGCTAATATATTATCTAATTGTCTTTGCGCATGCGGACTAAATTGGGGAAGGGGTAGTTGGTGGTCTCTGGTGGTCTCTGTGGTGTAATCCCCCCATAGTGATGCTGTCCGCTGTATAACCCCGCTTCTGTGCAAGCGTGGGTGATGCCTTTCTGCTGACATATGCAGGTGGCTCCAAGGAAAAGATACTGTTTTGATTCCTACAGGATTTATCTCTTCTCCTGGTGCCAGAGTTGTGAGTCAAGTCATTTAAGACACTACAAAGATGTTGTTCGCAGTCTTGTTTATCTTTGGCCCTTCTTCGTAATTAGTGAGGAATTTAACAGAGACCTTGGATTCTCCAAGAACAAGCACAAGCAAGAGCCTTTCTGCATACCATTCCCACCAATACCTCAGTGATAACTATAAGCGTTATCAGTCCTAGAAGCAGACGCTGTCTGCAAAACGTGCAGTTAGTTTCAGAACGTGCAGTTATTTTAGCTGAAAGGAGTTACTGAAAGGAAAATTGGTTCTGTTTAAAGGTTACACAAAGTAGGCCTTTTAGGGTCTGCTTTTACTAAACTGTCTGGTACCATGGGCATCTCTGCAAGGACTGCCTGCAAGAAGAGCAGGGCCCACTCCCCCATCCCAGTGGTGCCACAGGCAGCCACAGTACTGAGACCTGATCCATAGCTTGCCCAACCCCGAAAGTGCCAGAATTCATCCTCAGAGCACCAAAAGCATACCTTTCCAGTGGCTCCCATGAGGATCAAGAGGAAAAACCTACTCCACCTCATTATTATTTTCCCTATGAGCGAACAGGCAGCTTCGCTAGTAGATTTCTAATCAATTCCATGTAACTTCCAGTTCTATTATTTGTTCTTGAATTCAAAAATGTTCACACTCTGGTTTTCTTTTCATTGATAAAGTGAATTAAAGAACCTGCTGGAAGCAGCCAGTCAAGGTGCCTCTACCTCCATCCTGCTGGTAGCGAACATTGCCGTAAATCTGATCTCCTTCCTTGCCCTGCTGGCTTTCCTTGACTCAGCCCTCTCTTGGGTGGGCAATCTGTTTGAATATCCACAGCTGAACTTTGAGGTATGGTCTTCAGGTCTTTCTTGCAGCTTATATACATGCATAATTTGTCTTTCTCAAATTAAGTGCTTGTGTGGTTTTGTTGTGGGTTTTTTTTTTATACGATCTAAAAATTTATAATTTTATGTGCATGTTCTTGAAAAATGTCTTTACAGCCAACGGAAAATTGTTGCCATGTAAATATCTCTGTATCCATTAGTCCATGTATAGCTTCTGTGGTGCTCTTGCTAACCAGAAGAGAATGTTTAGAGAGCATTGTATGCTAATACCTGCCTCCTCTGACTTGTCAGTGCAGCAGATCTGTCAGTTACACACTTGCCAAGCCATTAACATCTCCATTAGTGCAAACATTAAAGTGACTTAACTTCAGAAAGCCCCATCAAGCCTTTAATGCTCACTAGATAAGGACACTGGGGCAAGGCTGGACCAGTCTGAACCCAGGATAACTCAATACCACCTAGTTCTCAACACAATTAAATTGTAAAACTGTACCCAAGTCACTCAGCTGAGCAAACAGATTTTAAATAGGACTTCTTTTTTAACCTAGATCAATACATCATTTTTGACCCAATGCAACAATCTTGGTTCAATGGTTTGGGGCTTTTTGGTTTGCAAGCTCCTAATAAACGTGCTGTGTAAAACACGGATGTAACATTGCGACAAAGGTGCTGCAGAAGTGAATAGGCACTCATAGCAGATGTGGCTTCAGCAATATTATAATGTTACCCTGCACAGCTTCCACAGATTATTCCACTGCACAGACACCCACAGCAGAGGAAAGGAACAAGTATGTATACCTCAGCCACACTCATGCAAGGGCTGGTATTTTAATACCTGCTGGATGGAGTAAGATTTGGACAGACAGATAACCCATGAGGAGCCGAGACCCACAGACACGTTGCATTCGGCCATCCATCCCTTTCGAGAGAAACTAAACTCTAGCCTTTTGGGGGCAGAGAAACCAACCAGGAACACCTCAGTTACATTCACTAAAGACAATCTGACCAAACCCTTTCACAGCTGGAGATATTTTCTCTGTTATATAAAAATAAGCTATATTGTGATATAGGATTTTTTTTTAATTTGTATAAAACTTTCAGTGCTAGGAAAAAAGGTACAGGTTTAATTATGTCAGATGCACAGCTTTTATGCAGAGATAAGTCTTTTGTTTACACCAGTTGGAGTCCAATAACCTGATAATTAAGCATGTTCATTAGACACACTTGATTTAATCAGTGGAAGAACTAGACTTCTCAATTCTCTTATCAGTTCTTTTAACTGAACCTGGCTTCTTTGCTTCAAACACTGTGCCCAGTCTGAAGCCATTGTTGGGGAAGAAAAGGTATAGAAACGTTTGTTTTACTTTAGGTGTAAAATTAGGGACACACCTAATTACTTTGTTATATCTAGATTTTGGCTTAGTTTTTTAAAAACTACTCAAGCATACCTTACTATCAAAACCCCTCAGCCTCCCAGACGTGTTGGCAGTAAGAATTCAAGGCTAATTTTCCTCTGCTGAAATAAAACCATCCATATTTTAAGTTTAGAGAACTTAATGTTGTTCTTTGACCAACCATATCTTTTGACCTGCTTTGTCTTACGTATTTTGCAGAACATTTGTGCTTATGTCTTCATGCCATTCTCTTTCATGATGGGGGTAGACTGGGAAGACAGTTTTATTGTCGGTGGACTACTAGGTTACAAAACTTTCTTCAACGAATTTGTGGCTTATGAGCGCCTCTCAAAACTGATTCACAACCGGGAAAAGGGTGTGAGCATGTACATTAATGGTGTGAAACAGTATATGACTGTAAGTAATGTTTTCTGTTCTACAGATTTATTGGATCTAATACTTTTCTGCTGAAACTTAACATATCTTCTAATATGGGCATAAAGGAATAATGGTGGCATATTACCCTAAAGTGTGTTTTTCAGTGATAGAGTTCAATTATGAAAATGCAGCATTGCTTTGTGAGGCTGTCATGACTGTCATCACACTAGCTATCTCAAACATAGCAAAAGAAAGGCATAGTTTTAGGGTTCATGCAATGTTCCACAGGACACGATGCATAAGACCAAGGCTGTCTGTCTTCAAGGTAAGTTTCTTCTTACCTCATTCTTAGCTGGCACTTCCCTATGAGATACTCTCCCAGGAAAATCATGGGCAAGAACTGGAGGATCCTCCTGCCTGCAGAGGTTTAGCCAAGCATTAAGCTTCAAGAGAGGCATCCAGCAAGCTTTAGCTGATGGCATTTAAGATATTACTGGCACACCTCTGTTGCTGGTTGTTGTCCTTTGTGCAGAGGGCAGTACTACAAGACATGTATCACATGGTATACACCTCCGTTGCCACACTGAGTCCAAACAGTTTGTTTCAGTTGCCAATGAAAGTTAGTTTTCATGAGGATTTCCAGCCAAAGCCTGGGCCACCCCTCATTGGCATGTCCACCCAGATTCACCCAACAGGATACGTAATTCCTACTACAATTCACTGAGGAAGAAACCTAGAGGATGGCAATGCAAAGGTCATGCTATGTGTGTGCACAGGGGCAAAGAGCATGCGGTGATCAAGGCTAACCTTTGCGGCTATAACTGCTTCCCCATCTGGCATCCACATGCACAGCTTGTGCTGAATTTGTCCTCATTCTAAACACAGGCAACAGAAAACGTGTTATCTGGCTTTATGCCTGCACTGGCCTTTCTTCCTCAAATCAAGACAGATTGTCACTGTAGAGGACCCTTAGTTAGGAAGCATCCTTTTGTACAGCTTTTAATCTTCATTTAATCTGATGTGATGCTGTGGATACCTGCCTTATACACAAAACCAAAAACATGTTCCTGTCCACTTGCATTCCCTATTAGCAGCATATATTTCACAAGGGAAGGTAGAAAGCCAGGTGGTCTGATCAAATACTCACACGCTTGCCTGAGCATCCATTACAGGTGTTCCTGGAATTCCTGGAAACAGGATGCTGGGCTAGATGGACCTTTGATCTGCCCTGCTAAAGTCATGCTGCATTCTACAAGGGGTCTGAACTCCTGTGTGAGTGAAAAATTCATTTCTTAATCTGGAAGTCAGCCTCAAAATTCAGATCGAATAAACTGTATTGCATCTTTTTTTTTCTTTTGTTTTCAGTAAGATGCCATCTAGAATTTCCATGTTCACTTCTAATACCTACATAGAAGTGTATAAGTTTCCATG
This sequence comes from Nyctibius grandis, assembly GCF_013368605.1. Taxonomy (NCBI): domain Eukaryota; kingdom Metazoa; phylum Chordata; class Aves; order Nyctibiiformes; family Nyctibiidae; genus Nyctibius; species Nyctibius grandis. The sequence continues at coordinate 46,663,637 of NC_090695.1, read as the reverse complement.
GTAAAAAACTCTGAGATACGAAAATAATTTTTATTCATAACACTAGTAAAAATTTCCCAGTAACCATTTTAATTAGGGCACAACTGTTCAGGTGATAGCACGCTTGACTTCCACTTTTAATTCCTTTTCAGCTTCAGAACTCTAATACATCCAGTCACAGATATTCAGCTAGAGCAAGCAAACAAGCGGTCTTCTGAACTCCCTCACCTGAGTCAGTAATAACAAGGCTTCCTGTTTTCAGAGCTAGGAAAGTGCAAATGAAAGCAGGGAAATCACAGTACACAAAGACATTTCTAGGAAAAGCAGATAGAGTGGGTACTTGAAAAGCATTTTCCTGTATATGGGCAGAGTGATTGAAAGTATCTATGAATTGGTTTTCATAAAACAGGAATGGAAACAGAGAAACTTCTAACAAAGAGGAAACCTAGAACACTCACTCAGACGTCTTCAGCTTGGGCCTAAAACACAGGAAATAGGAGTTCAGAGGTGCCGTGGGGACAAAAATCCATTTGCTGAGATATGTTACCTCCTTTCCCAAAATGTTTGAACTATATTTGTCTCGAGGTTTGCAAGGTTTGTAGCCTGATTTCACCCAAAGTCATTTTGTGTTCTGTGAGAGGTCCCTCCACACGCACAAAGGCCAACCCAACCTTGTCTCTGCTCTGAGGTCTAGACTGAGCTGGTGTTGCCCAAGGGGAGGAAGCTGGCTGAAGTCAGGAAGGAAATAAGCTGCTAATGAGGATTCCAAAATCATAATGTCCCTCTACTTGCTATCACATCAAAGCACCCACTCTCTAGGAGACCCATTTTCCTTCTCTTCCTCTGTGCACAGGGTGGAGCACGCACAGAGCAGCTTTGCACATGGACCCCTCTGCTTATTCAGGGACAAAGAAGTAAGGCACCCATACCAAAACCTGAGGTTTCAACAGTGTTATAGAGGCAGACAAGCTACGAAAAACAAGCTGAGTTAAAGCTCTCTGACTCATACCTTCAAAAAACAGCAGCTAAATTGCCACTAGGAAGATAAGAATTATTTTTTGTCTTTAATTACTAGTACTCAATTTAACAAGGCACAGCAATATACATGAAAAATAAAACCATCACATGGTTTATGCGTCCTCACACAGGCAGTGGGTATGAAAGCCTGCACCTTTCAGCAAGAGAATGAGCCTACCTTACTGAAAGCTGCACACTGGGGCAGCAACCAAGCAAAACAGAGTGATTTCAGTACTCAGAGCCCTGAGCCACAATGCCATGTTTTCAGAACTCTACATCAGCACGAGCTGTCTCAAACCACTCAACAGGATGTGTGTTTGTTTTCCAGGTTCGCTCTGAAGTCATTGCCACCTATGCTCTTTGTGGATTTGCCAACTTCGGCTCCCTGGGAATGGTAATAGGAGGCCTGAGTAAGAACATCTCTCATAGACAATCTATTTGGCGAGCAAATCCCAAAGAAAACACCCAAAGGAACAGGCTGTGGGTGAAACTTAGCAGCATTAGGGGCTGAGCAGCTGCTCTGCAAGACCCTGCACCCAACTGTGCATGGAAGGGCTACAAAGAGGTGCAGGCTTTGGTGTGGAGGTACTGGGAGAGGCGCTAAGGGCAAGGGGACGGGACCAAGCTCTGACAGTGGGCCTCCCTGACAGCCCTCACACTGTAAGCCTGAGGTACTACACCCCTTGGGCTTCAGGAGGAGTAAACCATCTCTGTAGCCTCCTGGTCTGAAAGACAAAGTTGGCTGTTTCCTGTAAAAATATCATGTATGTGCAGTAAGATTATAGGGAAAGAAAAAAAAAATAAAGGCTTTTCATATCTTGAGGGAAAAAGAAAAATTAAAAAAACACCTGGGTTCCTCACTGGGTGGCCAGAATTGCTGGTGGCCACCTTTACCCTGGAGCCCAGGTGGGCTCTGCAGGGCCAGCAGTGGGGCAGCATGGAGGACCAGGACCCAGCCATGGGGCCAGACCCTGGTGCCGTGCCTGGGGTTTGCTTCTGAAAGACGCAATCAGCCAGCACAGACTTGCAAACTGCCTAAGCAAATAGAAGTCGTCGTTTTTTACACAAGCCACCTTCTTAACAGAAAGAGCCAATATTGACACTAGGCCTTTAAATGGACCACTAAAAATTTCTCATTTTCCCTCCTTGTTTCTCCAGGTTCAAAATGCAGGGTGGGAATTTCCTCTTGTGATGGGAGAGCAGGCGGGTTCATCTTCTTTACATCTGTATGTATTTATGTTTGACCCACACTTTAATTTTCTTCCTAGCAAGCGTTGCTCCCTCAAAAAAAAAAGGAAATAGCTGGTGGTGCTTTCAGAGCAATGATTGCTGGAACTGTCGCCTGTTTCATGACAGCCTGCGTGGCAGGTACTGTACCCAAGCCTGGTGTCTCTTACAGGTGGTGACCACAGGGTCTCAGTCCGTCGGTACCGCAGACACAGCTGGGCCACTCCTGCCGCTCAAATGCTAGAATTTTCGGGTTTGCCAGGATTAAAAGTCAGTATACGATGAAAGGTCCTTGAAAACTGGAATATGAAAAGATTTATTTTATTATTTCTTCCATTATGTCTTATCTCTTTTTTTTTTGTTTGTTTGTGTGTAACACACGACTCATGAACAAAGCAAGTGACGTATGAGTTACAATCCCTCCTCCACGCCACTGGCTACAGAAATACAGAAGTAATTATGGAGCAGAAACGGAGAACTGGAATGAAAGGAGGGTGTAACAGAGAAGGAGCAAGGGGGAAGCTGAACAACTTTTTGTCTTAATGTTAAATTGATATTTTGGGCTGATAGTATTCCCACAGAATGTTTATGTTAATGAAACTATCTTAAGGTGAGACTCAACAGCAGATTCTTATTTTCGAAGTCTCACCTTCAAGCTGAGTAACGACTCACAAGGTAACAGCTATTTTAGGGAAGAAATTAAAAAGAACATAATATTAATGATTCAAAAGATTAATTAATTGACCCAATATGATTCAGCAGGTAAAATTTATCCCCAGTATTTAACAATCCCATTTCCAACTTTCTTTTCTGAGCATGTGATATGCAGAATTGCATGATGAAGGTTAAAGCACTCATATTCCTCCAGTGAAGAAAGATCTTGTTGCTTTACATATCTGAAAAGATCATTTCTGTTTCTACCACAGCTTCGCTATCCCTTTGTGTTCACTGCAGAAGCAGAAACATATACATTTTAAGGATAAGCCCACACTGTTTTCTGAAGATTATAGAACTAGTACACTTGAAATGCCATTAGTCTCAGAGCCCTCCATAATATTTTAATAAATGACACTACTCTGTATAACTGAGGAATCAGGACTCTTACTAAAATGTGTCATTTCACAATCCTGGCCTTAAGAATAAAATTGTGACCAACCCCTAGGAAATCTTTCCAAAACAATAAAATCTGCTTTGGAAAGAAAATTACATTCCACCCCCTCCATAACTATCTCCATTTAGAACAAAAAATGTCCTGTATTTACCTGCACTGTTATAAATGCAGGACAGCTCCATTTTAGTTAATGAAAGCACACTGGCCCAGCAGTGAGAAAGCCATTAGTATACCTTTCTAGTAGCATTAAAAGGGGCAGATAAACAAAATGTTCTAAGTGTAACAGGTTACCATAGTCTAATTTCTACATGTTAAAAAAAATGTTTGTGGTCACTCCTTAATCCAGTTCTGTAAAACAATTTGGATTTTTTAAAAATTTCACATTTTGAGGGTTTTAATCTTGCACCTTTACAGAACCATCTTGGAGGGTGATTTAGTATCAGCCAGAATGTTTCATGTGACCATGCCCCAGTGACTGACATCCCAAAGTCTTATCTTCCTCTTCATTACTCATCAAGAAAATTGTTACTTACTTCACAGGAATGCTGACTGTCCGTGGTCTGGAAGTTCCTTGCCACATCTTATTAGGAAATGCCTTCAACTCCACAGATTTCCCTGCCAACAGCACAGAGCTAGTTGAATGCTGCCAGCAACTCTTCACCAGGTACTGAGGAACTCTTCATCCTTCTGTCAGCATAATTGAGGAAGCTCATGTATTCTCTAAAAGCCTGCTTTTATATTTTGTATTTGGCTTTTTTTTTCTTAGGCACCTGCTTTCCATGAACTTGAATCTTTCAAATAAATGAATATTTTAATCCTGTTGAATTATTTTCCTTTTCTTGGGCATTTCTCTGTTACATGCCAAGCACAAACAGAACTGACAGAGAACTTGAAACATCTTTGTCTAAACCTGAGCTTCCCAAAAGGCTAAACATAGATTATTATGTAAAGATTCAGTGGTCCAGCTCAGGCTCATCTCAAATATTAACAAAAAATAAATCAAATATTTCAATTAACACAATGTTAACATAGTATGTTAATCTTAATGTAGAAACACTTGGCTGAAAAAAGCCACGAGCTTTTTCTTCTGCTGTCTATGAATCTGGCTGAAGATAATAGTAATTTTGCCTGTTTACATAGAAAACTTTACACACATTTGAAGTAGGATAATATTCTGAGGTAGATTGTATTTGATAATTCTCTATCCAAGACAGAGAAGAAAGAAATAATGATATTAAATAAGGAATATATTCAGAGATACTTAACACTATCTCACAAAGAACCAAAGGTCTATGTATTTAGATTGTGGCAAGAACCTCTTAAATTTGTCCTAATGTACTGCTCTTTTTTTCAATTTTCACAACTAATTGCTTTAGAAATAAATACTCTAATTCATCTTTTCTCCATGCTATTGAAAATAGGAGAACTTCATCCTTCTTTTCACATTTCTTTTAGCAAAGACAATTCTCTAAGATGGAGCATTTGTCTACAACAAAAGCATACAATGTCAATGTAACAGTGATGTTGCTGTGATATAACCTGAAAGAATTCTCTCAAAAAAATCCTCAACTGGGGAAATTTTTCAGAATTGGTTTGATTTCACTGGATCTGCCTTCACATTCTCTTGCTTAACTAAAACACGTTTTCTGTGTGCGTAGAGAGGTATCTTGTTACATCTTCTTAGTATCAAGACTTGTGGCAACTTGAAATTTCTTATGATGGTTAACTCCTCATGGTAGGAATCAAAATTTAAATTCTGACTTCAGGTGATATTTTTTTCTGTATTTTTCTTTTGACACATATATTTCTGCCTTCCATGCCTTGACATAAATGTAGCTTTTGAATATGGACATATATAATATGTAAGGTGGCCTTATTTTTATGGTAACATTTTCAGATTTCAACTATTCACAAAAATGTAATTTAAAAAAATTATTCATGCTGGCATCAAGATCACCAGCTTCTGCCTGAATATCAGCACTTGCATATCACTGCAAGGAATTCCTGTTCCTGCAACCTGATGTTCCATATGAGTTTATCGTAACATTGAATGAGTGTCAAAAACTTTTTTTGCACAGTAAAAGTCATCTCTGATATTGGGTACATTCCTTCATTCATATTTCTTCATCACTTCAACTTTTCCTCATCACACTACTTTTAACTCTACCAGGTTGCTACAAAGACAAGAACTTGCTCTGTTTTCTCCAGAGTCAGTGTTGAGCAAATGCTTTGAAGATGCAAAAACCTTGAATAGCGAAGTTAAACCCTCAATCATTTCAGTTATCTAGGAAGATATACCCAGGGCATGAGGGCTTCATACAGAAAACCAGGCATGATCACGATAAAAAGGGAGAACATCTGGTCATGGCACATGGCTGGTGTTTGGAAAGTCTTCTCTCTGTTTCATTTCTCATGAGAATTTTAACACATTTAAGTTGCTTTGGAGAAAGTGTGTGTGTGCTCGCACCTGCGTGCGCATGCGTGTGTGCTTGTGTATGTGTATGGTCATGTGTGTGTGTATATACATACGCTATATATATGTATAGATTGATAGATAGATATAGATAGATAAAGTGATAGATTTGTATATATTTTACCCATAAGAGAAAAGGAGTGTATCTGATTTCTGCTTTTATCTCCTTCCCCAGTGTAAATCATTCACAGGAGGTCTTCCCTGGAGGAAACTACAGCCTGAGTGCCTGGAAAGGATGTTGCCAAATACTGGATCGACCTGCTTTTCATTGCACTTGGATTAAGCCTTAATTTTTTGGGAGGATAGGTCATAAATAAGAGCTGTGTTCCTTGGTAGAAAGGTAATAAAAGGTTTTCTTTTCCACAACAAGTGTGAACCCGTGTCCCCCCCCCGTTTATTTTCCATCTCTTACAAGCCCAATTCCTCTGACTTGCTTGGACTTACTCATAAATTAAACTGGGATAAATGCAAGACACCTCTTGGTGCAGAAGTGGGAGAGGGACTTTTCACAGGGGCATGTAGTGATAGGATGAGGGGTAATGGTTTTAAACTGAAAGAGGGTAGATTTAGATTAGATATTAGGAATAAATTCTTTACTGTGAGGGTGGTGAGACACTGGAACAAGTTGCCCAGAGAAGTTGTGGCTGCCCCCTCCCTGGAAGTGTTCAAGGCCAGGTTGGCTGGGGCTTTGAGCAACCTGGTCTATGGAAAGGTGTCCCTGCCCATGGCAGGGGGGTTGGAATTAGATGATCTTTAAGGTGCCTTCCAACCCAAACCATTCTATGATTCTATGATCTCTTCTCCCATTACAGATCAGAAGAGAAGGAGAATATTTCTGAGCCTGATTCTCCTGATTTAAATTCTACCCTGAAACTGATGAATCTGTACAATTAAACTGCCGTAGGCAAGAAGAACATCAGATTCAGAGGATGTGACTGCCACTTACAGAAAGTTGTGAACTAGAAATGCTATTTAGAATTGCCATCCATTCCTAATAGTATTTCTGCTCTTTCTGATACCAAAGAAGTGTTTTGGCTGCACATGAACTGAGCTGCTAACATGTGGTGCACCTCATCAACTCGGTCACTGAAGCACCCAAATCAGGGACTAGCCACTGTGTGCCTCAGTCCCCCTCCTTCTTCCCATAGAAGTATCTAGGCCACATCTTGATCCAGGAGGTTGGTCCCTGTTTAGAGGTAACTCATATGAATGGAAATGTCCAAACGCAAGGGAAGTTTCCTATATCAATTCTTCTCAATTGTTGTTGTTAACAATTGTGAAAATTGATCCCAGTGGAGTCACCAACCAGGAACTCAGAGCAGTATTCCTACCAGAAACAACAGAGCTGTGCTACAAATCGAATGTGGGTAAAATCAGGTCACAATCTGACTACTCGCTGTGAAAGCAACATTAAAGGATCTTGAAGACCTCTAGAAAAAACTCTTGAAGAGGGAGGTCTGTTATGTTTTTAAGCTTCAGACCTTTCATGGACTCTGAAACTGAAAAGTTCTTTGCAGATTGTTTTGCAAAATATTGTGATATAAATATTCCTATCCTATGACATTGTTAATGCCAAGACTTGAAAAAAAAGTTAAGAACTGAAGTACAGGAATATCAGAAAGTCCTGACATACCCTCCAAATAAAACTTGTGCAGATGGAAATGAACCAGTCTATTCTGATAAAACAACAACTAATTTTTCAATCTTCCATTAATTATTGCAGAATCTATTCTGGGAAATCCAGATTCATAAACTTAGCTGCCAGTACGGCTATTTTCAGGGGGCATTTATTTGAACTTATTGTAAAAGATGCTGGTTTCCTGTAAAATTCAGTTTATGAACTTCATCCTCTGAAAAACTATAAATGCCAATATTACTGCTATTTGTGATTTTTATCACAGGTTTCATATTGTTAGGTGTTTTCCTTTGGCCTCATCCACCTAGGTTTAGGAGACTGCATGTCAACCTCAGTTTTCAGTGCTTTTAAAGAATATTGCTAATCCTGATTATGACAGATATATGCTCAAATATTTTATGCAAACCTGTCCTAAAGAAACTCCAAGGGTTTGGTCCGCAATTTTTGGCCAGCATCCTGATTAAGCAGGGTTTAGCTTTCAAATAAGTTTAGAGTCTGAAATAGAGAAATATATTCTTTCAAGGGAAATTAATCAGAAGCATTAAGTCTCATTGTCAAGCAGAACACACCCCACACCCTCCTTTTATAAGTCGTCACTGGCACTCTCCCTTCTTGCTGCTCCCTAGCACGCTCTATTTAATATTAGCCTTTCAAAATGGCTGCTCTTCCCATTCTCACAGTTGTAAGCTGGTTAAAAGGGCTACTCTGGCTAGTAAAGACAACTATGCATGATCTTCTAAAAAAGCCTCTCATGTAGCTTAAGGCAGCAGCCTTCCTCCCACAGAAGAGATGTGGTGTGTTTCTTTTCTTTTTAGGACTCCTCTATAGCAGGATTACATGGAAGGAAATTTTAGCAGAGGATACGTGGCATTGCTCTACCTACACCTGGTCAAAGAGATTCCCCACCTGGTTTGCTGATGGCTTAATCAAAAGATTATATACATAGGACATTGCATCCTAAATGTAGCAAAAAAAAAAAAGCAGCGAAAGCAGGAGAGAATTGCTAACAAGTACCATTATGCTTTCAGGTGACTATTTGCCCTCTGTTCTTGTGATGGTGCTAGGAGTTCAGTGTAGAATTCTTTGTGTCTTTCTCAACACAAAAAGGGAACTGCATTTCACCCACTCAGGGTTAACCTGGCAGCTTGGACCCTGAACTATCAGCACCCAGGAACACATTTCCGAGAACACGACTGCCAGCGACAACGAAGCTGCAACACAGACCTGAGAAGAAACATTTGGTTTAATCAAATGCTTGCTAGCACTCTATACTTGTATAGATTCAAAGATCTACATGAACATTTTGGAAATAGTGGATTAGATAATGGATGAAGCCTACATGGAGGTATCCCGGTTTCAAAGGTCTTGCAAAAAAGGGAAAGTTTAATCTGCTTTGCTGTTACTGGCATGGCAGTGCACAATAGGATGTACCTAATGCAGATGACAAGTTAATGAAGCACAGGTGGCATGACTCAATCTGTCACCATCAGAAGCTACTCACTGGATGTCAGTACGTATCTAATAGCCTTGTGGAACTTTGTACTGCAGCATTCACAGGGTGTTAGTTAGTCACTAAAAATCACCAGTAATAATTCCAGGAAATGTTTTACACAGTTCAGTGTACAACAGTTCCAGGAAATATACTGTGTAGCCTTTATCATGCTCAGAGCATATAAAATCAAAGAAAACTATCCTTAATGTGAGACAAGTTCTCTCTGGCCCCAATCTAGAAAAGCACTGAAATAAGTAAATGAGGGAAGGCTGGTAGGTAACAGGAATATTTCTATTTTAATTGGCTGAGAGGCAGTTGGAAAAAACAAGCACACTTTTAGAAACAAACTCTTTTCCCAATTCTGCATAACAGCGCAGCACTTGCAACCTATATACCTTTATGAACATGTGAATAATTGACTGTCAAAGAGGCAAGTCATGTACAGCAAGTTATGGAGCCAAGTGTTCTCCAAACCAGGTACCACTTCTTTCTGACAAAAGACATGAGTAGAGGGAGGCAAGATAATAAAGATACAGAATATAAATACCAATTCTTTTCTTCTGCAGACTGAAACTGGTTTTGTTACACAGTGGTCAGACTGCTTCCCACTGTAAATGGGAAGTGCCATAAATACACGGTTCCCAAATTTTATGAGTCTGTGGTTCACTGACAGATCTCCAAATTTCAACCAGATACAGGTAGCTTTAAAGTCACTTAAGCATGTTGCTCAGCAGTGGCATATAGCTGGGAAGGTGGTTCTGAACCTCAGCCCCGTTAGCAGTGGCAGAAGACAAATCCGTGTCTAGGGCATTGGTGCAGGGCAAGGGGAGCTCTCCGCCCTGGTGAGGCACGTGGCATGGGGAGCACAGAGCCCTGTTGGAAGCCGGTGGCACAGGCAGACATGCTCTGGGGGCAGCAGGTGTGAGGCCCCAAGCCTGGAGTCTGTGGGCGCAGTTTACCCATGTGGCACCATCCTGACTCTGCAAGCAGGCCCACAGAATAAGTAGGCCTGGTGCTATCCTAGGCTGTTATCTAATACCAAACATAAAAACAAGTGGCAGGTTACAGAACTTTCACCTTTGAGAGGCTGAATCGAATTCTCCTCTCATTTACATCAGTCAGCTTGGGGGATCTTCACTGAAACTGGAGTTACCATACACTTATACCAGTGTAAATCAGACAAGAATTTCTTTCCTTGGATTTGATTCTGATTTCAAGCTGGTTTTAAAGTTTATCAGTCCATTGGAGCCAATGGAAGTACTTCAATTAATACAATATTGTATAATGATCAGTGCAACTGTACACATGCTTCTCTTTTGCATCGTGGAGCTCTCTGAATCTGAAACCTAAGACTATTCAGAAAAACAAACTGGTGAAAATCAGTTTACCCTTCAGCTAAGAACTACTTCATGATGGTTTTACAGAGGGGGAAAAAATATCAAAGCATTTTCTTGTTGCTATGACATTATGTGGCATAGGGATTTGCTATAGCAACGAGTGCACTGCCTCAAAAGGCGTTGATCAGAATGCATGGGTTGCCATGGTTGCCATAGTGAAAACAGATATCTTCTTTTTGCTATATTGATTGGTGTCTTTGATGTCAAGTGGCTAGAAATGTCAGGGAGATGGGAGCACCTTACATGAGACTGCTGCATGTTCCCTGGTGGCAAGTATAGATGGTAGTTCAGGACCATGTTTGTCTAGATGAAATGAGAAAATCTTGAGTTTTTACTTGCAAAATCTTACGTGTTACGAGGATTAAATATATGTAAGAAATATTATACTTGAGCCGTGTTGCTTACTTGTTTTCCACGTGCTAGGGAAGTGTTCCTACCTCAGCAGCAATTGCACTGCAACATTTGGAGTCCCCATGTCAGGGAGAATGGCCCCATGCACAGGATAATAAACATGGATTTGTGTCCAGTTGTGAGTCTTGCCACAGGCCCCATGTGTACTCGGGAAAGTTTCTCAGCTCTGTGATGTCTCTGTTCCCAATCTGCAAAATGAAGCATTAGCCTGGGGGTGTTAGCAGTTGCAGTATACCAAAAAATTTTTAGACAGCAGAAATCGGAGAGCAGGACTTTTGCAGTTGTGGGATTATACACCCGGGAGCTCCCTCCAGCCTGATTCTGTACTGAAAAGTAATGAGGAACCATGCATTACATGCCTAGTTTCTGTCACAGACTCTTACGCATGGATCGAAGAGATATAACTCCACAAATCCGGCACTTTTCCTAAACTTAACATCTCTGGTTTAAATAAAGGAAGAAGACTGTGGGTGGGTTCACACCAATGTTATTTCCCCCCTCTAAAGAAACACTATCGCACTGCTGTAGCATCTGAGCTCAAATAACAGCAGGGACACAAAAAAATTGGTGCCCATACCAAATGACTGCTGTTACATCTCACCACTCCAGCTACCTTCCATAGCTGCTTTATTATCTCTGTGACACCAAATATTCCAAGTATCCTTAAATGCTGACTGAACTTGCCTGCAAAACTCTCATTTGATTCTAGTTGGCTATTTGGCCATATTACACTAATTATTACACCGGGAAAGATTTCGAAGTCTCTTATCTGTTTATCTTGAATCGTTTCTGTGTTACAGGTACTTCCCCTAGAAGCCACTGAAAAAAACTTTTACCTATTTTCAATTCACAAATACCATGTAAAAGACATCCAGCTTCCCCAGTTTTTTGAATAATCATGCCTAGGCATTTCAAAAAATTAATTTGTCCTTGCAGTTACACACTATTCTTGCAAACAGCTCAGCTGAAGTCAAGTAAGGTACTCTCTGTACTATGCATTTACCTTGCACGAGTGATTGTGGTATCTGGCTTGACCTGAAACCACCTAGGAAAACTTGCAGAACTCCTTCAGAGCTATCAGTTCCCTGCTTGTGCTACCTTGTCTGCCATAAAACCATGGCAGATCCCAGAGTGAGATTCCAGGTCAGGCTTCCTTTACCAGGCAACTTGTATTCCCAAGCCTCTTGCTTCCCTCCTTTCATCCTTTCTTGTTCTGACCATTCCGTGGCTTTACAGTAGCACTGTTCACGTCTTGCTTTCTGTATCTGCTGCTTTTACTCTTGATCACCTACCTTTGTTTTGATTTCACACATCACCGCAGGGGTGCTGAAATTTTTCCTTTCTCGGATCACTAGGTGGCAGAACACAATCAGTAAAAGCTCTTCCCGAGAAAACACGCAGGAATACAATTACCTAGCCTTCTTATTTGTGTATATATACGGCCTAAGTGGGGGTTTTGCTGCTCAAAATTTCAGGTTAAAAACTTTTATTAATTACCCTCTCTTTTCAGGTAATATAGAAATGAGATATGCTGTGGCCAAGGTGGTTTGCTTTTAAGGGGCCACTGTGGGCACTTTGAATAGCTCCACTTTTCAGAGTGCCACACAGCCATCCCTGAAAATAACCTTTTCCTAAAATGCTGCGTGCTGATCCCCCCAGATTTCTTGTTACCTTCACAGACTGTGGTGAAGGGTGCTAATGCCTGTCTGTATTAACCTTAGTGAAAGTAGTAGAATGTATTATGGAATAAATAAATGTTTAGATACTGAAAAAACTTGCAACAGATGATGGTGCAGGGAGAGTAATTGTGCACCGTGCTCCAATATCCCCATTCTACTAAGCTGCAGGTAATACTGGGCTAAAGGTTTCTAAAACTCACACATGGCCCAGAATAGCAACACCAATAACAGTACCAAAGTCAATTTCACTGTAATCTTCACCACCAGCCCAGCTCTCAGCATGTCCTCTGCCTTGGGGCTTGCTGAACACAATTAGGCTTTTCACACACTGGTATAGTTTTCCTTAGTTGCCTTATAGAGGCAAGGGGAAGCAAGAGGAATCAGATCGCTGTGGTGAAGAGGGTTAAGAAAAAACATATTAAGGATGATATACACCATGAGTAGCAGCCCTAGAAAAAGGTACCCTTGGAAAGGAGAGGGAAATGATGCATTGTGGAGAAAGCAATGACAAGACATCCTTATGAGATATGACTCAAGTAAAGGGCTTGTTTCTGGAGTATTAATTGTTGCAGTGTCTGGCAAACTCTTTATTTACAGGGAAGAAGGAAGCACAAAGAGCCTCCCTTGCCTTCCAGAGATGCTAGAACCACTACTCAAGAGCTTAAATACTTACTGAAAAATATGGCAAAGTAATCCACTTAGTAGAACAGTAACCTCTTCACAGTGAGTTGCAAGAGCTTGTACAGAACTTAAAAGTCTCTTTAAAAGAGACTGGATAGGTATGGTCTTCTCAAACCTAAATAAGGAGGGTTTCTCCATTGCTTTAACTCCAGTTGAGAAATGTTTCATCAAATAACATGAGCCAGCAGAGCACTTGCTACCTACTTTGGGCTGTTCTTCATCTCTCAGATCTGTGATTGTGTTAATGGGAACATTTGGGAAAGGCATACACAAAGGCAAGAGGATGTGAGCACCCATCCTTCAGAAACCTGAACTGGAACCATCCACAGAACACTCAAAAAACTTGAAGGGCTCAAAGCTGGAGGCAGTGTGCTGTTGAGACAAGCTCAGATAGATCTGGCTTTCTTACATCAGCTTTTCTTCATATTTCCTAATGTCATTTTATAAAGGCTGTTGTGTATGCTTATTGCTGGAGTTAACTAAAGCCCTTGTGAGTGGTAGGGGTGGGTGGTGGTGTTGCTTTTGCCAGTGATGCCCAGCTTTGAAAATGCTCTCTCCTGAACATTGCTCATAAAAGCATTTTCACTTGGACATGAATGGGAGCATATTCTCCAAATATACTTTCAGCTAGTTCCAAAAGATACATTTCTGTCCTGCAGACTTTAACTTGACTGTTTCCAATAAAGAATTTGACAAATAATGGCCAAAAGGAAAAGGTTAAAGTGTTGGTCTGATTCACCGTAGTGTTTTCTCTATATTCTTTTTCTTTCCAGGGTAATGCAAGGCTTTAAATAGTGATAACTTTCCATTCCATGAAGCTTGCTGCCTAAAGTTCTTTCAAAATATTAGTGCCAAATGGAAGGACTTTCTTCTCCATGTCTGAGTATATTGCAATAACCAGAAAAATATATTTCGTTATCTAATCATTACTATTCTGATCTATAGAGACATTGTCCTTTGCAGTTCCTTGAGGATTCAGTAGGATGCTAAAATTGTACAGAACTTGTTCCTGCATTAGAAATCACCCTCACCCCCTTCTTACTCTTTAAAAAAGTCCCTAAAATAGCAATGGGAAGGTGCTTTCTGCTGCATCTAGATTTATTTATTCTCTGAAACAAGGTCTTTGATCTGTGCAAGCATATACCAAAATTCTACAACACAGATATCAGGCAAAAATGGCTTCCACACTATACATATACGTTCACTCACATTTGCTTAGTTATGTGAAAAAAATATTTTTCAGTGTATTTGACTCCTACTAAAACTACACAAGGCAGTGGCAGACAGTGAACTGGATTCCTTTTGTGCTTTACGCTTTCTCAGACACACCTGATATAGGTACTTTTGCACAAATCCAGTCAGGTAATCACTCATCAGCCATCAAAGAGAGAACTAGACTGATTCCTGAGAACTACTTGACCCGCTGCTGATCTTCCAGACAGGTGGGGAGGAAGCTGCATCCCATAGTCTGAGGGGGATGAAGAAAGACTTCAAGGCCTTAGGACGATTGGTGAAAGAGTCTGGGGCACAAGTTGTTTTCTCCTCCCTCCTTCCATTTTCGGGTGATGATGTGGGATGGAATAGTAGGATTCTCTCTATTAATGCCTGGCTACGAGACTGGTGCTACAGGCAGGGCTTTGGGTTCTTTGATAATGGCTGGTTTTATAAGACACCAGACCTGACAGTAATACATGGGAAAGGCTTATGTCGCAAGGGCAAAAGGGTTCTGGGACAGGAATTAGCAGGGCTCATTCGGAGAGCTTTAAACTAGATTCGAAAGGGTAGGGGTAGTAGCTGGGCTTGCACCACTGGGGCAACGCTCTAGTGTTGAGGTAGACCAGGAGGCCTCCCATCCCCCTAGAAAGAAATCGGTGTGCTCAGCTCGCTCCCTGAAATGCCTGTACACCAATGCACGCAGCATGGGGAATAAACAGGAGGAGTTAGAAATCCGTGTTCGGTCGAGGGGCTATGATCTAGTGGCAATTACAGAGACTTGGTGGGACGCCTCGCATGACTGGAATGTGGTCATGGATGGCTATGTCCTGTTCAGGAAAGACAGGCCACTAAGGAGAGGTGGTGGAGTTGCTCTTTATGTGAGTGAGCAGCTAGAATGTATTGAGTTCTGTCCAGGGGCGGATCAGGAGCGAGTTGAGAGTTTGTGGGTGTGAATTAAGGGGCAGGCTGGCAGGGGTGATACTGTTGTGGGTGTCTATTACAGGCCACCGGATCAGGATGAGGACGGTGATGAGGCCTTCTACAGGCAGCTGAGAGCAGTCTCTCAATTACAGGGCCTGGTTGTCATGGGGGATTTCAACTACCCTGATATTTGCTGGAAGGCCTACTCAGCCAGCCATCCTCAGTCCAGGAGGTTCCTCCAGTGCATTGATGATAACTTTCTGATGCAAATGGTGGATGAGCCAACTAGGAGAGGAGCACTGCTGGATCTTATCCTCACTAACAAGGAGGGTCTGGTTGAAGAGGTGAAGGTTGAGGGCAGCCTTGGTTGTAGTGACCATGAGATGGTGGAGTTCAGGATCTCATGTGGCAGGAACAGAATAGCTAGCAAAATGACAACGCTGGACTTCAGTAGGGCTAACTTTGACCTTTTCAAGCAATTGCTAGGGGAAATCCCATGGGACAGAGTACTAGAAGGTAAGGGGGCCCAAGATAGTTGGTTAGCATTCAAGGACTGCTTCTTCCGAGCTCAAGATCAGAGCATCCCAGCAGGTAGGAAGTCAAGGAGGGGTACCAGGAGACCTGCATGGTTAAACAGGGAACTGCTGGGCAAACTCAAGTGGAAGAGGAGGGTGTACAGATCATGGAAGGAGGGGCTGGTCACTTGGGAGGAATATAAGTCTGTTGTCAGAGGATGTAGGGAGGCAACTAGGAAAGCTAAAGCCTCCTTGGAATTAAACCTTGCAAGAGAGGTCAAGGACAACAGAAAGGGCTTCTTCAAATACATTGCAGGTAAAGCTAACACTAGAGGCAATGTAGGCCCACTGATGAATGACGTGGGGGCCCTGGAGACAGAAGATAAAAAGAAGGCAGAGTTACTGAATGCCTTCTTTGCCTCTGTCTATACTGCTGGAGGCTGTCCTGAGGAGCGCCGCACCCCTGAGGCCCCAGAAGAAGTCAGGATAGAGGAGGAATCTCTCTTGGTAGATGAGGGCTGGGTCAGGGACCAATTAAGCAACCTGGACACCCATAAATCCATGGGCCCTGATGGGATGCACCCGCGGGTGCTGAGGGAGCTGGCGGAAGTCATTGCTAGGCCACTCTCCATCATCTTTGCTAAGTCGTGGGCAACGGGAGAGGTGCCTGAGGACTGGAGGAAAGCGAATGTCACTCCAGTCTTCAAAAAGGGCAAGAAGGAGGACCCGGGTAACTATAGACCGGTCAGCCTCACCTCCATCCCTGGAAAGGTGATGGAACAAGTTGTCCTTGGTGCTGTCTCTAGGCACATCAAGGATAGGGGGATCATTAGGGGCACTCAGCATGGCTTCACCAAGGGGAAGTCATGCTTAACCAACCTGATAGCCTTTTATGAGGATGTAACCCGGTGGATAGATGATGGTAAAGCTGTGGATGTGGTCTATCTCGATTTCAGTAAAGCATTTGACACGGTCTCCCACAGCATCCTCGCAGCTAAACTGGGGAAGTGTGGTCTGGATGATCGGGTAGTGAGGTGGATTGTGAACTAGCTGAAGGAAAGAAGCCAGAGAGTGGTGGTCAATGGGACTGAGTCCAGTTGGAGGCCTGTGTCTAGCGGAGTCCCTCAAGGGTCGGTACTGGGACCAGTTCTATTCAATATATTCATTAATGACTTGGATGAGGGAATAGAGTGCACTGTCAGCAAGTTCGCTGATGACACAAAACTGGGAGGAGTGGCTGACACACCGGAAGGCTGCGCAGCCATTCAGAGAGACCTGGACAGGCTGGAGAGTTGGGCGGGGAGAAATTTAATGAAATATAACAAGGGCAAGTGTAGAGTCCTGCATCTGGGCAAGAACAACCCCATGTACCAGTACAAGTTGGGGGCAGAGCTGTTGGAGAGCAGCGTAGGGGAAAGGGACCTGGGGGTCCTAGTGGACAACAGGATGACCATGAGCCAGCAGTGTGCCCTTGTGGCCAAGAAGGCCAATGGCATCCTGGGGTGTATTAGAAGGGATGTGGTTAGCAGGTCAAGAGAGGTTCTCCTCCCCCTCTACTCTGCCCTGGTGAGGCCGCATCTGGAATATTGTGTCCAGCTCTGGGCCCCTCAGTTCAAGAAGGACAGGGAACTGCTAGAGAGAGTCCAGCGCAGAGCCACAAAGATGATTAAGGGAGTGGAACATCTCCCTTATGAGGAGAGGCTGAGGGAGCTGGGTCTCTTTAGCTTAGAGAAGAGGAGACTGAGGGGTGACCTCATTCATGTTTATAAATATGTAAAGGGCAAGTGTCATGAGGGTGGAGCCAGGCTCTTCTCAGTGACATTCCTTGACAGGACAAGGGGCAATGGGTGCAAGCTGGAACACAGGAGGTTCCACATAAATATGAGGAAAAACTTCTTTACGGTGAGGGTGACCGAACACTGGAACAGGCTGCCCAGAGAGGTTGTGGAGTCTCCTTCTCTGGAGACATTCAAAACCCGCCTGGACGCGTTCCTGTGTGATATGGTCTAGGCAATCCTGCTCCAGCAGGGGGATTGGACTAGATGATCTTTCGAGGTCCCTTCCAATCCCTAACATTCTGTGATTCTGTGATTCTGTGATTCTGTGACATATGTTGTGGCATATGTTGTGAAAACATATGACCCACAGTTCTCCCCTAAGGAGTAAGAGGATGGAGAGGCGTGGAAGAATGTGCATCTCCAGGCACGACGGATGCCTTCTCCTACTTGAGTGCTCGCGTTTCTGATAGATATTTCTCCTAGTCTGTGCCATCTTTTTGAGATTTTCAAACCTCTTTTCTGCCCTTCCCTTCTGCTCTGATCCTTTCGTGAAGGAGCTTGCCAAGGAGGTTACTGTGGGTCCCCACAGCATGGATCTGTGGGCTCGCTCCTCTCCCCAGCACGCAGGGGATGGGAACTCTCCTCTTCCCCACTCTGTTCTTCCTCCAATACTTTTCTGTCTCTTTTCTGTTCTCTCCACTGTGCCTCCCTGTGTCTCCCTGTGCCTCTTTTCGGAGGCCAGAGTGTGTTGCTGCCTCCCAGATGGCTGCTTTCCCTTTGGGGAACAGGAAGGGGGGAGAGGGGTGCAGCAAGAATGGAAGGGGCATAGGCTAAGCAGCCGCAGGACATACGGCATCGGGCAGGGTGGAGTGAGGGCTTTGTTTACACGCAGAGTGCCGAAATTCAAAGCTATCTTTGCAAAACAAGGCCCTAAATGCCACCTGCAAGCTGATGACTGTCATACCCCGAAGAGGATTTTCAGTACAGTGTCCTCTGGGCATATGCAGAAGTATCTACAATTTGTCACCAGCCCAAAGGTAAAAGATGAAAACACTTAAGAAAGCCTGGAAAGTGGATCTGGAATATAAAATGCAAAACAGTGGAAATTAAAACTTTTGAGTGCTGCTTGTACAATTTCTGTGCGACTATTATTTTCTGAAACAGGCTTTTCAGAACGCACTTTGTTTTTCTGTATGGGCTGAGATCACAATTCTCATTTTTGTTGGTGTTCTGTGTTTGGACTTCCTGACATTGAGAAATATACATATGTCACACATCTGGCATATAATAGCTGCTCGTTATTAATAGACAAATTCAATTTGTTTAAAGTTATTTTTTTCATGAGGCAAAAGGAAACAAAGTCTGCATTTTAAGATTAGCTTTTGGACAATGTTTTAACAATAGGCATGTCCAGTAAATGTATAATAATTCACATCAATGTTGAAAATTTGATTGCTCCATCTCTCCTTGTGGATCTCTTATAGATGTAAGATGTATATATTTAATTTTGCTGCCTGATGTTTTGCCCAGCTCTAGTGTCATCTGGTTTCCAAAAAATAATTTTTTACATGAAAAACAGAGAGATGACTGGGAATGTTTTTCAGAAGTAGAATTCGTTATTCCCCTGTCAACTTTTTTACTTCACAGGTTTATCTTTTTTTGTCTGCCATAACATGTCTTCACACGGCTAGAGTTTCCCTACTGTGATGAGGAACACCCTAGAAAAGCTTGAGACTGGTTTGTATCCATAGGCCAACCGCTGTGTGGGAGTGATCTCACTTTGCGCTTCCTGTTATTTCATTGTGAGTTTTCCAAGCTCAGGTTTTCAAAGCATCAGAGAACTGACAAACCCAACATTTGAAAGAAGATGATAAAATATTAAGTGCACTCACTTTTCATCAAGTAGGCTTCCTGCAGTAATCATTCTTGAACCCAAAGAAGCCTATTACTGAAAACACCCATCTCTAGAAAACCCTCAGATTCGATGTGACACCTAAATAGTCGTGACGACTTAATAGTCATTCCAACTTTTGTCTAGACTTTGGTGGAGGCACGCCTCGTCTATTGTTACCTCATCATCTCTGGCTGATTGAAAACTCATCTCCATCCTCTTCACTCTCTGAGAATGATGGGAAATTTGTCTACCTTAGAAACTCCTGCCACCTTCTCAAACGTCCTCTTTTTTTGCCTATTGCCTCCTAGTCCCTCTTCCCCGGTTTCAAGCTGTTGCTGTTCTACTCATGTCCTACTGACTCAGCTGTGTGCTGTTTCTATGGCTTGCTTTCTTTTAAACTCACTTTTCTGAGTCCATCAGCTACACTGCCTTTTATGTTCTAGTCCCTTCTCACAAACCTGTTTGACAGTTCAGCCTTTCGGACAATTAAGCACATTAGGGCCGTCCAGCCACACTCATCCCTTAGTTTTGGGCTTTCCTCAGCTCATCACTGAATTTCCTCCTCCTCCTGTTTTTCTAGTCTTAAATTGAGAGCACCTTTGAATAGGGAGTAAATATATGATTAAATGTCCTAATATCTGCCATTAAAAGGGAGAGTGGACCATGCCAAGTATTAGGAAGTTTCCCAGTCTACTGCCCTGTCACAGTAGAGAGTCACAGCAATGTAGGGCTTGTTTCAAAGGCAAGCAGAGTCAGGGGAAGTCACACCGATTTCAGAGAGCTTTCAGGTTAGATGGTACCTGAGGTGCAATGTGTCATTGTAAAAGATGACTATGATGTAATAGATCTGTATACACAAAACATTGATTAGGTTACCTGTTATTTTATAACTCTGTAAGCACATGAACAGTAAAAGCGTAGTGTACGTGGATTCTCCAGAAGTCACTGTCAGGGAAAACTGGAAGGAATAGGTTTACATGTAGCAGGTACAGCGTAGGCTTAGATGTTTGATACAGTTTTTCCAAAGTTGCTCTGAAGTAATAGTTAAAATACCAGCAGTAAATATGCTTTTACACAGGACTAAGCAACTAACATATTCTGTTAACTGAGTTACGTCTAAATTAATGAACAAGCACTTCATTTTTCCTCTTTTTTTCCCAAAGAAACTCAGAGAATGACATCAAGATCTGAAGAACGAAGCTTTCAGGGCTTAAGTAAGGAGCCCTCGCTCTTAGTTTTTTTAAATTTAACTTTTCAGGTGCTGATTATATTTTACTGAAAGAGAAAAATCATTACTGGGAGCTGTAGCAGTGCAAAAGCATATTGAAGAGTTGATGACATGGTAACCACAAGAGTGACTTTCAAGTGGCTCACCACACTGTGAAATCCTGGGAGGCTGAATGTGTGTCACTACCTTCATTGGCAGTGCAGTTCACAAACTGGTGGCTTTTGTCATGCTTTAAGAACACATACTTGTCCCTCTTCCCTCTAATGTGAGCTGTAGATATAATTCCCACAGGCCAATTCAGTCTTGTTACTTTTGCCATTTCTGGTTTTATTTTTTAATTCTGTTTGCCAAGGAACCTGAGTGACCTGCTCTCATTTAGGCAAGGATCGGAAAACTACAATATGTAATATCCATGGTGCTTTTGACTGTAGAAAAAAAACACGTCAACTGAATGTTCCTTCCAGAATTATCGGTAAAAAGAAAGTTAATAATATTGATACAAATAGTTTCCCTTCAGGCATGAGACCTCTCAAGTGCAGTAGCACATGTAGTATCTGTTTCATATTATCTGCTGATACAATTTGACCTCGCTGCACTAGCCACATTCAGTAGGTACTTACAAGTCTTTTTTCATATTATACAAGTCTTCTGCAAGCTCTGGGTTAAGTTGCCACCTATCAGTCTCAAATATTTAGGAAGGCAGGAAACAGCTAGAGGTAGTATTAAAAGAAAAACAATATGAAAAGTGTGTGAAACATACAGTTGCTTGTTACTTGGACAGCTTAATTTTGCTCCTCTTGTGATACACTGATAATATTGGGGGGCGTGGGGATGGCTGCCATTCAGCTTTATATCTTGCCAAGAGAGAATATGGGAGGGTGCAGAGAGAAGGGAAATCCATGTGGGCTGGAGCATAAGGAAAGGAGTAAAGTTAGAAAAAAACAGAGGATGGGGAAAGAAATACAAACAGAAGAGAGATACAAGGAGTCAAGAAAGATAAAATAGTGAGAGGGAGAAACAGACAGGGAAAAAAGACTTGAAGGGAGAGCAAATACGTGGGGAGTGGGAATGGAGAAAGAAAGAGGTGAGCGGAAGAAACAAATGAGTTGGAGTGACAGAAGGGTTGAAGAATTAGTAAGAGCATTAAATTGATAGGACCAGGATGACAAAGTGGAAATAAAAATTAGAGAAGAAACTATAAGGACATTAAATAATTCAAAAACCCAGGAAAACAAATGCAAGCTCCAGTTACACAAATGGATTTTTTCCCTATGCATTAATCCTCTTGCTGTGGTTATATTTTCCTGGGAGGAAAAAAAAAGACAAAAGGATAGCAGATGGTCCAGATCAAGAAAACCTTGGGCCAATCTTGGCCTACACAAAGTGGGAGGAAAATCTTCAATCTCTTGCTGTGGACAATCCATAGATCCAGTTCTCAGTCCCTGTAAGAAGGCCAGAAGAAGCTGCTTGTCTCAGGGTACCAGGAGCATCTTTCTAAATGGCTAATTGGGAAATACAGTGAAAAGATTCAGTCTGGATGCCCTGCCCTTCAGTCAGGGGAGAATTGTGTTCAGGTCAGTTAAAGCATTTCTTTGGTATACTTCAACCATCTATTAAAACTGACACTGTAACTATTTTGTATTTTGCACACTGATGAAAAAGACTGGATTTTGCATTTTGAGCAGGCTATTTTGATAATTTTGAAACTTTTCCAAACATTTTTCAAGCTCAGGAATTTATTGAAAGGAATGCTTTCCTAGCAACAATTTGTGTTTTGAGAAATTAGCATTTTATGGGAGAAAAAGGGTGCTATGACTAATTCCTGTCTCTATGTACTTAAGAAACAATATTTCCTTTAAAAAACCTAATGCGATATGCTGCTATAGATGTGGAGGCCTATTATCACTGTTTAAAAACTACGGCATTGCAACCAAATCCTTTTTTGTACTTCGTGAGTAATGATCCTTGTAACTTATTCTGATTAATACAAGAAAGACATAAATAAGTTCATTAGTAATCAAATAATGTCTGTTAACAAAGTTTATTTAATTGTGATTTTCAGTAACCAGAAGTATAGATTTAAGCCCTTTGGAAATGTCTTTGAAGACAGATGAAAGGATACTGGATATGTACAGTCTCAAACAGAATCGTGCCAAATGTCTTGGCTCATCACTGTGTTCAAAGGCCATTCTGAATGTTGCACAGAAAATAGACCTCCGAGGTTCTCTAAAGACTTTATACAATTTATTTGGGAAACCATCCAAGCCAGCTGTTTTTCCATTATTTAGTGAATTAATGGTCTCCTCAACTAATGCTTCTTCTAAGACATCCCTTTGTGTATGAGACATGTGGGACATTTGGAGGCTGTTAAGGAGTCTTAATTTTTTCAATGCGCATCAGAGTAGTCATTTTATGAGTACACATCATCACAGACCTGCTTACAGGTTTTATCTTTTTGTTTGCTTAAAGTTATTTCCCTTTGTCTTGAATTCAAATGGAGCTTATTTTATTCTTGTTGTTTCATTTTCTACGTGTACATTCTAGATTTTTTTCCTTGCTTGTTCTCCATTTTCCACTGCTGTTGCCTTAAATGCTAATCTACAGCGTACTCTGCACTGGGGCTGGAGATAATTTTTATCTGTAAAAGCTGTAAAATTGAAGATTTGTCCCTCCACCACAATAATGTGTCCTGAGGTTCGATTTACACAAATAAAAATTTGAGGTGAATAAATAATAGTTGACATTTGTATAACAACTTGCATTTCAGGAACTAAAAGCACTTAAAAAAACATTAGCAGAGGCTGAGAATGCCCTGTAAAGTTTTAGTAATTCTATGCTGTGTTATTTCTCCCACTTGCAGTGCTACACAAAAATGATACTTTGGAACAGAAAGTACCATTGACAGCTCCTCATACTTTGGCTGCGGTCCTAGGACAGAAGAAGAAGATGCTGATATGGTTGTTCATAGTCCATGCCCAACTCCTAAGAAGGGGACTGAAGAGGTTCATTAGTGGGACTTATGGTGAGAAGCAGTTGCCAGGATCAGATGCAGGAGCTGAGGGTTTTGAATCAGGGTTATTATACAACAGTAGCAGAATAAGGGAAAGCAGCTGTAGAAAAAAAGCCTGCCATTTGTTAGAACAATACTATTTCAGCAGAATCCTTTAATGAAACCTTCCTTATCATGTCTGTAGCATACCAATGCAATATCTCTGTTGTTTTCTGATGCCTAGCTCCTTTTGCTTATTTTCTTTTGCTGAAACTTAAAGTTACTTGATACTTCTAATCCGCTACTTGATCTCCAAAGATTGTTTTGTCTTACCATGTTATGTGCCACTGAAAAAGATTTTATTGGGAGCTTTCAAATAAGAGCTGATCCACATCTCTGATTTAAAAATGGCATGATTTAAAAAAAAAAAAAAAAGGTAGGGGGAGGAAAAAAACACATTTTTTTCTGCCCTCAAACCCAGAAGCGTTTTTTTGAGGGGGCTGAGAGGCTTGGGAGATCCAGCTTAAGTAATTTATTTTTTCTTCGTCAGATTTCTTTACCCTGGATAATTTCACAGATCTGGAATAGCAAGCAGTTGAAAAGCAATGTCAGCCCTGTATATGGTAAATGAAAAGAAAGAAATTGCCTTGAGAATGGGAGTGATTACATCTTGAAATAGGTCTACTGGTGACAGGTTAATTCATTTGCTTTGCTTTTGAACATTGACTTTTGCTGAGCTGAATTTGGTGATTAGGTTCAGGAAATCCACACTTTTGCACCCAGACATTTTTGCTTCACCCTAACAGAAACTATCTATCAACTTCTGTAGCTGAGGTTTCTTGGGCAATAATTTCTGCAGCCCTTGCGCTGAACTCATTTTTTCCTGGTGAGCTTACTTGCTTTTGGTACCCATGTGCTCCCGTAGCAAGGCTGCAGGATGCCACTCACACAGATCAAAGAGCAAATCTCCAACTATTTCCTGAGGGTACAGTGTTTATACAGTCACTCATTTTCTGCTCTTTCACATACTACTCTAAAGAGCCTCCAGTACCAACACTGACATTGTTCACACTGCATTATGAGAACTATAAGACAGGTAGCTTGTCCTTTGTGTATGTGTTCATTTTTCAAACAGGGGGTGCATTCTGGCTGAAATATAAACATTTTGAATATAAACATTGAAGCAATCATGGTGCAGGGGCAGCTGTATTTAATAAACTAGCAAACTGAGGTGGGACTGGGAAATATAGGCATTATTAAACAAATAGCATTCCCCCCAAACAAAGGGGAAGTTACCTCCTTAAAATACTCCACTGTCCAGGAAAATTCCAGCTTCTGATCACTCTTTGTCCAGTGAAATCCATTTGATAACATGCTGGGCAAGCCTCTCTTTGCATATTGTGGCTGTCTATTCCAAATGGACAACTGCTAGCAGTTTTGCTGAGAGTGGGAGCCATCTGATATTCCAGCAAACAGAAAGAGAGCAAAAGCATCAGCAGTACACAGGGGATCAGAGAAGCGAATAGCATTCAGAGCACAGCCTGGATTTTCTGTGTGGTTTGAGAGACAGCACAAGTTGTACAAAAACATGATTTGGTTAGTAATCAGCTTTTGTCCAACGGGCTCTTTTTAAGCTCTAAAAATGTAAAAGATGTGCTTATTATTTACATCTCGTTAAATAAGAACTTGAACAGCTCCAATGTAAGTCAAACTGTCCTTCAAGATAGGACTGAAAGAGAAGGACTTTACAGATCTCTCTGATGAGGGACTACGACATGCAGGAATACTGTGTGCTGTGTGTTAGCCGCATGTTTGCACTTTCGCTGATATCAGACTTCAACACAATGTGCTCACAACACTTCACATTTATTGACCTAGATGTACTTTCTGAGTTCACTTCTCTTTGCCTGAACAGTAGCAAAACTTCCCTCCAGACAGTATACCTACACATACCTTCACTGTAGAGTCAAATTGGGCATTTACTACATGGTTGACATAAATCTTCTTCCTGTTCACCACCTATAACCTCGCCCAGCCTCACTGTGGTTCTCAAGCTGTGCTAGCTTGCTATCTAGGCTAGATGCTAAACCCTGAGCCAGGTTTTGGGCTCAGCTTTGTAGGGCATACACTTTGCATTGACGTTGCAGCCGGTGTCAGTCAGCTGTGGGTAGGTCTCCAGAGCCTCCTATTTCATGCCCAAAGAAGAAACTTGCTCTTTTATGAGTCAGCATGGAGGAAACACAGAACCTCTGAGTTTAATAAGGCATCAGGACATGTCTACCTCTAGGTTTGGGTAACAAACACCAGCTACCACCGTGCCAGCGAGGACTTGTAGCTCACACCTGGGTTAGGCTGACCTGCAAGGTCAAACTGAAGTAGAAAAAAAAAGTCTGCCTTGACTCTGCAGTGAGAATACTACACTTGACATTAAAGTCTAGGGTTCCCAAGTCTGCCGACAGGTTTGGACCCTCCGCACAGCTCTGTGTAACAGTAGTGAGCTCTCAGTCCTTTCCTTTGCCAGAGTAAACCCTTACAGAAGGAGTCGAGTACCTTGACTTCCCTGCAGTCATTACTTGAAAATTATTGTAATCAACATCATTAAAGTCTTTGAAAACAACAAGTCACTCTTGTACACTCATATTGCAAGTATTTATGAGCAAAACGTGATGATTTCTATATAATTAACAGAAAAAAGTAGGATTTAAGTAGATTCACTCAAGGTGAGTAATGTCAGACAGTTTAAAGTTTATATTTCTCATAACTCATGCTGTTAGTAGTGTACTCAGCTCAGAAATAACAGAGAAATTTCAGCCCTTTCATACCATACTTTAATGTGTTTCACTGAATTATTACCATGTGGGTTAACCCTGATAGGCAGCTAAGTACCACACAGCTGCTGGCTCACTCTCTGACTTCCCCCCCTTCACCCCTGGTGGGATGGGGGAGGACCAAAGGAAGAGTAAAAGCAAGAAAATTCGTGAGTCCAGATGAAAACTGGTCAATAAGTGAGAAGGAGAAATGGAAGAAAAAAGAAAAAAATTAAACAAAACAAGTGATGCAAAAGCGATCACTCACCACCTCCCATGGGTGGTGATGCCCAGCCAGTTCCCAAGCAAAACGTAGCCAACCTCCCTAAACCCCCTCCGCTCTGTTTCATTGCTGAGCATGATATTGTATGATGCGTAATATCTCTTCGGTCAGTTCAGCTATTCTGCCTGGTTGTATCCCCTCCCAACCACTTGCCCACCCCCAGCCTCCTCACTGGGGTGGCAGAGGGAGAAACAGAGGAGGCCTGGATGCTGTGCACATTGTTCAGCAATAGCTAAAACATCAGTGTGTTGTCAGCATTGTTTTGGCCACAAATCTAAAACACAGCACCATACAAGCTGCTATGAAGAAAACTAACTCCATTCCATCCAGCCTCAATACTGTTGGTTTTGTCCATAATCTGCAGCATGTATTTTCTTGACTGGGTTTCCATAGCTGGAGCCACTGTCCGTATTTGAACTGCAAATGTCATCACCCTTTCCGTGACAAAGGGGAACGGATAGCAGCATAAACCTGCTTTGGTCCCTCCAGGCACAAGTCCTGCTTCAGTAGTCACAAGACCAAGCCCTTGCACAGTAAAATCCATACCATGCTTGCTTAGGGCTACTAACAGTACCACAGAGGGTGAGGGGCAGAAGTGTGCCAAATGAACCCTCAGCTGGTTCTGCTCAGCTCAGAAAAATTAAACTGAAATGTGCTTTCTGCTGATAATGGTTCCTTCAGATTCAGAAAGAACTATGTCCTTCCTTGGAGGAGATAGACTCTGACTTAAGGCAGACTTTGCTCAACAGTTTCTAAATCAGCTCCAGGCTGTAAATACATCCACTTTCTGTTTAACCCAGGGTCTGTTTTGAGATTACTCCAAGCTGACAATGTCAGCACACTTTATCAATGTCATCTCCGCAGCTGTTTTCCAAGCAAAACAAACACCAGACAAGAACACAGTTGCTGACCGGAGGCTCTGTGCAGCCGTGAGTGGAATCATGTGCTGAAACGTGGTAACACTTTCCCATGGGCACCAGTGAATAAGTACAGGAGCAAGGAAGGGCCATGGTGACATGAACTCTTTGAGGTGTTGTGGAAGGGCATTCAAGGACTGTAATTTTTGTGTCAAAGTACTAACCTATATCTTCACTGTATTTCTCACTGCTCAGACTGGTGATCCACAGATGATATTCATTTAGCTTGTACCCTGATGTATGTGGAAGTTCACTTACTCTTTTGAGATTGGATACAGCAATGCTAGTAGTGAGTTTGTCTAATTTTGTTTTCTTTTATTATATTTTTACAGAAAATTGTGTTAATGTTGGTGGAGGGGGGATAATTTGGGGAGTTTTTGGAATGAAATCTGAAATTATCTCTGATAATGAGATAGCATGAATAATAAAACCTGTTCAGTCACTGAAGAAATGCAGTACAGGAGAATTGAAGCTTTAGAAATGGGTCCTGGGGTAACAAATAATAATAGTAATAATAATTACAGTTCAAGAACTTTTGACTATATACATCTTAAGTAATAGTGTCTTTCATGTGTCTGCGTGAGTTATCAGGATGTAAATCTGTAAGAGAGTGGCATAATTTTCTATTTAAATTATTCTATTTGTGTACATATGTTGTGTTGAAAGAGGCAGAGGTCAACAAAGGAATAAAAACATGGCCCAGCTTAAATACCGCTTTCAGATTCACTCAAATAACTCCTGGGCTTCAATTATTTTATCTGACTGCCAGGTAGGTGCTTGTAGGCACTTTTGGATTTGGTTTCACTTCTTAATTAATGAACAAACAGGTTAAAGGCAGAAGGGATAGGGTAATTTCGATGTTTCTCTTGATTTATAAAGCTAACAGTGGATGACAGGGGAAAAAGGGGGAGTCTAATTTCTTGACTACATCTAAACAAACACAAATCACTTAAGATCAGGCCATCAAATGCCACGTAAAGTGCTCGTATACTTTATGCCCATGGCACTTACGAACACCATTGGTTGTTAGTATGATACAATGCATGTTTTCTAAAAGCAAGTATTTGGGTAATAACGGTGTTCAATTTTTCAAAACAAATTGCTAACCTTAACCATGCCAAATGTACAAGCAGTTTCAGGTGTTGGAAATTACAGTGAGATCTGGGGCTTCAAAATGGCAGAGGGACTTAGCCACATAACTTCCGTTAATTTCAAATATAGCTGAACGGCTAGATGCCTTGGTTAACGTTGTAAAACTTTTTGTCTTTTTAAATCAAAACCTATTCTAACTAGTATTTGATCTCAGCTTAGTTTTTCCTGCAGATGTTTCAAATCAGCAAGTAAAGACATTAGTGCCTAACCTTCTGTCCAGTTACTTTGGCTCTCTGCAGTTGGCTTTTCCTATTTACACTAATAAGCAAAACAGTAATAATAGTCTTTTAAGCATTATTATGTTCCTAAGAATCTAAGTGAGGCCTGTTTGAGTTTACTTAGCAAGACCCTTTTTATTTGGGAACACATGTACATGCTGCTTAATTGTGAAACATAGCTACTGAAAGAAATATCCAGCAACCGAACAAGTAAGCAGCTGAAATGATCTATAAAGTCTGCTTAGTCCAAATTAGCAATGTGGGCAACAATAGTGTGTTGTGTTTTCATCTTCAATTGAGTATATTAACAGCTACACATGCAAAACAAATTCCCCTTTGTGGAGAATTAATTATGTAAATGTAACTTATAGCATTAATTTGGACTTGTAAATTTAATCCACTCAAATATAAAAAGGTTTTCATGCACTGAATATTCCTGAGGTGGTTTAATATGCTTAAAATAAATATTGAGCAGCTGACAGAAAAACATGCCCTCCATATCACAAAAGCTGTTTTAAAACAATAATTTAAGTGCCTAATTAATATTTGCTACCCAGGGATTAAACTCCTGAGTAAATTTTCTTTCTAAAATATTAATTGTGCAGTCTATACAGGTGGCAGCTATTGATGGGAATAGATTGCAAATGTTCAAGGCAAAGGCACACTATAAATGCTGCTATATTCAAAAACACTTGCCATGAAATAGGAGCAGTTGATACAAAAGAGAGTTCAAGTTTCAGGTCTTTGGCATGCGAAGTGCGTTTTCCACCAGCTTCCAAGTTTCCTGAAAGTAAAGGTACTATAATTTCAAATTTTTGTTTGAAAGGATTTGTGTCAGTAATACACCATCAAATGCTTGTTCACTGAAAGACAAACCCAGTGAGGTTCAGCCCCAAACACAACACTGAGGCTGCCGCATTGTAGCTGTTGGGCTACTCTGTACTTGTGCCTTTCTTTGACCATTAGCTACTTCAGCTTTCAAGCTGATCCATACCTCAGAACTTCTTAAACTTCACCAGATGAAACTAGGTTGTCTTTCCTGTTGGTTTTAAAATCAAAAAAAAAAAGAGATTTGACTGGGTGAAATAAAGTAAATCTCCCAAATAAAAATGGTACTAATTTGTTTGCTTTGCTTTTTAGAGCAGAGAGAAGAAAGAAAAACACCTCTGTACATGTGAGTTCTCTATGATTTCTCTTGCTGAAGTGCATCTTCAAGTATCTATCTCAGGGACTATAACACACTGTTTTACAATCATCATCTTGCCTTGCTTCAGCCAAATCCTCGCTATCCTCAGTAATGGATTAGTTTGCATTTAGGCTACAAACAAAAAACTTGTGTTATTTTTCTGAGCAGTATCTTTATTAAAAAACTGTGTTTTGCAACTGCATCTTAATGCAAAGCTAGTAACTGAATAATATTAAACATTGCTTTGTGTCCAGCCAACTGGAAGCAAGTCTGAGGATATCAAAACTCCCACCAGACACATGAGATCCAGGCTTGATGGAATTAAAGCTGCTAGTGGGAGGACTTTTGTAATCTGATGAGGGCTTTTTTAAGGTTGAATGTGGTGGATCTGCTTATAAAGGAAACTAATTTATATGAAATCAGGGTTCTATTGTGACCACTGAAAAAAGAAAAATATAAAGAGCCAGGGTGTTGTAGAGGCAGAAGGTCTGTCAGGTGTTTGGCTACTGGGCATCAGTGCATATCGACGGCAGGGCTTGAAGAGGGTGAAGCGATGCTTTGGAAACTCATTCTCACCTGAAGGAGCGGTGCCCAGGGAGAGTGGTGTAGCAGCATCGGTTTGTCTGTATTTACTTACACGTTTGATGTTTCAAGCCAGGCTGTGGGAAAGAAGTCAGGCCTACACTGCCAAAAGACAAGAGGGTTCCCACACTCTCAAGGTATTGATTAGCAGCCTGCCAGTCAATTACCACTAAGTGGAGAAATCTGATTAAGGTAATCAGTGATCTTTATATAAATATCTAAGTAGTTACCTATATACAATATATTCACCCAAACGTGAATTAATTTAAATTTTATATTACACATTCAAATAAAGGCAGGTGCATGTGATAAGTTCATCTGAAGGTGCAAACATTCATAGGCTTTTAATTTATCTTCTTTATGAAGAAAGACAAAAATTACCTGTAGATGATCATAGTACATTGGAGGTACATTTGTATCATTTCCATGCACTGATGCCAGGAGGCACAAAGTTGCTGCTTCTCTATTATGAAGTTTAGACATGTTTCACTTTTTTGTAGGCATTGAAGTTAAATAAAGAAGCTGTAGTGACTAACGGCCTTATTGCTGTTTAGCTTCTAATACATACAAATCTAATCCTGGAACTGCTGTAATCTGTGAAAAGGAAAAGAAAAAGCTTAGTTTTAACTCAAGGCTATTCCTCATGGTTCACTGAAATTATTTAAGGCTTACTAAATTACTCTTCTGCTAAAATTAAAGCAGAACTTTATGATTTCCCAAATCATGTTAAGAGTTTAGAGAAGAGCTGTAACAGCTTTTGGAAGAGTCTTTAAGTGCTCCAGCAGATAAACAATTCAGAAACAATTTTGAAATAGGGATCTGAACTATGCTTCTGAATTTTTTTCTGAATCACTGTTGGCCATCTTTTAAATGAGATTCATACAACCTTGTTGTATAGCTTACTTATTATTTAGGAAAGCTTTGATAATTCTAGCAAAGAGCATAGAGCATTGTCACGGCTTAAAGCTGGGCCAGCTATTAAACCTGTGGCAGATGCTCTCTGTTATCCCCCCCCTCCCCCCAAAGGGAAAGGGAAAGGGAAAAGGGAGAGAGACTTAAGGGTTGAAAAGTTAAAACAGTTTTAATAAACTATAATAATGGAAAAGGGTATAATAACAATAATAGAAATAATCAAATATATACAAATATATATACAAAACCAAGATTGAGCTCCCCTGAAGTCAGCCACGTCACCACCGGCACTGCAGGGCAGGCTCCGGGAAGGCCCAGGCTGGGCCTAGCAACGGTTGAGAGCTGGATTCAGGGATGCACGGATCGGGATCGGGGGCAGCAGGAAAACAGTCGGAGTCCTCCTTGGACACCGGCCATAGCAGAAAGAGAGCGAGACCCTCGTGATCCCCCCGCTTTATACCGAGAATGACGTGTATGGGATGGAATACCCTCATTGGTCAATTTTGGGTCACCTGCCCTGTCTGCTCCCCCCTGCAGCTGCGACCCCCCTTCGGCTCTTCACTTGTAAGCAGTGAGGAATTCAGCAGTGACCTTGGTTTCTCTAAGAATAAGTACAGCAAGAGCCTTACTGCACAACATCCCTACCGGTGCCTCAGCGATAACTACAAACTTGGAGCGTTATCAGTCCTGGAAGCAGACACTGTCTGCAAAACATGCAGTTAGTTTCAGAAAGTGCAGTTACTTAGAGGAGACTTAGCTGAAAGTAAAAATCACTGAAAGGAAAATCGGCCTGGTTTAGGCCAAACCAGGACAAGCATTTTCAAAGAATTCAAAGACTTTTTAATATCTCTAAACATGTATTTTTTCAACTACTGTTGTGTTATGATAGTTGTATACTTCCTTTGTACAATCTGCAGCAGGAGTAGCGTGGGAAAAATGACAGAAATTAATTCTAACAAAGTAGTTTTGTTTAGAGTATGCAGTACATCTTATTGCACTGATGCAAAAAGAAATGACAATCAAGTGTATTGAAACATGACACAGCAGATGTTCCCAGCTGGCTCTTGCAAGAGTTTCCAGAATACACATTTCCCCATGCCTTTCCCTGCTGCGTTCTCTAAGCAGATTTTTTACAACCAAGGGTATATAGTGTAGCTCAGCAACGTTTGACAGCTCAGCCCCTTTCCTCTCCAAAGAGCCTATGAAGGCTTTTGGCTGGTAATCAAAAAGACTCTCATATCTCCTTGTGGGTCTTTCAATTAAACATGGGGATAACAGAGAGTGACCTTAAAGATGACTCGGACCCATCCTTTTAAGATAATTAGCAGATATGAAGAGATGCCACCCATGTGATTCTGCTATAAAAATGATCCAGGGTGACTTAACAGCCACCAGAGAAAGCATCACGTGGAGAGAAAGCTGGAGCATTAGCTGTCCTCAATGACTGACATCTGAACCTGCTGGACCGTTTCTTTTGGTGTGAGACACGGGAGAACAGAGATCACCCAAGACTGTGGCAAGCAGGAATCATCATCATCAGGAGTCCCTGGTGGCAGAAGAACAGGACACAATGCTGGATACCAAAGAGCAAGAGCTCATCTCCTAGCCGCAACCTGTCATGCAAAAAGCGGCAGCTAAGAGTAGGACTGAGGATGAAGACCAGCTCAGGCACAGGGACTAACTGGGGAGTGGAAGACTTGTCAAGGCTGAGGGCCCACACTATGTCCCAGGGAGAGGGATGGGCTCACAGAAAGAGTGTATGAAGAGAGAAAGAGGGGCTTCTTGTTACACTTCCTTTAGCTATTATAAAACTTACAGTATTACTTGTGCAAGAAAGAAACAGATTCTTCACCGAATGGGACTCCTAAGAATTAAAAGGTGTAATCAAGAAAATCTTTGATGCAGCAGTTCTGCCACAGACCTCATATTTCTTGCCAAAAGCCTGGCAGGAAATCTAGTATTATCCCAGTGAACGATCCTAATCCACTCCTCTGTGGCATGAGTGACCTAGTAAATTTGCTGTGCCCAGTAGTGAGTGGCATAATGCCACTTTAATGTGTATGCTCCTGTGAGGTTGCTGAAAAATGAGGCCATGCAGTACCTTGCTAGACCAACTCTGCGTAACTCACATTTTTCCCCTCCTCCCTACTCTCCACAAGGATCCTTGAGCTTCTTTGGCTGTAGAGAGCAGCCAGCCTTCTCCATTCCTACCTTCACTTGCAGGACATGCCTATGATGTCCCTGCAAATCACCCTGTGCTTAGGGACTGTTGGGCCTGGCTGTACAATGCAGCAAGGATACAGCTCATCCTCTAAAAAAAAAAGAAAAAAACTCAAAAACCTTCAGGAACCCAAAGCTGCAGCACTGTATTGCAGCAGACAATTTTTACATTGACTATTCCCAATTATTTTTTTACGTAACAGATTGCTTTGGAAGGTGAATAATACAACCACTTCTTTCCTTAAGTAAGGCCTTTAAATGCAGGATTTGTAATTTAATTAAAACATTCTCATTTTATTACCCCTAATATGTCTGCCAGAATTAAAAAGTCTGCTATGTGTTTTACCTAATATGTAAATTATTCCTGGAACATAAGAAGAACTCCATTTTACTCTTACAAATTCAAGCACAAGATACTCAATCAGCTTGGTTTTCATTTCTTTTAGTTAACTAAATATATGTTACCTTTAAGGGAGATTGAAATTTGAAAGTCAACACAGCAGTCTTCCAGCATGAGCCATAATTAGAAATTAATTAGAGTTTTATCTGAAATAAAAAACTTCATATTTATTGCTGACAATGTTTAGCAGTTTCATCTTTGTTAATTGCAACAGCAACAGAACACGTTTTTTTCTGCTTCAGGATGTGTCTTTGTGTTTTGAGTGTCTAATAGTGTCACGGTACAGCTTTGGAATAAAAAATTATGAATGGTTCTGTCATATCAATAATCATTTACACACATCAGGCAAGTCTTGATAACAGCAAGAAAGACAGGATCCACAATGCAGATAAGTAATTCTACTATTATTCCCAGAACCTTGAAGTTGTAATACTGAAATATAGGAACCGCTAACTGTGGCAATTATCTAAATCTGTTTCCAGATAAATTATGCACGTAAATTACCTACTAAAAAAAGTGTGCATTAAAGATCATCTTTAAAAAACAAGTAGAATTGAAGGCAAATCATCTAAATCCCCCTCTACCCCCAAATTTCAACAGCTGTTTTTAGGTTTGTTTAAAGCTCTGAGTTCCCAGGGAGAAGATTTGCCCAGGGAAACAAAAAATGCACCGCTTTTCTGTATCATCATCAGAGGAGCTTTCAAGGAATAAACTATTTTATTTATAGTAGATGTACTGCTCTTGAAACATGCCAGACTGTCAGATTTCAGGGCCACAAAAGAGGCAAAAAAGGAGCATGTAACATGCACATCATGAAGCCAGTTCATCTTAGCAGGGGAGAGTTTATGTTTGCACTGCTAGCTCTTCTGGCTCTCGCATTGATCCTGACCAGGAGCCTGTTGCACGGAAGCCAGCAACCCACAGCACGTCTAACCGGGGCAGGCAATGCACGCCTGGCGTGTCCCTCAGGCTGCACTGTGCCATGCCGTGCTGTGCTGGGCTGGGCTGTGCCATGCCGCGCACCTCCCTTGGCTGTGGAAAAGATGGAGCCCACGCATGGTGGTAGAGGAGCCTGTGGGCAGCTTCTACTTGGCACCGTGATAACATCTCCTGTGTGGCCTTGCACTTATCTAACAGTAAAGCAAGGAGTTCTCATGGGAGCATCCCTTAGGAACAGAGTTGTTTTCTTGTAAGGAAATTATACATGACCTCAAATGATCAAAAGGGAGAGTTTCTCACCACAGACAGCATCTGTTCTGTGCAGCATGGCATGGGAAAATCCACCAGGGCTCCACCTAATGTTGCACAAACACAGGGTGCCCAGCATCTGAGGGGATGTAAGATGTTACTACCTATATTCCTCTTCTTATTCTGTCTTATTAAAGCAGTTATCTTAATAAGTCATTTGTTCTTGGTCCTTTCTTTCTGAGATTCAGAAAGATCCCTGCACCAGCTCACTCTCACCTCACTCCACCTCCCACCCCAGTGTAGAACAACTCTTAGCTTAGCTAGCAACAGCTCTGGAGATGGTGGCTTGTTACTTCTGAAAGGGGTATTTGTTATTAGAAATTGAAATAAATAAAACTGCCTCAGTCTTTTCCATTAGACAGCCACCCACAGCTTCAGCTCCAGACAGCCTGGACCGAATTCAGTGCACTGACGTGGAGGTGAACAGTTCTGCATCCCATCACCAAGTGCCTAATCTCTCCACTTCTTCCATACGTAAACATTTGTGAGTGTAACGAATTACCTTGCTAACAAAGTTCCCAGATGTGTCGTATCCTGACCCTATTGGATGTTAGCAAAAGGGGGAAAAAAATGGCCCAGACAGGAATGTTTGATTTTTCTGCAGGCAGTTGTATTTGGGGGCAGTCTTTGACTCAGTGAATCTGTACCCTTTCAAATGTGTACAGTAAGAGATCTTCATGTTTAGTAGCATGCTTAAATGCTGACTATAGTTAATATTGAAGACAGCATGGCCTCAGAAAAAGGGACCTGAAAGGAATTTTGTTTTCTGCGTTTTCTTGGGCTATCTTACTTCCCTAGCTTTTATTTAGGTCATTTTTGTTTTGGAAGATGCCAGAGGAAGGGGGAAACCAGCTCAGCAGTCATTTCTAGTTCAGGCAGTTCAGATGATTAAGTATCACTTTTCTTTTCTGAACTGAGCTCTGTTAGTCTGAAATCCCTGAGCGCCAACATTAACAATGCACTTTTTTAAGAAGCTTTGCATTTATATATGGAAGAAATAATGATGAAATTCCTCCCAAAACGGTAGTGACAACTGCTGTCATGGCTTAGCACCTTACAAGGTGCTGTTATGAAGCTACAAGACAGAAAGCATAGTTCAGAACTACTGTTGTTTTCAGATTCCTCTCCAGCTGGCACCATTTGGGCATGATAGGATGGGAGGAAGCAGTCCAAGACAAATATAAATATGGGTGTGTTGGATTCTGCCTTCCAAGAAGAGAAGGTGTCCTGTCAGGTAAGTATTGCTATCTTTATTCCAGGTCCTTGGGCCTAGAGAAGACTAGTACACTAAGAGTACACCAGTGTTGCAGATGCAACTTCAAAAATTGATGATGAAGTAGGGAAATCTGTTTTAGTTTGAAACTTGAGAGCACAGGTCCATAGCTGCCTTAGAGAATGTGATTTGGTAATTTTACAGGAACCAAAATCTGCCTATAGAATAGAATAGAATAGAATAGAATAGAATAGAATAGAATAGAATAGAATAGAATAGAATAGAATAAACTATTTCAGTCAGAAGGGACCTACAACAATCATCCAGTCCAACTGCCTGACCAGTTCAGGGTTGACCAAAAGTTAAAGAATGTTGTTAATGGCATTGTCCAAATGTCTCTTAAACACTGACAAGCATGGGGCATTGACCACCTCTCCAGGAAACCTGTTCCAGGGTTTGAACACCCTCTCAGTAAAGAAATGCTTCTAAATGTCCAGTCTAAACCTCCCCTGGTGCAGGTTTGAACCATTCCCATGTGTCCTGTCACTGGGTACTGGGGAGAAGAGATCAGCACCTCCCTCTCCACTTCCCCTCCTCAGGAAGCTGTAGAGAGCAGTGAAGTCTCCCCTCAGTCTCCTTCTCTCCAAACTAGACAAACCCCGAGTCCTCAGCCACTCCTCCTAGGACATGACTTCCAGCCACTTCACCAGCTTTGGGGCTGTCCTCTGGATGCTTTCACATACCTTAACTTCCTTTTTAAATTGTGGGGCCCAGAACTGAATCACAGAATCACAGAATCAACCAGGTTGGAAGAGACCTCAGGGATCATCGAGTCCAACCGTTGCCCTGACACCACCCTGTCAACTAGACCATGGCACTAAGTGCCATGTCCAGTCTTTTCTTAAACACATCCAGAGATGGTGACTCCACCACCTTCCTGGGCAGCCCATTCCAATGTCTAATAACCCCTTCTGAAAAGAAATGCTTCCTAATGTCCAACCTGAACCTCCCCTGGCGAAGCTTGAGGCTGTGTCCTCTGGTCCTATCGCTAGTTGCCCGGGAGAAGAGGCCGACTCCCGCTTCACTACAACCTCCCTTCAGGTAGTTGTAGACTGCAATAAGGTCACCTCTGAGCCTCCTCTTTTCCAGGCTAAACAACCCCAGCTCCTTCAGCCATTCCTCGTAGGACAGACCCTCCAGACCCTTCCCCAGCTTGGTCGCCCTCCTCTGGATTCGCTCCAACACCTCAACATCTTTCTTGAAGTGCAGGGCCCAAAACTGGACACAGGATTCAAGGTGCGGCCTCAACAGTGCCGAGTACAGAGGGACGACCACTTCTCTAGACCGGCTGGCTACACTATTCCTAATAGAGGCCAGGATGCCATTGGCCTTCTTGGCCACCTGGGCACACTGCTGGCTCATGTTTAGCCGGCTGTCAATCAGCACCCCCAGGTCTCTTTCCGCCAGGCCGCTTTCTAACCACTCTTCCCCCAGCCTGTAGCACTTCATGGGGTTGTAAGACTGCCGAAGTGTAAGACCCGCCACTTGTTCTTGTTGAACCTCATGCTGTTGGTGTCGGCCCATCTATCTAACCTGTCCAGATCCATCTGTAGGGCCTTCCTACCCTCCAGTAGATCGACACTCGCACCCAGCTTGGTGTCATCTGAAAATTTGCTGAGGGTGCACTCAATCCCTACGTCTAGATCATCTATAAAGATATTGAACAGCACCGGCCCCAGAACTGAGCCCTGGGGAACACCGCTAGTGACTGGCCACCAGTTGGACTTTGTCCCATTCACCACCACTCTCTGGGCTCGGCCATCCAGCCAGTTTTTAACCCATTGAAGAGTCCACCCATCCAAGCCCAGGGCAGCCAGTTTGTCTAGGAGAATGCTGTGGGAGACAGTGTCGAATGCCTTACTGAAGTCTAGATAGACTACATCCACAGCCCTGCCCTCATCTACTAAGTGGGTCACTTTGTCATAGAAGGAGATCAGAACTGCACACAGTACTCAAGGCGAGGCCGCACCAACACTAAATACAGCAGGATAATCACCTCTTTTAACCAGCTGATCATGCTGTGTTTGATGCACCCCAGGACACGGTTTGCCCTCTTGGCTGCCAGGGCACAATGCTGACTCACATTGAGCCTGCCATCGGACAGCACCTCTAGATTCCTTCCTGCAGGGCTGCTCTCCAGCCCCTCCTCTCCCAGTTTATACTTGTGTCCAGTGTTACTCCATCCCAGGTGCAGAATCTGGCCTTTGGACTTGTTGAATTTCATCTCATTAATCATAACCCCATGCTCCAATCTATCTAGATCCTTCTGCAAGGCCTCTTGTCACTTAAGAGAGTCAACAGCACCTCCCAGTTTGGTATCACCAGCAAAGTTGCTAATGGTGCATTCAACTCCTGCCTCCAGGTCGTTGATAAATATATTGAACAGAATTGGCCCTAGAATTGAACCCTGAGGAACAGCACTGGTGACTGGTCACCAACAAGATGTAGTCTGATTCACTACAACCCTTTCAGCCCTGCCATCCAGCCAGTTCTTCACTCAGCGCACTGTGAATGTGCTCATCCCACAGCTGGACAGCTTGTTCAGCAGTGTGCTGTAAGGGACAGTATCAAAAGCCTTACTAAAAATCCAGAAAAGCTACACCCACTGCTTTCCTTTCATCCACTGGGTGGGTGACCTTATGGTAGAAGGATATCAAACTAGTTAAAGAGGACTTCTCCTTTGTGAACCTGTGCTGACTGTGCGTGATAATTGCATTATTTAGATGCCTTTCAACAGTACACAGTATAATCTTCTCCATAATTTTTCCAGGAACTGAGGTTAGACTAACAGGTCTGTAGTTCCCTGGGTCATCCCTCACACCCTTTTTGTAGACTGGAATAACGTTGGCTAGCTTCCAGTCAGCAGGGACCTCCCCAGACTCCCTAGACTTTTGGTAGGTGATTGAGAGGGGTCCTACCATAATATCTGCTAGCTCCTTCAGAACTCTGTGATGAATCCCATAGGGTACATGGACTTGTGAACATTCAGCTGTTACAGCTGGTCCCTTACAATTTCAATGTCCACAAATGGAACATCACTGTTCCCACACTTGCAGTCCTCTGCCTCGGGACTGGGCAGCCCAAACTCTATCAGTACTGTTAAAGACTGAGGCAAAAAAAAAGCATTGAATGCCTCCACTTCTTCTTCATCCCTATTAGTCAGATGACCATCTTCAACAAGTATCAGTCCAATGTTTTCTTTAGACCTCCTCTTGATATTAATGTACCTAAAAAAGCCCTTCTTGTTGTCTGACACAACACTCAACAGTTTCAAATCTAATTGAGCTTTGACCTTTCATGTTTTTCTCCCTGCATATATGAACCACAACTCTGTAAGCTTCCTGCAAAGCCTGACCTCTCTTCCAGAGATCATACAATTTCTTTTTCCTCCTGAGCTCCATGAGGAGTTCCCTGGTCAGCTGAGACGGTCTTCTGCCCTGCTTGCTTGACTGATGACACAGTGGGATTGTCTGCTCCTGTGCTTCTGAAAGGTGGTTCTTAAAGACTGACCAGCACTCGTGGACTCCTAAGCTCTCAGAAGTAGATTCCAAGGGTACTCTGCTGAATACCTCCCTGAATAGCTTCAAGTTTGCTCTCCTGAAGTCCAGGGTAGCAACTCTGCTGTCCTTTTTTCTCACTACACTGACAATTTTTAACTCAACCATTTCATGATCACTGTGGCCAAGACAGCTACCTACCATCATATCTCACACAGGTCCTTCTCTATGCATAAGTACGAAGTCTAGGAGGCCACCTTTCCTACTTGGCTCAGTGAGTACTTGTGACAAGAAGTTATCTCCTATAGACTTCAAGAACTTCCAAGACCTGCTCATCACAGCAATATGGTATTCCCAGCTGATGTCTGGGAAGTTGAAATTTCCCATAAGGACAAGGGCTACCAATCCAGAAATTTCTCCTAATTGCCTACAGAATAACTCATCAGTGCTTACATCCTGGCTGGGCGATTGGTATTAGACACCCACTACAACATCTCCTTTGTTCTTCATCCCACTAATCCTCACCCAGAGGCTCTCAACTACTTCATCAGTAACTGTAAGAGCTGTACAATCAAACCTCTCCCTTATGTATAGTGCAACACCTCCACCACACCTGCCCTGTCTATCTCCCCCTGAACAGTCTGTAGCCCCCCATCCCAGCACTCCAATCGTGGGACTCATTCCATCAAGTTTCACTAATACCAATTATATCATAGCTCTGGGAGTTGACCTACACTTCCAGTTCATCCTGTTTGTTTCTCATACTGTATGCATTGGTGTACCAGCATTTCAGATACACTCCTGAGCCCTCCGTGCTCCCAGAAGCAGTGTAAATGTTCCCACTAGCATTGCCACCCCCAGGTGATGCCATGTCAACCCTTGGCTTACCTACCGCAATCCTGTTGGTATCCCCTTCCCCCATCAACTGTAGTTTAAAGCTCTCTCGATCAGTCCCACCACCTTACGCCCAAAGATGCATTTTCCCCATCAGGGCAGGTGGATACTGTCAGACCCCAGCATACCTTGTTCCTCAACGGCTCGCTCTTCCTTGGTTATAAAAACCAAAGTTCTGGCAGAGGCACCAGTCCTGGAGCCAGGTATTGATGTCTTGGACATGCTTGCTTCTTCCTAAGTCTCTCCCCATTACTGGGAGGATTGAGGAAAACACTACCTGTGCTCCCAAATCTTTTAGCATTCTTCCCAGGGCTCTGAAATCTCTTTTGACTGACCTCAGACTTTTTGTTGTGACATCATTTGTACCCATGTGAAATAGCAGGAATGGATAGTAGTCTGAAGGTTGTGCTAGGGTCTTCCGGTGACGTCCCTAATTTGGGCCCCAGGGAGGCAGCAGATTTCCCTGAAAAGACAGTCTGGTCTGAGAATGGATGCTTCCCTTCCGCATAGGAGCAAATCACCAATGACCCTAACTCACCATTGTACCTTGTCCGTGCTGGTCTTAATGTAGGTTTTGTTGCGAGGGGTATATAGCTTTAATGATCACAGAATCACAGCATAGTTGAGGCTGGCAGGCACCTCTGGAGACTGTCCAGTCCAACCCCTTGCTTACAGGGTCACCTACAGCAGGTTGCCCAGCACTTCCGTCCAATTGGGCTTTGAATGTTGCCAGGGATACAAATGTTACAACCTTTCTCAGCAACCTGTTCTAGCGTTGACCACCCTTACAGTAAAAAAATGTAATTTGCTTTTGTTTAAATGAATCTTTCTGTGTTTAAATTCTGTTGCTGGGCACCACTGAGAAGACAACAGCTTCATCTTCTTTGCTTCCCCCTCACCCACTGAGCTAGTAATTTTGGTTTAGAAGGCTAGCAGGTTGGTCAGGCATGATTTCCCCTTCACAAATCCCTGCTGACTACTCCCAATCACATTCTTGTCCTTCATACATGTAGAAATTATTTCCAGGATTAGTTTCTGCTTCACCTTCCCACGGACTGAGGTGGGGCTGACTGTCCTGTAGTACCCTGGGTCCTTCTTCTCACCCTTGCTGAAGATGGGAGTGACATTTGCTCTCTTCCAGTCCTCAGGAACCTCTCCCACTTGCCACAACCAAAGATAATCAGGAGTGGCCCCACAATGACATATGCCAGCTCCCACAGCACTCATGGGTGCAACCCATCAGGCCTCATGGACTTGCCTGTGTCTGTTTTGTAAATACTCCCAAACCTTATTGCCCTCTACCAAGGGTAAGTCTTCCTTGCTCCAGACTTTCTCACAGGTCTCAGGGGCCTGGGACTCCTGAAGAAAGGTCCTACCAACAAAGACCAAGGCAAAGCATCAGGAGGCCCATATCCCAGTACCCAGGGGTACCTCTTAGGGTAATTGATTTTAAATGCTAGCCTGGACACTGTGACATTGAAAAATGAGAATCAAGGGAAAATAATATGCAGAAGTTTCAATATAAAACAATATTTACTGATGTAACTCAATTTTTTGACATGGCTTTAAGTATAGTTTTACACTTTAATATGCAGACCTTAGGTATAAGCTGTCACACTGAATTTATATTATTGCCTTTGGAAGTGTTATTCTCTGAAGAACAACCACCTCTTTAATAGAAGCCTACATTTTACATAAAAAAGCTTATTATTTAGCAGTTAAATAACATCAGACCTTGCTAACCTCTGTGCTTCCATGAGCTCAGAAATACCATGGCAAGATCTGCTGTTGCCTAAGGTTATTACTCATGCTGACCACCTACTTTCAAGATCCTTTGCCAAACCTCTTCGTGGTCAGTTTTCATCCCTGAAATGAGCAAGAGTCAGGAAGCATCACTTCTTCAAAGGGTTTTCATTACAAAGGTGGGGAAAGAGTGTTAGCCGCCCCACGTCTTGATTTTCTGTTTAATAGCGCCTAGTACTTGCAGCTCCCTTTCAGTTCGCTGATATGATACCTGTGTGTACTTGTGACTTCTTAAACCCAGGCCACCTTTACTTAGTTTCTTTTTTTAAAAAAGAAGGATTTAAGCACTCCCCACACACTGAGGTTTGAAGTCATTGACCACTCAAAGTATATAATTTTAATAGCAGGATTG
Organism: Nyctibius grandis; assembly: GCF_013368605.1. Lineage (NCBI taxonomy): Eukaryota > Metazoa > Chordata > Aves > Nyctibiiformes > Nyctibiidae > Nyctibius > Nyctibius grandis. The sequence goes on along the minus strand of NC_090695.1, from coordinate 46,620,250 downwards.
AAAACTCACCAGCTTAGAAACTTGCAGCATTTATTGTTAAATGATCTAAAACCTTTTCATGTCAAATTTGCAATAGCTAGCCCAAATTATTTATTTGCAGTATTTCATCTTATTTCCAGACAAGAACATAGTTGTGTTTCCTTACACAGGTAGTTACAGCTCTAAAAAACTTTGGAAAATAAAAAAAAATGTATATTTACTCCTTTGTGACTAACCCCTGTGTATATGACAGTAAGACAGATCCATTTGTAGTACTTGCATATCACCTTTAATAAACTGCTATCTACAGGGTTCCTGCTCCTACAATGAGGACAGAAAGATGATGACAGAGGTACAGTCTACTATTCTGCTCAGCAAAAGAAACTTTAGTGCTATAAGTTCCTCTTTTCATTGAAGTCTTTGTCACGAACTGCAGTGACAGCAGTATTTTGCCCCTAGCAAATAAAAATGCAGCAAAGCAAGGAAGAAATATAATCATGGAAGGGAACCAAAGAGGCAACACATAATGATCAAATCTTAAATTGCTTAATCAGCTATACAATATAACCATATAGGGCTTTCCCTGCCCTTTCTAGTAAGGTACATTAATAAATAGCCTCCCTTAAACAAGTACAGCTAAGATGCACTCCAAGACTAACTGGATCTAGTTAATGAAAGAGAATGTAGTATAACATATGCATGAAGAGGTGCTCTTTGCATCTTAATAGTTATTTGAAATTGTCTGGTTCACCTGGACATGTGTATTTTTTAAATGTCATTGGCGAAGGAAAATTGATTAAATGTAATGCTATAGTAAACAGTAGGCTGCTGTGGATGGGTCTATAGTACAACAACAGATGGCACAGGTTACATCTATTTATTAGCAGTCACTTGACAGGGAGACTGAAAAAAGAAAGGAGACAAACAGATGCCAGGTGTAACATAGCACTTGATATAATAGTTCCACAGCTTAAAACTAAAATACATTTCATTTTCCTGTCTCTTTCACTCAAATTTCCCTTAGCCTTTCACCAGAAGTTTTAAAAATCTACTTTTCCAATTAGGAATTTTTAAAAATCTGCACAACACTTACTCTAGGATATTGCCAGACAGCTGTTCTTCCACTGCTGAAAAACAGGAACTTTATTATTACTTCAGTGGAAAATCAAGGACCAAAAGTAATGCCAAGTCATTGAACAGTGATGGAGAGCTAGTTTTTCATGGCAAAGATGGGTACCTTAACTGCCCATCAAGTGCTTTCGCACTAAACTCCCCCCCCCTCTCTGTTTATGGTACCACTGCATGGTAGTTCTTTAAGAATTAGGATGCCATTTTTCACACACATTATTCTTGTCTTCTTTGTGAAGTGTCTGAAAGGATTAAAAAAATATTTTTAGTGCTTTAACTTTGTTTTTAGCCTCAAAAACCTAAAGGGCAATACAGTGGTCTGTGTGTTGAGAAGATAATTAACCTATTATTGTTCCCTTAGAGCTCATTAAAATGGCGATGCATGTTTTTTAAGGGGACAAGGCTACTAACTCTGGTGCTAATGATACAGTGATCATCTCTCCGGTTTTTTTTCCCCCTCTTCTTTCAAAGGTTTGGCGTTCATGGGAAAAAGGATAGCTTGGTCACCATTAAATCAATCTCACCTCATATCCTTTCATAAGTGTGAAATTAATTCTGAGTGATACTGATTATAGCACCTGTATCCTGGCCTTGGTCAAACCTAATTACTGTTTCATGTGGTGTCGCACTCCATTATTGTTTCCAGGTAATGTGGCCTCCTTTTCACTCAGCAGCCTTTACAGGCAGCTCCTTGCTAATGAATAGTAAGAGCTGAAAAAACCTACAGAGAGTCTCAAATGACCTCTTTTGCATTGTAAAAAGATATGTGGATTGATAAATACACTAGGATGTGTTATTATCCATTATTCAGTTTCACAATTAGTGAACACCTGGCATGGGGAAGGTGAGATGGCTGTTCGGTTCCCATCAGTATTAATGTTGGTTTCCAACGGCACCAGAAAGCACACCAATTTCACCCTGTTAAAGGAGATAAAAATGTGAAACAAAAATAATTTTACCTAATATTAAGAGATACAGATTTAAATGTTAACTTTAAAGGTTATGGATTACATGCCTTTTCTTAAAGTATCATTTATATGAGGCTTCCTTACGGAGTTGAAATAAGACTAACAAGGATTGTGAAAGGTCAGTCTATTTCAAGTCTACAAAATAACAAGGAGATAGGTCAAGGAGGTGTAACACTGCAGTTGGGTATAGCCACACAAAGAACATTTTGTTTTGTCTAGTTGATATTATCCAGTAGAGCTGAATCAAGCTGATTTTCAAATATAATTTAAAAAAATCTCTTCTGTAAACCACAGGTATGAAAGCTTGATAATGTTTGTTTGACCTCTGTTGGCTGTTGATTGGTTCTGTGTCTTTGGTCTCCAGATTTAACATTTTCCATTTTCATGTGTAAGCTACAAACTTCAAAGAAACATATGGATACATCAGGCTTGCCAAACAACAGTATCTTATAAAAAAGAAATGTTGAATGAAATTAAGGGGAATAGAATATCTGTTTAAGAGTGCCTTTTGGACCCCCCGAAATTCACAGCTAAGACTGCAAGTAAAACAAATGGTGCAAGTGAAAATATTAATTTTAACTTTGACTAGTCCTCATGGAATAAAGGAAGATTTATGCACAAAGGTGTGGATTATTTTTCTTTATTGTGTGCAGGGTTGTGTTTTTCTCAGCACTGAATGAATTTCTTGTCATTTATACTAAAAGCAATGTGACTCGCAGATACCAAGTAGTATATTTACCAAGAGCATTGATATTTTGATCAATAGGTATGTCAAAGTAACCCAGAATGCTTTTACAGAGGGAATGGACAGAGAAAGAAGAAAAAAGAAAGGCTTATTAAAGAGTTACAAGGAAGAAAAAAGACAGACATGTTAAGGAATATGTTATAAATACAAAAAAATTCTCACTCATTTATAGCATCAGTTCACATAAAGCCCAAACTGTCCGATGCGCTAGTAAACAAGGAATAGTCAACCACAAAACACTAAGGCACAAAATGTTTTCCATAATAAGCATCTCTTAAAATGACAGTGTGAGAAGGCAAGCTGGAGACTTTCAGTGCAACCTGCAAATTTTTCACACCTGAGGATATTTCAGCTGACTTCAGCAGGCTGCTGGGATTTGTTGTTCCAAGTGTGTGGTTAAAGGCCACTCACTGATCATGAGAAGTGGGACAGGGCGACAGAGGCATTGATGCTGTTCCGGCTCATAAAATGTACTGACTAAAGCCCAACAACACAGCACTGCGTTTATACCACCACCTCACAGGAAAAAGCATGCTTTTGTTTTCCTTTCCTGTTCCTGTCTCCCACTCTACCCTGTCTGCAGGATCTGTAGGATGCACACAGCCTGTCAGCCAGACACAACAATGCCATAAGGAAGGGCAGGAATCAATGCCAGTGAGTCTGGCTGGCCACACTACAGGACCCCACAACTCAACATAAGCAAGTCTTCCTTCCTTCCTCACCAGGTAAAATGTTTTTCAGACGAGGTTTTGAAAAACTATGCTGTCCTTTAAAGAACAAGTAGCAATAGCTGCTGTCTTCAGATCTACAGTTGTATTTGACATGTACAGCTGATTTTGTCTGCTATTTCAATACTAGGATAAAATAACTAATACAAATATGTTAAGTTTTATTAGCCATGAAAGTCATATCTCCCACGGACACCTCAAATGCATATGCATTGTCATCTTTATGGCTTTCATATTGATACAAAAAATCGGAGATCTCCAAACCCCCTTGCTTTCTAACTTTCCTCACCGAAGTGGGAAGCTAGGTGCGGCTGGGTAAGGAGTCCGAAAGAAAACTCAATAACACCAGAGTGTGTTATTAAGCAGGCATTCTTTATTGCAGCGCTGGGCAGCACTGGGGATTATCCACCATGAGTGCTCCGCCGATTTTGCAGATTTTCAGAGGTTATATACCATAAAGTTATACATAGTCATAAGATTCCCAATAACTCATTTGCATAGTCATGAGATTTCCTGGAACTCATTAATATATGTAAATGTCCGTTCCGCATGCGCAGTCGTTTTCTCTGGTGGTCGTCAGGGGTCTTCAGATGAAGGCTTATAGTCTTCCTCGCTGTGTTCGCTAACTGACCCCTGCTTCTGCGCAAACTCAGTCCAGGGATCACGTAGGTCACGTAGGCTGTGTCCTTCAAGGCAGCTGTTGCAACTCCCTTATCTTTAGGTTTCTGTGCCTCTGTTTTCCCAAGGCCAAGTTGTCTGAAGTGAAATACAGCCATCCTAATTAGAAACTATCTTTTCAAGGCCCAGTTGTCTGAAGTGAGATATACCCATCTAAATTAAAAAAAAGGCTCCCTTTGTTTATTTATATAACTAGGTTAGTCGAATGTCTAAGGTATTTATAACATCCTCCTTGTTCTTGGGGCCCTCAACCGTTTCAAGTTCTCCATCAGCAACTAGAGAAATTTGATCACAAACTAGGGTGATTTCACAATGTTGTGAGAATACTGCGAAGCCAAAGTGTTAATCAGGAAAGTAGATTTTGAAGGTGCTGCTGGTGAAGCTTCACAAGAACAAAATATACCCAGCAGAAAAAAAAAAACCCAGAGTGTGTTTCTGCTAACTACAAAAGCAAAGAGGAGACCAGCCTCTTCTACCATGCTGCTAATCACCTACAGGTGACTTTTCCACTCTATTGCATACTTATTTTACAAGTGGCTTTTCAAAGCAGGTGTTCCCATTTACAAAAGTCCTTCCCCTGAAGGGTCTTTACTTTTCCATCTACGATTAGCATTGCCAGTGTTGTTTTTCTAGGCTCTTTCATTCTCATTTTCTTTTGGTTCTTATATTACGTTGTGAGATTTTTCTTTTCTTCTGAGTCTCTATACTTTTCACCTTTTCATCTGGGATTGAGAACTTCTGTATGATTTGTTGCCAACCCTGTCTTGCTTTTTTCCATCTGAGGTGTGTTCTCTGGGTGTACGCTGTTCTAAGAGAAATCGTACACTCCCAACATTTTACACAAATGTACTTCCTATTCCATTCTTTTTTTCTAATTCTCTTTCTAATGAGGCTTGAAAGAATGTCACTGTTTACTACCGGGTCTGCTGTGTAGTAACCATTGCCTACTTCTATTGAAGCAAGTTAAGGATACTCCACTCATTTAAGAAGGTACTTAGAACTCTGAATTATATGTGCTCCATAAGACTGTATTAATCTGTACTCTAGCAGACAGACTAGATTCATAAAACTAGTACAACTACATGGTAGCACATCTGTCTGTCAGAGTCCAAGGCATTTATAAAAAAGTATGAGTTTAGTTGTACAAATGTTACAGTGCCACAAATAAGGCATGTTTAATTTTCAGTGATTTCTTTTTAATCTGATACTAACATGGACAGAAGAATAAAATTTTTAAACTATGTTAGAGAAAAGGCTCAAAGCTTAGAGAAGGAAACTGAAAAGGAGAGTATCATCAAATTAGCAACAAAACTGGGAACAGAAGAGAGGTCTTTCTCTTCCCAGTCTCAACACTTACGCACTTACTCAGGCTATAAAACTGTGAAATAAAAAGTGGTTGTTTTCTGTAATAGCATCCTTGGCTTGCCTACATTAGTTGGCAAAAAACAGAGATAAATGGAGTGTATCCACCTCCACTTTGAAGAACAAAAATTGTCAAAAGTTACTTACAACTTAAAGATGAAGCTCTGTTTTTACCACTAAGATAGTGACTTGACATGTTTTGATATGTGACACCCTTAGCAATGGAAAATTCATACATATAGTTTGGAAAGGCCCTGAGATTTACAAACTATTAAGTCCAACTGCTACCTCTTTGTACTTAAGAAATATTTCAGTCATGGTAAGAAATTTAAGCTGCTGATATAGGAAGAGGTTAGACTACATAGACCAACTGCTCTGGAAGATAACACAGACTCTTCATTCTAGTAAGGGTTGGGGAGTGTCGGGTTGGGGTATTTTGATGCAATTATCCTTAAAATGCATTTTGCTGAAACACTGTATAAGCAGCATAATTCCTTCTTCTACTTACTTCCCGTGCTTATGATACAGTATGAAACAATTAAGAAACGCCTCATTAAAATGTTTGCTATAATTTAAAGCTAGCTCAATTTGGGAAAGATTTGACTCTTTGTCTTGCATATAATGTTGTGATTTATCTGTTTGCAATTCCTTCTTGTTTGTTTCAGTGTTGCCATAGCAATTCTTGCCTTTCAAGTACCAAGTAAGTTGTTGAAAAGCACATCTTTTCTTGATTATGGAAACAGTATGCTCCTATAGAAGGAAATACTTTACTATTATGTGCACTAACATTTCATCTATTATAGCTACAGTCCTCCATTTCAATAGCAGTATATCTGTTAAGGTCTTATTTTTAAACTCTTTTTTTATTGTGACTTCAAAAGGCTGTCTCCTCACAATGGCATTCAAAAGATTTGCTCCTCAAAAAGTGCATGGTAATCAAATTATGAACGTTAATATATTGCCTTTTCGATAACTGTTTTGTAATATCCTTGTGCAAAGCCAAGCACTTAACATCAAAAGTCTGCAGCACATATGCCAGAATTCCAGTCTAGTATCTCTCTGTAGATGGAATTACTTTCAGGCATCTGAGCAAACCCAAAAACAAAAAGAAATGCATTAGAAGATACAAAGCTCACAAATGATGTGGCATTTTCCTGCATGCAAAAGCAATGTCTTGTGAGAACTGCAAATAAATGTAAAGGGAAAAGGAGAATGGATATTGCACAGAGAGATGTCATTGGTTCTTTGGGAATGGGGGTTAGGAATTTTTTTATTTTTCAAGATCATAGGATAACCTAGGTTGGAAGGAACTAAGGTATCTAGTTCAACCTCCTGCCCAAAGCAGCGTTGGCTTTGACATCATACAAGACTGCTCAGGGCTTTATACAGGAAAACCTTCAATGCTAGAGACAGTACAGTCTCTTCAGGCCCCTCTTTCACTTCTTGGTTCTCCTCATGTGGAAAATATTTCTCCTGATATCCAGTCCAAACCTCTCTTGTTTCAATCCATGCTTGTTGACTTTCTCCTTCAACTTCCTGCCATGGACCACTCTGAAGAACCTGGCTTTATTTTCTCAGTGACATCCCCATAGGTACTGGAGGGTTGCTGTTAGGTGGCCCCCAAGCCATTCCTCTTTCAGGCTGGACTAACACCAGTCCTGCAGCCTCTCATCACAGGGCCTGTACTCCAGCCTCCAATTCTCTTGGTGGCCCTCTGCTAAACTCCCTCCAGTTTATCAAGATCTTTTCTGTATAGAGGGCCCCAAACTCACTGCAGCATCTAGATATGGCCTAACAAATGCTGAGTAGTGAGGGATAATCACCCCACTCAAACTCCTGGTCGTGCCCCTGTTCACAGAGCCCAGAAGGTTGCTGCCCCTTGCTGCTGCACAGGCACATGTCTTGTGCCTGCTCAGCTCACTGGCCATGAAATGCCACCACGCCATCTACACAGTGCTTCTCCGCAGCTGGTCCATTCCCAGCCTGTGCCATTGCCAGGGTCTGTGTCTTTTCCAGGGTCTTAGCCGTCCCTGTACTCAGCACTTGTTCCTGTTGAATTTCATCAAGTTCCTGCCGATGGGTTCCTGCAGCTTACCTAGGTTCCTCTGTATGGCAGCTTTTTCCTCAAGGGTATCAACTGTTTCCTCCCGATTTGGTGACATACAACAAATGGACAAAGGTGATGATGGACAAAAGTGTCCATCGTCCCCTCCCCCACGTCACTGATAAAGATGTTAAACAGGATGGGTCCCAGAACAGATTCCTGCTGTATCCTGTTTGTTACCAGCCTCTGGGTAGAGTAAGATTTGTTAACTACTACCAATCATTCAATCACTTTTTATCCATCTGATTGTCCGCCATAATGTTCTAATTTGGATACAGGAATATTGTGGAAGAGCCTTGTTAAAGGTAACTTACATTCACTCTTCTTCCCCTGTCCACAAATCCAATCATTTTATTATCAAAGACAGTCAGGTTGATCAGTCATGATACATCCTTGGAAAATACATGCTTGCTGTTCATTGCTTCCTTCTTCAACTTCCTCTGCTCAGAAATGGGCTGTAAGAAGAATCTGTGACTTTTCCAGGGACTAAACTGAAGGTAATCACCTTGTAGTTCCCTGGGCTGACTTTTGGCCTTTTTTCAATATGGGCATATGTTTTGCAGCATTTACATTTCTTTGCTTGTCAGAAACATTTCCCAATCTCCATGACCTTTTGAAGGTGACAGAGAGCAGCCTGTCAAGGCATTTGGACATCTCCCTCAGCACCTTTAGGTGCAGACCATTGGATCCCAGGGATTTGTGTAGGTTGATGTCTTGCAAGCAATTTCTTATTCAACCCTCATCCTCAGCTGGTAGTCCCTCTCCTCCTTGAGCCTTGTCACTAAGCATAGAGGTCTGGCAGACCTTGCTTGTGAGATAAGGAAGGCCAAAAGTACTTCAGCTTTACCTGTGTACAGTCATTAAATCACCCCCACCCCATCTGCCAGCAGCAGTCTCAACTTTTCCTTTTCAGTCTTTCACTGCCCATGTTGTGGTAGAAGCTCTTCCTGGTGCCCTTGACTCAACTCCCCAACCTCAGCCCTAGCTGAGCTTTGGCTTTTCTGGTAACATTCCTCCTGCACAGGCAACATTTCTTAAATTCTTCCTGTGTAGCCTTGCCCTCCTCCCCTCTCCTGTAAGCTGCCTTTCTGAAATAAGCTGTACCATGGGCTCCCCACTTATCCAAGCTGATCTCCCAATACATTTACTTGATATCTTGACTTTAGGGGGTGGTCTGCGCTTGTGTTTCTGAATAAGCCTAAATCTTTTCTCCTAAAGTCCAGGATCTGTGCTCTGCTGATCTCCTTCCTCACTCCTCTTGGGATCTTGAAAACCATTATTTCATGGTCACTGTAGTCAGGGCTGCCATTGATTACCACATGCTCAATCAGTGCCTCCTTGTTAGTGAACAGCAGATCCAGCTATGTGTCACCCCTACTTGGCCCACCCAGTACCTGTATTAGGAAGTTACCCCCGACACTCTCCAGAAATTTTGATTGCTTGTGTCCTGTTAAACTGTTCTTCTGGAAGATGTCACGGAGGTTAAAGACCCCCACAGAAGAGCCAGGGTCTATGACACAGAGACCTCCTCGACTTGTTTAAAGAAGGCTTTGCACACTCCCTCACCTGGACTGGCTGGTCTATAACTCAGTCCCACTACGTTGTCAGCTTTACTGGTCTTTCCTCCAACCCTGGCCCACAAGCCTCCTGTACCCACCATCTGTCTCATGCATCTGACTGCTCCTTCACACAGAGAGCATACCCCTCCTCTTTTCCCTGTGTGTGTCTCCTGAAGGGCTTTTGTTTGTCCAACACAGCACTCCAGTCACGTGAGCCATCCCACCTCCTCTGAGTGATATCAGTGATGTCTCAGCTGTATGACTGCACATAGTGCGCCAGTCCCTCCTACTTGTCTCTCAGGCTACATCCGTATGTACTTACACCCTTGAGATGCCTGTCCCATTGCTCCATTTTACCATTTCTGAGGTTTCCCTTCTTCTAGAACCAACATCTCGTTTAACTGTGGGTCACCACCTCCTTTTTCCATCATTCCTAGTTTAAAACTCTCCTCAACAGTTTGGCCAGCCTGTTGACAAAGGTGCTCTTGCTCTGTTTCTCCAGGTGGACCCCATCTCTTCCTAGCAGTCCTCAATCCACAAATTGGGTCCTGTGGGAATAAAAGCCCAGCTCCTGTCCATGACACCTGCTGTGCAATGACATGCTGATTGGTGTTGATCTGCAGAATCCATCAGCTCCCATCCAAGTCTTTCCCCTGAACCAGCAGGGCAGTTGAGACCCAACCTGGGCTATCATGCCCTTGACCTTCACCTCCAGAGCCATACCATCTCTCTCGATATGCCTTGGCCATATCACTGGAGCCCACAGGGCTGAGCAGCAGGGAGGAATAGTCCAAAGGCTGGGTAAGCCACAGATTCTCAAATCCGAGCTCCCCACAAGCAGCAAACCTCGCCAGACAGCAAGTCAGAGAGAGAGCGGTGGGGTAGCGTTGTATGTTAGGGAGTGCTTGGACTGTGTCGAAATTGAGGAAGATGGTGAGGATGACAAGGTTGAATGTCTATGGGTAAAGATCAGGGGGAAAGTCGGCAGGGCGGACATTATGGTGGGAGTCTGGTATAGACCACCCAACCAGGATGAGCAGGTGGACGAGGTGTTTTACAAGCGGCTGTCAGAAGCTGCCCGGTCGCCGGCCCTTGTACTCATGGGCAACTTCAACTTGCCAGATGTCTGCTGGAAATACAACATGGCAGAGAGGAAGCAATCTAGGAGGTTCCTCGAATGTGTGGAGGACAACTTCCTCATGCAAGTGGTAAATGAGCCCACTAGAGGTGGGGTCCTGCTTCACCTGTTGTTTGTGAACAGAGAAGGACTAGTGGGAGATGTGAGGGTCGGTGGCCGTCTTGGGAATAGCGACCATGAAATGTTAGTGTTTTCGACAGTGGGGGAAGTAAGGAGGGGCAAGGGTAGAACTTCTGCCTTAGATTTCTGCAGGGCAGACTTTAGCCTATTTAAGAGGTTGGTGGACCGAGTCCCTTGGGAGTCGATCCTGAAGGGCAAAGGAGTCCAGGAAGGCTGGACGTGCTTCAAAAGGGAATTGCTAAATATTCAGGAGCAGGCTGTCCCAGTGTGTAGGAAGACAAGCCATCGGGGAAAAAGACCAGCCTGGTTAAACAGAGAACTTAGGCTAGAACTTAAGGAAAAAAAGAGAGCCTACCTGCTCTGGAAGAAGGGTCGGGTAACTTGGGAGGTCTATAGGGACATGGCCAGGTCATGTAGGGAGAAGATTAGAAGGGCCAAATCTCAATTAGAGCTTGATTTGGCTGCTACGGTCAAGGATAACAAAAAAAGCTTCTACAAATACATTAACAGCAAAAGGAGGGTCAAGGAGAGCCTCCACCACTTGCTGAATTAGGAGGGTAGTGTAGTGTCAGGGGATGAGGAAAAGGCAGAGGTGCTCAGTGCCTTCTTTGCCTCGGTCTTTAATGTCAGGACCAGTTGTCCTCAGGAGATGCAGCCCCCAGAGCCTGAAGTTAGGGATGGGAGGCTGTGTGAACCCCCTGTAATCCAGGAGGAGATGGTTAGTGACCTGCTGTGCCAGTTGGACACCCACAAGGCTATGGGCCTGGATGGGATTCACCCCAGAGTAATGAAGAAACTGGCAGATGAACTTGCCAAAACACTCTCTATTATCTACCGGCAGTCCTGGTTAACTGGAGAAGTTCCAGCTGACTGGAAATTAGTAAATGTAATGCCCATCTACAAGAAGGGTCGGAAGGATGATCCAGGGAACTATAGGCCTGTCAGCCTGACCTCGGTGCCAGGCAAGGTGATGGAACAGATCATCCTGAGTGCCATTACACGGCACATGCAGGACTATCAGGGCATCGGGGCCAGCCAACATGGATTCATGAAAGGCAGGTCCTGCTTGACCAACCTGGTCTCCTTCTATGACAAAGTGACCCGCTTAGTAGATGAGGGCAGGGCTGTGGATGTAGTCTATCTAGACTTCAGTAAGGCATTCGACACTGTCTCCCACAGCATCCTCCTAGACAAACTGGCTGCCCGGGACTTGGATGGGTGGACTCTTCGATGGGTTAAAAACCAGCTGGATGGCCGAGCCCAGAGAGTGGTGGTGAATGGGACAAAGTCCAACTGGCGGCCAGTCACTAGCGGTGTTCCCCAGGGCTCAGTTCTGGGGCCGGTGCTGTTCAATATCTTTATAGATGATCTAGACATAGGGATTGAGTGCACCCTCAGCAAATTTTCAGATGACACCAAGCTGGGTGCGAGTGTCGATCTACTGGAGGGTAGGAAGGCCCTACAGAGGGATCTGGACAGGTTAGATAGATGAGCCGACACCAACGGCATGAGGTTCAACAAGAACAAGTGGCGGGTCTTACACTTCGGCAGTCTTACAACCCCATGAAGTGCTACAGGCTGGGGGAAGAGTGGTTAGAAAGCGGCCTGGCGGAAAGAGACCTGGGGGTGCTGATCGACAGCCGGCTAAACATGAGCCAGCAGCGTGCCCAGGTGGCCAAGAAGGCCAACGGCATCCTGACCTCTATTAGGAATAGTGTAGCCAGCCGGTCTAGAGAAGTGATCGTCCCTCTGTACTCGGCACTGTTGAGGCCGCACCTTGAATCCTGTGTCCAGTTTTGGGCCCTGCACTTCAAGAAAGATGTTGAGGTGTTGGAGCGAGTCCAGAGGAGGGCGACCAAGCTGGAAGGGTCTGGAGGGTCTGTCCTACGAGGAACGGCTGAGGGAGCTGGGGTTGTTTAGCCTGGAGAAGAGGAGGCTCAGAGGTGACCTTATTGCAGTCTACAACTACCTGAAGGGAGGTTGTAGTGAAGTGAGAGTCGGCCTCTTCTCCCGGGCAACTAGCGATAGGACCAGAGGACACAGCCTCAAGCTTCGCCAGGGGAGGTTCAGGTTGGACATTAGGAAGCATTTCTTTTCAGAAGGGGTTATTAGACATTGGAATGGGCTGCCCAGGGAGGTGGTGGAGTCACCAGCTCTGGATGTGTTTAAGAAAAGACTGGACATGGCACTTAGTGCCATGGTCTAGTTGACAGGGTGGTGTCAGGGCAATGGTTGGACTCGATGATCCCAGAGGTCTCTTCCAGCCTGGTTGATTCTGTGATTCTGTGTGATTCTGTGCAGCCCTGGGCACATGGACCTGCCTCCTCCCTCTGGAGCTCTGCCTGAGTCCAGGCCTCTGACATGTTTTGCCCTCTATAACTCGAGTAAACAATCAGAACGTCAAAGCAGGGGACAGTCAGTTCCAAACCCCAAGATATTTCACAAAAATTCAGCTGCATCCCTGTGAGTGAATCGTGTTGAAAGTAAAGGCCATTCTGCATCTGGTCTTCCCAGTCACGGTATTACAGACCTTTCCCATGAATGCAGTATCCAATATTTCCAATACTATCTGGCACCAGGTAGCTGGGGCAGAACAGCATTTTCCTGTAAAGCATTATGCTGCCAACCATTAAAGTGTCTTCTCACAGTAGCCGTTCAGTCTGGCATTACCTCTGGTACACGTGTCCTGCACCTGCAACCTACATACCTAGCCTCACATTGAGGATTGCACCATAGAGGAAGGTCTTGATGCCATATCAGGCCTTATTTATTCTAACAATTTGCACAGACAAATAAGGCGGTCACATTCTGACCACTATAGTTTTCCATTCCTGTTACCTAAACCCCTAGTGTTTACAAGCGGTCCCAACACCCAGTCTGAAGCCTAATGCCTATTGCCATGTTGTTCCCGCTCGGTTTGCATCCCTCACACAAGGCAACGGCAGCTGTGATTAGTCAGTGAATTTCTGCTGGGTCCATATTCGTAAAGAAAAGCATAGCGAGACCTTGAAGGACTAATAAATTTAATCAGAAACTGAATTGTTTGTCACAGACCTGCCAGAAACTTCTGCTGCCTGACCACCAGCTGAATTATTTATCTTCTCCTGGGTATGAGAGTAGCTCACAGGAAATTCCAGACCTTTTGTCGGAAAAGTCTGTTCACTAAAATATTTGGAAAACTAATTTCCTAAGGGTAGATTCACCAACGTGCTCCTCCTCTTCTCCTCTGCATGAGAGAGAGAGACTGGAAAATATGATCTTCTCTGATTCCTACTTTTTCAGGGACTCCTAGGAAGACATAGATCTGACAAGATCTCCTACACTTTGCCCTGTGAGACCAGAGCAGAGGACTGGAAGAGCATGGCTGCTGTTCAACTGCCAGCCCCTGTAAGCTTGAGTTTCCAGCTAAGCCCTAATTAGTTTTGGGGTTTGGGAAGCAGACAGTCACAGACACAGAACCACAACTGCAGTCACTTCTGAGTGGAAGCTATGTGGGACATAGCTTGGTTTCAGGCACAGAATATTGAAGTGCATGGGAAAAAGCAGTTGATTTTCTTTCCGAGGTGATATTAACATAGGGTTGCGGCTGAGGTCTCTAAGAAACAAAACATGTCACCCTTCCCAAAGGGTGATAGTCACATATCAACAAACAGGTAAATAATTCTATTCCATAATTCTTCCGTTTTTCTGGAACAAATGGAAAAATGTACACATCTGTATTTATGTAAAGATGTACACACCTATATACCTTCATGTTTTTATGTACAGAAATCCACACTTTCATGCTGATAAATGTGGTGGCAGCTAAGCTAAGTCTACCTCCCTATTTAACTTGAGTTTCAAAAGATCTAGTAACATTCTTCAAAGCTCCCATAATACTGGTAGTAAGTCCTATTTTCTTCTACCTACCTACTTGCTTTTCTTGACCTAACTTATAATAAGCAGGTCCAATATAATGTAGACCTGCAGTCTTCCACCCTGGTGCAAGTAATGCTAATATCACCTTATTTACATTCAAAATTCTGTTTCACGTCCAGCCAGCGCCTTATCTGTAGTCATAAACATCAACCTTTTCCAAAATTTCTGAAAAATCCCTTTGGAAACTACACTGAGGCACACGGAAATCAAGGAGGTGACTGGTGACAGCTAATATGGCTTCACCAAGGGCAAATCATGTCTGATAAATTTGGTGGTCTTCTACGACGGGGTTACAGCACTGGTGGATAGGGGAAGAACAACTGATGTCATCTACCTGGATTTGTGCAAAGCATTTGACACTGTCCTGCACGACATCCTTGTCTCTAAGTTGGAGAGACATGGACTTGATGGATGAACTACTTGGTGGACAAAGAATTGGCTGGATGGTCGCACTCAAAGAGTTACGGTCAACAGCTCAATGTCCAAGTGGACATCAGTGACAAGTGGCATTCCTCAGGGGTCGGTATTGGGACCAGTCCTGTTTAACATCTTTGTTGGCGACATGGATAGTGGCATTGAGTGTGCCCTCAGCAAGTTTGCCGACAACACCAAGCTATGCGGTGTGATCGACACGCTGGAGGGAAGGGATGCCATCCAGAGGGACCTTGACAGGCTTGAGAGCTGGGCTTGTGTGAACTGCATGAAGTTCAATAAGGCCAAGTCCAACGTCCTGCACGTGGGTGGGGGCAATCCCAAGCACAAATACAGGCTGGGCGGAGAATGGATTGAGAGCAGCCCCGAGGAGAAGGACTTGGGGTGATGGTTGACGAGAAGCTCAACATGAGCTGGCAGTGTGCGCTTGCAGCCCAGAAGGCCAACCGTATCCTGGGCTGCATCAAAAGAAGCGTGGCCAGCAGGTCGAGGGAGGTGATTCTGCCCCTTCACTCTGCTCTTGTGAGACCCCACATGGAATACTGCGTTCAGCTCTAGGGCCCCCAACATAAGAAGGACATAGAGCTGTTGGAGTGAGTCCAGAGGAGGACCACGAAGATGATCAGAGGGCTGGAGCACCTCTTCTATGAAGACAGGCTGAGAGAGTTGGGGCTGTGTAGCCTGAAGAGAAGGCTCCGGGGAGACCTCATAGCAGCCTTCCAGTACCTGAAGGGGGCCTACAGAAAAGCAGGAAAGGGACTTTTTACAAGGGCAAGTAGTGACAGGATGAGGGACAATGGTTTTAAACTGAAAGAGGGTAGATTTAGGTTAGATATTAGGAAGAAATTCTTTACAGTGAGGGTGATGAGACACTGGAACAGGTTGCCCAGAGAACCTGTGGATGCCCCCTCCCTGGCAGTGTTTAAGGCCAGGTTGGATGAGGCTTTGAGCAACCTGGTCTAGAGGAAAGATGTCCCTGCCTGTGGCAGGGGGCTTGGAACTAGATGATCTTTAAGGTGCCTTCCAACCCAAACCATTCTATGATTCTATAATTCCCACACTCATAAGCAATACAGTACCCTATCTGGAGCTGCAGGTGCACTCATTAAAGGAAAACAAACAGTATTTCTCATCTGATATTTGAGACCCAGATTTGGAGGCTGTATTATACAACAAGAAAGCACCATGAGAATTTTTTTGTAACATGATTGACTACTCAGCCCACATCCCTTCTCCCAGCATTCTGGAGAACCAGACAGACACATTCGCAGACCATAGCCAATATTTGGGAATCCTGTAGAGCACTAGTGGCAACTTTTATAAGTATTAGATATGAGGACTCCACAGATTAGAATCTGCTTTTTTTTCCCTGAGCCAGCTTTCAATAGCTGTGAAGATCAAGTTTGGAAGTGTATAGAAATCCCTGCAGTTGTTCTGGGATACCTTCACCTAAAAAGACTAACCCACTTAAAGTCCCATTCCAATCAGAAATTTGCCCTATAAAAATTCCAGCACAAACTTTCTTTTTGATTAGATTAGATCCAAGAGACTTCCGGTCTATATCTTTTAGCCTTAAAAATTCAACCTGGAAGTTACGAATTTGGATTTTTTTTCCTTTACTTGCATGCTGTTGGCCAAGCAAACCCTGCAACTGAAATGTGAATTTTGGCTGCCCATATGCATCTATGAGTCAGAACGGAACCTGTTCACTTGCTCACCACTCAGTTCTGCAGTGCCAGGAGCAATAACCTACTGCAGGCATTAAAGTCAACACAAGCAATTTTCACAAGTGCTGTGAAGAATGATTGCACTAATTTACTTCTTAAACAATTACAGAAGACATCTACCTATCTTAATGGACTTTCAACTTTCAAATATTATTATTGCATACCAATAGGAACCTTATGACATTCTGAATATATTTTATTGGTGGTGCCACTGCTTTCAGCAAAATTAAAAAAAGGATACAGGAGCCACAGTTAAATAACCTTAGATCTTGACTTCTTTGGGAATGTGTGCAGGTACATCACAAGTAGGATATAATTGATCAATAAATATTTCAATCAGTAAATCTGATTGCAACATTTTCAAAACAAATTTTTGTGAAAATATCCTGATTGTCCAAGCTGAAACTTATGAAAGACATTAATGTAGCTTTATGGATTTTTTTATTGGGAAGGTTTTATAGCATCCCAGGTCAGACAGTTATTTCAGATGAGAGAGGATGAAATTAAAAATCTGAATATTTTATCCAGAGATTGATATTTTAATCCGACTTTATTTGTGAAATGCCTTAAAATTTTTGGGTTTACTCCAGTGCAGAACAGAAACAAACTTTAAAAGCTTGACTGTTATAATGAAATTGAATTCTTGTCTTTCACAAACTCTAATAATTTTATTATTTTCCAGAGGATTACAAAACTGGACTCAAAATATTCATTCAGACAACAGTACTTTTAGAGCCTTTTTCATGAGAGGATCTCAAGTGTAATTAATTAAGCCTTTCAATACTCCAGCCATGAACATTATGCCTACATACTACAGAAAACACAGCACAGAGATTAAATAATTTCCTGCTGTCACACTAGCAGCCTGCCATGGAAATCACACCTCCTGACTCACAGTCCTTTTACCTGAACACAACGATTCTGTCAAGTTGTGGGAACTAACGACTATCATTAAACCAATCCAAAATATTACTGTCCACAAAAGCAGAAGTCACACTGTAGGTCTCAGAGGAGACAAAAGCTAAAAAGAACCTGTATTTAGTAAGTGATTTGCTATCTGTCAACAAGTAAAGTTCAAAATAATTTTTCTTTTTCAAAAAATGAGCTATTTCAGTATTATTGTCATCAAGCGATGCATCAGTTATTTATTAAATAAGAGACCACTATTACATCTGAAATGTGGACTAATTATTCTAAAAGCATTAATCAAGAACTCTTCGGTAATAATGTAGTCTCTTTGTTGCTACCATGGTAAGATTTACCTCACATAACCATAATCTGCTTACTGATACAAATACCACCTCCTTTTAGTTAATTTCAGGAAAACATTTTAGAAGTGTTCTAGGCTGAAAGGGATGATAAATAATTTTTAGACTGAAGGTTGAAGTGAAGCAATTTTTTATGTTTTACACAATAAAAAGATGAACTGCATGGTTCATGGAGCCAATTTGCAGAGCAACCTCTTCTCTCTAATTGCTGCTAGACTAATGTAGAAGTACACTCCTAGGAAGTAGACAAATCCATTTACCCAATCATGTCATTTATGTAGCGAACACAAGTAGTGGATTTTTCCATTACCTTTCATATTAGCCTTGCTACATTCCACCTGTGACCCTCATTTTAAGAGTGCAATGCTCTTTAATACAATTTTGTGACCATAATAAAGGTCTACTTCAAAATTTTTCAAAGTAGACTAAGGACATTTTTAAAAAAACATAATTGGGGACATAACCAATCTCACTAATTCCTGGTAATGTATTGTAAACCCAAATTATTTACTAAAAGGTCTAATAAATTCCCATCTTCAGGAGGAGAAAAGAACATTTCCTCTATTTCCTCTGGCACAAGAATCTAGTGACCATTCCCTTCTGATTGCTTTCTCTGTGGTTGTCCTGGCTGTATTAAATTTATTTTAAGAATTGTTTGGGGTTTTTTTAACAGGAAATGAACAAGCTCCTATTTAAAGCAAGATAGGATTTTTCTTTAGTACTATGCACATGAAAATAGATAATACATTTTTGTTGGAGAGAAAAAAGGCACATTTTTACCTTCGCCCATTACAGCAAGTCAGAGTAGACAGCATAATTAGCTTTATGTTCCAGATGTCCCCTCTAAGGACTATTTCTATTAATTGCTGGAACTGCATTCAAAAGAATAATGTAAGTAAAGACAACTGTGGGAGCAGAAGTTGGTTCTGTGCAATGCTTCTAAGTATCTTTATTGAAATAAGAACGTGTTTTAAAAGTTATTTTCATAAATACCTAGTAAGAAAATGCAAACATGTTTGAAGAAAGTATTCTTCATTATTTCAGAATAAAAGCAAACAACATCATTGACAATGTCAGGTTATAGAGAGTTTCCTAAGACTGAAATACTTTTATATAGTGTTTTCTGATCTTTGGATGAAATGTATTAAATAAGTGCAAGGTTTGTGACCCTGTTATTGCAAAATATTTTCTATGTTATAGCAAGACAATCATTAAAGAAATGATTCAGGAATAACTGCTCTAATTCTTCATTAAACACACAGACACCTCCAAAATCTGAAAAACTGTTACAGCTTTTGCTGTAGGATACAAAAGATCTGCACAGAGAAAAATGAAGAATTGGAGATGCCAGCTTAGTTTTTTTAATGACAGCAGTGCTACTTGTAACACATTAATACAGCTAATAACATTCTCTTTGCTTAATGCTCTGCTTTAAAACATAATTAGAGAAACCTGACACTTCCTGAAATCTGTATTAACAACATTAACTGCAGTAATTCAAAACAAAAGTTAAATAACTGCTACTTGTCTAAAGTCTACTACTGATTTGAATGTATTATTTCGATACCATAACATCAAAGCTAGCAAGGATACATTTGTGTTGTAGTATGAAATGGTTTTCAGCAGTACCTGGGGTTTTAAAACAGGCCTTACAATGACCTGGTTGGGATGTTTGGGAAAAAGAAAGGAGCTAGTAAATACATTTTTTACAAAGGCACATTTTAATGAACATATTGCACATACTGATAAAGACAGGGCATAGTGCTTTTAAAATAATTAGCATCTTGAAAAAGGGTCAGTAGTCACGGTCCACCTGCTGCATGCGCTGGTAATCCCACTACAGATACGGGATTTACTGAAGATTTAGATAAAATGAGTTAAGTAACTCAATCTTCAAAAGAATATGACTTCTCCAAGCCATATGTAGCTCATGACCTATTCCAAGGAAACCAAGGAGCAAGTGAAAAATGGGCTATGATGTTCTGTTTGAACAGCAGGGACTGAATTAGCGAAGGGTGTTACAGACAACATCTACAAGTTCCCTGGAAGCACAGCTGCAGGTTCAGTTCCACCACATAATAGTGAAGTGGGATCTGGACAAGATGGGTGTAATTTTCTGCCTTGAATTCCTTCTAAAGGCCCTTCTTTTTTGGTCTCTCCTGAGATCCTTCCTAGCAAATGTTTGATATTGAGTAGGGAAAGTTGTGCCCTAAAATATTTACTGATTTTTTTTTTCAAACTCCGTTTTAGCAGCATAATTTCAATGTCTTTGCTAGATTTAAAACTGATTTATATCAGTAAAACTGTGAAGGGAAGCAGGCCAGCATATTTACTTAACATTAGTGTAAAAAACTTAAATGAGAACAAAACTGGCTTTTAAGGTGTAAATGGAATTCTGATAATCAAGGTTTCAGACTGGCACAGTGTGGATGATATAAGCATTTTGCCTGCTGATTTTTTAAAACAAGTTACTGAACAAGCAAGATTTGCAAAATAAGGTATATAGTGTTTTAAAATCAGATTGCGGTTTTGAAAATTGGAAAACCTCCAGTTCTCTAGTACTGGAGGCAGTCATCAGCAGTTAGCTTCTTCATGGATTCAGTTCTGGATATCACAAAAGTTTCCCTTCCTGCTACAGGGACCATATCTTCTTTACCATTTCTTGCTATGTATTGCACAGGTTGCAATCCTAAAGTTAAAACTACCCAAATAAGCCTGGTTTATATCAGAGATGCCTGCTATTTGTGAAGTGGTATGATGGCTGAGTGACAGGAGTTGTGTGAGCAGAAGTCTCTTGCATAAATAGGACTCCACTGGCAAAACTGCATCGATGATTCTAAGTGGTAGATGCAGAAAGTATACAGCTGCGGATAAGCAAAGACAGCACACTTGTAGATCACAGTCCACTTTTGTTAGGATAAAACCAAACCTTTTAGGTAAGCCCACATTTTCTACGTATAACTGCATCCACCCCTGGAACAGCTTTAGGAATATCTCAAGTGTTGGTACTCTTGAACAGAAAAGCACTCTGTATTTTAATCCTAAAAGACTTTACAGCTGCTTATAATTTTACAGTCATAGGAAAAAACATCTGAAGGGATCTACCTCTATTCTGCAGCTCCAAACCAGATAGCCATGTTCAAGGCTTTCCCAACTGATCTGGCCTAACCTCTTCCTAAAAGTTTCCTGGCTATGGAGACCACCACCTCCCCAGGTTCATAAAAGATTTATTTGAGGTCTCTGCAGAGGTACCTTTAAGAATATTTTTCTCCTGTCTAATCTGAATCTTTTCTGCAGTACTTTAAACCTGTTACTTCTTGTCCTACTGCAGACACAGAAAATAGATTAATTTCTTTCAGTGTGTAACAATCTTCTATAAAAATCTTACGTGTATTTGAAGACCATCATGTTTCCCCATCCCTCCTTCCAATCTTATTTCAGGAAAACAACCTGATTTCTTTCAACCTGTCCTCTCCACACCTTTTCTCATCATTCCTGCTGCTTCTCTGTATTTTTCCTGTTTGGTTCACATCTTCCCTGAAGTGTAGTTCCTCAGTCTACATGGGGTAAACTTGCACAGACTTAGCAGTGATGACAAGAGAATTATTTCATGCGTTGTGCCGGTTTTGGCTGGGAGGCAGTTAATTTTCTTCATAGCCCCTCATATGGTGCTATGTTTTGGATTTGTGACCAAACCAGTGTAGATAACACAGGGATGTTTTAGTTATTGCAGAGCAGTTGCTGAGCAGTATCAGGGTCTTCTCTGTTTCTCACGCTGTCCCACCAGCGAACAGACTGGGGGTGCACAAGACGTTGGGAGGGGACACAGCCAGGACAGCTGACCCCAGCTGACCAGGGGGATATCTGATGCCACACGGCATAGTGCTCAGCCATATAAGTTGGGGGAAAGAAGAAGGAAGGGGGTACATTTGGCGTTACAACGCCTGTCTTCCCAAGTAACCGTCAAAAGTGATGGAGCCCTGCCATCCTGGAGATGGCTGAACACCTGCCTGCTGATGGGAAGGAGTGAATGAATCCCTTATTTTGCTTTGCTTATGCGTAGTTATTGCTTTACCTACTAAGATGTTATCTCAACCACACGTTTGCTCTTTTACCCTTCGATTCCCTCTCCCATCCCACTGGTGGGGAGGGAGTGTGTGGCTGCATGAGGCTCAGCTGCCCACCAGGGTTAGCTTACCACATGTGTCTTTCAGGTTTTAACCCTTTTCATATTTCCCTGTCTGACACCTGTCATTTTCAGAGTCACAAAAGGCTGAGGATCACCTGCTCTGTGGTCCACTACACCCCATAACTCCCTTCCTGAAGAGCTGCTGCATAACCAGCTACTGCCCATACTTAATTTGAGTGGTCTGTTGCTCCTCAAGTGTAATACCTTGTACTTGTTCTGACTGAATTTCATTGTTGGTTGTTTTTAAACTACACGTTCAATTTGCCTAGACTGTTTTGAATCATACTTAAAATATTCAAGCATCATCCTAGATTTCTGCCCCAGGCTAAACTCAGTGAAATTTTAGCAAAATGGTTAAGTAATTTCTGAGAAGAGGATGACAGAAAAAACATACTATTTTGGCAGTGACTTGAAAGATGTTTTAGAAACTGGTGCATACGATCCCATCTCTCTTATCTCTATGCTCATAGGCATCATATCTTCAGCTTGGCTGCCTGTCCCTTTCTGCCATACCATCAAGCTTTTTTTTCCAGCTCTGCAAGTTTTCAGTGTCCCAACTTTCAGCTTCTGCCCATCTACCATCATCTTACTGTTCATGCTCAGACCCTTTCCCACATTTATTCAAGTTTCTCACTTTAACCAACCTGCCCTTTTGCATCTGCACACCACCACATACCCAAATTTCCTTTTTCTCTGTCTCACTGACCCTTGCCTCCCTCTTACATATATCTCCAGTTTTTGCTTCTTGTTCTGTCCAGGTACTCAGAAACTCAGGACTGTCCTCTGTCCCTGGACAACCCTTCACAAAAATACGATTTGCTGCATCTTTCATGTTTTCAATTCCTCTAGCCTCTGCCTTTTCCTTACTTTCTGTCTTCTGAAAACTCAGTCTTCTTCACTGCATTTGCCCATTTCTCTCTCACAGACGTTGAGGTCTGCAGGGCAGGAAAAACTCCTCTCCTCTTAGCTGGTGTGCTAAGTGCCAGAGTGCCACTGACAGTCAGTGACTGCAATTATAGAGAAAGCCCTCATCAGTCATTTCAGTTTTGAGAGGCCCCACACAATGTGCAGTACAGTTAAAACAGAAAGCCTCTGAAGGGAGGGGTTGTGTGTGTGAAGTGGTTATCGTCAGAGACCCTACTTTTAATAGAGTACCTACAAATATAGGGGGTATACTAATGCGAAGACAACAGTGCTGCCTCCATTCCAGCTGTTACGTGGTTATCTGAAATCATATAAAAACCAGAACCCTTGATTTTGGAGGAAAGCGAGTGTGGAGAAAAGCTTGAGAGTATGCGTCCTCAGGCTTGAATATCAGGAAGTAAACAAAAAAGTCTTAATATTTTTGAGATGTAAAATAAAAAAGTAGTTATGCCAGTCTTATGCTTCTTGGAGCAGAAATACCTACTCTACTCCCACTATTGTTTTCCCCTTTTTTTTCTTTTTCATCACTCAAAAGCCTGGAACAAGGAGGGAACATGATGGAAAAGTGCTGTATTCATCTTATGAAATAATTAGCAACCTCAGTTATCTTCAGGATTGTAAACCAAAGGGCAGACAACGAGCTTTTTCTGACCAAAGAATTTATTCTACTTGATTTCCTTTATCCAAAAGGGCAGACTTTGGAGGTAACAATAAGTTGCCTGGGGTACCCAGCCCCCTGAGCTGGAAGACAGGGATGCAGAGCAGAATGAAGTCCACATAATCCAAGGGGAAATGGTTAGCGACCTGCTACGCCACTTAGACACACACAAGTCTATGGGCCAGGTAGGATCCACCCAAAGGCACTGAGGGAGCTGGCAGAAGTGCTCACCAAGCCACTTTCCATCATTTATCAGCAGTCCTGGCTAACCGGGGAGGTCCCAGTTGGGTGGAGGTTAGCAAATGTGATGTCCATCTACAGGAAGGGCTGGAAGGAGGATCTGGAGAACTACAGGCCTGTCAGTCTGACCTTGGTACCGGGGAAGGCTATGGAGCAGATCATCTTGAGTGCCATCACGCAGCACGTACAAGACAACCAGGTGATCATGCCCAGCCAGCACAGGTTTATGAAAGGCTGGTCCTGCTTGACTAACCTGATCTTCTATGACAAGGTCACCTGCTTAGGGGATGAGGGAAAGGCTGTGGATGTTGTCTACCTAGACTAGCAAAACCTTTGACACTGTTTCCCACAGTGTTCTCCTGGAGAAACTGGCTGCTCATGGCTTAGACGGGTGT
Source organism: Nyctibius grandis (assembly GCF_013368605.1). Lineage (NCBI taxonomy): Eukaryota > Metazoa > Chordata > Aves > Nyctibiiformes > Nyctibiidae > Nyctibius > Nyctibius grandis. The sequence continues at coordinate 46,595,990 of NC_090695.1, read as the reverse complement.
ATGCTTCGCTAGGTAAAAAACTGGCTGGATGGCCAAGCCCAAAGACTTGTGGTGAATGGAGTTAAATCCAGTCGGCGGCCAGTCACAAGTGGTGTTCCCCAGGGCTCAGTGTTGGGGCCGGTTCTCTTTAATATCTTTATCAATTATCTGGACAAGGGGATCGAGTGCACCCTTAGTAAGTTGGCAGATGACACCAAGTTGGGTGGGAGTGTTGATCTGCTTGAGGGAAGGAAGGTGCTACAGAGGGATCTGGACAGGCTGGATCAATGGGCTGAGACCCAATTGTATGAGGTTCAATAAGGCTACGTGCTGGGTCCTGCACTTGGGGCACAACAACCCCATGCAGCACTACAGGCTTGGGAAGAGTGGCTGGAAAGCTGCCCAGCGGAAAAGGACCTGGGGGTGTTGATCGATGGGCGGCTGAATATGAGCCAGCAGTGTGCCCATGTGGCCAAGGAGGCCAATGGCATTCTGACTTGTATCAGAAATAGTGTGGCCAGCAGGACTGGGGAAGTGATTGTCCCCCTGTACTCAGCTGCACCTCGAATACTCTGTTCAGTTTTGGGCCCCTCACTGCAAGAAAGACACTGAGGTGCTGGAGTGTGTCCAGAGAAAGGCAACGAAGCTGGTGAAGGGTCTAGACCACAAATCCTATGAGGAGCGGCTGAGGGAAATGTGGTTTGTTTAGTCTGGAGAAAAGGAGGCTGAGGGGAGACCTTATTCTCTACAACTACCTGAAAGAAGGCTGTAGCGAGGTGGGTGTTGGTCTCTTCTCCCAAGTAAATAATGACAGGATGAGAAGAAACAGCCTCAAGTTGCACCAGGGCAGGTTTAGATTGGACTTCAGGAAAAATTTCTTCACAAAAAGGGTTGTCAGGCATTGGCACAGGCTGCCCAGGGCAGTGGTGGAGTCACCATCCCTGGAGGTATTTAAAAGACGTATAGATGTGGTGCTTAGGGACATGGTTTAGTGGTGGACTTGTCAGTGTTAGGTTAATGGTTGGACTCTATGATCTTAAGGGTCTTTTCCAACCAAAATGATTCTATGATTCTAAGTAAAAAACTTTTTATATTTCGTATTATGATATACTTAAAAGGTCCAAATGAGAGCAGGATCAACAATATTAGAAAATTTAGTTAATAAATATGCAATTAAAAAAATAGTACAAATCTAATGAACTTATAGTTTAAGAAAACAAAATGTAAGGAATAGGAGAAAAAAAGTATAAGCAGTACACACAACAGGAAAGTGAGAAAATGGGAAACAGGATTAAATTATTGGTAAGGCTTCTATGTGATTGAGGTACTTGTTCTTAGCAAAATAACTACTTCTGTGTATTTATTTCTCTAACTTAATTAAGATTCTCCTTAGAATGGCTCTATCTACCCTCACTGAAGTTAACAGTTCTCAAAAAGATCTTTCAAAAGAATACTATCATACCATTTCATGTAGCATTGCTATGAATTCCAAACAATTATTAATTCATACTATGATGATTAATTTAATGCTACTTATAAATGTTCAGTTATTGTTTTAAATTAGTTGATTTTCATACTTAGATTAACTTGTATGGAGGTTTTTGGTGGTTGGGGTTTTTTTGGGTTGTTTTTATGGTTTAAGAAATACTACTGATATGGGGATTATGGTATTAACTGTACTTAGTGACTGTAAGCATCTAAGATTTTTTAAAACAGATTATCCTGAATAAGGCCTGTGTTGTAACAGAAAGGGATAGCAATGCCAGCAAACTAGGAATACATCTTGTATCGACAAAATATTTGTTTTTTGAATAGAATTTTTGCAGTCCCTGAATCAGAGACAGTATATAAGAATCATATTTTTAGCCAACATTTTATATTCACCAAACCTTCTGGTGTAGGTGTAGTCCAATTATCGCATTTTCTTGATTTCCACCAGGGACCATTAAGTACAAAGGTACAACCTCTGGCTGAGGGGGTCCACGAGCCCGAGACTGCTGAAAGAATCAGGGAGGTAGCGCTATATGCTTGCCATGCTACCCTTCGCACCCAATACTAGACATTTTCAGGGACAAAATACTGAATTACATGGGTTGTTGATGTCAGCCTTTACAGGCTCCTGTATTTTTGTTTATAGAAAAAAATTATTAAAAATTTCATGTAGTTGCCCTTGTATTTCAACATAAACTAATATTTGAATTCTTGTGTAGGAGCTTATTTTGTGTACAAATGGTTTTCTACACACTAGAGGTGTGGAAAATTATATTTTGTGTTTACCATATCATTTATATATTTTTAGTAATGTATTCTGAGAACTCATTAGGACACATGGCTGGAAAATTCTCATTTAAAGTAGAATAGTTGTTAAGCAACTTTAAAATTTAATTAAAACCCTTTGCTGCATTTCATTATGAGGTTATTTCATAATTACTCAGCAGGTCCTAGGTATTTACTAATGCAGAAGTGACAGTACATGATACTGCTGAATTGTAACTGCACAGCTGGAGAAGACACAGAGAAATAAAGAACAGATAAATGCATCATTTAAAAAGCACCAGGGGAACACTCAGCATTGAGCATCCTTCCACCACCCTGCCCTTCGCAGCTGTAAATAATGCTACAAAATTCAGCATGGTTGTCTGTCTTCTAATGACTTAAGGAGCCAACCAAACAGAACCAGTTGGTTCTTTACTTACACAATTTACAGGAATTGGGATATTAGCACCTAGAAGAAAGCTATGCTCCTAACCAATGGGGAGATGGGCAAACTGCTACGAATGGCCGTGTTACTCTAGTGCGTTGGATTTAGTGCAGCGAGTCAACAGGATGGGGTAGAGCTGGGTTCAAAATACAGAGACATACCACTTTTTTTTTCTTGAGGAAAACCCCCTAAACCTACAATTCCTTTCGCATGAGTAATACTTGCATTGCACACCCTCCTAAATTCTGCCGTGAAAAATGAAGTTAACACCATCATTCAAGACTGTTTAAATAATACGGTAATATGTTACTACCTCTCAGAGAGATAAAGACATTATTATTATGCAGACATTCTGCACTCATTTACAGAAGTATAGTTTATATTTTAACACTTCCAGACATAAGAAATTTAAGTTCAACGGAATACTTATGAGAAAATAATGATTCACTGTGCCTTCCTTCCTCTTTTGACTAGGAAAATTCCAACAGGAAACACAGTGTAGATACTAAAGCCTCTGACATTAAGCAATTTCTTCCAATTATTTTGCATAACTTCACTGGTACCTTTAATCAGTATAAATATCTATGTTTTTCATTTTTAGCTTCTCCTGCAGTTGAACTGGGCTTTCTGCAATGTGCTTACTCTTTTTCAACATCCCAGCCAGCTTTAAATTTCCCTTTTTTTCCCTCCTCCTTTATTTATTAGTCTTTAATGCTCCTAACAAAGCCATTGTTTGATTCATGGAAGAAAACAGAAGATACAGTAAGCTTTTTCTCATTGTGATATTCAGAGCTCAGCTTCTTTCCCTTCTTTCTTTACTTGGTCTTTTTCTATATTTTCATTCTATTTTCCTACCACTGGTTCCAAAGGATGCCTGTTGCTATCCATCAGCAGAACTGCAGCTGTGGCTGGGGTTTCACATGCATTAAGCCAACATATGCAGGTCGCCATGACCCTCCCCCTGCTTCTTTCCACCCCTGCACCATTTCCTCCTTTGTACCTCAGGGAACTGATTCAAGTTAAAATCCAACCCAGCAACTAAAGAAAATTTTTAACCCAGCAGGATTATGGTGATGTTTTAGATAGTTTTTAACCTAGTAAAAGAAGATGCTGTGCAAGCATGAAAACAGGGGCAGGAAAGGTCTAGTAGCTTCTTTTAATGGTCAAGCTGGTTCATACAGCTCTAAAGCAAATGCCGAAGTACCTTACGAAATGATTAATTTTTTTCAGTCAGCCAAATTCCACCTAAATCTTAAGGCACAATATGGGCAGTATTTTATTAATGGAGTTATTACACAGCTTCTGCAAACCCACACAAATTATACCACTGTAAGCATATTTATACCAATAACACAATGTCGAATGATTCAGTCTGTGTCAACTGTATCACAAGTAATGTCACTTCACTGAACCTGTCCGCCATAAAAACCACACAAATTCACTTTCTGTGCCTGAAAGACATGAGGTTACCCCAGATATCTGAATGGTTTGCAGGCTTCCTCTGCAGAACAAACATACAAGTTTTTGCTTCCAAAAATATGCTGGATGAGACAGTACTGTCAAAAAACACACAGCAGTCTTAAGTTTTGACACACAAAGTTTGTAAGTACTATGGGAAATATTAAGGAGTACTTCCTGTAGATGAGTTCTGCTATGAGAGGGTCCAATAAAAATTTTGCTACTGATTGCTCTGTGCATACCACTAGTGCAACATCAAATACACCCTATGTGTAAAGAACATTGCTTCCTTGCCTAGAACAGCAACCTTAGTTTCAATGTTTTTCTACAGAAACCAAATTAAATTCAAACCAGCAAATGATGCTTGTGTTTTTAATGTTGTTTTATTTAATATTTTGCTTTTTTCCTCTACTTAGGTAAGGAAACATCTTGCTAAAATACACTTCCTTTAAGATACCTGACTTTCTCATCAACCACCCATTCGTTTTCCACTAACAAGTTCTCCTCCTCTAACAATCTCTTACACTTCCAAAATGAAGTCAGAAATGCAGACACACAGTTTCCCAATATCAGACCAATATCTTAACTGAAAGAATACTAGAGCATGCCTCCGTCATGATAAAATTTGGTTTGCTTACTTCCATCACAGAACATCTTTCTTAAACTTTTAAATCCTTGGTATAATACAATATGAACAAACAATGTATTTCTCAGGAAGATCTAAAGTGATAAATTACACTGAAGCCCTGATATTGGATTTTTAGATTCAAAACTATGCGTTTCACAAAATAATGAATCTTAGTAAATAATATTGAACTGTGCATTTAAATGAGTTTGTTAAGATTATCAAAACATTAATATTTTTTTCTTATCACACATTTTCATGTATCTGCAGCTGAAAAAACCTTTTTTTAAAAAAGCTTCCCTCTACAAAGAAGTGGCAACAGAGGCTGTAACATTTAATTCCTATCTACCAGATAGTGGTTTTGTATGAGCTCCATCAATATATAGCATGCTGTTGAAGCATATCACATTCTGTGTCACAAGAAAAAATTACTATTATTAGAAAAATATATTAAAAATGGGTAAATACATAGCCACGTTGCATTTTGTACATTTGCTTCTGTCTATGCAGACTGATTAACTCTACTTACATATGGATAAATAGCTCTTAGTCGTGAGTATTCACAGTTATTCCACTTTTTAATTTTTGCACATGTACACATTTACTGGTTATTATAAAGGCTGCTACAAAGGTATCATTAGCTCAAAATAATTCCTAGTTCTGTTTTTTGAATAAAAGAAATGGAAGAATGATAACTGTATCAGGAGTTTTAAATGCAGTTGGGAATAGTCACCTAACTGGTATTACCTGACAGAAGAAAACCAGACTTTTTTGGGTTTTGTCTCATAATTAGTCACCTACCATCACCAATGCTAGAGACAGTAGATAGAGTATTTTGCTGGAGATAGAGGATTATTTCACATTGTTCTCTCTTCTTTTATATTAAAAAAGATTATAACTTATGTTCTACAATACTAGGATTAGAAAAAAAGAAGGTCATAAATAAAAGCTAATGTAGTTATTAAAAACATCATGTAGCATCAATCACATGTCCTTTCAGGAATAGCAACAGACCCTACAGATAAGATATCTGCTTTTCTCCTATTTTGGCTTTGCCTGCACTATCAAATGTCATCCCATTACAGTATTTAACAGCTGATGCCTGTCAGCTTTGTGTCTGAACACTTGTGAAACAAAAGTAAGGCTTATTTCAGTGTTCTTGCATACCTTAACATATATTTTAAAGTGGTATAACATTTATTTTATATAGGCCCTTGCTGTACTTATGCTTGACAGCATAGTCTTGGCAGCTCAAGCATATTTTTCACCAGTGTTTGCATTAGAGTAACCAATCTGTAAGTAAAAGGTTCCAGGCAATATACATGTTTTCACAAAAATATATCTGTTGAATGATTATTTGAACGTTTTAAATCACAAGTAGATCCTTATTTACTCTTTCTATTTAATGGTATTTTCTAGTTTGGAGAAACCGTATGAGGGAAATTACACTAATAGCTGGTACCAGGAGGTAAATTATCTAAGCATGTGCTTAGGTAGTCGGCAGTGCTGGGGCTGCTAAGTTTGTTTTTCTTTACGATAAATGCCAGATCTGTGGTTTAATAGCACTAACACTTGCCCATATTTTATACACAGTATACATCTGTTAAATGATGATTGTATTGTAATTGTAAATATTAAAAGAAATTGTCCTAAATGCAGAAAAGTCTGTTGCGAATACTTAGCTTGTAATAACATTTATTTCCTAAATGCTGTTAGTGGAATAAAACATTTCCTCTTAATTACCATAAATCACACTCTTTTCCATCACAGATTTTTGAACATACCCATTTTCACCTTAGCATTTTAAGATTTCTTTTTTTAATCCAAGAGTGCTTTGTGAAGGTTGAGACTCTGCCAGTACTTTAAAAGTGAGATCAGACCATCATCTGCTGCAGTTAATGCTACTACTGCCTCAAATGTGTCCTGTAATTATTAGCATCATTAAAGAAAGCCCTTGACCCTTTATGCAGAAATAATAATCGGGCTTTTTTTCTCCTATAGCAAAGGCTGTTCTCATCCAAAGACAAAATTCAGAACTACCAAGGATGCAAACACAAAGAAGTTGCTTAACAAACATGTCAGGGTGGTCTATACCAGCCAAGTTAACTGTATAGACTGTCCGTGCAGTCTGTGCAAGGAGTTAAGTGCTTCTAAAAAGGCTAAATCGCTGGGCAGGGAGATGCCCATTTAGCTAGTAAGAAGCATTAAGTACTGAATGTCCCCCAGCTCCCACCTCCACCTATGGGTAAGGTGCTCAACAGAACTGAAAATTAGATGCTTTCAGCCACTTTGATTGAAATTCCTACTGCTCTTTGAGTAGCCACAGAATTGAGGTAAATTTATTTTTCTTTGCCACTATGACCTTGTGAGAACTCCCTCAGGAAATAGGGAAATACCATTGCCCTGAAAGGCCTCTAATCTGTAAGTCCTTCTATGAATGTCCCTCTCAGTTCATCCAACTCAGTTCACCTCTCTGATTCATGCTGTATTACTGATACAGATGGTATGTGGGAAGCCTGCATTTTGCCCTTTTTCATATTAATGGAACTTTGTTGAAATCAGTGCCCATTTGTCTTTGAAAATAGTGTAAAAGTTAGATTTTTCAAATATTCTTCTGCCACAAAACAATAGGCTGTATATTGCCATTGCTTTTTATTGTATTGTCCAGTCAAACAAGTTATGTTCTTCCACCATCCGCACTGCTGACATAGTAAAAGGTATTGAATTATTTTAAAGACAGCATTAACTGTGACTTGTGTCACAGTATGAAACCTATGATACCGTTCTCCTAAATAACTTACAGCTTACACAGGCAATACAGATACCAAAAGAAGCAGGTGATCCATGAGCAGATGACAGGAAAAGCTCTACAGGACCTGCCACTTGTAAACAAGAAACACCTAAAGATGGAAAGGTTGAGGACAGTCCTGGCTGCAGTGATCTTGATGTTGTGGTGTTGTAAATCCTCAGAGAGGTCAGCAAGTTAAATAACACATCTCTGAGCTTCGGGAGATCTGACTGTAGCTTATTAGATCTACTTGGATCCAAGGCGAGACTGCCCAGATAGGCAGAAAGGCCCAGGACAATGGGTTGTTTTTCAGGATACCCTCTTTGAAGTACACAAACACTGGACAGTGCAGAAAACCAAGCTGGGGCAGCAGGATGCCAGCATGCCAGCATGGATGGGCAGGCAACCCCTGACTGAGAATATAGGGATGGTCAAGCACAGAGGCATGAGAAGGGCAACAAACAGGGCTTCTGTAAGTGCATCAGGAGCAGAAGGACGACTGAGGAAAATGGGGCTCACTGTTCAGGGTTGGGAGAGGGGACCTACTGACAAACGACATGGGAAAGACTGAAGTACTCAAAGCTTTTTTTTTGCCTTGGTTTTCACCGGTTAAGGTCTGCTTTCTGGCCTCCCATTTCCCTGAGCCTACTAACAAGGTCAGCACAACACTGCAGTACACTGCAAGTGACAGGACAGGGAGTGCAGCGATCCTGGCAGGAGGACCATTACACACCAAGGGTTTGGTGACCCACACCATGGTTAACCTGAGCAGGCGCAGGCCTGTGCCATGCACCGCCAGCGTGGCCTTTGGGCTGCATGGGGCCACACAAACCCCTTGGCTGCAGGACAAGCTCAGGCAGAGCGTGGTGCCAGTGGAGCTGGTGGGCAGGTCCCGCTTGGTACCAGAGGTTATCCCACCTGCATGGCCTTGCCTTTATCCAAAAGTGTTACCTCTAATAACTAGCATTTTAAATGGTATTTTACAGAGTCTGAGTGTTTTTCTCACTGAGACTGTACGTACCAGCACCTCCTGGTGAAAATGGAGTACTTCACCATGCAGACACATACAGCTCTCCATGGGACCAGACAGGGTGCTGCTGAGGGCGCTGGCTCATGTCACCACAGGGCCACTCTCGGTGTTACTGCAAAGGTCACAGCAATCAGGAAGCTCCTGGTGACCGGAAAAAGGCAAGTATCATACTGGTCTTCAGGGAGAGGGATCCAGGGAACTACAGACTGGGCAGCCCGACCTCAGTCCCAGAGCTCAGAGCAGATCCTCCCTGAATCCATACCAAGACACACGAAGGAGATGGTGACTGGGAACAGCCAGCATGGGTCTACCAACAGCAAGTCATGTCTGCCCAACCCGATTCCCTCTAGGAAAAGGTTTCTGATTGAGTAGATAAGGGGCAAGCAGGGGAGAAGCTACCAGACATGGCAGGAGGGGCAGGGGGAAGGAAAGAAAGCTGTGCTAGAGAACCAGTACCACATGGGCTGATAGAAACCTCCTTAAGTTCAACAAAGGCAAATACAAAGTCCTTCATCTTAGCAGAAGTAACCCCATCCAACCGTACAAGTTGGGGACCAGCTAGTTAGAAAGCTTTACAGAGCAAGACCTATGTGTCCTGATGGGCAGGCTGAACAGACATCAGTGTGACCTTGCAGGGGTGACAACCAGGCACACACCAGGCTCTATCAGAGCAGCATGCAGGTCCAAGAAAGCGAGCCGCCTTCTGCTTTCAGCACTTGTGAGACTGCATGTGGAGTACTGTGTCCTCTTTAGAGTTTCCAAGCACAAGGAAGCCACTGACATAGTGAAGCAGGTGACCAGCAGATGGCTGCCAAGGTGGTCAGGGAGCTGGAGCACATGCCACTCCCTGGGGAGGATGAGCGAACTGGTTTTGTTCAGCCTTAAGAGAAGGCTAAGGATCAGAAGCAGGACAAATTCTGACAGCAACACACTGCAATTCTGCTTGGTTAATTTTGCCCAGTGTAAATAGGGAAAAAAAATCCTTAAGGAAAAACATTAAAAAGTGGCACACTGATACAAAAGTATGCTACATATACATTTAGATGAGAAGCTGATTTGTAGTCAACTTCTACCTCTTCTGGTGAATTAAAGAGTTGCAATGCCAGGCCGCCCTTAACCTCTCATTTGATGTCATTACTGTTGGCATTCTGTTCCTTCTAGGATGATAATGCGGAGAATTGGATCTGAAATGAGAGGTACTATTCACATTTCAAAGGCCTTTTTTGCCCTTTCCTCCCAGGTAAATACATTTAAGTTTGCTTGCCACCAGATGACTCAGAAAGTACTGTACTATAAATCACTCTTCCCTCCCTATGACAAAAAGCTTAAAGTTATTATCTTTTTATTCTAAACAGAAATGCTTGACATTATTATAGCAAGACATTAAGAAATAAGGCTTTATATTTAGAACTAAATGTTATGTTCACTGTTCTATCTAATCATGTTCCATACTCAGCTACTGTGACAATTTCTCCTACTGATATGACTTGAAATATATAATTTTTTTAGTGTGAAGTCACAGTACTGGAGCAGCACACCCTTTAAGAAATCCCTTAACATTCCTAACTGGTACATTAAAATGACATTTTCTCAACTAGCTGTTGCTTCCTTAGAACACTGCCTTCATTCAACAAGAAGGAAGTTGTTGGTCATAATGATATGCATCGTTGTGGCCAAACTAGTGTTCAGCAGCATTAGGCTAGTCCTCAAGCTGTTCTTGGCAGCCTAGTTTATTTGGAAACCTGCCACATTCTTTGGTCTAGCCACTGCCTTGTTCTGCAGTTTGAAAGTGAATACCTTTAGACGAAGTAGGGCGCAGCAAAGTTTCTGAGAACTTTCTTTTGTCTGCTACCTTGCCTTAGTGACAGTGCTTTTAAATGGGATATTCTGATGCAGCTACCTGGCACCACCATAGCCAATTTATTGGTTTTATTTTCTTTAATAACTGTAAGAAAGGCAGGAAGAGCAAACTTTCATCATTAATATAGTAACATCCAAGTCATTGTGTGAGAACACTGTAGGTTTTGTACTTTAAAACTGAATTATTTGGAAGTTTCCATTGTTACAAGCAACAAAAACATGCAGCTTATTTTTTTCATTAATATGAAAACTTTCCCAAAGAATGCAGCTTCTGAAGTTGCACACAGATACACTGCAGGTGCAGAAGTCTACTTAGCAGCTGAAACGATGTTAGCAAGAAAAGGTAAGTTTTGTAAAATAGCAGGGAGAAGAGATAACAGAAAGAGCAGGAACTGCTTTCTACTAGAAGGCTACACGTAACTCACGAGAGCAGCTGCCATGACAATTGCCTACAGCAGCTGGTACAGGAACTCTGTTGCACTCCCCAGCAGGAGTGTGGCCATACCTCTGCTCCATATCATTTCCACGGTCATTCGGTGTTGCAGCCTGTTCTCTGATCTGATTACCTGAAGGACTGCGACATGCACCACTGCTTAGCACACTGAGGCAATACGCACACACACACAATACAGACACACAGCACAGAAGTATTACGACTGGTAATAGAGAAGCTGGTTCTGAGATCCAACAAAGTGGGTCAGGCATGAAGCAATGACTGGTACGCACAGCCACATATGCCATTTTCTGTTTGACATACTGCTCTTAACTAAACATGCTTTCTCAAAATCCCTTTATTTCATTCCTTTTCTTGTCTGAAAAACTATGCAATACTTTTCATTAATTCTGAAAGCTTAAACACAGATCTGGAATCATTATACACTAGAAAACTGCACTGAAATATCCGCAGAGCGGTCAAGTTCTAAACAGCTAGCAGGACGGAGATTTACCTTCGTGCTTGCACTGCAGAACAGGCACAGGAGTAGCCTTCCAGGAAGAACATCCTGAAAATGAAGCCAAGGACAATGGAGGGAGGGGGAGAAGGAAAAGTCAGACAAGTAAAAGTGCCTTTAAGCCTCCACCAAAGTTTAAATGAAAACTTTAATATATTTATTTTTATACATCCTAAAAGCAGAAATTAAAAAAAATCCATCAAAATTAAGACCAACATTAAATATACAACAGGTTTGTAGCACAAGTATTTGACTACTCTGTGAAAAGGTAGTCATTAAGAGTTAATGAATAAGGTTGCCTGGGGGTTCAAAACTATTAACAATTACTAACACGACAAAAAATAGATTCCTCATATATTATAATAATTCTTTTCTGTTAATAAAAGACATAAAAATATTTGGCTTTTTGTTTGTTACATTCTTTAAAATATACAGCTTTTTATCTCATTTATGTATAGGGTTGTTCCCCCCCACACACACCGCTGAACATTTAGAAGAAAATATTTTATTTCTCTACACTTCAAGCTCTTGCACACTGAATATGTACTCAAGTTTTCAGGTTGGCAGTCAGAAGTGAGTGCATTTAAACAATAATACTTTGTTTAAATTTACTCAACCACTTTCCTCCAAGAAAAGACTGAGAGTGTCCTATAGCTACCTTTTAAAAATCAGGTAAGTAATCATCCTTGGAAAAGTATAATAACGAGATGGTTTGTTCTTTATTATCCATTTCCTGACAAATTCTGCTACTCCAGATCACCAGTCAAGGACGTGGAGGATTTTGCAGAATGAAAATGGTACATGAGTATTTTAAACCGAGACAGAAATATTTGGAAGCTTATTTCAATACTATCACCGTAAGAAACCAACTGCTAAGTTTCCCTCCAAGTCATCTCCTCCTCTCACTTTTCCATTATTCTTCCTGATAAAAGACATGCCACTTAACTTTAAAATTTAACTTTCAATACTCCTTCGGGGGAAATCTGACTTAAATGTTTCCTAACATACAGTCTGCAAGTTTGCACAGGTTATTTATTCAAACGTTTCTTCAATTGTTCTAGATGCCTTGCACCAGCATCCTGGAGAATTAGTACAGTTGCTTTAGACTGAAGTGGATTAAACTGTATAGTCATCAAACAACAGAGATCTATCAGTTGTTTTTGACAGTTCTCTAAACCATCCTTAAGCTTCAGATGCAAACCTGGATCCTTTTTCAGGCTATGCATTTCAGACACTGAAAAGCCAATCAAACTTGTTAGAATATCATCAGCAAAATCTACTTCAAGATATGCTGAACCATCAGAAATTTTTGCCTTTATACCCCAGGACCCATTCCTGCTTGTGAGGTTTCCAGTGAGAGTAACAATAAAACACTTCACTTTCAGAATTGTAACAGTTTCTGGTGTTTTTGCAAGGAGAAGGGAAATATATGTGAAAGGTGGAGAATCTAAATCTAAGTCTGCCTCTACTGCTCTGCAAGGAAAGGTCTGTGAATCTTGCTTCTGCTGATCTGCTTCTGGATCTGTTTTTGAGAAAAATACAGGATCATCATTTAACAGCCTGCTGTCAGATGTGTGCTGGGGTTTACATCTGCTCTCATCTAGGTCTGTATCATTCTGCCTTTCCTCAGGAGGATTTTCCAAAGAAAAATCTGCAGAACTGCAGGTCTGATGTACGCTCTTGTGCTGTGAAAAGCTACTCATACTATTTCCCTCTTCATCAAATACTGTTCTTCCAAAAGTCTTTTGCTTGCTGGTAACTTCTACAGGCTTATCTCTTTCGTTCACATCATCATTTTCACAAGTGCCATTTAAAGATGAATTGCACAAGCTTCTAGATGCATGTGGAAGTCTCACAGTAATAAAATCCATGTTTCTGTTCATGAACGCTGGTGGCACTTCTTCCAGCTCTCTTTGCATCTCTTCTTCCAGCAGAAAGTCATCTTCTAAAGGAAAGTCATTTAAAAAGCCATCAGCATCTTCTGTGGGAGGTGAAACTTGCTCATCTGAATGAGGTAAAGGAATTCCAGATTCCCGTAGCAAAACACTTCCATTGTGTGCAGTCAGTGAACCTAAGGCTGTACTAAAATTGTTGCTTCTACTGCAGTATCCGCTTTCTAAAGATGTTTCATTGTTTAAAGTAAATTCATTATTTTCATCAAGACTGGCTAAAAGCTCTTCATCCAAAGGGTCTAGAGTTTGTTCTAATTCATCCACAAGCCTTGAAACAATTTGATCGTGACCAGCTTGTCCAACAGAAATGGGGTTTTCGGTTTCTCCAATTAACCTAGCAAGGACTCTTTCCTGAGAATACTCCTCCAGAAGAGCGTCCACTTCACCCCCCAACAGTTTCACATTTTCTGGTTTAAGCAGTAGGACTCCAAGACGATAGGCAATATTACCCTGTACAGTGATTTTTGTTCCAGGAGGAAGGTTACTGTGGAGGACAGGCACTGGTTGATACTCCATGCCCTGAATTTGATGTATCCCATCAGTCAGTTGCAGCATCAGCATTCGAGTAGACTTTGCTTCCCAGGGCTTCTGGAATGCTTGAGTACTGGCTGTTACTTCTTCATTTACAGTGTCTTTCCCTCTTAGCTTCTGCAACTGGGAATATGCTGGCTGGCTAACATCAACCAGTGAATCAATCTGTATGGAGTAGAAGCCTAACAACTCTCCTTTGGGAGCATCTAAGATGCAGTCAGGCAAAATGGGATATTCCAAATCTCTTAGGTCAGTAAGAAGCCATTGCTCAAACACCTGCCTGTTAATCTGAGCTTGACTTAAGTTAGTACCACTACTTTCTTCCTGGATCCAACTAATACATGCTTCCAGCCATGTCAAAGGAACTTTAACATGCCATGTAGACGAAAGCCAAGTTTCCACTCTTGCTGCAATGTTTGACGTAGACATTTTCTTTTAAGTTAAGAGAGTGAATTCCCTAGAAGAAAACCCAAAAAATACATTTACTCTTCTGACAACTGAAGTTATGACAAGTCTCTCACTCATATTATATAGAAATTTGCTCTCAATTCAAAGTTCTGGTATTCTAAGTGTGACAACATACAAGCAATTTCAATTAAAAATACTTCTACAGATACTAAACATGCATTTCCAATATACAAAGTTTCAATCAGCATAAAAAGTATGCGCAGTTTACTCATTATGTAGTGTCAGGAAAGCATGGAGACTTCTACAAGCAGCCCTGCATGGTGACTTCTCCTTTTCTGTTGATTTAATTAGAAACATATAACTGAAATCCTTTTGTTATGGACGTAAAGCAAATGGACAAAAAAAAAACAGAAGTAGGTTGTTGTATACATGTTCACTATTTTTTTTGTTTTATTTCTGTGGGTGCTGCTGCTAACACCCAGTTTACTTTAGAAATTGACCTGAAAACTTATTCTCCCATCTCATCAGCACTGTTATGAACAGAAGTAAGAGACTCCATCTACAACAGAATCAGGGTAGGATCTGTCAGCATCTGTATCACAGGGGTGACTTTTACACTGTAATTGGATGTACCCGATAACAGAAAGCTAGCTTGAAACATCATCGTTATCTAGAGACCCACCCCAGGATTTGGCTGCAGTAGCACCAAGTCTTGGCAGTCATCATCTCAGGAATGTCAGTGGTAATGAGCTCTAGCTTCTTGTTACTTTAGGAAGTAGCTATGCACATTAGAATAGAATTGAACAGAACAGAATATTTCAGTTGGAAGGGGCCTACAACAATCAACTAGTCCAACTGCCTGACCAATTCAGGGCTGACCAAAAGCTAAAGCATGTTGTTAAGAGCATTGTCCACACGCCTCTTAAACACTGACAGGCTCGGGTGTCAACCACCTCTCTAGGAAGGCTGTTCCAGTGCCTGACCACTCTCTCAGTAAAGAAATGCTTCCTAATGCCCAGTTTAAACCTCCCCTGGCACAGCTTTGAACCATTTCCACGTGTCCTATCACTGGATCCCAGGGAAAAGAGATCGGTACCTCCCTCTCCATTTCTCCTCCTCAGGAAGCTGTGGAGAGCCATGAGGTCGCCCCTCAGTCTCCCTCTCTCCAAACTAGACAAGCTCAAAGTCCTTAGCTGCTCCTCAAAGGACATGTCCTCCAGCACTTCCACCAGCTTTGTTACAGAATCACAGAACGGCCGGAGCTGGAAGGGACCTCTAGAGGTCATATAGTCCAACGTCCTGCCAAAGTAGGTTCCCCTAGAGCACATTGTACAGGGTCACATCCAGGCTGGTTTTGAATATCTCCAGAGAAGGAGACTCTACAACCTCCCTGGGCAGCCTGTTCCAGTGCTCTGTCACCCTCAAACTAATGAAGATTTTCCTCATATTCAGATGGAACTTCCTGTGTTTCAGTTTGTGCCCATTGCCCCCTATCCTGTTGCTGGGCACCACCGAGAAGAGTCTGGCCTCATCCTCTCAACACCCACCCTTAAGGTATTTATAAGCATTGACAAGATCCCCCCTCAGTCTTCTCTTCTCCATGCTAAACAGACCCAGCTCTCTCAGCCTTTCCTCATGAGAGATGCCACAGTCCTCTAATCATCTTTGTTGCCCTCCTCTGGATGCATTCAAGGACCTTCACATCCTTCTTAAATTGTGGGGTCCAGAACTGCACACAGTACTCAAGGCGAGGCTGCACCAGTGCTAAATACAGCAGGAAAATCACCTCTTTTGACCAGCTGGTTGTGCTGTGTTTGATGCACCCCAGGCACGGTTTGCACTCTCAGCTGTCAGGGCACACTTCTGACTCACATTGAGCCTGCTGTCAGACAGCACTCCCAAATCCTTTTCTGCAGGACTGCTCTCCAGCCACTCCTGTCCCAACTGATCTTCTGCCTGGCATTACTCTGTCCTAGGTGCAGAATCTGGTATTCCAACTTGTTAAATTTAATCTCATTAATCACAGCCCAATGCTCCATTCTATCTAGAGCCCTCTGAAAGTCCTCTCGTCCCTCAAGAGAGTCAACAGCATGGTTCATTCAACTCCTGCATCCAGTTGATACAAATATTAGAGAGATATTAGGCTGCCTAACTGTGTCTGGATCATGTTAAACCCCTTAGAAAGGATGACCAAGGAGCTCAACCTCCCCACAGAGCACAATGAAAACAAAAATTACCCTAAGAACATTTGAGAAACATCAGGTTTGGGGTTTTTTTGCCACTGTAACCTGCCGCGAAGAAAAAACACCCTACCTCCAAGTTCTCCACAAAGGTCCACCACTCTTAAGACACCGTGCAGTTACTGAACCGAAGTAAAGCGCCTGCCCGCCACTCGCGCGGCGCTGCCTCCGCGGGCCTGGGCCCTGACGGGCGCTGAGGGGAGCTGAGGGAGCAAGGGGTGCGGTGAGGCGGGGTGGGAGGGGGTTCGCACCCCGCAGCCCCTCGGAGGGCCCAAACCCCATTCCCCTCCGCCCCTCGCCGCCCGCGGCTGAGCCCCCCGCACTTACCGGGGCAAGCAAGCGAGGCGGTACCGGCGGGGCGGCCCCGGCTCCCACGACAGCACGTCGGGCGCAGACGGCGCGGCCGCTCTCCGCGCACAGTCCCCCAAAACCCCGCGCGCCCCAGCAGCCAATAAGATGGGCGCGTCGCGCGCGCTTTTAAGCATCGCGAGAGCGCGTGCGCGCACACACACCCCCCACCCCCGCCGCCGCACAGCGAATAGAAGGCGGGGTTTTTGCAGACGCCATTTTCTCTTCTCGCGGCCGAGGTCGCTCTCGCTTCCTTTGCCGCCCCCCGCTGCCTGCACCGCTTCTATCGCGGCTCCCACCGGACAGGTAAAAAGACCAACCGTCCGCGGCGCGGCGGTGCGGGGCAGATGGCGCTGCCCTCCTCCCGGCGGCCGGGCCTATCTCCCCCTGGCCCTCACGGAGGGCGGGGCGGAGCGGGGGGCCCGCCCCCCCGCTGACGGGCAGCTGCCTTACCCAATGAGGCGGCGGTGGGCCCGCGCCGGGGGGAGGCGGCGGGGCCAATCGCTGGTGGCGCTGGTGGATGTGCGCGTTGGCGGTGGGGGCTGCTCCCCTTTCTCTCCCGTACGCGGTGGGGCCGGCGGCGGGCGCAGGTACGCGCAGCTCGCGGCGAGATGTAGCCGGGGTCGGTGAGGAGGGGGCGCTGTGGGCGCGCTGGGGTGGGGGGAGCACGACAGGCCGGGCCGGGCCTTGCTGGGGCTCGCAGAGTTGCCGTCGCGTCCCTTTCGACGCTGTTGGGTGACACAGCGATGCGGGAGGCCCACGCCTCCCCAGTCGCGGTGCCTCAACCCCCGAGAGCCGTCGCCGTGCCCCGGGAGTGCCGTGGGCTCCGGCTGGGACGGCGGTGGCATGGTGTGAGCGCTGCGTAGAGGAGAGCAGGGTGTCGGCGCCTCAGCTAACACTGGGGATAGTCCCTCAGACGGGGGGGGGCTGAGGGCAGTCTGCGGGCCCCAGGGACTCCTCCCGCCCCGAGGGGAAGGCGAGAAGGGTGGCCGCTGTCTCTGCGGGTGGCCCTGGGCCCTGCGGCCCAGCCAGCGTGGCTCCCGGAGGGGCGGTGCGGTGGAGGCCGGCAGCGCTAGCGGGTACAGTCTCAGGGCGGGGAAGCGGCTTCCGCCACCGCCTTCCTGCGCCCGCCCTTGGTAACTCCGTGCCCGGGGCGAGTTGTCGGGAATTATGGCGGGCGGAGGGGAGGGCGCTCTCGGCCGCGGCCTCTGCGGAGGCGGCCGCAGGAGGCCGATCGGGGAGCGCCCCGTGTCGCGCCCCGCCTTTTTCGAGAGCGGTCGGGGCGGCGGAGCCCCCTTGGCGGCGAGGCTGTCCCGCTCCGCCGGCTGCACTGGGGCTCGGGCCGCCGGGCGCCTCCTTTGTGTCTCCCTGGGCAGCGGGGGGTAAATCTGTCTGCGACCGCGTGGTGGGGGTGGCTTTTCCGCTCCCGGCTCCGCCTAGCAGCGGGCAGGCGCCATTACAGTGGCCGCCATTTCTGCGGGTCGCAGCCGCCGGGGCGATGAGGCTGGGGCTGCGGGAGTTATGTAACGCCGCCGCTCCCCCTCCCGGCAGCCGAGCGGTCGGTGGAGGCCGTGCCGACGGCTGGAGGGGCGGCGGGCGCCGGGGCCGCAGAGAGAGAAGACAGAAAGGCAGGCGGGAAGAGCCGCTGCGCCCCGGCGGGAGCTTCCTAGCTCCTAGGTCTGTGGTAGCTGGTGGCGCCTCCCGCCTTTCGTGGCCGCTTTATTCTTTCGGTGTTTGTAAAAACATGGCGTTAGTCACTTTAATCCCGCGAACTCGATTTACCCCACAGAGAGAGAGCACCTTACGTACAGGCGGGTAGGGGAGGTTTGCCTAGGTGGGTAAATCTGGGAGATGACTAGGGGAGACTGAGCCCTGAGCAGTGCATTACAGTTCGCTTTCCGCAGCCCTAAAATTCTTGGGATGGTTGGAAATAAAAT
The DNA here is from genome assembly GCF_013368605.1 of Nyctibius grandis. Taxonomy (NCBI): domain Eukaryota; kingdom Metazoa; phylum Chordata; class Aves; order Nyctibiiformes; family Nyctibiidae; genus Nyctibius; species Nyctibius grandis. The sequence goes on along the minus strand of NC_090695.1, from coordinate 46,577,183 downwards.
AACCGGGCTGCGAAAGGGCTATTTAAACCTTCTCAAAGTCTGCCGGACTCCTCCCTACTCTCCCCCTTAGAGCAGCGTTTTGGCGACGTGTGGTTGAGACTTTGCTGTCATTAAATCTGTGCGTGTCCAGTTAGCTCACTTTTAAGTGCCTGGTGAGACCAGCGTGTGCTGGGGAGGCAGTGCCAGCTGTTAGCCTGTGCAAGCAGGGCAACAATTACAAACGGCTAGCTAGGAGTATGTTTAAAAAGTTAGATGCACCTCATTTTTTTTTTTTTCTTTCATGGATACCAGAATGAGTGGCTACCGGTTGTTGAGGCAATGGAAATTAATAAAATACAAGGGGGGAATATGTGATTGTTTGGCTGTGTTATCTGTAGAAACACATTTTTGAAGAGAGTAAGTTGCAAAATTGTTCATTTTGTCTAGACTTCTCCCTAATGTGACTTACTAGTATTCCAAGATCAAAAACAGGTCACAAATAAGATACCTATTTCAGAAAGTCACAGCGAAGTTCAGCTGCCTTTGAGGTTCTTGGTTGTGTGCGTGCAGAGGATTATATGTAACTACAGAGGGGGTAGTATTTTTAAAATATTTTTTTCCAGTGTGGGTAGAAGTTGTAATTTATCTTTTGCTCATCTGTTATACTTGAGTGGAAGACATGCTAAAATGCCTGCTAGTACGTTGGTAGAGAATTTATAAAACTAATGCTGACAATTACCATAATAGGACTTTTTTTTTTTTTTATTTTAAATTGTTTAGAACTAAACAGCAGGAACAGATTGTTCTGTAGTGTCCTTTAAAAAGTACATCCAAGGCATATGTAACATGTTTGCTTTAAATATCTGAAAATAATTTTTGGTAAATGTAGTTATTTAACACTAGCATGTGCTCAAAAACTGCAATTCAGACAGTAATTGTTTATTTGTGAGTGTACAGACTTGTCTTTTATCTTCTGTTAGGGGTGTGTTTGGCCTGGGTATGCTTCCTCTTTTATAAAGAAAAACTTCACAGCAAAACCTCAGGTCAAACCTCTGGTTTTTGACTGTAGTGAGAATCAGAGCTGTAAGGGAGCAGAGTCACAACTGATAATATGCTATTTTCGTAGGCCCTTGAAGCAATAGGCTGTTGGATTTTGATCCCGCCCAGAATACTTGAGGTTTTTCTCTGCAGGGATATATAATAGCGGTAAGTTCTAGAAGCAGGCATTTCTTTTTTGCCTTTTCCCATTAGGACGATGCACAGTTTGCCTTTTCACAAAATAGATGTACCAGCTTTTTTATTCTTCAATAGGTTTTGCCTGCCAACCTAAGAAAAAAAGGCAATGGAGACTGAACAACAGGAAGAGACCTTTACCAACACAGAGACAAATGGTAAATTTTTTAAAGGAGTATTTCTTTTTAGAAAGAACCTCTTTAAATTTCAGTGTTTCTAAATATTTTGTAATGCTTTAACTGTATCAAATGTTTGTATCAGCAGTAGTTTTGCATTCTGTATTAAATCTTTTAATTATTAGTTAGACTATATCACCACATATGCTTTTGAGGTATAAATGCATAATCTTTCTGTTGGCATGTTTTAGACATGGGATAGGTAGCTGAAAGTTATGGTAAAGGATTTGAAGATATTTCGCGGTTAAATATTCGGTATTTGTGTGGAGAGTGTGAATACGTAAGAATACTATCAGGCATATCCATTAATTGCGTTTTGTTTATTTCAGTTTTTACATGCAGGAGTTTAAATATGTGAAATACCTCTGAAGATCTTCGTTAAAAACTTCTTGGACATAATTAGCGAGGAAGTTAAGTCATTAGTGTCCTTGATTCATGCTAGCTTTTTCCAAACAGTGTTTGAAGTGCTACTTTACTATTATTCCACCAGTATTTCAGTGTTGGACAAACAACATTTGAGCTTTTTGCCTGATAGGTTTTTCCCAATTGTAAATTATAAGTAAATACTAAGTAGGTGATGCTGCACTGCTTTAAACAGCGTGTCATTAATTTCTCACTGGCTGTGTGCGACATTATCATTTAAACCATAACTCATAGATTTTAAATGGTTTTTTAGTGGTTAATCAATACGTAAGCTGATGAAGTGAAGACCTGTTTCCATACTATGGATGCTCAGAGTAGGTGTCAGTAATTAGTGTTGGGCTGATAGGAAAGAGTTTGTTAAAAATACAGAGTGTAAATTTGGCATGTTGTGTTCCATTTTATTAAGACTTAGAAAGTTAAATAAATGTTTGTGTTTCCCCCCTATGGACCTCTCTACAGGCAAACGTCCTGCAGAAGATATGGAGGAAGAGCAGGCATTCAAAAGATCTCGGAACGCAGATGAAATGGTTGAATTACGCATCCTGCTTCAGAGCAAAGTATGCTTTTTCGTTTTTACTGGTTTTGCTTATAGGATTGCTCAAGACGGTGACAAGGTGTATGTTGAGATATATGTTTAGAAAGAATATGTACTTTATTTAATATGAGATAACTTATTAGGAATAATTTTAAGTGTGCATGAATGGTAGTAAAAGTATATTGCGATGGAATTCTCTTTGGTGCTTTTAAAGGTTAAGTCCCTAAGGATCAATACAGCTATTTTTAAAAGATGTACATGCTGAAAAAATAGAGCAATAGAAATTATAAAATGTTTTTATCTTTGAGTGGAAGGTTGTTATTTTGAGGGGAATGACACTGTATTAGTCTTTGTAAGAAGCAGTTCAAAGAATGATCAGCTAGTGATTGTAAATTAAATATGAGAGGCAAGATGAGAGCCTTCCTTAGGATGTTAGTAACTCTCCCGAATAGATCTACTAAAGTTGTTCAAATATATCAACAGGAAGAAATGTGGGAGTAACGCTTCAGGGGTTGCAACAGTTTCATTGACAAGCGTTAATAGTTACAGTAAAGTTGCTATGTATTAATTTCCTCTGGTGTTTCCAGTTGATTAGTACTTTCTGAAGTATCTCAGTATTTTGTGTTGGCATGGGGGAATGTTACTGTAACTCTGCGTGACATTTCTGACCAATAAGTCAAGTTACATGGGGTATCGCGACATTTTTTGCATGCTGTTAGCGTAATATATGATCTGTGTACGTAAAGCAATACTTTTGCTTGTAATCCTTGAGATGACCTGGTAAAAAATACAGTTTTGCAGTTACTCTTTGTGGCTATCTATCTGCCATTTTATTCCTGTTGATGTTGGAAACTTGGAAGTTAGTGGCTGTTAACATTGGCTTTAACCTTTTTCATGATATACTGCTCTGAGAAGTCAGTTCAGCTACAGAGGCATAAACTGAAATTAGCACTTGAAATTATCAATAAATGTTTGGAGTGTAAACATGGAATTTGCAAACATAGTCCTTAAAAAAAAATTAAGGAAAAAAATAGTTGATCAAATAAATTAGGGAAATCATTGACCTACATTACATTCATTCAGTGTATTTTTTTGAGAGCTACAGTCTATGAGATTTCTTTAACATAAGCAGAATTGCCTGGAAACTTCCATTTGAGATTGAAGTATTAGTTGCAAAAGTGAATATCCTTCTCTTTCTTAAGTTCAGTGCTAAAAGCTATTGGTCATTTTTTCCCATGGACAAACTAGATCAGTTTGTTTCAGTTTGATTTGAACCTTTCAAAAGCAGTGCCTGCCCTGCCCCAACAATCTAGGCCAAGAGGGTAATGCAAAAATAGATTTACCATGCTTAGTCTTTTGAGTTCAAAAACAGAGTCTTGGCAGGGTTGGCATAACATAACTTCTGAAAACTATTTTCCAGAATGCTGGAGCAGTGATTGGAAAAGGTGGCAAAAATATTAAGGCACTTCGTACGGACGTGAGTATATATAAGTTTGAACTAACCTAACACCAATTCTTTCAGAGCGCTACATCAAAAGCTTGATTGCTTGCCTTTCTAGAAATGGGAACAATTCAACTCTAGACACCAATAGTCTAGTTACAAGCCATTTGTAGTGATTGTTAGAGTAGGTAACTTAGTTCTTCAATTTCAATTGTAATTAAAACCCAGCTTGACTTACATGGGAGGAGAGATTTATATTAAATCTCTTCGTTTTTGAGTAGGATCCTGCTAAATTACACACTTCAAGTGAGTTAACATCCTAATTAGAAATATTAACAAAACTTAAAACCCTTAATTGTACCATTTCCCATATGTGTGAATCAATTATAGTACTCATGAAACCATTGTAAGTGGCTGGCTTAACCCAGTGATAGAGGAATTCTTTTAACATCCTTTAAAAAAGCAGACAAACAAAATGGTCCATCTGTTCTTCAACAGCTTGCACATGAAGCATGAAAGCATTAATGTTAAGGTTGCTTGATTTAAATACGAGTATAGAATAGTGAAGGAACATTCTATTCTGTTACTTGGAAGCATTTTTAAATGGTCGTGACTTGCCTGTTCACATTTTACAGTGGGTTGACTCTTGTGATTAGACACATGCTCAGCATTAATGTCGTGTATTTATAAAACTTGGCAACGCTTCTTAAATTCCATTTGTTTACACTCCTGTACTTAACATCAGCTACAATTTCAACAGTTTTTTCCGATCGAGACTCTGTTCAGCACAAGATTTGGCACTATATCATTACAAATCAGTTCCAACTAAGTTCATAAACTACCGCAACTAGAATTGAGGTTTAAGTTGAAAGGGTCAGGAATCATACATATGCTCACTAACTTTGGCAGCCGTTTGTTTTTGGTTTTTTTTTTTAGGGTGTTTTTTTGTGGTGGTTTTTTTGTTTTTTTTTGTTTTTTTTTTTTTAAGTAAATCAGTACATCACCTAAGTCCACGTAATTTAGATTGTTCTGGAAAACTAACTTTCCCGATTTGCCCGAGGTTCTACTAGTTTCAATCTTGACAGGTTTTGTGTCTACCCTCATGAGCCAGCCTGCTACTGAAACATCATATGTTAAAAGTAAAAAGTAGTTTAGTCAGATCAAGTGACTCATTTTTAAGGTCCATACTGTTAAGCCACAGTCGGTGTAGCAATCCGTTATTGTGTTAGTCTTCAGAACAACTTACGCTTGTTTCATTAATTGAGAGTAATGAGTATAGTTTGTATTAAATTAAAATTTATTGCTTTTCCCCCTTTTCCCTCTCCTTGTTTTTTTGGCCATATATCTCCGTTGCCCATGTACTGGATCGACTTGCCCCTGCGTTGCCCACCATGACGTTGGCCCATCCGCCCCTGAACGCCCATGTGAAAACCCTGGTTGGCTATGCCCAAAAATGTGCTCGTTGCCAAACGGGTACCATACTTGACAACTTCCGATTGAATACCCATGCCCAATGCCAACATCCACGAACGCCAATGACCAATGCAGTACAATGCCAGTGTTTCAGTCCCAGACAGCAGTGGCCCCGAGCGGTATGTCCCAACAGTTTATGCCTCACTGCCTGATTAGAAAGAGAGAAATGTATTTTATTACCTGCCTTTGATATAATTAAATAGTATCCCCTTATAGACGGTGTATTGTTTTTTTTCAAGTTTTCTGTCTTATTTTCCCCATTAAGTCTTTTTGTCACTGAACTTTTACGTGAGTTGCCCACCCAAACGATCCACTAATTTTATTTCAATGGAAGGAGCACAGCTTCAAGTGTTGCATATTTGCTGCATTGTAAATCAAATTGTTTCAAAATAGTCTCTCGCTCTGTCTTTGTGGCCCACCTTGCTCCCTTCAACATTGCCTGTTCATAATTATTTCTGATGAAATGCTAACTCCAGTTCACTTTCCTTCACTTCTCATGTGTTTTTGTCTTTTTTTTTGTCTTGTATTTGTTTTCTTGGAGAGCCCATTAGTAATCTGATTTCTAACGGGTCTCATAACCTTACTCCAGGTACGATGTTCACCACTTACATATCCCCACTTTTTCTATGAGAAGGTGTGCCAGTTTTACCAATGTAATAGCGAGGGTATCCTAAATTAGTGGTGGCGGGGAACGTGAATATTCACTTCTACTTTCAGTTCTGTGTCAATTTCTTGCCCACTTAATCTGAGCCCTTCCAAAAGCCCATTCTGTCTTCCTTTCTCTCTCTCTGCAAGATCTACCTAATCTTAAATCTATCATGCATATATATCTTGGGCATAAACAAAGATGCATGTGTTGTAAATTGAGCAAACAGGTTTATTTTAATGGGGAATATTAATTTTAAGCTCTTCTGTGTAGTACATCTTGTTAAAATTTTGTGTATGATGATGAAAAAAATTTACTTCTACTTTTTCTTTTCCACCCGCTCCATATTGTCTGGTGTTATGGCCTCCAACAGCATCTTGAGTATAAGTGCAGATATAGAGACGATTGGAGAAATCTTGAAGAAGATTATCCCTACTTTAGAAGAGGTATGTCTCTTAGCGTTTGTTTCTTTTTAGAGGTAAAAGATAGCTTCTGAAACAAGATGGTTCTAGATGATTTGCCACTTTTTAAATACAGTAAATTAGAAAATAAAAAACAAAAGCCTTTTAAAGAAGGGTTATGGCTCTCAAACTACATGTTGGCTTTTTTTTGGTAGAGGACAGAGTCAGTCACTGATTTAATAAACTAATGTTTTGAACAGCCTCCCCCCTTTCAAAATACTTGCCTTTTGACTTGTTTCGTCCCCATTTTGAAGTAGTTGTGTTGTAACTTGTTTACTGTCTTGGCTTTGTAAGTAAAAGTGTTGCACTGCTTGATATCTTCTTAAATATTTGTAGAAAGTCATGCAATGTAATGTAATAAATAAGGAAAACTGATTTGACATCAATTTATGTTGAGGTGAGGTGCTTAAATAGTTGTGATCCTATCAAAGGAAATGTAGAATTACAATTCAGCAATAAATCAAGTCATACTATTGTGTTTGGAGAAAAAACTTAAAGCTCAAAATATTTCAGATTTTTGTGTGACTAACACTTCATTCTTTCCTTGTATAAATCTTTCTTACAGTATCAACACTACAAAGGCAGCGACTTTGACTGCGAATTAAGACTTCTCATTCACCAGAGTTTGGCAGGAGGAATTATTGGTGTCAAGGGTGCTAAAATTAAAGAACTCAGAGAGGTACTAGTTTCCTGTTCTTCTGAGATTCACTTTTTGTTCAATAAAGAACTTAGTGTTTAATTAAAATGGCAGTCATCACTCCTTCTAGAATTGCTGCATAGACTAGATTTATTCTTGTGGTTGGACATGCAAAATGGTTTAGGGTGAATGCATCTCCACAAACTCTTATGATAATTCACTAGGTGTCTGAATTTTACTGTAAAAGGGCTTTATTTTTATAATTTTTTTTAAATTCTACCTCCTAGAAGACCATTGTGGTTTTTTTTTTTTTTTTAGTGAATGAATGAGATTTTAAAAAGCTAATGGTCTCTGTGAACTTAAAACACCTGTTTTCTGTCGTTTCTTGACATTGTGTCAGAGGCAGTTTCAGATCACTTCAGGTATAAGCTGATACCTGTTTCTGTGGGTTGAGAAAGGCAAGATAACTAGACATAAGCCTAGCAACATCGCTGTCTTGCATCCAAAGCATGTTTTCTTGATAGTGAAGGTTAATACAACCTCTAAGCTCACAATGGATATGTGGTCCTTTTGCTAGTATTTAATTAAATGATGGTGTAGACGAGCCATAATTGAAAGAGGAGAAAATTGAACTTTTTTCCTCTTCATATGAAACTGTGTCAGCACAGATCTTAAAAAAACTGTAATCCTAAAATTAAACTTGTTGTGAGAACTCAGAAGTAAGCATGCACTCAAAATGGCCAGGAATTTAATTGTCTTTTGTGGTGTTTCTTAAAAATGTTTTAATGGTTTTATAAAGTTGTATAAAATACTTATATTAGACAATTTTAGAATTTTTTTTTTTTTCCAACAGAACACTCAGACCACCATTAAGCTCTTCCAAGAGTGTTGTCCGCATTCTACTGACAGAGTGGTGCTTATTGGTGGAAAACCTGATAGAGTTGTTGAATGTATCAAGATTATCTTGGATCTTATCTCTGAGGTAATGCTTATTAAATTTGTTTTGTTCTTTCATTGGCATTCATGAATGTTAGGGATCATTTGGATGAAAACCAGTATCTTTCTGTTCCTATTTTGAATTTAGTACCTCCTACTTTCCCAGTAACAAAGTGATTGACTGTTACCACCTTTTGAAACTTCCCATTTTCTAGAATTGGGGTGCACCTTATGGGGGAGGGAAGCAATTTTTGGTACTAGTGGGCCATTATTCATGCTTTACATGTCATTAAGATGCAAAAATTGAAGAGGAAGGGACACAAAATGTATTCACCGCTGCTAAGTAACAGCAGTTTCTGTATCATAGTTAAGTTCACAAGAAACACATCACCATCTCCTCCTTTCTTAGCAGCATTGTGAAATCAAGAACCTGTTCCAAATGCATAAATTCATATTTATAGATTTAATATATTAATTTAATTAAATATGCCAATTGTAATAGTCCTAACTGGGTTGGGGGGGATTGTTTTTTTGTTTGTTTGTTTTAGTCTCCGATTAAAGGACGGGCCCAGCCTTATGATCCCAACTTCTATGATGAAACATATGACTATGGTGGCTTCACAATGATGTTTGATGATAGAAGAGGACGTCCAGTGGGCTTTCCGATGCGTGGAAGAGGAGGTTTTGATCGAATGCCCCCTGGTCGTGGCGGACGACCTATGCCTCCGTCAAGAAGAGATTATGATGATATGAGCCCTCGCAGAGGACCTCCACCACCTCCACCAGGTCGTGGTGGGAGAGGTGGCAGCAGAGCTCGTAATCTCCCTCTTCCTCCTCCACCACCTCCTCGTGGCGGGTGAGTTGTAGCATAAACACATTATACAAAATTCAATGTTGTGTACAATCTCCTGAATCATGTTCATCTTCCCAGTGGTTTTTTTTCCATGCTTCCTTGTTGTTAGTGGTTATGCAGGATTGACTGTGTATTGGACCAGAGTATTTTGAAAAGTACTGGGATTTAGTTATTTGCTGCACTGTAGTAATCCACCAGGCCTCTAGCCAGTAGTTCTAAAACTTTAATGTCATTCAGTACTTGGCTAGAGTAGTTTGAAATTAAGTTGTGCATGAACCACAAATGTGAAAAATTAAATTAGAATAGGTAAACTAGTTTATAACGCAACTCACGTGCTGCTGCTTTTTTTCGTTTTAGAGATATTATGTCCTATGACCGAAGGGGCAGACCAGGAGACCGTTACGATGGCATGGTACGAGTTTAAAATTTGCCTTGTTCTGTTTTGTAAGCACAGTTAGCGTGCTGACTGCCTGAAGATACTGTTACTGAACGCATGCACATAAGTGTGGGACATGCGTGGTTCTGATGATACAACCAAAACGTTTTGTCCATACAAATGGTCTGTCCTGTGGAGGAATGTTTTGGGTGTAAGTGGTATCTGAGACATGATTGGTTTTCTTCCACTTTTCCCTGCCATCAGAAATGATACAGAAAGTTTTACTGTGCTGTACCCTGCAAGTTTTCTTGCACTGATGGTCTTTTAGATTTTTTTTTTAATCAGGATGACAGAAATAGGAATTGGTAGGCTTTTCGGATAAAGAAAACATGTCAGAACAATGTTCTCTGAAATTCTTTGATTCATACAAGCGTTCTTAACGCTAATGTTGGAAAACACAAGTATAGATCTAATAATACAGATTATAGAGCAGTATCTATGAAGAGCTGTAGTTGATCTGGAAGGTGATTGCTCTTTTGAATCAATTCTTGTCTATTTGCTGGTTTCTGTGTTTGTAGATCTGTAATTCCAAATATTTTGGAGCTAGGGCCACTGCTAAGTTGGATCCTAAATTAAATTGGGTACATTCAACCATATTAATGCTAATACTTGCTGAGGAAAAAGGTGTCTCATAGTATATAGAACCTTAAAAAAAGGCTTAGAGATACTCTTCCATGTTGTATTCTGAAATGCGACTTCCCAGCAGTCATCTGCTGTTGTACTAGATTCCTCTTTCCTGGGAATAGAAATCATATGTGTCTGGGAGGTAAATCTCTATAGTGACAATCTTCTTTTCTCTTCTGGCTTTGGTTTGGTACCTTCTTTAAGATGATGGGTGAGACAGGATATGTGGTTTTTTTCCTGCCCTTCTCTGGGTATCTGGGTGAGCACAGTCTTACTTAGCTTGACTCTTGGGCAGTAGTGTCTTCTATTTTTATTCCATTCCAGCTAGAATAGAAAATCTGTTTTGACTTCCATTTAGCCTGACTTTTCTCAGATTGACCTTTGCTTTCTTGACGTGAGTTTCTACAAGTAAGTGGAGTCATCTCCGTTCATTTTTTCTTGTTCTGAAAAGCAATTTTATTTCCTCTTCACAGTCAAGCTGCTCATGGCTTTGGCTCCTTTATGACCAAGTATCATAGCCTGCTTAAAGTAAGAACTGCTTCCCAACAAAGACTGTATTTAATTTCTAGTTTTCATTAACCATGATCCTAGTATCTTAAATTGTGTAAGCAGATAGGAAGTCTTCATGTGGATTGGGAGGCTGGAGCTGGAAATGTCATGCCAGAAAGCGTGTGCTACCCTTTGTTTCACATACAAACCATTCTCAAAACATTTAAACTAGAGTAAACCAATGTCATTGTGGTTTGTGAACTAAGTAATGCATGGGAAAGGCTGCTCTTAGCCTTTTTGCCAGTTTTCTTTTCCACTAAAGGCAGAAAGATTGAGTAGTTCAGGACCTTTAAAACTGGGTACTGAATTGTGAATTTTCTGGAATTCCAAAGATGTGACAGTATTGACAGCCTTGTAAATGCTGAAATGGGAAAAATCCATTTAGATTTTAAAAGATAGGTTAATTCCCCTTGTCCATGCAGAGTCATCCACTTAAGAAGATACTGGTCTGTTTGCTTGGCCTACAGTTGTATTTTAATTATGCACTGCTGTTGAAAGAGTTTGTTTGGTTTATAATCTCTGTTCTGAAGCTTTTTCCTGAAGGACAGACTTGTATTGTTTCTGTGTTACCAGAGCTATATATTTCAGTGCGTAACTACTCCAAATCAAATGCCTCTGTACCATAAGGGCTATTCTGACAGTTGAAAAAACCTGAATGTATTTCCAGTATTTCTTTTTTAACACCTTCATCCTCAGAGGTCTTTCAGATACATAATGCAAACAGATACCAGTGGGAGGGGTGGAAAATAAAGTAGACAAGCATATAAAGTCATTTTACCCCCTCACTTCTTTTTTGATCAACTGATCAGGCACTAAAATTTTAAAATCTGAGTTAATAGAGACTTAAACTAGAACGTCTCCTGTTAAGTGGACTGTCTCGTCACAGACTTCTGTGAGTGTCTTCAGACTTCTAATGCATTTTTGCTCCTTCAGATGCTTCCTAATTCTTGATTTTTTTTAACATATATGTATGTGTACGTACACGTGTCTAGACATACAAACACTTGAATAAAGGCACATGCACTTAAAAAAATAAAAAACGTTCTTTGTGTTTAAGAGATGTGACATTAACAAGCATGTAAAAAAATAAGTAAAGGAAAAATGTATGACAGCTCTTCTATTTATCCTTGCAGATGCTCTAAGAAAGTAACAAAATTTCACTCTCCTGGGTCACTGTTAAAAAACAGAAAATTATTATAAAAGAATTTGACATCAGTTAGGACTGCACACATTTTCTTTCATCAGATGTAAAAGTTAAGCTCTTTGCCTTACCCTGGCAGTGTGTCATCTGGTTTCTGGTGTAGTACCAGTAGTCACTAGCACAGTTGAGTCTATAGGATAGAATATTTTGTTACGTATGTTAGGATGCGGTCTTTGAGAAACTCATTTTAGGGTGCACAAATGAACATCAATTGCTGAAATTCTAGAATTCTGAAAGAAAGCAATGCTGTGTATCACGTTTTAAAAACACAATTAAACTTCTAATATAGTTAGGCAGCAGTAGATTGTTAGTCTAGTTGTTGGCTATATGAGGTTATATGGAAGTGAATAGGTAGAACATGAGAGCAGTGTCCTTCCTGCTTGACCTGCTGTTGGCATAGAGATAATCACTGACAATTACGTGTTTCAGTCTTACTAAACCTTCATTTTGTAACACATGGCAGAAAGAAAAGATTTTTATAAAGCATGACAGAAATAAAAAATTTTGTTTATAATAGCACTTAAAGGTGTTCTGAAAGAAAAAAAGCTTGTTCAGGCTTTGCTCTGCCATTAGCTGTCTGACCTTTGTTAGATGAAAAATCTGTTTACACCACAGAAAAATGGGAAAAAGTGAGGTGACCACTTACAGTTCCCTCAGAGTGGAATTAAAAGGAAGAAAGTCTTGAAAGTCACATACCTTTAAGTCTTTGTTGTAGTGTAAATGTTTCTGTGTACTAGTATGTATGGTATTTGCTTGCCAAGTTACCTATAAATCTGCATGACATGGACTTAATTTAGATTTCTTTCCTCTCTTCGTCCTGTTATGTTGTGTCTGGAAGATGATGCAGTGTCATGTGGATGCTTGTGACGACATGCAGCCACCAGAGTTGGTGAGTGTGCTCAACCGTTTTTTGAAAACTGCTTTATTGAACAGGTTAAGTGCTAACAGGAATTTCTTGATCATGAGTGTAGTCAGTGGCACCTCACACCTATTGAAAACCACAAAGCTGTCCTTCTGAGTCAGAATTTATTGGCAGTTTGTGTTAGCAGTGTGTCCTGTGCAGGCAGGTAATGGTAATAGAAACGTGGAAGTATGCAGCAGCACAGGCGAGAGAGAGGAGCTTTCCTGTACCTCTTTTTACCTCTTTTACACCCCATTTTTGTGTTGTAAATAGTATCTGTCTCCCCAACTGATGCATTGTAGATGCATGCATTTAAGATACATGTTTTGTATTAACTTCATAATGTTGTGTTTTCTCATATTTCAAACAGCAGATATTAAAAGTAGCTTTTTACATATATTTGTGGATAAACTATTATGCTTCACTTATCAATGTATTTGAAAATATGCAATTTGATTGGATAGGTTTTGAGAAGGGAAGTTATGGGGTTCGTCAGGTGTTCATACTGTCTAGAAGATGGCAAAGTGCTGCCGAATATTAAACATCCATTCTTGCCTTACTTAAACACAGTAAATGTAATTGCTTAAATTGTGTGCTGTTAGGTTCGTTTGCTGTCCTGTAGTCTGAGGAGGCAGAAGTGATCAAGGAAAGGATTGTTCTTTAAAACAGATTAGCCCAAAAAGGGGTCCTGTGGCAAGTACCAACAGGAATATGTCTATGTGTATGCAGTATGCTGCTCTGATTGGCCTCTGAATTGTCTTAAGCAGAGTCATTCATTCTCTTGAATTTTGGACTCCACTACAAGCTCTATTAGGTTGTATTACAATCTGTATTGCTAAGTAACGTGATTACACAATATAGGTTGCTTAGAGAGACAGGATAAGCTCATTTCTTTGGTCTGAGTAGCTTCCATTTTCATCTTCTAAAAAGACAGCAGGTAAATAGTATTTGGGGAGAAGTTACTGCATTACAACTTCTGCAAACAAGTAGCTGTGGTTAGTTGAACTTGGCTGGCTGCCAAGTGCCCGCCCAGCTGCTGTCTTCAGCCCCCCTCCTCAGCAGGATGCAAGGACAAAGTAACATAGAAAAGCTTGTGGCTCAAGATAAAGACAGGGAGATCACTTGCTAATTACTGTCATAGGCAAACAGAGTGGACTTGAAGAAGATTAATTCATTGCCACTTAAAAATAGAGTAGCATGGTGAGAAACAAAGAGGAAACCTAAAAACGCCTTTCCCCCACCCTTCACTTCTTTGCATTTCAACTTCACTCCTTCATTCCCTACTTTTCTACTTCTCTGCCATGAGTGGTGCAGGGGGGATGGGGAATGGCGGGTTGCAGTCCATTCATCACACTTTGTTCCTTCCTCTTCATGCTGTTCCTCTGCTCCAGTGTGGGGTCCTTCCCATGGAATACAGTTGTTCACAAACTGCTTAAATGTGGGTATTTCCAATGGACTTCAGTTCTTCAAGAACTGTCCAGCCTGGGTCCTCTTCATGGAGTACAGTCCTTCAGGAAGAGACTGTTCCAGTGTGGTTCCCCCACAGGCCACAGGTCCTGCCAGGTGCAGGCTGGGGCTCTCCACAGGCTGCAGCTTCCTTCAGGGCGTATCTACTTGCTCCCACCATAGGATCCTCTGTGGGCTTCATGTGGCTATCTGCTTCAGTGTGGTCCTGTGCATGGGCTGCAGGAGACTCTCTGTTCCAGCTCCTGGAGGACCTTTTCCCCCTCCTTCTTCACTGTGGTGTCTGCAGGGTTGTTTCTCTCACTTTTTCCCCCCTTGCTCATCTCTCACAACTGGTGCACACTGGGGTTTTTTTATGCTTTCTTAAATGTTATCAACAAGGTGCCACCAGCTTTGCTGATGGCCTCGGCTTTAGGCAGCAGTGGGTCCATTTTGGTGTTGGCTAGAACTGACTGGCTTTGTCTGGCACAGGGGGAGCCCCTGGCCTCGTTTCACAGAGGCCACTCTGGCAGTCTCCCAGAAGTTGAATTCTGGAGAACTGTGCATATTTATTCTCTGTTTCTATAGGAAAGTATAAAAATGGGGTCCTGTGCACGTAGAAGGCATTGGATGGTCTACAAAGGCAAATACTGGTCTACAAAGCCTAAAAATAAAAAGGGGCCAAGAGTGTTCCTTGCAGTGATTTGGATTTGGTATATGGTGGTTTTGGCAGAACAGAAGTAACTCATGTCATGATTATCTGTTCTAAAATAGAAAGTATTGCAGCATAGTCTGAATTGAGAGACAAGTTATAGAGCTGTTCTTAAGAGCTTTGGTTTTTTTTTCTGGAAGACATAGATGAAGTAGGAAGATTCACAGTCACGGCATGAACTTTTTGTCCCAAAACTGAAGACTTGAGTCTCTCTTGAGCTGTATTGGTAGTGTTAATAAGGTTGTACTCTCATCTTCTCATTTGAATGTTAGTTTAGTCCAAGGGTCAGGAGTATGTCGGCATCAAGAGTGGTCTACCAGCAGCTGAATTGGTGAGACTGCTTGGTAAATGGCTCCTTTATGTCATTTTACGCCTTAACTCTGAGAGGTTTTGACAGGGCAGGATAAGATGTTAATGAGATTTCCCCCACCCACCCCTTTTGTTTGTGGTCTGGCCTCTTCGCCTCAGTCTGCCTTTGATGGCACAACACTGTTGTATTTATACTAAGGTTGAGGACTGAGATTTTTGCATAAAACAGGCTCAAAGTTAACAATATGATACTTAAGATGAAAAGATGTTAATGACGCATGGCTATTCTAAGGTTTTTTTCTTTCTCTTACAGTTTGAGGGTGGCTCTGGATATGGTAAGTGTTTATATAAAACCTTCTTATGTACTTTATTATGTACTTACCGAAGGGCTTGATGCATACGTTTAAATCAGACTATTCTTACGCAGGGGGGCGCGGTTCATATGGAGATCTTGGTGGACCCATCATCACAACACAAGTAACAATTCCCAAAGATGTAAGTAAAGTTAACTTGCTTTCAACTTGTGTTTGCTCTTAAAAAAACAAACAAACAAAAAAACAAAAAAACACAAAAAAAAAAAACTCACAGCTTTTTCTCAGACCGTGTAAGTAAATCAGAAGTATTTAGGATGCTTGATAAGTACTTGTAATATAAAACAAGTGTTTCTAAATCACCAAAATTTTATTCTTTGAATGTTTGTTTTGTGTCTTCACTTCAGAGACTCGTTGAACAGTTTTACTGATTATTAATATTCAGTAGTAGAGATGGCCGGTGTATCTAGTTTTTTGCAAATGAGCAGCTGGTTCTCCCAGTTTTATCCCACCTGTGTTTATACAATTAATGTTGCAGGGGATGTTTTGAGGCTGTAAGGAAGTAAGCTTCCATTGCAACTCTTAAAACTAAACTTGTGGCAGCTACTCAAACACTGCTATGATTTTTGTAACTCTTTTTTTAGAGAGAAAGTTGTATCAGGAAATGAATGCTCTGCTTTCTTCCCTAGTTGGCAGGATCTATTATTGGAAAGGGAGGCCAGAGAATCAAACAAATACGTCATGAGTCAGGAGCTTCAATCAAAATTGATGAACCATTAGAAGGCTCAGAAGATCGGATAATAACTATTACGGGAACACAGGACCAGATACAAAATGCACAGTATTTACTGCAAAACAGGCAAGTTAAAGTTTAATGTTGTCCCTTCTGTAAATTTTAAACTGACTGATGTGTACATTCTAAAGCTGCTCTTCTCTGTGATAGAAGGCAGGTTTTAAGTAACTATATGAACCTAACTTCTCCAGTGGTAGTTCTGCCTTGATTCTTTCCTGTTCTGCATTCTAATTAAAATGAAGACACCCTCAAAACTAATCTTGCTGGAAGACGCCCTAACCAAGCAGTCCTCTCATTTCTCTGGTGAAAACTGCTGCAAAAAAACTATTTGTAATAAATTACATAGAGCCTGTAGAAATAGAAGATTTCGGTGGATGTTGGTCTAGTTCTGTGTGGAAGACTAGTGATTTTGTTGTTTTTAGATAACTAAATTGACAACAAATCACAGTCTGCCATATGGCACAGACCATGCCTCTACAGGACAAGTTGAAATCGATTTGGTGCTGTTATGCAGCATTTCACACCTTGCTGACAGTACTTTGTATTTTCTGCCAAATATTAACAGCTTCAGATTTAATTTGCTTAGTTTTGCTTTATTAACATGTTGGCTGTCATAGCAGATTTTAATGTTTTAACTTGAATGTTTGGCCTTAGATTACTAATATTTAAACATGCCTAAAATACATTAATATACCTGTAATTATTAGCCATTAATCTTTCAAAATCATTTACTTAGAAATTTGTAATTTAATCTGTTCTAAGAATGTCATTGTGAATGTTGATGCAAGATGTATGGTCCATCATTCTAATATATGCTTTTTTCTTTTTCTTTTATAGTGTGAAGCAGTATGCAGATGTTGAAGGATTCTAATGCAAGATTATTTTTTCTTTTTTATAGTGTGAAGCAGTATTCTGGAAAGTTTTTCTAAGACTAGTGAAGAACTGAAGGAGTCCTGCACCCCTTTTTTTTTTATCTGCTTCTGTTTAAAAAGCCAACATTCCTCTGCTTCATAGGTGTTCTGCATTTGAGGTGTAGTGGAATCTTTGCTGTCCACCAGATGTAATGTTTTAGTTCCTTACAAATACATGGGGGGAGGGAAGGGGCGCACGAGACTAACATTGAAATTTTGAAGCAGCAGCAGAGAGAGTGAATTTTATTTTTGTTCACCATTGGTGGTAAACTGTAATGCTGTTCTGTAATTGTTGTGAACACCCTGCTTTATGTACACTGTATTTTTTTTGAAGGGAGGAGAATACTGGTAGCTCACATGTCGCTGGCATCCTTTGGAGCAGTGTGCAGAATATAATGCTCTTTTGTAAGAAACATTTTCTGATTTTTAAATAAATTTAGTGAACCTATTCTTGGTGGTCATTTTTCTTCAGCTGTATACATAAGGTAGTATCTAAAATGGATACACCCTTTTTCCCCCACATAAATGAAAGTTGCTGTTAAGTTTGCTCTTCCGCTTCTTTGTAGATGGGAGTTATGCGGGGTTTTTTGACAAATTAAAGAAACCGTGTAAAAGCAATGACTCTGCTTTGCTGTTTGGGAAAAATGCAAAAATATTCCTGCAAATGTTGTGTAAAACTTGAGATTTTTGCAAGTGTTTGGCCCTCTTTGCAGTACATATATATATTGGTGGCAGTATATAAATAAAATATTTTAAAACTTTGTGATGTCACTGAGTGAACAGTGGTGAAGTACACCTGGTTATAGACAGCTTGCTTAATGCAGATAACACTGTTAGAAATAACAGTTGCTGTACCATTACTAAATAGTTGTTTTCTGAGCTTTCATTTCTATGAGGTAGAAATTCTTACAAATTGGCAAATTGACAGTATCTAACTCTGTAACTTGTTTTTCATTGTACGCAAAACTTAAACCTTGTTTGGTTTCCCTGTTGTATGTTGAATTCCATAGGAATTCTTTGTGAGAAATATAAAAATATAAAGCCTCTGGATATCTCATGTAATACCCTGGCATTTGTATTTATAGTTTACAAGTTTTAATTTCACTTCCTGAATAAAAACAAATTTGAAAATGCAAAAGTGTATTGTGCATACGGATATGATGGGTCTGGACTAAGTGTGGATTCTTTTACTGTGTTTTGGTTTTTTTTTTCCTTGGTTGTAGAACATTTCACATTGCTTTTTTAATGGTGTGGAGTAATTCCTGTCCTAGTAAGCAGCTACTCTTAAAATTTAATGGGAAAGGCAAGGAGCTAAGGCTGACCTCCTTGGAAGAACTACAATCAGTCCTTTAAAGAGACAACGCTGCCACTTGGTTTTTGTCTGTGGGAAGGAGAGCGGCAGCTGGTTCAGCAGTAAAATGCGCCTGTAACGCTGGCGCTTGGCGGGAAAGGCTGAACCCAAGTTGGAGAAATCTGCAATCAAGGCGAAGGTTTTGGTTAAAATGCAAGTCAACTGAAACATGGGTGCCGCGTTTTTCTGTGCACCCCCAACTTGGGTGTGTGCAGAAGGGGGGGGTGGTGGGTTGACTGCATTTTTTTTTTTAATCGGGAGGGAAGCTCCACAAGTAATCAACGTGCGCGTTATTTGTTGTTTTTTTCTTCTCAATGATGCGGATCTTTTGGAAAAGTTCCTTACTAGGAAGCGGAGCGTGCGCACTGCTCCGGCTCGGCAGGGTTGTTTGGCGTTTTCTTGAGCGTAACCGCACATGCTTTTGGATGCGTCACAGGGCTTCCCGCCGGCCCAAGAGCTCCTGCGGCGCCGGGGTCAGTGCGCGTCCTCCCGCGGGTCTCCGCTCTGCCCGCCCAGCCTCGCCTCCCCTGCTGCCCCCGAAAGCCGCCCGACCCCGGCGGTGCGGGCGTGCCGGTAGCGCGCCCGGCCTTACCGCACACGCAGCTGAGACCCAGCTCCGCCGCGCGGTCTGTACCGCTGTGTGCCGGGCAGGGCTCCTCTTCGCAGGCCACCTCCCCGCGCGGGAGCGGCTGGGTGCTAGACCCCGGCCTTGAGCGGGGCGCCGGTCCCTGCGCCCGGAAGGAGGCGGGCGAGGGGCTGCGGGCCGCGTCCCCCGGGCCGTGCTTTGTGTGAGGCCGCGCGCGGCCCAGGTGCCGCCCCAGTGCGCAGGCGCGCGGGGCAGGCGGGGCGGGGCGGGAGAGGCAGCGGGGATTGCGGCGGCCTTGACGGCTGATGCTGCTGCGGAGCGAGGGGCGGCTGCGGGAGCCGGGACTGCGCCGGAGCATGGCGGCGTGAGGCGCGCTGGGCTACGGGTGGTAGGGAGGCCTGCTGCCGCGCCGTTTGCCGTCGGTGCTCCGCGGGCTAGCTGGCTCCGGGCCGGGGCGGGGGCACGATGGAGGGGCTGGCCTCGACAGCTTGCGTGTTTCCTGCCCTCAGAGAGGCGGCCGAGCATGGAGGTGTTCGTGTCCCCCCTGGAGTCAGCCAGGTTTATAGCCAGCAACAGCAAGGATGTCTTCGTGGACGAGGAGGGGGCGCGGCGCGTGGCGGAGAGTTTGTTTGACAAAGCCTCGGCGGCGGAGTTCGGGCTGGCGGGGTGGAAGCGCCTGCACGAGCTGAACCCCCGGGCCGCCGGCGAGGAGGCGGTGGGCTGGGTGTTCCTGGTGGACACCCTCAACTTCTCCTTCTGGTCCGAGCGGGAGGAGCAGAAGTACCTGGTGAAGTACAAGGGTAGAACCTACAGCGGCTACTGGTCCCTCTGCGCCGCCGTCAACAGGGCCCTTGACGACGGTTAGTGAGCGCCCAGGGAGCGGGCCTCCCGCCAGCAGCCGGGCCAGGCCTCCCACGGGGGAGCAGCCGGAGCGGGGGGGCGTTAGTAGCTGAGCCTTGAGTATAAAATCAAGGTGCTACCTTAGGAACGGGAGCCGTTTCTGCAAGCTATTGCTTGCTGCCTTGATAGATCTGTGTGTGCAGGCCGTCCCGTGGAGCTTGGGGGGGGGATAACTGGAAGCGCTTCATTAATACCTTGTATTGGAAATACGTAACTTGTGGCTCTAATTGGGTTATCTCTTTTCCATTAAAAAGACTTAAAGGAATGTCTGTAGTCAGCTGTTCGTGACTTCTGTTATTTCACGTGTGTTCTTATGATAAATTGCTTATTTCCGTGACAATGAGAAAACAAGGCTTAAACTGAGAATCCTCTGGGCTAATCTAGTACTTGTATGCCTCCAAAACCAGTATTTTAGTGCTCATTCGTGTTGCTGTCATTAGAAAAAGAACTATTTGTAGGTATAGATGGAAGTTTTAATTCATTTCCTACATATTTATTTGTAAGTTCAGGGAAGGTTTGCATTAAAATACTTTCTGTAAATGCACACCATGATGAGGAGCTAAGGGAAAGCAGGCCTGTGCTGACTATACTAACTATATACGAACTATATTTGCCAGTGTGCTATGTAAACACCACATCTTCAACGACGAAGACTAAGTGGTTAGAGAAAATTACATACAAAAAGTTAGAAAGGTTCCATGGTTGCACGCTGGAAATTGTTGTCTGTAGAAGGAAGCACTGTGTGCAAACGCGTTTAGTTTTAAGCAGCTTTGCGAGTGCGATTATCGCTGAACACTCAGTTGATTTTGAGAGTTGATAGACTCTTTAGATCTTACCATATAAATGCTCTCATCTGTAGTAGGCCAGTGCATTAGGTCTTCAGATATGTTATGATAGCCTAAACATCTTGGTTTTACTTTTCTGAAGGAATACCTATTACCAGTGCATCGTATTTTGCCACCATGACGCTTGACCAAGTTAGACATGTATTTCGCTCTGATACAGAAGTGCCTATACCTTTGATTGAAGAAAGACATCGAGTGCTGAATGAAAGCGGAACAGTTCTGTTAGAGAAGTTTGGAGGCTCTTTCCTGACCTGTGTTAAAATGAGTGAGAAAAGTGCTCAGAAACTACTACGTCTAGTACTGGAAAATTTTCCTTCTTACAGAGATGAAGCTGTATTTGAGGTAAGCTCGTTCTAACATTGAATTTTTTATAGTAAGAATTTACTCCTTACTGACTGTGGCTTTAAAAGTTAGCTCTTAGGTTGTCTATGTAAATTTTTCTGAGAGGATAGTCAGTTCAGAATTGATCTCATATTCGTGAGTTGTTGGGAGTTTTTAATCCAGGGAGTGGAAGATGAACAAAAACGTTCCTGTGGAACTCAGTGTATTCAAAAGTAAAATTCAAGGGAAATAAGAAGGAGAATTACTATTATTTTAATATTTTTGACTCAAATCAGTAAAGATATTCGTCTGTATAATGAAAGGAAAGTCAGACTATGAAACAGTTGATCTTAATTTTGTAAATTGCTATGAGTCATACAGATAGGGAAGAAGGTTTTTTAGATAGTAGTCTTGGACCACAGTATAATTATTTGTTAAGCTGGGGTAAAATTATTGGATTTAATTTCTCTATCAGTATAAACTTCTGAAAACAAAATCACACAAAGGATCTTGACTTTCTTAAGTCCTTAACTAATCAGGAATGTGTTTCTAATGGCAAGAGTCACCTTTTTCCACAGAGGAGAGCCATTTTTTTTTCATATGCTGTCTCTGTCTTCATAACTTTGTAATTTATTTTGATACACTCCAAGTTCCCAATTAGATCATGGCTACTTTGTACTCCTGACAAATGCATAATATTTGAGATAATTTCTGCCTGAAAAATCAGAATCTTTTTTCCCTTTTTTTTTTCTCGAATTGCTACTAACCACCATCCCCTCCATCACTCTTTCTTCTTTTACCTTGAGGATCTCTGCAGCTAATGAAGGAAATGAAACTGGTAGAATTGTAAAAATGACAGCTACTGGGAACCCACACTATAGCTGTTGTTGATTTAACAGCCGTTGCACGAATTACTACAGACCAGAATTAACCCATACGATTGGCAGGGTTGACAATATACTGAAGCTTTTTGGAGCCATTTTCCTGAAAGGAAGTGATGGGAAGTAAACAGAGACTATCTAGTATTTTCTGTGTCTCTGGTTTTGCCTGTATAGGCATGATCTTCATTTAGCATCAGTGACATACATAGCTGCTCCTGTGCTCAGTTCCATCTGCAGTAGTGTTCAGCTGTTACATCATTATGTCCAAAAGACTTTATTCTAGTGATGGCGCAACCTAAACTAATAGTCAGTGCAGTCTTTTCAAGGTAACTTCCTGGGATACCAGTCACTGGAGCTTTGAACCTATTGCATTTATCACTTCAATCTGTCCTTCAGTAGGTGGCATGATTTTGTTTTCCCTTGTCTCCTGCTATGAAGTAAGATATGTTTACATGAAAAATCAGAGGTTCTTTCTAACGGATCTTTGAAGCTACTCATTTAATTTATTGGGTTTTTTTACATATAAAGTAGTTTTTTTACTATTTTTATGTTCAGAAAGGAAATATTTTCCAAGTAAAGTGATAAATAGAGTATTTTCTTGTCTTTATAGTGACTGTATTCATTGACATAATGTCTTTCATGAGATGATGCTGAGTGCTTTATAAAGCAAGCCTCCCTAAAAGCAGACTAGAGAAGGGAAAGATGTTCCAAAAATGATCCCAGACCATAAGCACTGACATAGTAGTAAAGCCTGTTGCACGAATATGGAAGCTGTTTTTCTGCTTTCACTAAGCAAGACGTGTATTTTGAAGGTGGGTGAAATAATCTAGACCAAGTTTACACCCTACTTGTTTAAAAAAAAAAAAAACAAACCAGTGTTAGCATCTAATGCGAAGTGATATGGATCACAATATCGACATCATTTCTATCGCAGCAGGTTGAGCTCTCACAAGTAAGACATTGCCTTCAATAAAAGTTTAGGAGAGAACTGAAAAGATGGTGAGATATCCAATAGCAAACCAGTGTTTTTCAGTAACTCTCCATAACAGAAATATATATGATTATAAAGTAAATTCTACAGTGGAATCATACTATCACAGACTACTACAGCTCTCCTACATACTGACCTTTGATGGGAACTTCTAAAATTAACACAATTCTTTGGCTATATGTTTTTCCAAACACATACACAAAATATTTTTTTTCATAATTACACTGAATCTAATTATAGAAGTTGCCAATGTTATTTTGCTTCTAAAAAGCGAATTGCAAACCAAAACTGAAATCCCAGAAACCTTTTTGCCCTTGGGTAGATAGTTCATATTTAGATGCTGTGCTGAATTTGAATCCTGACAGAAGTTTAAATATTAGACTATGTTATGCTCACATATCAGGGTTTTCACATGCTGACATAGACGCAGTGGGGTCCTTTCTGAGCTTCTGGTCATGGACTTTGCGTGTATTTGTCTTTTATTTCCCATCTTCTGTGACCGAGGTTGTAAAATTCTTATGATCCTCCAATTCTTTGCTTTTTTTTACTAGCTGTGCTATCACATTTTGCTCTTTGCAAACACAATACACCTTCTTTCTTTTAATATCAGTAGGTCATAATTAGTTATGCCTATTGATACTGGCTCATTGTAGTGGAGAGGAGACACAAGTATCCCTATATGTGGTAGCTTTTCCTGGAAAGTGAGGGTGTTGCAGGAAAAACAGAAGTGTAGTTTTATTGCCATCTGGTGAAATATTCCATTTTTGGACACATGATACTATCTTTGAGACACAGTATCATCCACCTAATGCTTTCCTTGCTTTCTTTTGAAAAGATGGTGGGAAAATTTACTAGAAATGCTTAATAGTCTCTTCCGTATTGATAATTTTACGTAAACTTCAGAACCTCTGTGCAGCATAAAAATTAACAATAATTGAAACAATGAAATTATAAATTCATCTGCTCAATTACAAGTCCCAGTGGTTTTATTCCAAATTGAACTGCGGCATGAGATGAAAAGTTCCATTTGAATTCTCCCTTCCTCTGCTCTTGCAAAATGGTGTGGTGCTGAACAGGATCAGTTCTTTACTATATTGGAAAAATCTTAATGGTGTAAGAGCCATGTCCTTGGTTTCCATTAGCTTTGGGGCAGTCGGAGCTATGATAGGATTTGGTCTATAAATTATTTACTTCCTGTTGTGGTGTTTCAAGCGCTATTTTACTATTTAACGTTCAAAATTGTGTATGTTTTCTAGAAGTAAGTTTGTGTATCTGTGTCAAGTGAAGAACGAAGCACAGGGAAAGGAGGAGTTTTCAGGATGTTTGCAGTTGTTCGGTGAAATGGAGCTGGACGTCTTGTTCTCTGTTTTTGGAGAAGAGCATTT
Organism: Nyctibius grandis; assembly: GCF_013368605.1. Classification (NCBI taxonomy): domain Eukaryota; kingdom Metazoa; phylum Chordata; class Aves; order Nyctibiiformes; family Nyctibiidae; genus Nyctibius; species Nyctibius grandis. The sequence continues at coordinate 46,552,940 of NC_090695.1, read as the reverse complement.
AGTGACAAAAATAGCTTTGCTTTCAGGAATAGTAGCATCTTGGCAATAAAGTAAAATAAAATTAGCTTAAAAAAATACCTGGATTGGCACCAGCAAAAAAGTTCATGACAAAAATAGAACCGTGCATAGTACCTAAGAAAATGTTTTTATTTGTGAATACACCTTCTATGGGATTTAATTTTCCTCTCTCCTCTTTAACTAACAAGATACAGTACACAACACAGGAGCATCCATTAAAGTTTTCCATAGAATTTTATTTCCTTAACATTACAGATAAATTAATTAAGGAAATGTTTTAATTGTCTAATCCAATACATGCCTTTTACAATTCTCTCCTCGAAATAAAAGGTTGGATGAACTCTAGGGTTTCTGAAAGAATTAATGTTTGCTGGACTCCAACTACAGTGTTTGCCAAGTGGAAGTAAACCAACATGAATGTGTTCTGAGATCCATGCAGAATCTAAACGATTTTTATTCCACTGCAGTGACTTCTACTATGTTTTTCTTTTATTTCAATTTATTTATGAGCATTCCATACAATACTTGTTTGTGGTTTGGTATTGTTTAGATTTAGGTGTTTGAGTGTTGCACTTTTATTCTGTTTTAGTTAACTAATATGTTAATTTAACCAAATGATAATTTATGTTGCATAGGACAATGTAACTCTTACATGTCTCTCTACATGTCATTTACTGTATTTATTGATGTTTCTGCACTTAAATAATTCATAAATTTCTTTCATCAGAAAAAAAAGGTGTCTTTCTACAAACGGGCACAAATACTTGTGGCTGATACATGGAGTGTATTAGAAGGCAAAGGAGACGGCTCTTTTTACGACATTTCCAGTCTGACTATATTTGCTGACTACAGAATTCCTCAAGTTCTTGTTCACTTAAAAGCCATGAAGTATTCTGAAGGACTAATGAAGAAACTACGGGAAGGTTTGTTCCTCCTTTACTAATATCAAGTAATCCCACCTCTTGACTTTGTAGACTAAAGCTACTTTTAAAATTTAATGTTTTGTCCATGTAAGGGTTATGTGTATTTTTTTTTCTTCAGGGAACAGGGACTTCTTATGTAGTGATGAGGTAACAGGAAGGAACTTATTCTCTAACAATTATCTTGAATGAGATCTTAAGGTTACGTTTTTATAAAGATTTAACTGTTCCTTAGATTAAACATTGATAGGGAAGGATTAAGGAGACTCTAAGGCGGTTGATCTCCGAGTTTCTGAAGGGCTGCTGTTGTCAAAAACACTTTTCAGGATGAGTATAGTTGTGATTTTTGAGGTTTAGATAAAAGAAGCAACGATTTCTTCATTAGTTCAAAGGTGATGTAAAAGCATGGGGATTCCTCTTTATCTGTACTGAACTGCCAGTAGCAAGCAAAGTAATACTATAAGCATCCATTAAAAAGAAAGGTTGCTTTAAATGAAGTTAATTTCACAAGACTAGGGTCTCGTTTTTAAGCATGGTTCCATCTTCCAGCACTTATTAACTATGAACTTCAGTAAATAAAAACATAAACCAATCCCTTTTCCTCTGTAAAAATAACTATTTTGAGATAGGACTGCTATTATGCAATTTTAAAATTACGCAGCAAGATAAACTATTAATGCAGTAGTCCATGGGTCTTAATAGAATGGCCATGTATATATGTGTGTGTATGTGTATATATATATATATGTATTAAACAGATCACGTAGACAATTTATCTTCTCCATTAATCCTAATAAGGACATTCCCATCCTAGTCATTCAAACAAATGGGTCCCTTTATATTTTTATATATGTAGTGTTTTGGTTTTATTTTTTAAATTTTTAAGTCTTAGTGTGATCCTGGCAGAAAATATACCGTCTCGGATTTATGTTTGACTGTACTTTTTGTCTCCACAAGCAAAGAAATAGTCATGTAATGTGCACTATAACCCAAATGCTTGTTCTTTCCTTAAACCACTCTTTTAGAATACAGGATGTTGTTTTAATTGAATGGGAGGTAAACTTACAAGGGCATATGGTAAAATTAAAGCAGTCTTTAGAAAATGTGTGGCAACATCATTAGCACTCGTAGTGTAAGTCGTGAAAAGTCTGGAGTCCTAGGATGGAATAAATGTTGAGAGGAAATAAAAAGCAAATTCAGGCCAACCTGGGGCTTCTTCTGCCTCTGGGACATAATTGGATTGCTGTCTCTCATGTCCTGCAGGAACAACCTTCCAGTCTGGAGATAAAGAGGAGGTGGAGATCCGTGGCTGTTCTATTTGGTGTTGTGCATTGATTTGTAAGCACCTGCTGGAGCTCTATGAGAAGACGGGTCAGGACATGCGTGAAAAGATCAATGCGGTTTTACTGGATTATTACCTTTGGGACTATGCCAGGGATCACAGGGAAGAGATGAAAGATACGCCGTTTCACCGAGTGCGGTGTATATACTACTAAGTCCCGTCAGATAGCTGTTGTGTTGATGCGTTGTCTGTTGAATTGCGATTATTCTTTTCATATGGTTGCTTGTCATGGGCTAATTGGGAGCTGGCTAAATCAAATTTTTATTTTCTGATGATGTATTAACAACTTGCTTTTTTCTCTCTGAATCTTTCACTCGCCGTGACTGGAATTAATCGCGTAAGCTTTGCTGGGCAATCCACGTTAATTCAGGGTTTATTACTCCTGCTTTAAGTTATGTATTTGCGTACGTGCGTGTATTTGCACACGTAGGTGTGTGTACGGACCCGCCTGTGTGTACCGGCCCCCCAGGCCGCCGCGTCATGCTGGCAGGTGCCTTGTCACACCCCAGCGCTCGCCCCTCGCCTCACGGCCGCGCGTGACACGGCCTGAACTAGAGCATTCATTGAATAAACAGTGCCGCGACACAAACCACACGGAGCGGATCTGCGTTCTCGTTGGGGTGGGCACGGCGGGAGCGAACCCGGGTGGGGGGGGGCTCCATCCGCGCCGCGGGGAAGCGCTCGCCGTGGCGGGGCGGCGGTGTGCAGCTGCCTGCGGGCCCGCCCTGCCTCGGGGGCGGCCGCCGGACGTTACCGCCGTTGCCTTTCGAGGCGTTACCGCCGTTGCCTAGCGAGGCGCCGTAAACAACGGGGAGAGGCTGGTGGCCGCCGCTGCCCTGGCTGGCTCCGCCGCGGCCTGCCGCCCTCCCTGCAGCGCACCTCCGCCCGGGCCCGGAGGACGGCTTGGCGGGCAGCGCCGGAGCGGTAGCGGGGCTCCGCGGCCCCTCCAGCCCGGGCGCCTGGATTCCGCGGCCCCGGGCGGCGCCCGAGGCCCACGCGTGACCCAGTTCCCGGCTCCTCTCAGGTTTGGAGTAAAAGGTGCACTTCGAGACACGGCAAACATGGGAAATGTACCGGCTTGCTCTCAAAATACCCCTGCCAGCAAAAAGCCTTCCCGTGTGCTCGCTCCTGCTTGCTGGCAGCCGAGAGCGTGTGGTGTGTCGACACCACAGTGTTTCTGTGGCTTTGGCATACACCTGTTTCATATTCCTGCATTCTTTTATGAAATAGTCAATAGGATTTCCCTCTCTTCCCCCCCGCACCGTGACTTGGTTTAATTTTTTTTTTAAAGATAATTTTAAAAGAGAGGAGGGAATGTCAGCACGTTAAAGCAGTACTTGCTGAGGGATAAAAATAATGCACCTGGATAAATAAAACCAGAAATTGATCAAAATGTGTTTTGGCTCTGTAGTTAGTTAGTTTATCTAGCTGTTTCTGATCGCCCTGTCCTTTATGATACCAGTCTGATTTCAGTCTCATGCTTTGCTTATTTGTTTTACTTCTGCTCAGTTAATAAAATGGGGCTTTTTTCAACTTCATATAGTTTCTCAACTCTGGATGGCCAAGTTCTCAAACTAAATGGAATAAAATGAAATACAAAAACTCTTCTCTTTGCAACCACAAGACAACTGTTTGTTTTCAACAAAGCTGAATTTTGGGGGCTTAGCTGATGAGTTTTGCCAGTTTGGTGATACAGCTTTCTAAAAGGCAATGTGTGGGAGTTTAGCAAGCAGAAAGATCAGCAAATTTTCCCTTGCACTGCAAACATTCCTAGAATTAGCAAAAAAAAAAAAAAAAAAAAAAAAAAAATGTTTGGGATCCAGCGGCACTTGGTACCTGAGAGGATTTTTGAATGTTCATGGAAGACAGCTGTAAAGAAAGGCTGTTTCTTGATATTTACAGTTGTGCTACTGTACAGTGCTTATAAGAATGAATATGCAGGGAGCAGTATAAGGAACCATGGTTGCTAAAATATATAATTTATAAAAAATAATTACATGTGTGGTTAAACATGCAGATTAAAACCAGAGGTATGCTTTATGTATAGTAATTAGATGCATTTAAAGTCACACCTCCTTTGTAGGCAACGCAACTGCTTTCTCTGTCCTTGCCGAGTTACAAATGCCTGGTGCTTCGTAAGTTGAAGAGGGTTTTAAAGCACGTGTGTGTACATACATAAAACTTTGGAGAAAAAGGTTTTGTTTGACTGATTTATGTTGCCTATGCAGCATGAATGCAGGAGTAAGAAAATGAGAGGATTCACTGTAAGCATATGCTTTATCAACAGAGTCTATTAACAAGCTCTTACGGTATTGCTGCTTCATATGGCTGCGTTACGTTCAAATAGAAAATGAGGCAACTTTCAGATATAAGGTGAAGTCTGCTAGCTTGGAAATTAATAGAGGCAAAATTAGTTTATAATTGATTTAACAGTTATTAATATAGCTGCTTTTATATCAGGTACTTTTCTATAGTGTAATGGTGCTTATATATTCTTTAAGAAGTGCCAACTTTCTACTTCAGCAGGAAATTATTTCTTTTTTATTATATAATGTGGAAAACTTTTTTTCTTAGTTGCAGACAACTGCGAAGGAGGTGAACACAGGAGCGGTAACAGATTTCTTGTTGACTGTGTGAATACTGAGTGGGCAGCACAGGGATGGAGTCTGGCATGGAGGAGATCCCAGTTAAAGTTGCAGTTCGAATCAGACCTCTGCTTTCGAAAGAAGTACTTCATAACCACCAAGTGTGTGTGAGATTAGTCCCAAATACACAACAAATTATCATTGGGAAAGACCGTGTCTTCACTTTTGATTTTGTATTTGGCAAAAACTCAACCCAAGAAGAAGTTTATACTGTTTGCATTAAACCGCTTCTAGCATCTTTGACTGAGGGATACAATGCTACAGTGTTTGCATATGGACAGACAGGTTCTGGGAAGACTTACACCATCGGAGGTGGCCACATTGGTAGGTTGTAGAAAGTTTGGTTTTTTTTTAAACTGGTCAGCACTGTATTTCTGCAAGTTAAATATTTAATACATAGCAGATGATGCTGCAGAATTTTTAAGGACTAATGAAAAAAGGTATAGTAAAAAAATGCTTCCAAAGTTTATATGATAATTAAACTGTTCTAAAAACAATTCTCCATAAATTAGGCTATACCAAAAATGTCTAAGAAAAAACCAGTTTATAAAGTGCTCTTTCTCATTCTCCATTTTAACATGCAACTTAAACTAGAATTTCTTTCTGAAATGCAGTGTTTTGGAGATTCTTGCTGCATTTATCTTACCTTGAAAATGCCTGCTTTAGTCAATTAATTGTTTGCTTGCTCAGTCTTTGCCTTTTTTTTTTTTTGAGAGACATTTTTATAACATTATAGAAATTTATGATTTACGTTTTCCAAATGGATATAAATAGATTATTCTGAATCTCTTGGTAGGTATTAAAATCTTCCTTTTATTTAGAATCATAGAATCACAGAATCATTTAGGTTGGAAAAGACTCTTAAGATCATGGAGTCCAACCATAAACATAACACTGCGAAGTCCACCACTAAACCATGTCCCTAAGAACCACATCTACAAGTCTTTTAAATACCTCCAGGGATGGTGACTCCACCACTGCCCTGGGTAGCCTGTTCCAGTGATTGACAACCCTTTTGGTGAAGAATTTTTTCTGATATCCAATTTAAACCTCCCTTGGCACAACTTGAGGCTGTTTCCTCTCGTCCTATCACTGGTTACTTGGGAGAAGAGACCAACACCCACCTCGCTACAACTTCCTTTCAGGTAGTTGTAGAGAGCAATAAGGTCTCCCCTCAGCCTCTTTTTCTTCAGAGTAAACAACCCCAGTTCCCTCAGCTGCTCCTCATCAGACTTGTGCTCCAGACCCTTCACCAGCTTCTCTAGACTCGCTCCAGCACCTCAATATCTTTCTTGAAGTGAGGGGCCCAAAACTGAACACAGTGTTCAAGGTGTGGCCTCACCAGTGCTGAGTACAGGGGGACCATCACTTCCCTAGTCCTGCTGGCCACAGTTTTGGATACAAGCCAGGATGCTGTTGGCCTTCTTGGCCACCTGGGCACACTGCTGGCTCATGTTCAACACCCCCAGGTCCTTTTTCAGCAGGCAGCTTTCCAGCCACTGTTTCCCAAGGCTGTAGCGCTGCATGGGGTTGTTGTGCCCCAAGTGCAGGACCTGACACTTAGCCTTTTTGAACCTCATACAGCTGGCCTCTTAATTCTGCTTACTGTTATAACTTCACTTGTCTTTCCTCTAATATTAGTTATTTAATGTTCTTGTAAGTACCATTGCCAGCCAAATTTTCAGGCAGTGGATGTCACAATCTAATGCTGTTCATAGCTCAGCAAGTTTAGTTTTATACCTATATTTACTAAATTAATAGTTATATATAAGCAACCCTTTATTTTTTTAGTAAAAAGAAGAAAGATTCTTGGTATCCTCTCATATACAAACAGTTTTCGTGTTCTTGCATAAAGAACGCTTATTTTTTATGGAAGTGTCCTATGCTGAATATTAAAAGAAATAAAAACAGAGTTTGGCATTAGTGTTCTATGTCTACTTTGAAAAAATAGGAAATTACTGTAAATATTGGTCATAAATCTTGTCTCACTAAGTTACTAATGATTCTTTGCTGTATTTAAGTGGAATTTGTAGTTTCTCAAACACTTGTGATGTCATTGCCAACCATAATGAGTAGGAATAAAGAACAAATCTGTACTCTGAGGAGTATAGGTTTAAAGTAGACTCCATATTTTTCATAACTTTTGTGACTATAAGATTATGTAATTTACAACTTAATGTTGAATCCTATTAACAGATGCAAACAAATATTCTGAAGCCCAGAAAAACAACTGTTCACAAAAATGCTTGGGAACACTGAGCTTTTTGATTCCTTAGTATACAAAGTAGCAAATCCCACAGAGGTCTATCTGAAAGTCTTTGCAGTTTATACAGCAGAATGACTGCAAGCTTCTGTGACATCTTTGCTTATATTTTAGCATCAGTTGCAGAGGATGAAAAGGGCATAATCCCACGGGCTATTCAGGAATTATTTCAGCATATTTCTGAAAACCATAACATTGACTTCCATGTGAAAGTATCTTATATAGAGGTTTATAAGGAAGAGCTTCGAGATTTATTGGAGTTGGAGACCTCTGTGAAAGAATTACATATCCGAGAAGATGAAAAGGGAAATACAGGTAGGATTTCAGCTCTAAAATTTGATATGTTTGGTTTCAGTTGTGTGCCCAAGTTATTCTTGTCTTCTCTTGAAATAATTTATTCGTTACTAATACTAGAAAAAAGTTACTTTTTCAGAATATAAACTTACTTTAGCTGATTTGAAGCAGTTTTGGGGTTAGCTGCCTGTGAGCAATATAAATGTTCCAGCAGAAACGGCAGCAAATGATAAAGTAAAAATACCGTTATTACTTCTGCAAATTCTGTCTGGAAACACTATAGTGTGTGATTATTCACTTGAATAAGTATTTCAAGGTTAAACCTGTGCTTCTTCCTTCAAATTTTAATTGTTAAGCCATTTATACTGTAAATATCTGCCTCTCTTTCACTATGAAATGAGTGGAAGAGAACATTTAATTAAGAGTAGCATGTGATATTTTTGGAGGCTTTGAAATTAACACTTGTCCTATAGTTCTCCTGTCCACTACATGAAAATGGTAGAAGAATACACTGCAGAGATATTTTATTCTGAAACTATATAATGTTTTGTTTGTTTGTTTTGTTTAGTTATTCTTTATATTCTAATTGTTGTGTTTGCTTTAATATTAATATACTGTTGCATTGAACTGGCATGGTTTTCTTGTCTGTAGCTGGCAGAAGGTACTACTTTAGCCCAAATCTTGCAGACAATATATCATTGCTTCATAAGGACCCTGCAATATATTTTAAACTATTTATCTTCTTCAGCACAGTTCGAGTCAGCTTCACTTGATTGTGGTAGGACATTTTCCATCCTTCTTTAAAAGAAAGGACAAAAAATACGCTTAGTAGGAGTACTTGGTAGAAGTAGACTTCCACGTTATTAGATTACTAATAGATACCTGTCCAAAATACCCAACTACCTGAGCTATATAGAATAGAAATTCTGTTCTTACCATAGGCTAGGAGTTATTTCAGCTACAAACTTTTTTATTTTTAGTCTTTTTTTTTTTTTTTTTTTAAACTGACAAAATATCCTTTGAGCTGACTTTGCTTATACTTTTTCTGGATAGCAATAGATTGAAAATTCCATATGGCAATGTGTAAATGAGTAAAGCTGTGTATTGTGTTTAAGATATTGTTTCTAATGCTATGACACAATACACCCTTATATTAAATATCTGCAGGTTTCAGATGTGTTGTACCTCATGCTTTTCACATATTGATGCCTTATTTTTCTATATCTATATGCTATGACCTCAGAGTAATTCAGGCTTGTATATTTTTCTAATTTGTGTTTTTAGTTTGACTATTTCTAATTGCTGTAAACTTTTGCTAAAGAGTTTAGAATTAACTGAATTATTCTTACTTTCTTTGGTTTGGTGTTTGAAGTGATTGTTGGTGCCAAGGAATTCCAAGTAGAATGTGCAGATGAAGTGATAAGCCTGCTGGAAAGTGGCAATGCAGCTCGTCACACAGGCACAACACAAATGAATGAGCACTCTAGTCGATCTCACGCCATTTTTACCATCAGTATTTGTCAGAAACAGCCTGCAGAGTCTCAAAAAAATACTGATACTGCACCGGATTCGTCTTGGAAATCAGTCCAGATGATTACTTCAAAGTTTCATTTTGTGGATTTGGCAGGATCAGAGAGGGTCACAAAGACTGGAAATACTGGTGAACGCTTCAAAGAATCAATTCAGATCAACAGTGGTCTGTTGGCGTTGGGAAATGTCATCAGTGCCCTTGGAGACCCGAAAAGGAAAAGTGTACATATTCCATACAGGGATGCTAAGATCACTCGTATTCTGAAAGACTCCCTTGGAGGAAATGCCAAGACTGTCATGATAACATGTATAAGTCCATCCTCATCAGACTTTGATGAATCTTTAAATTCCCTCAAATATGCCAACAGAGCCAAAAACATTAGAAATAAACCAGTTGTAAATTACAACCCTGATCAAGACCGGATTGATGAAATGGAACTTGAAATCAGATTGCTTCGAGAAGCTTTGCAGAACCAGCAAGTCAGTAATCAGTGTTCACATGACTTAAATCAAGAAAGAACTCGTATCAGTTCACTTGAGGAGCAGCTCATCCGGCTTGAGATTCAATGCTTCAGTTATAGAAATTGTGTAGATGAAGCCTTCCCATTTCTGGTTGATTTGAATGATGATGTTAGCTTAAACAGAAGTCAGCGGAACAGGTTGCAGAGCTGGATCACTATGGTACAGGAAGTAAGGAAGGAAGCTCTCACCATGCAGGAAACTGGCACCCGGACTGGGACCAGCCAAGCGCCACATCACATCACAATTCTTCAGCTAAAGAGGGAACTAAAGAAATGCCAGGTATTTAATTATAAGTTGATTATTTAAATAACTATGGGAAAGAGCAGTCTGCTAAAACTTTAATTCCATTTTGAAAGAAGTAAAACTCTTACACTTACCTGTCCTTAATTTGACAATTTAAATTTAATTCGCAATCTTGTATGATTTTGTTTGTCTAATCCCTGGGACATAGCTTTATTTTAATGGATGATGGAATAGACAATCAGCTTAATCATGACAGAGACAGGTAAAGTAATGTTGTATTTTGGCTAATCAGTTTTATCTGTTAGATTTTTGTTTTTAGCTCTGCTAGTGTTCTACTTCTGTCTGGGATGGAGTTAATTTTCTTCACAGCAGCTTGTAGGGTGCTGTGTTGTAGATTTGTGACCAATACAATGTTGATAACACAGTAACATTTTAGGTCTTGCTGAGCGGTGTTTGCAGAGCATCCAGGCCTCCTCTGTTTCTGCCTTTGCCCCGTAAGGAATAGATTGGGGACACATACACACATACACACAACCAAGCAGATGACCCGAACTAGCCACAGAGATATTTCATGCATATAACATCATGCTCAGCAATTAGAGAGAAGGAGGTTTAGGGAGGTTAGCCATATTTTGCCTGGGAACTGGCTGGGCATCAGTCAGCCTTGGGAGGTGGTGAGTGATTGCCTTTGCATCATTTGCTCTGTTTTATTTTCTTCCACGACACCTTCACTTACTGAGCGATTTCTATCTTGACCCACAAGTTTTCTTGCTTTTACTCTCACTTTGCTCTTCCCCTGTCCCACTGGGGTTGGGGAGAGGGAAGTGAGCAAGCTCAGCTGCCTACTGGGGTTAACCCACAACAGTCTTTTTGGCACCTAACATGGGGCTCAAGGCCTTTGAGATAATGACAGATTTGACAGAGTGTGCTAGATTAGATTTCTAGCTGTTAACTTGTTGTTATTTGAGTGGCTGTTGCAGATCATGATGCTGACATATTTACTTTAGGTGCTGACTTACGAGTTTCCTCGAATATTCTGATGCTTGATTCCTTTCTATCTGTACAACAGACTCCAAGAATCATTAATGACTGTTTTCAGATTTTGCTGTTTAGTGTGTTATAGATCACTTTGTTTTCCTTTGCTTGGGAGTGCTATGATAAAATCACTGGCCTTCGGCCTAATCTGGTATTTGGGTCTTATATTGCTGGTGTCCCAGTACTCCAAGAACCGTCTCATGGACAAAACCAGCAGCTATACCTTTCCCCCTTTCTCCTCTGAGGGACATTTTGTGGAGAGAGGAAAGAATGACACCCATCCCTTCCTCTCCTCCAGGATAGGTTTTTATAGTTTTGATGTAATGGCTTCTCAGTTCCTTCAATATCCTTGTGTAATCAGACTGTTCATACTGGTGTGTGTTGTGATCCTGATTTTGATTATTGTTCATAAGGTTAAACAACTAATTGGGGATGCCACGCAGGAACATGCTCTAAGGCGATGGATCCCTGGGGTGGCAGGGTGTATAGGAGGAGTTGGGCAGATGTATAGGGCCATTATTGCCTCTGATAGCTTGGGATTTCACGCCTGAACAGGCTTGTAAACCCGTCAAACTCATACATCATTTGAAGGAGGGAAGGTGAAACACAGTGACTTTTAAAGCTGTGTTGGGACCTGGCCCGTGCTTATCAAGCCACTGTCCAGTGCCCTTGGAGGTGTAAGAGGGTCTCCCGATCAAAGAGCCTACAAATGGGCATTGAGAAAGCCTCTTGCTCTGAGGCCGCACAAACGGACACTAAACCAGAGACTGAACCCTAAACTGTAATAGTTGCTCCTGTAGTCAAGAAGAAACAGCGGAAGCAGAGGTCTACTCAGTAAGAGAAGCAGCAGCTCCTGAGAGGGGAAGAGAGGAAGAATCAGAAGAGGCAGCCTATTCTGCAGCAGGACAGGGGAGGAAAGAGGCAGAAATTGTAAGAGGTGGAAACTACCTGGTCCTTATCCATGACCAAGCTGCAAGATAGTCAGAAAGATTTTGTCCATCAGCAAGATGAGCAAATTGCTACCTGGTTGCTCCAGTGCTGGGATAGTGGGGCTAACAGTATGGAACTAGAAGGTAGGGAAGCATAACAGCTGGGATCCATTGCTAGGGAATGTGGGATTGACAGAGGGATCGGAAGAGGGGCAGCCACCCACAGCCTTCAGAGGTGGCTCTTATCGAGCTTGAAGACAAGGTACCCTCTTAAGGAAGATATTGTAACCCAGTGAGGCAAGCGGACTACCAGAGAGGGAGGTATCCAGTGTCTGAGGGAATTAGTGGTGGTGGAGGTGGTCTACAGTGACATGGACAATAATCAGGCCCTCAAAGATCCAAATGACATACAGTGCACATGGTCTGTGTGGCAGAAGTCTGTACAGAGCGCACCGACATCATGCACCTGCAACCTAGCAGTGATGGATTGGACTGACATCAAGGCACCAACTTTGTATAGACTGGTCTGCCAGCTCTGGCGGTTCAAAGAGAATCTCTATTCCCCCTACCTGCTATGGGCCTGCTTCTCAGCTGTGGAAAGACTGTTCCATAAGGTTTGGCAACTCAGAGAGAAAGTGGATAATCTCTCTCCCTCCTTGCCCCTGCAGGCCAGCATCTCAGCTTCCATGAGTCGGCCTTTCTCTGCTGAAAGTAAAGGGAACAAGGGCACGTGCTACGCGCCATCCTGTGGTTCTGTCTGCCTGACTGTGGGGAGGATATGAGGAAGTGGAATGGTGCACCTGCCTTGGTCCTGGAAGTCTATGTTCATGAATTGTGGGAAAAAGCAGTAGTTAAAAAGGGTCCTTCCAGGAAGATTACTGCTCCGGTTGCTGTCAAGCAATTCCCGAGATGCAGTAGATGGTCTGAGGACCCCTCTCCTCTTTCTGATACTGATCCAATGGACTTATGTCCCTATGGGTTTGAACCCCACTCCTTCTACCATGGAAGGACCATGCTGGTTTATAGTAGGATCACACTTGTGAATAGTCCTTGTAGTATAGCCTGGGCAACAGAGAGAGACCATAGGCTCCTTTCATGGTGTAAAGGCTTCTGGTTTGCACTTACAGGAGTCAGGTAGTGAATGCTCTGATTGGGAATAGGGGAGCCCTCCCTCTGACCAAGCAGAGGAAAGGGACAATTGGATTTACTTTGGTTTTGGTAGACACCAGTGCACAGTGTACCCTAATGCCATCGGGATACAAGGGGGCAGAACACATTTGGATTTCTGGAGTGACAGGGGGATCCCAATTGTTGTCTGTGTTAGAAGCTGAGGTGAGCCTAACAGGAAACAAATGGCAGAAGCATCCTATTGTCACCAGTCTAGAGGCCCCATATATCCTTGCCATTGACTCTCTCAAAAGAGAGTACTCAGGGATGTAAAGAGGTACCATTGGGCCATTGATGTAGCCACTGCAGGTTCAGAGAAAATTAAATAGCTGTCTACCTTGCCTGGCCTCTTCGGTGGTCTTTCTGTTATAGGGTTGCTGTGTATTGAAGAACAGCAAGTGCCAATTGCTACCATGATGGTGTACTGGCATCAATATCGTCCTAACTGAGACTCCCTTGTTCCCATCCAGGACCTGATTCGTTGACTCAAGAGCCAACGAGTGATTAGCAAGACTGACTTGCCCTTTAATAGTTCCATATGGCCACTGCAAAACTCCAGTAGAGGGTGGAGTTTTGCAGTGGGCTATCATGGCCTAAAGGAAATCACGCCACCATTAAGTGCTGCCATACCGGACATGCTAGAACTCCAGGATGAACTGGAGTCAAAGGCAGCCAAGCGATACACCATAACTGACATTGCCAGTGCATTTTTCTCAATCTCTTTTTCAGCAGAATGCAGGCCACATTTAGCTTTGATGTGGAAGGGTGTCCAATCTGGAATCGACTGCCATGGAGGGGTGGAAGCACAGCCCTAGCATTTGCCATGGACTGATCCAGACTGCACTGGAACAGGGCAAAGCCCCAGAAAGCTTGCTGTGCATTGATGACACCGCTGTTTGGGGCAACACAGCTGAGGAAGTGTTTGACAAAGGGAAAAGAAAAACCAGATTCTTCTGAAAGCTGGTTTTGCCATAAAACAAAACAAGGTCAATGGACCTTTACAAGAAATCTAGGTTTTGGGAATAAAATGGCAAGATGGTTGTCATCACATCCTAGCAGTTGTGATCAATAAGATAACAGCCATGACCCCAGTAGTTAAGAAAAAGGAAACCCAGGCATTCCTAGACATTGTGGGACTCTGGAGAATTCATATTCCAGGATACAGTCAACTTGTAAGTCCTCTCTATTGATGACCTGAAAGAAGAACTATTTCAACTGGGTCCCCAAGCAGCAACAATCATTTGAGCAGATCAGTCAGGAAATTGTTCATGCAGTAGCCTTTGGGCCAGTCTAGACAGGATCAAGTGTGAGAAAAGTACTTTACGCTGCTGCCAGGGAGCATGGCCTCAGCTGGACCCTCCGGCAGAAAGCACCTGGAGAGATCCAAGGTCAACCTTTTGCGTTTTGGAGCTGTGGGTAGAGAGGATCTGAGGCCCACTACACCTCAACTGAAAAGGAGATATTAGCACCATATGAAGGGGTTCAAGATGCTTCAGAAGTAGTTCATACTGAAGCTCAGCTTCCCTTAGCACTGCGATTGTCTGTACTGCATTGGATGTTCAAAGGAAACATCCCCTCTACCCATCATGCAACCAATGCTATGTGGAGTAAATGGGTAGCACTAATTGCACCATGGACCTGAATGGGGAACCCCAACTGCCCTGGAAGAGATCATGGACTGGCCAGAAAGCAGAGACTTCAGCTCATTGCCCGAGGAAGTGACTCATGCTGAAGAGGCCCCACTGTATAATAAACTACCAGAAAATGAGAAACTATATGCTCTGTTTACTGATGGGTCCTGTCAGACTGTGGGAAACCCTTGGAGGTGGAAAACTGCTGCGTGGAGTCCCACATGACAAGTTGCAGAAACTGCTGAAGGAAAAGGCAAATCGGATCAATGTGCAGAAGTGAAAGCCATCCAGCTAGATATTGCGGAACAAGAAAAGTGGACACTACAATACCCATATCACCACCAGAAACACTGTCCTGGGCCTTAAAAAGCAAGTTCTGTGGTGACATGGCACCCCAGGAAGCCTTGAGCCAGGCAATGGGACTCAATTCTGAAACAATCTGATAAGCACCTGACCAAGAAATATGGCATTGATTGGGTGTATCACATTCCCTATCATGCACCAGCCTCCGGAAAGATTGAACGATACAATGGACTGTTCAAGACTATACTGAATGCAGTGGGCACTGGGACATGTCAGCAGTGGAATGCAAATTTAGGAGAAGCCACTTGGCTAATTAATACCAGAGGATCAGCTAACCGACCTCGACTTGCCCAAACAAAAGCCCTATGTATTGTAGGAGGAGAGAAGTTCCTTGTAGTACATGTACAGAACTGGCTGGGAAAGACAGCATGTATTGTTCCTCCCTCAGGAAAAGGCAAACCTATTTGTGGGACTGCTTTTGCTCAAGGACCCAGGCACACTTAGTGGGTAATGCAGGAGAATGGGGAAATCTGATATGTACCTCAAGAGATTTAACCTTGGGGGAAAATAACCCATGATTTGAGTTGTATATTTCAAGAAGTACTACAGCACGAATCACCTAAACCAACAGAGAATAAGCCTTGCAAAAAGCCAGGCAAGTGCAGCAGTGACTCAGCCTGAGCTGGTTTTGATGTCCAGTAATACAACACAACATGCCTCTGTTGTCCTAAGTGACCACCATAACAGACAGAATCCAAGTCATGGAACTCAGCGGACATTTTAGGAACATGTTAAAGTTATTTTACAGGAATGGCCCATAGACTAAGGCAATGATATCTGTGTCTAAGTCAAAGGACAAGAAGGGAGAGATGGTTAATGATGTATTGGATAGTGTGGGACTTGAGCGTGACATAAATGGTATGGAATATAGAGTGGAGATTGTACTGAGTCTGGTTGGGATGGAGTTAATTTTCTTCATAGCAGCTTGTAGGGTGCTGTGTTTTAGATTTGTGACAAATACAGTGCTGATAACACACTAGTGTTTTAGGTCTTGCTGAACAGTGTTTGCACAGCGTCAAGGCTATCTCTGTTTCTCTGTCTGCCACTCCAGTGGATAGACTGGGCAGTGCACCCAGGGGCAGGGGGAGCACAACCAGGCAGATGACCCAAACCAACCAAAGAGATATTTCACACCATATGACATGTTTATCAATAAAAAGAGAGAGGAGGAGGGCTTAGGTACGTTAGCCATCTTTTGCTCAGGAGCTGGCTGGGCATCAGTCTGCCTGTGGGAGGAGGTGAGTGATTGGTTTTGCATTAATTGCCTTTGCATTACTTGTCTTGTTTTCTTTCTCTCTTTTTCTACTTCACCTTCACTTACTGAATGATTTCTATCTCGAACCACAAGTTTTCTTGCTTCTACTCTTCCTTTGCTCTTCCCCCATCCCACTGGGGTTGCGGAGGCGGGGGGGACATGAGTGAATGGCTGTGTGTGCTTAGCTGCCTACTGGGGTTAACCCACAACAATGACTTTCAGTTGTCCTTCTAACTCAGAAATTGTTTTGAGTCCTGCAAATAAATCAGTCTGTCAGAAGCATTACAGCTATAACTACAATGTAGGTCTTTTCAGATATCAGTGTACTTACAGATAACCCATGGGCTAAGTTTTGCAACTTGTATCTAATACTATGTATGTAGTATACTAGTCTGTCTAATACTATGAAGTTGCACCTCGTCTATTATCGTTAAGTAATTTCCTAACCTGTATTTCTTCAGCAATGTTCTCACCAAGAACTCCTGCATTTCTTTTTCATTATCATGTCTTTAGCTAACTGATTTTCTAAACTGTTTACAGATTTCTCTGTCTCATTACTTTTCTAACACTTGCTTGTGTGTCGTATACCAACTTTCTGCTTTTTGGTGTCATCATACTTTCCAGTTGTCTAGCTGAGGCGAGAATTTCAAAACAAGATATGGGATTCTTAGCATGCAGATATCCCATGAGGATCCTGTTATGCTGGCAGCTCTGATTAGCTCTTTCTCAGACAGCAGATAATAGCGCTAGGCAATGACCTATGGGGAGAAGAGCTCTGAGCCTTCTCAGGCATGATAATGTCTCCTCACAGAACTGACACATGATCAAATAAATAATTTTTTTTGGGAACATCACCATATACGTTTAGGAAGTGCATATTTTGGATGTACTGAGTTAAAATGTTGACTATGAATAACAAAACGTCAAAAATAACGCAGATTAGTGTACAATAAACAGACCCTCAAATGAAAATTAATTTTGTAACTTAAAATACCTGTACACTTATTTGAAACTGAGTGAAGTTCTGATGTAAGATGAACAGCTCAGAAAAACTAATCTGAGTCTGTCTTGTAGTAGGAGACAGTGCTCCAACAAGTTAGAATTTTATAACATCAACCCATTTTCAGTTTGCACACCAGACTGTGATAAGCCTGTAGATTGTTATCAGGCAATTGCATATACAAATTCTGTCTGTTCTTTGTTCTAAATCAATCTAAATCACAGCTTTTTTCTTACTTCTTGATTTTCTTCTGTAGCTTACTTTAAACCTCTGTTTCCCAAGTTCAAAACAGTATAATAGCTGAGTTTGAACTTAAATTTCCCCCGGTGAGTATGCCATCCACAGCCAGCAGGAGATGGTTAGGGAGAGGCTAAAATAAACAAGACAGTACAGACTCTAGAGCAGGGCTTGCATATGGACAGATTTAATAGCTAATAGTGGACTTATTCTTGTGTGTACATAAATATTTCTTTGCTAACAGCTCTGATTGCCTGGATAATGCTGCCTTACACAAAATAAAAATACTAGTGTAGTGGGTTAGGCATAGCTAACAGCCAAACTCCCACCCAGCCACTCATTTACCCCTCTATCAGCAGGACTCGGGGAGAGAAAATAGGAAGAAGAGGAATGAGAAGGCTTGTGGGCTGAGATAAAGACAGGGAGATTGCTTACCAAGTGAAAAACAGTCTCAAATTGGGGAAAAATGATTTAATTTATTGCCAATTAAAAAAATATTAATTACTAATTTGGGTAATGGGGAACAAAGAGACAAACACTGAAACAACACCTTTCCTCCTCCCCTTTTCCAGACTTACCTTCAGTCCTTCACTCCATACCCCTCTCCCTCACTGCCGAGTGGTGCAGGGACATAGCAGGGTGGTTTATGGTCAGTACATACTGATTTCTCTCTGCTGCTTTTTCCTTCTCTCACCTTTCCTCTGATTCAACATGGGCTCTGCATGGGCAGCAGTTCTTTCAAGAATATCCATCTGCTCCAGCATGGGTCCTCCCTAGGTTGTAGTGTGGGTATCTGCTGCTCCACCATGGAGCACCTCCTCCGTCTCCTCCTCCTGGTGTTCCCTTTGGTCTTTCTCACTCTTGGTTCCTTCCTCTTCTGCCTGTCTGGCATTTTGTGCCCTTTCTTAAGTATATTATCACAGAGGTGCCACTATTTTGGCTGAGGGGCTCAGCTGTTCCCTGCAGTGGGTCCACTGGAGTCGCCTGGAACTGGATGTGTCCAGCATGGGGAAACCCTGGGCTCTTCTCACAGATGCCACCCCTGAAGTCACCCTCACCAAACCCTGGACACCTACACCCAATACAACCAAGCAAATATATTCTGATTTTAGTTATGTATGTTTATTACAATATGGACAATATGCCACTTAGTTTTCTATCACTTCATCCTGCCCTTCTCTGTCACCATGCTAACATCTGTGCAAGCTTCTTTTTTCTGTAGTTAGCTCAAGTCTGCATAATGATACAGGACCAGTCGGGGGCAGGATACACTTGTCAGCCATGTTTAGTAGAAACATTTGCATTGGTACATAGACTTCGGAAAAAAGTTCTGTTCTCTGAAGAGACATCAGGTTCTTGAGTGCATTTTTAAAAGTATTAAGAGTTGTCTTTTCTTGGAAGAAAGATGCAGGTAAGCTAGTTGTACAGAAGTATCCAGTTTTAGAACAGTAAGACATCATTTTTCGATACTTCGTGTTTGGCTTCTACAGGCTTTCTGGAAGAGTAACATTTGGAAGTCTCCTTCAATCCGTATTGGATTATTTATCCACCAGAACATCTGAAGAAGCATTCTTATGGTTTCTTTAATCTTTAGGCTGTTATCGGAGTTGCAGAATGAGGACAGCTGTCCTTGTTTTTTCATTTAAGAAGTATATAAATCTTATGGTTGATGCTGAGATCTTGTGGCTACATCTCATAGCATCCTGAAGACAGTAATTTGATTTAGATCAAATTTAGATGTCTACTTCAATAAAGTACCTTTGGTTATGGGTACATTATTCCCTTTGAAAGGAAGAAACTTGTCAGAAGAAAATCAACAGATGAAACAGAAGTGAAGAAATAACTGGTAGAAACCACAGATAACCACTTAGACAATTTGCCTTACGTACCTCAAAACTTTGCAGTTCTGATCACATCTTTTAACAACAAATGAGATTTTGTTGTTTTTTTTAAAATTTTCCTACTGTAAGAATAATAATGTCCCCTTTTCCCCAGCTGAACTTTTCCTTTATTATCTAGCAGGCTCTAGTTATGGATGAAGAAGTATTTAGCCAGAAGGATCATGAACTGCAGATACTGCAGAAACAGATAAAGACATTACTACAGGAAAACGAAGAACAACTGGAATCTTTAAAGGAGGCTCAAGAAACACATAGATTACAGGTATTTTTCCTCTGGTACACATTACATATATCTGTATTGAACTATCCTTCCACTGTATGAATACATTCATTATTTCAAGATAAGTCCCTCGGGATTTTTTTGGACGTGTTGTTTGAATTAGAGCTGTATCATTTAATGAGTTGAGTTCATCTAGTGGATGAAGCACAATAGTGTGATTCCTGAAGTTTGTATATCAGTCTAGCTGTGCCACAGCCTTCCTGTATAACACGAGGTGAATCACTCACCCTCTCCGTGCTTCCTAAGGCATACCACACACCCCTCTCCCCATATGTGTATTATTAAGTAGTTTCAGGATGATTAATGAATTAGGATTTGAAAGGCTTTTAAAGATTCTTTAGAATCTAAAAAAGACTATAGTGATTCTATAGAATGCTTTAATTGAAAGGTTGTACAGAAATGTTTTTTTGTTATAGCTTTATTAAGAATTAGAGTGTTGTTCCCTTTTGACTTTGTAAGACAGAATTTCATCCTAATTTTCTGAGCATTTACTATTGGAGAAAACTGAGTGACATAGTGGAAACACTGCTTGCCTCCTTCCTTCTCTAGATCTTGTGCTCACTAATGAAATTATGATGGGTAGTAAGTGTATAACATTTCAAGATCCAGGAGACCTTAAATAGAATAGTTAATATTCTCCTGGTGTTGCCTGTCACGTGGATGATAGATAAATTATTATCTGACTTTTAAAAGAGAAAAGCATAAGCATGGCTAGGTAGTACTCTTCTCCTTATTCTACTTTTTCTCCTTTTTCCTCTTCTCTGCTGATGGCTTGGGGAGAGTCAATGAATGAAAGGTAAGTATACTAGTCATAATCTATTTCTTCCCTCTGTAACTTTCTTTCTTTTGTGTCACCTCTAGATAGACTGATTTTTTTTTCCTGTACAGCATAGTGTCAACTTATTACACTGAGATAATGCTGATATAAATTCTTGAGGATACAAGGTAGAGGCAATGAACAGAAGCAGTCACAATGTAGGTAAAAGATCATGATTGTTTCAGTGTCAGAGATGGGAGAGAAGCTTGAGAGCTCTCAGGCACCATTTTGGTACTTAATCCACTAAACTGCAACTTTTATTTAAAAACATATAGGTAGAATAATGAAAAGCAAACGGTTCTGTCAAATATTTTGTGTTCACAGGAATATGTAATTTAGTGATGCATGATAGAATAAGAACTTTAAAAGTAACAGGTACTAGATAGATATTAAATGTTTATACACATATGTATTTATGTAACAGGTGTTGCACTGTGGGGTTGTATGTACAAGGGTATCAGGGACAAAGAGTTTTAAAAGGGTTAAATAATAGCTTCAAGGTAGATCAGCTGGCCTTTACTCCTTCCAAAATCATAACAAATATGGTATTCATATATATATTCTATTCCAACACAGGAATATTATGTGTTGCATTCCAACAAAATGTCAATTTGTAAGGCATTGTCTATGTGTGTTTGGAAGGAACTTGCAGTCTAAGAAAACAAGATACACAGAATAAAAATGTATTATTCAAAGCAGGAGAATGCAAAATATCTTTCACTGAATACTTTCAGTTGACTATCACTAGCTATTTTTCAACTTTCCTGTTGCTACTAAGGCCAGATTTTAAAGATACTTTGAAAAGAATTGAAAGGAATAGAAGGAGTTGAAAATGGATATAATCTTGGCCTTTGGATGAATCAGTTTAGGTAAGATACGTAGTTTCAAACAATGTACAGAGACTGCTGTAGGAGAAGCAGATAAGTAAATTCTCCAAACTAGCATTACCAGCAAAGTTGAGGCTGGGTAGAAGAAAAAGAAGTAGCCTATACAAGGGATCCTGAGATCATATACATGTTTATGTTTTTTAATACAAATAATCTTTAAAGAGGAACTGCTCAAAGAGGAAGAGGAAGCCTGTATACATGTTTAATTAAATAGACTAAGACCATGTGTTTCATTTGAACATTTCTGTTGAATTCTCATTTTATTTCTCCATAAACACACATATAAAGGAAGCACAGGCTGATAAGTATGTCGTCTACTTCTCACTAGATGCCTCGATAAGCTAACGTAACTTACCTGGGGTAGGTCTTTCTGAACAAAAATGTGTCTAAAATTTATTGGAGTTGGGGTGTGTGTGTTAGACTGAGGATATGTCATAGAATTTTCAGTTTGCTGCAGAATTTGCCTGTGTACTGCAGAAGAATTTAGGGTCAGTAGGTGATTTACAAGATTCATGACCTTTGTAAGGAATTTAGAAATGGTGAATATGGTACAGAGCTCATGAGCAGCAACAGTTTTGCTTTGTTTTTTTTTCCCATGAGAATGAGAAAATGGTGGAACAGCAAATGCTTATTGATCAGCTAAAAGAAAAATTAGAGATCTTTACAGATGTGAAAACTTCAGACTTCTCAAGTGCTCATGGAGCTGGGCCAGCTGTTGTGGCATCTGCAAGGAGGCCATACAGTGTCCCACTCACGAAGAGTCTGCCACATTACCTTCACCCAGCATCAGGGATAGAGACCCAAAAGGTAAGGTCTATCCAAATGTTACTTTTTTTTTCCTTTACTTTGTAATGATTAAAGTTCAATTATTAGACTTGACAAATTATGGTGGCTTTCTCAGATGCTGTTTAGCTTCCCATTGAAGATTCTGGAAAATTATTTTTTAATGTCTTGCAACATATGCTATGCCACAATTGTCCAAAATGTTCAGGTTTAAAATTATCACAAGTGGTAAAGCTGTAGTCTTTTCTGGTGTCTTCCTGGGTTTTTTGAGGGTTCAAATATGAAGCATTATCAAAAATGAATGATTATTCTTACCAACATATTGAATACGTTGGATAAAGAGTTGATAACAGTGCCTTCTTTTACATTTGGAACAAGTGCTCTAAGCTCTTGCAAAACCTTTTGTTACAAAGGTATTCAGAGTTATAGAAAACCTCTGTAATTTTGCTTATAAGCTGAGGTGATGACAGACTTTTAAATTGAAATGTTTTAAAAATATCAGTAAAGTATTGCTAAATTGTTGCAAGTGTTTTTACCCATCATTTTTTTGTGTGCTTTTTGACAGGTGTATACCAGCCCCCCTGCCTTCTCCCTGACTCGGGTAATGGCAGAATTCCATGCTCGCAGCCAGATGATACTGAGCAACATAGAAGATCAGGATAAAGTCCTTCATTGCCACCTCTCTGATCAGAGTGATGAAGTGGAAGAAAGTACAGGCAGCAAACAGAAAACCTCATTTAAGTAATTTTTAAATTATTCTTTAATTTTTGTTACAGGGAAATTCATAGCAGAGGTAGTATTACTGCCTAATACTGACATAATATAAGACGACCATTTGTGATGTTATTTATGGTAAACTTATGGGACCAACTGAGCATATTACAAAATAAGTTTAATAAACATAGGTTTTTGATTTAATAAAGATTGCATAATCCTTGTTTTGGGGCCACAATCTACCATGAAGATCGGGGCGGGGTGGGGGGGGGTGGGCCATAGATTGGAAAGAAGGTATAAGTGCTTTTGTGAGTTTGGGATTCTTCTCTGTTAAGATCATGTACTTTGCATGAAGCTTAAGGAAAAAACATTCCTGTGTGTTTGGAATGTAGCATGTTTTTCATTCTTCCTTAGGCATTCCATAAACCGAACATGGACACGAAAACAGGCTTCTCTGTGCTTTATCCCTGATCTAAGTGACATGAAGTATCAAGTAGACAAGTCTAGTTTATCCAACAGATCTGCACTACAGACTGACACAACCACAGGTAAAATGGAAGTCATGAGAGCAAATCTTATTACAGTATCAGAATATGCAAGAATGTCTTTAACACATGTAATTATTTTTCCCAGCAAAATATGTGTATTTGATACAAGTATTTTTTTGCTTATAGTTCAACATAGGCTTTCAAGATTTCTTCTTTCCCTCTCTGAAACTGATGTCAGTGACCTTAATGTTTAAGTAATACTAGCCAGAAAGCAGTTCAGTTCACACATCAAAAAGCTGTTTAGTTATAAATCTTTAGCACTGCTTCAATGGAAGAAAACAGATGCTATTATCTTATCAGAGATGCACTGAAATGGTTTCAGGAATATTTTTGCTCCCACTTAGGGTCTTGAAAAGCTGATGCATGCCATCCTTTCTTTTCCTGTTTAGACACATGGCAGGGAAAAGACTCTGCGTTATTGTCTCCTTTTGATTCTTTTACTTCATATGGAAGAACTCCACACATACAATGTTCCGGAGCACTATCTTTTGGATACAGAGTGTGTTCCAGATTTTTAATCTCCATATCGCTTTGTTTTCTTTCAAGGTGAAGAGATTGACAGCCTCCAGAAAAGTCATGTTTTTAACATGCAGAAGTTGAAGAATTCAGAATTGAGATTCACTGAGGCCGAGCAAAAAATGAGAGAACTTGCACTTGCTATCAAAATGAAAGAGGAACTTATTAAGGAATTATTAAGAACAGGTAACTGGCTACTGTAAGGAATTTTAGAATGAAGAAGTTGAGAAACAAAAGAAAAGGCACAGAATTTCTGAAGTCCTACATGTCTTAGTTTTTATGTATTTATCTTATGTAAGAATACTTTTAATAATGTAAAGATTCATAACTTTCATTAATTACTTGCTAAGATTGCACTGAAGGCTGTAAATTTTGATTACAGCCTACTTTGCTATGATACACAGATGTATTTGTTAAATATTTTTTGTGCTTTGCTGATTATTGCTTTTATCTACCAATACTGTAATTTTTCATGTATGCTCAGTGCTATCGATCTCTTCATGGACATGTATTTGTCACATGGTGTCTGGGATAGGAGAGAAGATACATAACCATGCTGGGAACGTAAGTGTTCCTAGCACTGCAGTAGAGAAGCAGGAGTCAGAAGTGCATGAGGGAAAAGGTCACTGTCCCTGTTAGCCTATATCCCTTACACATCTGTCCTGGTATATATATGCCTGCCAGAAACCAGCCTTATCATGACGGTAAGGATCTCTTTGCTCAACCCCTTCAATCACACTCTTCTCCTGTGCATACCTTGTCTTGAAGTTGTCTTTTGGCACTGAGAAAGATTCTGTGCCCCCAAAAATAGTACTTTGGGAAAGATCACCCAACCAGGGCAAGTCAGAGAGTAGGAACACAATCCAAAGTTGTTTACTGTTTATTAAGCTGAAAGTTGGGTAATAAATAAATGGCATATTCTTCTGGAAAAAGCAAAATTTATGAAATACAGGGGAGTGTTTTGGCAAAAACTACAGTGGGCAGAAGAATTTATATTTATTTGGCATTCAGATGGCACTTTATTTGGTGATATCATGTGACTCATGAAGAATTCAGATTTAAGACTCCTTCCTTTATCTTTATTTCACAGTTAGAAAGGAACTGTGTGTTCCTTTAGGGTTGGAAAATGTCTCAGAAATTATTGATTTAGCCAGAATGAAGTAATGATTCAACTACCGAATTAAGTATTACATTTCAACTGATTACCCTGCTGTTTTTAAACTATTTGGATATGGTGTCTTTAAGGTAAGGATGCTCAGGCTGTAAGCAGACAATACTCTCTGAAGATAACTAAACTGGAGCAAGAATTAGAGCAGGCCAAAATGGAACTGGCTGAAACACAAAAGCGGCTTCAGGAGCTGGAGAGTAAGGAGCTGAGAGACATTCCTGAGAAAGCCAAGTTACAAAAAGAGTTCCGGAAGAAGATGGATGCAGCTAAATTGAAAGTGCAGGTATTTCTGATCTTACCATTAAGATTTGCAAATCTTGCAAGTCTTGGTATCACTTTTGAACCTTAACACTCTGCTTGTAAAACTCTCATCAGTTTTGCACATTGCACACTCAGTCTTTAATGTCAGGACCGGTTGTCCTCAGGAGACTCAGCCCCCAGAGCCTGAAGTTAGGGACAGGGGGCTGTGTGAAGCCCCCATAATCCAGAAGGAGACGGTTAGTGACCTGCTGTACCAATTGGACACCCACAAGGCTATGGGCCTGGATGGGATTCACCCGAGTAATGAAGGAACTGGCAAATGAACTTGCCAAACCACTCTCTATTATCTACCGGCAGTCCTGGTTAACTGGAGAAGTTCCAGCTGACTGGAAATTAGTAAATGTAATGCCCATCTACAAGAAGGGTCGGAAGGATGATCCAGGGAACTATAGGCCTGTCAGCCTGACCTCGGTGCCAGGCAAGGTGATGGAACAGATCATCCTGAGTGCCATTACATGGCACATGCAGGACAATCGGGGCATCGGGGCCAGCCAACATGGATTCATGAAAAGCGGGTCCTGCTTGACCAACCTGATCTCCTTCTACGACCAAGTGACCCGCTTAGTAGATGAGGGCAGGGCTGTGGATGTAGTCTATCTAGACTTCAGTAAAGCATTCGACACTGTCTCCCACAGCATCCTCCTAGACAAACCGGCTGCCTGGGGCTTGGATGGGTGGACTCTTAAATGGGTTAAAAACTGGCTGGATGGCTGAGCCCAAAGAGTGGTGGTGAATGGGGCAAAGTCCAACTGGCGGCCGGTCACTAGCAGTGTTCCCCAGGGCTCAGTTCTGGGGCTGGTGCTGTTGAATATCTTTATAGATGATCTAGACGTAGGGATTGAGTGCACCCTCAGTAAATTTTCAGATGACACCAAGCTGGGTGGGAGTGTCGATCTGCTGGAGGGTAGGAAGGCCCTACAGGGGGATCTGGACAGGTTAGATAGATGGGCAGAGACCAACGGCATGAGGTTCAAGAAGAACAAGTGCCGGGTCTTACACTTCAGCCACAACAACCCCATGCAGCGCTACAGGCTGGGGGAAGAGTGGTTAGAAAGCAGCCCAGCGGAAAGAGACCTGGGGGTGCTGATTGACAGCCGGCTAAACATGAGCCAGCAGTGTGCCCAGGTGGCCAAGAAGGCCAATGGCATTCTGGCCTCTATTAGGAATAGTGTAGCCAGCCGGTCTAGAGAAGTGTTTGTCCCTCTGTACTCGGCACTGGTGAGGCCACACCTTGAATACTGTGTCCAGTTCTGGGCCCTGCACTTCAAGAAAGATGTTGAGGTGTTGGAGTGAGTCCAGAGGAGGCTCAGAGGTGACCTTGTCGCAGTCTACAACTACCTGAAGGGAGGTTGTAGTGAAGTGGGAGTTGGCCTCTTCTCCCAGGCAACTAGCGATAGGACAAGAGGACATAGCCTCAAGCTTCGCCAGGGGAGGTTCAGGTTGGACATTAGGAAGAATTTCTTTTCAGAAAGGGTTAGTAGACATTGGAATGGGCTGCCCAGGGAGGTGGTGGAGTCACCATCTCTGGATGTGTTTAAGAAAAGACTGGACATGGCACTTAGTGCCATGGTCTAGTTGACAGGGTGGTGTCAGGGCAATGGTTGGACTCGATGATCCCAGAGGTCTCTTCCAGCCTGATTGATTCTGTGATTCTGTGTGGAAGCTGGTTGGATTGAAGTAGCTAACGAGAAACTTAATACAATTGTACTAAGAATGCTATTTAACATATATGTGGTTAGATGCACATGGTATTTTCTTAGTAGATAAGAAACCAAGAAAGAAGTGGGTGATACGAGATGCTCCTACACCATTGTATGTAGTACCGTAAAAGAACCTACACAAGGAGACTATTACAATTTTATTACCTGCATAAATAAAATTGACGTTTTATGAAAATACTATATAAATTCCAGCTCTAAGCAAATGACCATGATGGTTTGCAAGACCAGGCCCAATACAGTAATATTTGTTTGTCACTGACCTTCTATTTTTGAGTTCTGCTATACCTAAGTTTAAGTTCTGTGTAGGGCCAGCTTAGGTGCTCTGTGCCTCTTGGTCCTAGAATGGTGGGTCAGACAAGCACCTTACAGAAAGAGTTAGCTGACTTACTGACTTGGGCTCAGGACAAGCATTCCGGCACTATTATGTCTCTGCACATTTTTTAAGCTGTGATTTCTGTTAGATTTTACTACTTCCATTATATTGCCAGGCATAAACTGTATCTTTACCTTTTTATGTTGCTTGAGATTAATTTTGCCTGTGCTGACTTTACCAGATAGCTCAGAAACCACAGAAATAATGAGTGATTGTTTGGGCAGAAGTTAGTAAGTCTTGCTGACTCTAAGAATTCAGTGAAATAATGAATGAAGTTGAGTCCTATTTTGGTTTTAAGTTTTCCTGCTATTAAGCTGAAATTCGCCATGAACATTCAGGCCTTACAGAAGAAGCAGCAAGACACTAAGAATCTGGCTTCCTTATCTAACCAAAGTGAGAGACAAGCAACAGAACTTGAGCAGAACGTGGCTCAGATGAAACATCAGCAGGCCCAGCTACAGAAGAGACTGTGTGAGGAGAGTGAAAAAAAGAAGCAACTAGAAGCAGAGATTCAGCGGGACCAGCAACAAATTAAAGTAGGATTCTTCCTGTTTCTTTATGACAAAGAATGAGATGAGCCAATTTTGACTCTGCTTCCCCAAAGACAATAAAACCATACTGCCAGGCTTTCCATAGTTTTAAGTAATGACTTTCTTGACAAATGCTCTGAAGAAATTGTCTATAAACATTTTCACAGAAATCTTCAGTTCGCCTTTCTCTTCAGCTTTTTTTTTTTTAATTTTTCTACATGATATCTAGCTCTGAATTGCAATTTTACATGTAAATTGAGGCTCAGTATTTCAGATTATATACTTGTGTGACATTAAATGCATTTTAAAAACAGACTGATGCAGGAAGAATGGGGCTTCTTGTTTGTTTATAGGAACTTCAACTAAAGATGGAGCAACAACAGAAGATCCTTAAACTTAAGGATAAAGAGATTGCTGAATTTAAAAAGAAGAAAAATAACTCAGTGGGAACTTCACAGAAGCTGCAGGTACCTAATGTATTCCAAATCTGTGTGGGCCCTGAAAAAAAAATTCTTTCTTCATCCCTAGTCATCTTGAAAAGTGTTTGGAAGAAGAGTGTTCCATCATAGTTTTGTCTTCTTTTGCTGTAGCAAAAATTGGGAGTGTAGTCTAGCAGCTCTTGCACTCTTTTTGAATGAAGGAAAGGAGAGGCTCTACTGTCTTTTATTTCTATGATTTGTCAAAGACGCTGTTTCAGAGACCTGAGAATTCAACAGGTTTAGTTGTCGGTAGGTTTGAAGGTGATCCTGATGAGCTCTGATATAAACATTCCATGGCTTGTTTGGTTTTTTGTTTTCTCCTCTGACATAAATGACAGCAGTCTGTGGTTTTGCTTGTCCCTAAGAGGGTTAGAAAAGTAGGTGTCGTATGCAGCAGTGCCACCTACATTATTTCAGATGTGGAGATTGGAACATGAGAATTTCATGAGTTACCCTAAGCCTTTAATGGTGAAAAGAAATTTTAAATGTTAAATAAAGGCAACTTTTTAGCCTTAACAGGAATATATCCACTGATTAACTGTGGCTTCAGAATAAATTTATAATGGACTGTGCTAGCAGGATCAGAGCTCTCATTACTGCCTTTCTTCCTGTCATTACAATTTCTTGTCACTGAATGTTTTTCCACAAATAGCTGGTCTTGGGCAACTATAATGCAATGAGGATGGGCTAGCTGAATTCTTGAGGTACCTTCCAAACGTAGTTGCTGTGATTATATGGAAGACATCTATTTATGTAACTGTTCTTAGAAAAAGAATATATTTCATTAAAGGCATCTGATACAAATTTGTTTATACAAGATGTAGCAATGTAACATTGCTGAGCCTCTTAAGTCAGTCCAATTTCTGTATTATTCTGAGTCAAGATTCTGTTGCAGAATTAATGTTAACATTTGTCATTTTCTTCTACACTTTTATCAGTTATTCTAAAAGAGGAAAAACATAATCATAAATTCTGACCCAGAAAGTCCTGGTTAATGCTCTCTGGATCTCTATTTAAACTTTAGAAATTAGAAGAGCAAAAGAAATGGCTGGATGAAGAAATGGACAGAATTCTCCAACAGCACCAACAGTTAGCAGAACTAGAAGAAGATTTAAAGAAAAGAGAAGCCATTGTAGCCAAAAAAGAAGCATTATTGCAAGAGAAAAGCCAGCTGGAAATCAAGAAACTGAGATCTAGCCAGGTGATTTAAGAAAAAACATGAAACTCACCACAGTTATAGTGCTGACCAAAAGACTGGGGGAGGGGGAAGACAGATAGACAGCAGAAGAGACTCAAGCCATGTGACCTGTGTCTCCACCACTGCCATGAAGTTATTGTGTGGCTTGAGCAAACCAGCATTTAATGTGAATAACACAGAATAATGATTTTTATTCACTTTTTCTCTCCAAAATGTGAACAACAACCCAAAACAAAAAAATCCCAACTGTGAAGTTCTATTATTGCAGAGCATTAAATAATACGGTATCTAAAAATGACTCAGTCCTTCTGCAAACTAGAGAACGTGACAGGGAAACATTTTGCATTACTTAATTTTCAGTAGCAAAAGTGAATAGAAATTGAAGTATCATTGTCACTTATAATGACTAGCCCCTTTAATTTTTAGTATGTAGAAAACTGCACGTTGAGTGTTTTGGTTTTCTTTCATCTTTTGAGTAAACAGTATATTTTATGGTAGCTGTCTACTCAAAATAAATGGGGTCCCATTGCAAGAAGCAGTCAAGTCTTTCACTGCAGAATGTGACAGTCTCACCTACGTTTTTCACACTAGAAGGAGTATCTCGGTTTTACATCTATGGTTGCTGTGGTTTTTTTAGGCTTTAAACAAAGATAGTATGAAATTGTCTACTCGCTTAAGTATGCTGGATCAGGAACTGTGTGATAAAGGCATGCAGCTTCAGGGCAGTGCCACTGAAGATAAGACACACATTTTGGAAAAAATTCAGGTTCTCCAGACGGAAAGGGATCAGCTGCTCAGAAGAAGAGATAGTGTGGATGAGAAATTGAAAGATGGTGAAGTGTTGTCAACTGAAGTGAGTAAGCACCTCTGAGATAAATATAGGTTTTAGGTAGTGTTGTGTAATAAAGAGTTCCAATCACAACCTAAAATGTCTCCAAATATTAGATAAGCTAGAACCAAGGAACTGAGGTTGTGTACCTTTGTAAATAGCAACATTAAAATACTTCTATGATAGCACTACTTAATACCAGTGAACAAAGTTTATGTTTAGAGGGACTTAATTCAGCTAGTGCCTTGACGAACTCCACTGACCTAAGGATCATATAATCAAAAATAAGGGAACTAGAAGTTAATCGGTTTATCGTAGGCAGATATTTTAATGTCAGGACAAAGTACAAGGCAATGTACTCACATAGTGATGCTCCTTAATTTTTTTCATAGGATTTTGTGAAAAAGCAAACTTCACCTGAAGGCCTTTACATTTTTACAGTGAAAATAAGTCATGTTACCCAGATGGTCTACACTTTAGTTGATCATTATGATTATGTTGAAGATACAATAAATTAATATAAAATGCACAGATTATTTTTGGGTCTTGAGAAGCAGTATAGGCATGTGGCTGAGGTGATAACGTGCGGAAAGAACCCTACTTGCCTCACTCCTCAAAATCTTCTGCAATGCTTCAGGCCATGCATTTCTGCCACTTCCCTACACAAGTTATGGTCACCATACTCATTAGTGACCTGATTCATTCATTAATCCAACAGAAAACTAGTACAACCAAAAAAATAATAGCAGAAGTCAAACTGTGGGTAGGATGAGAAAAGGAGGATGAGGGAAACATGACTTCTGTTTTTGTGATGAACCATTTGATTGACCTCTGTGTCATGGAAGGGGTACTATGACAGAAAAAGACAAGTGTTCTAGATTTGTACTCTACCTCTTGTTTTTCCCATTACATTCTCTGTACTACTACTAGTTTGTCTTGTCCTTTAGTTTCACTCTTGCGAATGAAGTTAAGGAATGTCTTAAGTTTACAAAGTTTAATTCTACTCTTTTCTTTTAAAGAGCTCACTCGTGTGTTTCTCTGTAGGAAGAACATGTCCTTTTCCAGCTGGAAGAAGGAATTGAAGCCCTGGAGGCTGCTATTGATTACAAGAATGAAAGTATTCAGAATCGCCAACACTTGCTTAGGTCATCTTCTCAGGTTCTTTCACAGAGTGAGAATAATGTAATAGGAAAACTAGTTTCCCTGTCTGCTGCTGAGCTCAGAGCTATCCTCTTCAAATATTTCAACAAGGTTTGTTTTGGCTAATGAATAATATTTTATCCTATTTTCTGTTATTATTCTAGGTAATGAAATGAAATGGTGTCAAGAAATTAAAATAAATTTAACAAGCTTTTGGTGAAAAGCTCTTCAGGTTACATACATCTGCTATTAATTCAGATATTTTTAATTTTGACATTAACCTAAATAGTATACTTGTGTGTTAACTTTGTATATCTTGTTTTGGGGTCATTAGCTTTAAAGGTGCTGCAAATGTGGAAATTTCCTTGCTCCTTTCCAGTGCTCTGCGTTGCTAACTTTTGGAGCAGCAAATTTAAGTAGTGGTGTCGTATATAAATTCTACCCAACTGCAAGCTTCATAAAGCTCAGGCTAGTATTCCTATTTTTTTTCTAAATCCAGTAGAAACTCTTTTTGCATACACTGCCTGCAGTGTGTACAGACAAATACTGAAGAATCATACTGATGCCTGGAAACATAAAAATGAAATGCATTAGGACATGGTGTGTCTTTGTGACCTTGGGTGAACCTCGGGTGATTTTGTGAACAAGTTGTGTGGGGGATGCAAGTTGGAAGTTTTCCAGAATCAGGAAAACACTTGTTTCAGTTTAAATTCTGCAGAAGGTATTAAAAAAATCCACTAGTCCATGTGATCAACATGTACAGAGCTCATTTCTGAAGGGCAAACTTGTAGCAGCAGGCAAGTCTGTTTCCAATATAAGCTTATGGCTTACAGAGACCATTGCTTTTGTATGCTTTAATCTGTTAAGCAGAGGGTAAAAGCTTTTATGAAAATGGTTTGATAAATCAAAAGAAGTGTATTTCTTTCTTAGATTGTTGGCCTACGTGAGTCTGAACGTAAATTGCAACTGCAGACTGAAGAACAGGAAATGAAGATCAGAGACCAGGAAAACATAATACGTGAATTAGAATCTGCACTTGAACATGTCAAGTTGCAGTGTGACAGGCAGCTGACCCTACAACACAAAGAACATGAGAAAAAACTACAGTTAATACTGCATCATTTCAAAGGTATTTGCTTCTTGGGGGGGGCGTGTACAGCAAGTATTCTCTTCAGTCACTACTGAGAAATACTATAGTCCAACTGAAAAAAAAAGAATGAGGTTCAGAGATCTATTTTGGCTGTCACTAATTCTGATGGTGTCTAGGATGCTGAGGAACAGACACATGGTGTCTGTATGAATGGAAAATAGAATATTTTTTAAAAGCAGTATCAGAATTGTATTTTCATACTGAATTTGCTGATATTGGATAGTTGAAATATACCAGTCCTGCTGATCTTGATCCTCTAAATATTCCTATTAAAACTCACAAGTGGGGTTGGCATAGCCTCTTTGACCCTGTGTCATACTAGTTTAAAAGCGTTAGCAAGATACAAGACATATTCTGTCTAGTTGAGCATCTGGATTTTTGGCACTGAGATATTTGGTTCTTAAACTAGTTTTACTTGTCCTAGAACACGATAATGAAGGTATTGCAGAAACCTTGAAAGGGTATGAAGTAAAAGTCCAGCAACTGGAAAAAGACTTATTTTTCTATAAGAAAACCAGCAGAGAGCTGAAGAAGAAATTGAAGGGCCTCTTTGGAGAGTCATCCCATCAATTATTGGCATCCACTAAATGTAAGTATATTATCTTAAAACATTTATGAAGTTGTCAATAGACCATTTGAAGGGTGGTAAACACACAGAAGTATATCAGATAGACATAAAAATCATATTTTTTCTGAACTAACAGTTCTCCAGGAATATATTACACGTCTCCCCCAGTTTCAAAGGAGAGACAATATTGGTTTGTAGCTGTACCAGTGGTATACCAGTGCTTTAAATTCTTGTTCTGTTTTCTCTGGATTCTAACATAATTTCAGCATCTACAACCTCAAACTGTTGTGGTTAAAGAAAAATAATTTTACTCTCTGAAAGGGTTTGAATGATGTTGTAACTAACAGCTTTGTCATATGCCATGCTTTTAGATAGGCTGCTCCCAGCATTTGATTTCGTAAAAGTTACTTACTGGGAGATTGTCAGTGAAGAATTCCCTACTTTCACTTAGTAACTTACTTTAGTTAGTTACTTACTAAGGCTAAAGGGGAGGATTTATACACTTGCAGGGAAAAAAAAAACTGTTTTCTTATGTGATTCTGTGCTTTGACACAAAAACAAACAAAAAACCCCCTAAAAACCAAACCAACAACCAACTGCTACTATAAGTTTTCAATTGTTCCATGTCCTACTTTCCAGAATCCAAACCTACAACAGAGCTATTCAGGTGGAGGAGAAAAGAAGGTTCAATTTCTGTCACTATTTTGCTTGTCTCACACCTCTTGATGCCACCACCAATACCTCACATGCACAATACAGCTGTCTTGGTCCTGTGTTTCTTCTTAAGGCTCAGCATGACTGGTCCTTCCTCCCAACGGATGCTTGTTTCTTTCCACTCAGGCAGTGTTGTGCCTTCCTAACACATAGATGCTGATCACACACCTGCTGCTCCCAGAGTGAATTAAGGCTCAGCCCTTGCCCTCTAGGCAGGATAATGAGCCAACACATTCATTACAATAAAGCACACTGTCAAACTGTGAATATTAATATTCTAGAGGTTGGATTATAAATAAGCATGGGAAAGACTAGTCTGTGTCTAATATACAAAGAAGCGTGTAGTTCAGGACATGTATCCGTGTGGGAAACACCCATCCTAGCCAAACTGTAGAAAGGGAAGGAAGGGAGAAGATCCCTGTGAATTTCCAACTTTTTCAAATACATATGTTCGTAAGTTTTATAAGAAATATTCTGTATTTAGTTATTTTTCTTTTGAATACATTTTTAGGCATGCTGCAATAGAATGTAATAAAAACACCTTATAATTTGTTGCTGAGCTTTAAAAATAATAAAGCCCTGTTCATACATTACAGCTAGATTTGCAGAATGTGTTTTGTGTGTTGTCCTAGTTTAATTGCTGACTGTTTTTCAATATATGAATAATTTCATATTTGACTGTCATGGTTCAGTTGTTTTAAGACTGCCTACTAGGATACAAGTTAGAATGGTGAGGTATTACCAGCACCTTGTCAGAGGAAAGTAACAGCTAATGCCTCTGATGTTTTTGTAGATGACAAACTTTTTAACAGAAAGGACAAAATGTGAGGTGCTGATAATTTTTTACCATGATCCCACTACAAATTACTGATGCTGTAAAACCATATTAACTAATATTTCTTGATGGCAGGCACTCAGAAGAGTTGTAAATTATAGCTACTTATCTCCTGATAAATTTCATTTTAGGTAACAGTGCTGGTGACAAGACATCCAGTCAAGATGAAGCAGAAGTTGCTCCTGAGGAATCCAAGTCAACACTTAACCCTGAAACCAATAGTCGACCAGGGAAAATAAAAGAAACAGACAGAACAAGTATTTTAAGAGCACAGCAGAATTCATACAAGCTTGGAGAAGATGTTTCAGAATTTGAGTGCAGCAAAGAATGTTTGTCAAGCACTAGTGATGACAAAACAGGAACAGATGAAGCTCTGCCTTTAAAATCTCATCCTCAGCTACCTTCTGTCATCCAGAGAAGAGACACCGTAACACAGTTTCAAGGAATAACTCCAGTAAAACTGTCTCGCCGAGACCTACGTCATATTCCTTCCTCTGAATTATCTTTGAGACGCTCAAGCCTTGGAGTTGGTGTCAGTTTTATTGCTCCAGATTCCACTGAAATGGACAAAAAGTCTAGTGTTACTAAAACATAGTTACCCTTCATTGCATTTTTAATAGCTGTTGCTACTGGAGCAACTGTATTACATGTCTTCTTACTGTTAAGTATCAGCCATGGATAAATGAGTAAGAGTTCTTTAGTTCTTACTGCTCACTGTCAAGTCGTTAGACGTTAATGCTCACACAGTTTCAGTGAATCCGAGACAGCCTTTAATTAACATAGTATCTAAGAACTTTCATTCAAAGACCATTTAACATTGAAGAAATTATTTATATTAGTTTGGGTTTTTTGCAGTAACTTCAAAAAATATAAATGTTTTTCAAAAATTGCACTGTGAAGTGCACTGCACTTTTGTAACTTAGACTTCCTAGAGCAATATTGTACTTCACTTTCTTGGGTCAGAAACAGTGACAAACTATTTAATTTATTTGGATATACAGCAAGAAAACTTAGTTGCCAGACTGTCACCTAGTACTGATAATGACTGGCTTCTGTATGCTTTTTATCTAAAAACATTTTATATGAGCCATGTTTGAGATCAAAATCGGTACCTAAGGATTGATACAAAAATCGGAGATCTCCAAACCCCCTTGCTTTCTAACTTGCCTCACCGACGTGGGAAGCTAGGTGCGGCTGGGTAAGGAGTCCGAAAGAAAACTCAGTAACACCAGAGTGTGTTATTAAGCAGGCATTCTTTATTGCAGCGCTGGGCAGCACTGGGGATTATCCACCATGAGTCCTCCGCCGGTTTGGTAAATTTTCAGAGACTATATACCATAAAGTTATACGTAGTCATAGGATTTCCGAGAACTCATTTACAGAGCCAAGAGATACGCAAATGTCCATTCACATGCACAGTCTTTTTCCCTGGTGGTCGTCGGGGGTCTTCAGATGAAGGCCGGTAGTCTTCCTCACTGTGTTCGCTGACTGACCCCTGCTTCTGCCGCACTCAGTCTAGGGATTAGGTAGGCCACGTCCTTTGAGGTTGCAAATTCCCTTCTCTCTGTCTTCCTGTGCATCCGCTCATCCCAAGGCCCAGCCATCTGAAGTGAGACTATCCTGGAGCCTCCTTACCTTACAGCCATTACCACTCTTCAAATTGTAAAAGCTTCCCTTTGTTTTGTATATCTGTGTTAATCGAGTGTCTAAGGTATTTTCAACATCCCTTGCTCTGGGGACTCCAACTGTTTCATTCCCCCCTTTACATGTTACTTGTAAATTCTTTTACAAAGTTTCCAAGTTTTCATATTTCATTACCTTAGGTAGGATCCAAATTTCCATAGCTAATTTCTTCAATTTATACCATAAAAGGCAATTTAAAGCTGTTAGTATAATGACAAACACTAACAATATCAGAGGTGGTGTCAAAACCAGAAACAATATAATTATTAACAGTCTCGAGTCAACTTTATGGATGTGGGTCCTGTGAGTTGGGATTTCCATGGTCCTTCGGGTGCCTTTTTGATTCTCGAGTAGTGGATCCAGGCAGTGTGCTTCTCAAGCTTGACGGCAAAACTTGAAAAGGACTGCTCCATTTCTCTTCGAGAGGGTTACCTGAAATATTTTTAATGTAAACACAATTTCCAGGTCTAAACAAATGCACTGGTGACCATAAACCATTCATAGGTTTCCTTTAAACTGGTCAGCAAAGTATATGGGTTTTCCACTACTGGATACAAACCTTTAACTATGTGATTTATTGCTTGCAAATCCTGCACCCATCGATAAGTTTTGCCATCAGGTTTTTTAACAGGTAAAATAGTTGTGTTATACTCTGAAGAGAGAACAACATTAAGGCATAAACGAGATCAGATGCTGCCACTCAGACCGCTTTATTGAACGAGAGGGCAGAGGGAAAACAAAGCAATAGGAAAGGTAGGAAGTGAGAGCAGAAAACTAAGCAGGAGAGCGGAGAGAGCAGCAGGGTTAGTCACCACCACAGATCCAGGGGTGTGCCGTGGTCCTCTTTCCTCAGTGGGGGGGTGTACAGACGAAGAAGCAGAAGTAGGCACCGCCCGGAGGAGAAGGCAGGCGGCGGCAGGGGGAGCAGCAGCAGCAGGGAGAAAAGCAGGGAGGCTACAAGGATCCTGTGGCTGATGCATGGAGTCGTGTCATCCAGTGGGCATGTGTCTCCTCCAATGGATGCGTGTCCACAGGCCTCGGTAACAGAGCTTGCCGCTGGCAGATAGAACATGCGCACTTATCCCAAAATAACTAAACGCACCTGCTGTCTGCCCCAAAGAGTCCATTTTATTGGTCCTCCACACCACCCCGTGGCTCAAAGTTTGTTATGTCGTCCCAGATCGCTGTCTTCGGGATCCCGTGGTGGTGGGAGAAGAAAAGGATAGTAAAGTAGGAAAAGAGCATTTGAACTTTTTACAGTCAGTTGGCTATAATCCTAAAATGCAAACAATCAACAGATTCAAACAATTTGTACAACGGATGGCTTTGGTTGGTGTATTCAATGCCACCCGGTGATGAGGTAGGTACGAGTTGTACAGTATTAACAGTGACAATACACAATAAGGGCAACAACATTACACAACCACATAACATGTTAAAACAGAATGTGCTTAATTCACTGGGCACTTGGAAGTCATGAAAAGAATACTACACAAAGGCAATGCCTCTTTGTTTCATCGTTTAACAACTTAAATATGTCAATCGACAATGTCAGACAGAAATAAATTCAAACAAAATTAGTCTTCAGACCTTAGTTTAAAATACTGCTTATTGCTTTTTCAAACAGAAAGTTGCAGGCAAACATTATTTATATTGAAAAATGTGGCAGCCCTCATATGGAAATTTGTATTTTAACAATAAAGCAAACTTAAAAATATTGTTCCACATAACAAATAAAACAGGACACACTTATATACCGGGTGGACAGCTTCGTCCACCGTCTTGATATGTACATAGTAATTATCTTAACAATATCTTAACAATCTTGGCAAATTTTTAACAATATCTTAACAATCTAAAGAGTAACAGTTTAAAGAGAACAGAAACTTAACAATATCTCAACAATTCAAAGAGAATAGAAAGTATCTCAGGCCATGTTGGAGGTTTATGGCTCTGGGGGATCAGAAGAAGGAGGTGATTGTCCACAATTGCAAACACAAGGCCAATGACAATTACAGGATAAATCATAACCATAAAAAGCCAGAAGATTAAGTATTCCAATAATGATTAAAATAAAAGTTGAAAGGAAGAGTGCAACCAGAAGCGTAATTGCAGCTCCTGGTGACAGCCACATTCTGTCCTTTTTAATTCTTACGATTCGTTTGGCTATTCACAGATGAGTTTGCCACCTGCGTTGCGACCGAGAGACTGGTGGCCACGCTGCCCTGGTCTGATGGAGTTGGGGTCTGCATACACAGTAGGAAAATGGATTTCCACACTCCCAACCCAATCAGGAATGCTCCAGCACCTTCTCCCGGAAGGGCTGGAAGGCGCATGCGTGGTTTGGGGAAAAATGTGTGCAATGGGATCTAAGAGATTTTATGTCTAGCAATGTTATTTTGATCACCAAGGATACTTGCAAGTAAGTATGGGACCCTGACAAGCAGGATGCACAAACAGGTTTCACACAAGATCCTAGTTATCAAGCAATTTTCCACACAGAATTCAGATGCACCAGTTACACAATCCAGGCACACAAGCCACAAAGTTCTGATGAAGTTCTGGTCTACAAACACAACAAGTGCGGGGGTAATCGTCTCAGGGAGGCGGCACGTAAATCTCCACAAGGCTCTGGCTAAACAGGGATTTTCGTCACACAACCCCCACCCCAGTCGTCCCTGAGAGGCACACACAGAAAACCGAACTCCACACACAAGAACTCCCACCCTGTACATCCCTGAGAGGTGAACACATAATACAGACACGTGATACAGATCAGACCTGTCCGGGGTACACAGCAGAAACGAGGCAAAGTTAAAGCAGATTAGAAGCGCAAGCCAAAGTTAAAGCAGGTGAAGGGCGCAAGCTGAAGTTTAAAGCGGTTTGCGGGGGGGGGGGGGCGACACTGTCTCTTTAAGGGATCCTGCCGACACGCAAGTCCTCTATAACACTTTTCACTCCTCGCCTATCTTCCAGTTTCAGGGGATATTGTTTTATCCTAACAGGCCGTGTTCTTTCTTAGTTTAACAACAATCCATTCTGCATTTTTAGCTTTTCCAGGCGTTCCTGAGGCCCACACTCCTGGATATACCTGGTCCTTTATTTCGTGTATAATTTCTTCCCTAATTTGGGGTCAGTGAGAGCCAAACTTAAAATTTCAATGTGATTCTTTTCTGGTATTTTAAACTCAATTTCTCCATTTTTAAATTTTATTTCAGTATTGAATTGTTCTAACAAGTCTCTTCCCAAAAGTGGTCTAGGAGCATCAGGCAAGTAGAGAAATTTATGAATTCCTACACTTTTCCAATTTTGAATGCCAATGGTTTCAAAAAGAAAGCTTTCTCAACTGCCCCGTTGCTCCCACAATGTTAACATTTTGTTTGCTTATTGACAATAAGGTCTGATTCAATACTGAAAATGTGGCACCTGTATCTACTAGAAATTCTACAGTTTTTCTCTCCTTTCCCTAGCTGCATTTTTACCCAGGGTTCTGCTGGGGAAGATTCCCCTGGTTCCAGGCAGTCAGCTCCTGTGTCAGTAATCATTACCGATTTCAGTTTCGGACAATCCTTTTTCCAATGCCCCATCTGTTTACAATACACACACTGATCTTTCAGAAGGGGTTGATTTCCCCAGAGGGGTTGATTTCCAGAGGGTCTCTGGCCCCCCCGCGGTGCGCAGAGCAGCCGCTGCAGCACCGGCAGCCGCTGCGCCCTCACTCTCCCCCTCCGCGTCTCCCTGTTCCGATACGCCTGTCATGCAGTCTCCAGCAACCTCTCTAAATCTCTCGCATCCATTCCTTGCACTTTCTGTAGCTTTCTCCTAATATCATCTGCCGATTGTCCCAAAAACAGGGATCCACTGTTCCCGCAGAATTCCAGCCAGAATCAGAGCCTGCACCTGGGCTCTGGCCGCTTTCACAAACACCGCATTCCCAGCCGCATCTCCTTCTCTATCCCCTCCTCTAATCTTTCCTTCTATGCACCAACCTTTAAACACTTTTGTACAATGCTACAAGCCAAGCAACATCCTTTTAACCTCCCATTTTGCTTTTATTTTTTTTTTATCGCCAGGACCATAGGGTCCTGGGGTGCTAAATTAATTCCACATTCCTTTTGCCACTCCGGGTGATTCCACAGCGTAAAGAACATATCTGCATAACCCACTTCATCCCATTTTCTTTCACTTCTTAAAAATAACATAAGTTGTAACAAAGTATTATAATCTAAAGTTCTGTTAACAGGCCATTTTTCTCCGTCATATAACTTGTATAAAGGCCACCACTGATTGCAATATTTTATCAGAGTCTTATGGCTCACACTTCCTCCAGGTGGTCCCCCAATCTTTCCAGTGAGTCAGAATGCAGCCCAAAGGGCTCCTTTTCAAAACTCCACCCTATTGGTTTCCCATTCAAAAATTTATAACACACAAAGACAGGGACTGGGGCCCGAACACTTACACACACAGAGACAACAATTAACAATTACTATAGACAGTATTTCAGGTTCCCACATTTATCAATCACTTTGTCCTTCTCCGGCTGTTTCCCTCGCGGGATAACAGAACCGCAGATCCAGACTCCGCACTCGCTTCGTACGTATTTGTACTTCTCACTCACACAATCATATAAATTCAGATACAAAGTCAAGTTACAATAAACAAATTTTCCTCCGAACATTCACTCGCCCCCCCGCCAAAACCTCGGGGAGACCAACAAAGGTACAGAGATTACAAAGTTAACAACAGCAGCTGCTACTCCCCAGATGACAAATGTCGACACAGGTTATTCAAAGATTTTCAAATACGCGTATACCAAACACAGACGTATTACTACGCATATGTAACCAAATGCCAGCCGGCGGGGTTCTCATAAACCGCGACTTATGAGCAGCTCCAAATACAAATGCACAAACAAACGATCGCACTAACCAGAAGATTAATACGAATCGTACATGCAAATGTCAAAATCAAATACAAATGCACAAACGATTGCACTAACCAGATGATTAATACAAATCGTACATGCAGATGTATGCCACCCGGTGAGGTTCTCACGAACTGTGACTTATGAGTAGCTCCAAATGACCGGTCCCAAAAACAGAAACAAAACCAAAACAAAACAAACACAGAAAGAATGACTTTTCTTACCAGTGGTCCTTGTCTGTCCCCGCATGGATCCGCCAAATCGGAGAGTCCCTCCAGAGAAGTCTCTGGGGCCGGCCAAGGGAGTCTCCGACTCAGGGGTCCTGCAGCTGGACAGAGAGTCTCCTGCCTGGCTCGCCAAAACTGATACAAAAATCGGAGATCTCCAAACCCCCTTGCTTTCTAACTCGCCTCACCGACGTGGGAAGCTAGGTGCGGCTGGGTAAGGAGTCCGAAAGAAAACTCAATAACACCAGAGTGTGTTATTAAGCAGGCATTCTTTACTGCAGCGCTGGGCAGCACTGGGGATTATCCACCATGAGTGCTCCGCAGGTTTGGTAAATTTTCAGAGACTATATACCATAAAGTTATACGTAGTCATAGGATTTCCGAGAACTCATTTACAGAGCCAAGAGATACGCAAATGTCCATTCACATGCACAGTCTTTTTCCCTGGTGGTCGTCGGGGGTCTTCAGATGAAGGCCGGTAGTCTTCCTCACTGTGTTCGCTGACTGACCCCTGCTTCTGCCGCACTCAGTCTAGGGATTAGGTAGGCCAGTTCTTTGAGGCTGCAAATTCCCTTCTCTCTGTCTTCCTGTGCATCCGCTCATCCCAAGGCCCAGCCATCTGAAGTGAGACTATCCTGGAGCCTCCTTACCTTACAGCCATTACCACTCTTCAAATTGTAAAAGCTTCCCTTTGTTTTGTATATCTGTGTTAATCGAGTGTCTAAGGTATTTTCAACATCCCTTGCTCTGGGGACCCCAACTGTTTCAGGATACATTTATTC
The DNA here is from genome assembly GCF_013368605.1 of Nyctibius grandis. Classification (NCBI taxonomy): domain Eukaryota; kingdom Metazoa; phylum Chordata; class Aves; order Nyctibiiformes; family Nyctibiidae; genus Nyctibius; species Nyctibius grandis. The sequence goes on along the minus strand of NC_090695.1, from coordinate 46,510,458 downwards.
CTGAAAAGGAACATTAAAGTACTTTTCTTTTTTTCTTCTTTATGGCTTATTTATGAAATTAAAAGAATTGCTTATTTCACTGGTTTTGTTTATTGGGTATTTAAAGAATTGCACTTGGCAACTCAAAGTGTGATATTTATTTCTGTACTACTGAAATGGAAAAAAAAAACAGAGGACCAAATTCAGCATCCTCTAGGTAAACCAGATGGACCAACACATTATTTTATTTGTACTAATTAGTCATGTCCTTTCACAGACCAATTATTCTTCTAGATTCCATATCTGCTTCAGGACAAGGACTACACATATCCTTTGGTTTACTGCTACACTGCTGTTGGTAATGCATTCAGAATGATAACCAAATCTTTTTTGTAAGAGGACAGTGGTCACTGGGCAGCATATGCTTAACAGCTACACAAACTTGAAGGCAGAGACCAAAATGTCCACATTTAAATGAGATTAACACTTGTCACTGTAAGTCTCTCCTGCATAAAAAGTGGCAGTACTGAAAGTACGGTTAGTTTTATTTTAGTGGTGGACTTCATGTTTGAAAATGTCTTAGATTATCAGATGTACTTAGGAAAGGAATTTTTGCTTTCTGCTGTTGTCTAGGCAAGGTCTTTATAGCATGTGTGGCTATTGGTACAAAAGAACAGCATTTTTCCACGCTGCAAGCACAGTTCAGATCTGTCCATGTTATGAAGATGCTATTACAGCATGATAAATGGACCTGTTGTCTTGTGGCACATTTTAAAATTTTCTGAGTAGACTGCTAAATACTTCATTGTAATCAGAGAGATAAACCACTTAACATGTCAAATGATTGCATCTTTCCCGATTATACATACTTATTACCTATTGTTCAGCTGAATGGAGAGATAGATAAGGATTGAGGTCTTTCTTGATTGTTTTTGGATTGGGCTGGATTGTTTTCACTGTCATGGAAGTACTGAGCCTTAACTGTTACAGACGCTCATGATAAATCGGGAAAGCCAATCTATATTAATAATAAGAAATTTTATTAACATGAATTTAGCAAGCGATAAATGAGCAAAGACAACGCTGGGTGACCGGGGGAGTAACAGCTCCGCCAACGGCTCGCACCGAATCTTAGGAGAAACATCAATTTATTAGACAAAGCATACATATTCATTAATATGGGTTGGGTTATTATAATTTACAATCGTGGTAGGCTGGCCCCAAGGAAAAGACACTATCCAGCCAGAGTTGTAAATCACAACAATTAAGGCACAGCAGGGGTGTTGTTTTTTGTTCCCAAGGCTCAGCCATTTGTCTCCTGGCACCTCCTTATCTATGCATTTGTCATTTGTCGGTTGTGTTGGAATTTCCTTATCTAGTTACAAGCTTAACATATGTTATTCTAAACCTACCATCCTACATAACAGGAGGTTTGTTGCAGTAAAGCCTTTACATCTTCGTGCGATTTCATGAACAAAGTTAACCCGTCTATTACATTAACTAACATTAAGTTTAATATTAGTGCATGTATCATTCACTTAATGTTTCTAGTCAAAAAGCAATAAACAGAAACAAGCAAATACAGTTTCAAATGTGTACTTATTTACTACATCTCTGTATTACACGAAGGAATTGTTGAAGGTGTTTCTTCGTAAGATAATACCGTGCATTACCATACACCTCATTCTACTCTATAAATAAACATGAATTTCTCCTCTTCTGAAGTTTCCACAAACGAAAAACCTGTTCTTTATGGATGCAAAGTAAGCAAGGGAAAATGTAAGGAAGTACAACTCAGTCACTAGTAGATGTCAGCTAGTGCTCTGCAGGTTTCTGTAGCTGTGACGCTGCAGGTTAAGTAGTCATTCAAAAACATTAGCTTCTGTATGCCATACATACCTGTTTCAAGACATAACTACAACATCATCTGATGCTAAGGTAGATAAATACGTCAGATACATTTGTGATCTTTGAAGAAGTGGAAGAATTGTTGACCATGAGAGGGACCTAACATAAGCAAAGCAATGAGAGAGGCCAGTAAGGCAGTCCTGTAGGGAAAAGTAAAGAGTGATTTATGTTCTCATTTATGTAACTCTAATAGAGCTAACAAATAAAATGGTTTTACCTCTTTCAGACAATATGTAGCTCCTCTTATTTCTGCTAATTAAAAAAAAACCAAACCAGACTTTATCTGACAGGCTTTTATTATCACTCTCTTTGCTTTACTTTCTTGGTGTTATTCACTGGCATTTACGGCCTTCATTGCCATTCAGCTGATGCGCAATATGGGGGTAACAACAATATGGACCTAATTTGCAGTCATCCACCATGCTATTATTTCACTGTTTCTCTCATAGCTGTTTCTCCTGCTATGTCCTGCTAAAACTAATGACAAAAATAAGTATAATCTGTTCTGTTGTCTAGCTAGTAACTGTGAACATAAACTAATTTTACTGACGATCTGAATTCTCTGTTATGACTATCTGAACACTGTGATGGCTGCATTTCCAGAATAGACTCTTGTCCTTTCCATTACTGGCTCTTTGCTTAGTAATGCACATTGACAACAGACAGAGTTACCCCATGCAAGTAGTTTGCACAAGTTCTATGATTTGTGTAAACAGTAATTGCACCACCTTTGAGAAGCGAATCTGGCTTTTAGTAATTTAATGGAAGTTTTACCCCATCTACACCAAAACAAAGTTTTGTTCTTAGTAACTTAAAGGTGAGATTTAACAGGTACTGAAACTCCAACTATGTGTGTGTGGTGAGGTACCTTTTATGCCAGCACAGCAATTTTCAGTCCCACTGATTTGAAGGTTCTGGCTTGAGTTAGTTTTGTTGCATGGCCAATAAATAGCATCTCAGTTCCGATTTTCAGGATCCACGTGCTGATTAAGCAGGTTATTCAATGCATGGCTTGCAATGAATCTGAAAATATTTTGTAAGAAAAACTACTTGCAGGGCATCACTTCAACAAATGCACGTTTTATGTATTTCTAAGATTACATAGTTTTTATTTAACAGCAAACACTAAACACAATACAGCAAACTTTGTTATACTGCAAACGGTAACCTGTAACGGTTTATTTATGCTACGATCTATAACCACACAACACATGGATAGTGCACTAGCTGAACGAAGCAATGCCAGGGAAGACGGGTTTTTTTGCTCGCCTGACGGGATGCCACGGTTACAGAGCACAGCGGTGGGACCTGCCCCGGTCAGACGCCTCCAGCAGCGTTACCGGCCGTCCGGAGCGATTCTCCCGAGCGTGAGCCGCCCAGCGCTCCCGACGGGCCGGGCTTTGAAGGAGCTCGAGGAAACGCCTCGGATTTCGCCACGGCTGGCACAGGTGTGACGTTCTGCGGGTGGCGAGGGTCACAGGGGACTCGAGGCACGCACCCCCTTTCCCTGCCGCCGGCCTTCCCGTCGTGTCCCTCCAGCCGCAGCTTCGCGGACGCCCTCACCCTCTCCCTGCTTGGCAAGCCCCCCCCCAGGGCGGGCGCTGCGCACCTCCCGGCCCCGCGGGCAGGGGACAGCCCTCTACCCGCCACAGCGCACGGAACGCCGCAGCACAGCCCCGCCCCGGGGGATGCCCAGGTTTCGCGCAGCCCCCTGTGCGGTCCGGCACGTCCCAGCTCGCCCCGTCCTCGGACAAGGCGCCGGGGCCGGCGGCGGCGCTCCCGCGGTGCATGCCGGGCAGCGCCGACCCGGCGGCCGCCCCGCGCCCCGTAGCTTTTTAATCCCGGCAGGAGCCCGTATGGGCCGGCGGCGGCTGGCCTGCAGCCGTAACGCCGCGGTGACGCAGCGCCAGGAGCGCCGCGCGCGCCCCGGTGCCCCGCGCCCAGCCAACCAGCGGGCGGGGGACACTAACGAACCCGGGGCCGGCGGCGCGCGTCCAGCGCGCCCCCGCCGCGGCCCGCGATAACCAACTCCCCAGGGGCAACCGCCCGGCCGCTCCTCTCGCCTCGTCTCAACGCTCACTGCCGCCGCCACCGGAGTGAGTGTCCCATGGGGGGCGCCCGCCCGCCGCTCCGCCGCTGCCCCGCCGTTCCCACCTGCTGCTGCCGCCCCTTCCGCGGCCGTCGGGGCTCCGCGCCGCCCTGCGCTGCCTGCGGTGGGAAGCGGGCCCTCGCAGGCCTGTGGCGGTGGGGAAGGGCGGTGTCCGCCCGGGCCGTGCCTCCTAGCGGCCCCTTCCCAGTGGGCCTCGCCCGGCCCCGGCGGGAGAGCGGCGCCCCTGGCCCGGGGGCGCAGCAGGTGTCGGTTGGCTTGGAGCGGCCGGTGGGGCCGCAGGGCTGGGGCGGGTGTCAGCGCCCCGGCAGCTCCGAGGGCCGGGGCGGCTCGCTGCCGCTGTGCCCGAGCTCTCGCGCTTTAACTTCCTCGCCTCCTGTCGTGCGCTGCCTTCGCTTTTGCGCCTCTGCCCACAGGCGCCGCCTGAGAATCAAACTGAATCAAAATCAAAGGACGCTACTTCGGCAACAGCGCTCCTTTTTTCGGGGCCCACTTTTCCATCTGCCCCAACAAAGGTAGTAGCAAGGGGACGAGCTCTGCCGCAGGATCATCAGGAAAAGCCTGGTTCTTCCTCTCAACCTACGGCGCCACTTGTTGACGTGGAGGTTACAGGACACTGCTACACAACCAATGTGATCAAGCAAATGTCGTTTATTAGCCGTTACGCACAGATTAATATAGCAATTCTATCTCCTTATCACGCTCCTACTCGTATATGATTGGTAATTAGTAGCTATCACGCTCCCTTAGCATGCTTATGATTTGTTAAAGCCCTTTGTCCACGCTCCTTGACGTCTCCTCGTACATCCTCTTTTGTGTTCTGCTCCAAGTCATGTACACAGTTTTTTCTTCCTCTTATACCAATTCTTTCCAGTCGACTCAACCGCAAACAACCTTCACGTTCCTTCTTCAAGGTCAGTCCATAGGCCCCTGCTACATGATTCTTGTCATGCAGCCAGGTCCTCATTTCCTGCAGCCTTTTACATCTGGCTCAGGAGGTGACCATTCTCTTCCAGAAACCCCTCCACAGTCTAATTACTGGGTGGTGAAATGGTCAGACAAAGTAAACTCAGTTATAAAGAATCAATTCTTATTAATTTCGATCGCACTGACATATGGGCTGTGAAGTTACCTTGGCATTCTTTTATTTTAAAAATAACTTTAGAGCAATTACCATAATTGTAACATACAGTGGTTACAGTTCTGAAGATATCTCAGTCCCATTTTTTTATAAGAAAAAGGAATAGCGAAATGCTGTCACAGTTCTTGAGGCTGAAGAATAGACTGTTTTGCAGCACAGCTATATTTTTAATAGCTTTCTGTGGTCACAGTGGACTGAGCGTAAAGACTGGAGGTACAGTGTGGACTGTGCCTATTTTTCCAACAAATCCTGTGTTAACTTTTGCTACATTTAGTGAAATGGTTGGCACTGGCAGGATCACTGTTAGATTGCAGTGTTGCTGTTCTGTAAATCTGAAATAATTAAACTTTGTTTCAAGTTATTGGTATGACTTTGACACTATAGGTTTTGAGTCAACTATAGAGGTTACAAAGCATGGTTTAAATGGTTTAAAGCATTGGGTTTTAGATCTCAAAGTGCCAAAAAGTTGCCTGAACTGCTTTAAACTTACTTTTAACTTTACCAAGAAACTCTTAAAAATGTGAATATTGGAATCTGATGCGTGGAAAAAGAAATTGCTCCTTGTGATTCCTGTCTTAGAACAACAATCAAAATGCTTGCTGTAGCTCAACGTATATAACACGGAGTGCATGTCTTGTTAGGATATTCTCAACAAAATATGCATAATCAATAAGATTCCTTTTAAAATTGTTATTTCACTGTTTGTAGATGCTGCCCATGTGTTACAGCACTGGCAGGCATTAAATTAGCTTGGTTTTCCTTATATGAGGGGAAAAAAGGACAAGAGTGAAAATGGTGAGGAATTTAGTTTAATTACAGTGTATGCATTTTTAGGCTCTTAAGGAGAATTACTGAAAGCTTGAGAGTCCCCACTGATTTCCACAGGAGCCTACTAACAAGGCAATAAAGGACTTGTGACCCTGAAATAAAAACTAGGAAGTAAAGGCCAGTGTTACACAAAGAACCATGAGCCTTTGATATCCAGAGCTATGCCTTATTTTTTTTCTATCTAATATTATCACCAACAGTTTCAGTAATAACTTGTTTTATTGTCTGTAATCTTGTTGCCCAAATTGTCATAACAGTTCCATGTCAGGATATGCATTTAATGTTATTTTTGAAGTAATGAGTTACAGCATTTGTGTATCACTTCTGTTAAATTATTATTTGGCATGTTCTGTAAGACTATAATTTGAAGAATCTATGGATAACTCCGAGTTAAAGAATTGTGATCTTAAGTAAATTTGGTTACAGACTCAAGGTACAAGTATTAGAGACTTGATGCTTTGAGTGTAGTAATGAGTGAAGAAAAGCATATGCTTTGGAGTAGGTCTGAAAAGGCAGATCTGGTGAGCAATAATCAGTCTAGTCAGTCTGAGCACAGGGACTCAGAATTGATACATTACTGAGGGCCACAGGTAGTTTTTCCTCACGCTTGTTCAAAACATGGCCCATTCCGTTATATTCTCTAAACAACCCAAAAGGAGGTGGGGCAGGCACTTGCCTAGCTTCTGTGTAGTTTAATTGTTAAATAACTTGAAATAAAATTTGGGATGTTCATGCTCCAAGCTCTTCTCTTTCCCTTCTTATGACTATGCTAAAAGCATGACTGCAGGGTGATTTACATCTGCACTGTTCTGCACCTGCTGAAGCTGCCTTACTTTTTTTTAGTGCGGGATATTGCATGGTACACATATATGTATGCAGGGATTACCCTACCCAAGTCAAGTGTCTTAGCCATTTAGCAGTGAGGTCCTGCTCGTCTCAGCCCTTCAATTCTGACAGAGAAGGAAGCTTCACATGGAGGGTGTTAAAGTCCTTATCAGCTGTTGCTCGTGTACGGCTTATTATATCATTACCACCACTTTAGGAATATACACTTGATAGGGTCTATGTATAGCTTTTTGAGAACAAGTTGTTATATTAAGGCAGATACAGAGAAAAAAGGTAAAGGAAAAGAGAGCGAAGGCATGCTTATGTTGGTGTGGTATGCATTAAAGGAAGAATCAGTTAAACTATCTTCAAGCCCACAATAGCACCACCACTCTTAAAATTAGCAAGAGATGGTAGTTACAACTTACAGGATGTCTCTGTAGTAGGAAGAAGAGGTAAGGTATTCTTTTGAGGTGAAAATGAGAAGTGTTGGAAGCTTATGAAAAGTCTGAGTTTTGTTACGGGAAAGATGGGACCAGATGCACAGTGGATTCAGCAGACTTGAGAATGTAGAATTCCCAAACAAAATGTCATTATTCCACATTGTCCTGGTTTGGACTAGAACAGAACCAATTTTCCTTTCAGCTAAGTTTCTTCTAAGTAACTGCACTTTCTGAAGTTGACTATGTGTTTTGCAGACAGTGTCCGCTTCTAGGATTGATAACGCTCGAAGTTTATAGTTATTACTGAGGACTGGAGGAAGGCCAATGTCACTCCAGTCTTCAAAAACGGCAAGAAGGAGGACCCAGGCAACTACAGCCGGTCAGCCTCACCTCTATCCCTGGCAAGGTGATGGAACAGCTCATTCTGGATGCTATCTCTAAGCATATGGAGGAAAAGAAGGTTATTGAGAGTAGTCAACATGGATTCACCAAGGGGAAATCATGCTTGACCAATCTGATGGCCTTCTATCATGACATGATTGGTTAGGTAGATGAGGGGAGAACAGTGGATGGTGGATGTTGTCTACCTTGACTTCAGCAAGGCTTTTGACACTGTCTCCCATAACATCCTCATAGGAAAGCTGAGTAAGTGTGGGTTAGATGAGTGGACAGTGAGGTGAATCGAGAACTGGCTGAATGGCAGAGCTCAGAGGGTTGTGATCAGCGGTGCTGAGTCTAGTTGGAGGCCTGTAGCTAGTGGTGTTCCCAGGGGTCAGTCCTGGGTCCAGTCTTGTTTAACTTATTCATGAATGACCTGGATGAAGGGACACAGTGTACCCTCAGCAAGTTTGCTGAGGACACAGGACTGGGAGGAGTGGCTGATACACCAGAAGGCTGTGCTGCCATTCAGCGAGACCTGGACAGGCTAGAGGGTTTTGCAGAGAGGAACCTAATGAAGTTCAACAAAGGTAAGTGTAGGGTCTTGCACCTAGGGAGGAATAACCCCATGCACCAGTACAGATTGGGGTTGAAATGCTGGTACTGGAAAGCAGCTCTGCAGAGAAGGACCCGGGAGTTCTGGTGGACAACAAGTTCACCATGAGCCAACAATGTGCCCTTGTGGCCAGGAAGGCCAGTGGTGTCCTGGGGTGCATCAGGAAGAGTGTGGCCAGAAGGTCGATGGAGGTTATCCTCCTGCTCTACACTGCCCAAGTGAGGCCACACCTGGAGTACTGTGTCCAGTTCTGGACCTCCAGTTCAAGAAAGACAAGGAACTACTGGAGAGAGTCCAGCGGAGGGCTACAAAGATGATTAGAGGACTGGAGCATCTCTCTTATGAGGAAAGGCTGAGAGAGCTGGGTCTGTTTAGCCTGGAGAAGAAAAGACTGAGGGGGGGATCTTATCAATACTTACAAATACCTTAGGGGCAGGCGTCAAGAGGAGGGGGCCAGACTCTTCTCAGTGGTGCCCAGCGACAGGACAAAAGGCAACAGGCAAAAACTGAAACATGGGAAGTTCCATCGAAATATGAGGAAAAACTTCTTTACTTTGAGGGTGACAGAGCACTGGAACAGGCTGCTCAGGGAGGTTGTGGAGTCTCCTTCTCGGGAGATATTCAAAATCTGCCTGGACGTGACCCTGTGCAATGTGCTCTAGGTGAACCTGCTTTATCAGGGGGTTGGACTAGATGATCTCCAGAGGTCCCTTCCAACCCTAACCATTCTGTGATTCAGTGATTACTAAGGTAATGGTAGGAATGGTATGCAGAAAGGCTCTTGCTTACACTTATTCCTATAGAAACCAAAGTCACTGCTGAATTCCTCATTATCCACAAGCAAAGGGCTGTAGAAGGGTCATGCCTCTGGAGAGGAGCGGACAGGACAGGTGACCCAAAATTGACCAACAAGGTACTTCATCCTGTATATGTCATTCTCAGTTTAAAGCTGAGGGATCACAAGCGTCATGCTCTCTTCTGTGGCCGGTGTCCAAAGAGGACTCTGTCCATTCTCCTCCCTTTGATCCCAATCTGTGCGTTCCTGAATCCAGTTCCTATCTGCTGCTGAGTCCAGTCCAGGGCAAGAAAAAAGAGATATCCCATCCTTCATTCCTGTTGTGTTGTTCCTAGTTATTTTTCTTAATAGCTGACGCCTAGAAAGCTTCAAATGTTCTTTCCATCTCTCAAGAAGACTTACATAGTTACTTTTCTCAGAAATGAAAGAGAAAACATCTTGAAATAATTGTTTTCTTAGTTCTGCTCTCCTCTTAAGAAAATAATAAAGTGTGCTTAACCTGATCTCTTCTGTGCAATGGATGAGCTCTTAGACTTTCTGGGGTGGTCTGCAATGACCATTTTCATCCTTTAACATCCTCTGGTTTTCATGTTTCAGACTAAAAATAAATATTATTTTAAGGAAATCTTGTGTAAACAAATCACAGAATCACAGAATGTTAGGGATTGGAAGGGACCTCGAAAGATCATCTAGTCCAATCCCCCTGCCGGAGCAGGATTACCTAGATCATATCACACAGGAACGCGTCCAGGCGGGTTTTGAATGTCTCCAGAGAAGGAGACTCCACAACCTCTCTGGGCAGCCTGTTCCAGTGTTCAGTTACCCTCACCGTAAAGAAGTTTTTCCTCATATTTATGTGGAACCTCCTGTGTTCCAGCTTGCACCCATTGCCCCTTGTCCTGTCAAGGGATGTCACTGAGAAGAGCCTGGCTCCATCCTCATGACACTTGCCCTTTACATATTTGTAAACATTAATGAGGTCACCCCTCAGTCTCCTCTTCTCCAAGCTAAAGAGACCCAGCTCCCTCAGCCTCTCCTCATAAGGGAGATGTTCCACTCCCTTAATCATCTTCGTGGCTCTGCGCTGGACTCTCTCTAGCAGTTCCCTGTCCTTCTTGAACTGAGGGGCCCAGAACTGGACACAATATTCCAGATGCGGCCTCACCAGGGCAGAGTAGAGGGGGAGGAGAACCTCTCTTGACCTGCTAACCACACCCTTTCTAATACACCCCAGGATGCCATTGGCCTTCTTGGCCACAAGGGCACACTGGTGGCTCATGGTCATCCTGCTGTCCACTAGGACCCCCAGGTCCCTTTCCCCTACGCTGGTCTCCCACAGGTCTGTCCCCAACTTGTACTCATCCATGGGGTTGTTCTTGCCCAGATGCAGGACTCTACACTTGCCCTTGCTATATTTCATTAAATTTCTCCCCGCCCAATTCTCCAGCCTGTCCAGGTCTCTCTGAATGGCTGCGCAGCCTTCCGGTGTGTCAGCCACTCCTCCCAGTTTTGTGTCATCAGCGAACTTGCTGACAGTGCACTCTATTCCCTCATCCAAGTCATTAATGAATATATTGAATAGAACTGGTCCCAGTACCGACCCTTGAGGGACTCCGCTAGATACAGGCCTCCAACTGGACTCTGTCCCATTGACCACCACTCTCTGGCTTCTTTCCTTCAGCCAGTTCACAATCCACCTCACTATCCGATCATCCAGACCACACTTCCTCAGTTTAGCTGCAAGGATGCTGTGGGAGACTGTGTCAAACGCTTTACTGAAATCAAGATAGACCACATCCACTGCTTTATCATCATCTGTCCACCGGGTTATGTCCTCATAAAAGGCTATCAAGTTGGTTAAGCATGACTTCCCCTTGGTGAAGCCATGTTGAGTGCCCCTAATGATCCCCCTATCCTTGATGTGCCTAGAGACAGCACCAAGGACAAGTTGTTCCATCACCTTTCCGGGGATGGAGGTGAGGCTGACCGGTCTATAGTTCCCCGGGTCCTCCTTCTTGCCCTTTTTGAAGACTGGAGTGACATTCGCTTTCCTCCAGTCCTCAGGCACCTCTCCCGTTGCCCACGACTTAGCAAAGATGATGGAGAGTGGCCTAGCAATGACTTCCGCCAGCTCCCTCAGCACCCACGTGTGGAAGACCCTCAGCCTGCAAACAGCTGTGCTTTACTTGGGGAGCATAAGATTTGCTTGGGAACACTGCACTGAGAATAGTTTTTGCTTGCTTCTGAGATAAAGGAGCCGAGACCAGTTCACAGGGCTCTTTGAGGCATGTTAACAAGTAAACATATGTTGAAGGTCAGTTCTGAACACAGAGCTGAAAACAGGAATGGTTGTTGATGTTTTGAGCCCAGGACACTGTGGGCTCTTCCCAGGATGAGTGATGAGTGCTTAGCGTGTGAATGTTGATGTTATCTTGAACTGCCTAGTCTGGCTCCTGCATTGTAGCAGTTAAATAGGGTAGTAGCATAACAATAAAAAGCCTTAGGCCTTTCGGCCTTGCATCCTCGATCTCAGAGTCTGTGCCTTCCTTGCCGCCCGCCGCACCCGCGGGTGCATCGCATCAGGGCCCATGGATTTATGGATGTCCAGATTACTTAATTGGTCCCTGACTCAGCCCTCATCAACCAAGACAGATTCCTCCTCTATCCTGACTTCTTCTGGGGCCTCAGGGGTCCGGGACTCCTCAGGACAGCCTCCAGCAGTACAGACAGAGGCAAAGAAGGCATTCAGTAACTCCGCCTTCTTTTTATTCTCTGTCTCCAGGGCCCCACCTCATTCATTAGTGGGCCTACATTGCCTCTAGTGTTGGTTTTACCTGCAATGTATTTGAAGAAGCCCTTTCTGTTGCCCTTGACCTTTCTTGCAAGGTTTAATTCCAATGAGGCCTTAGCTTTCCTAGTTGCCTCCCTACATCCTCTGACAACAGACTTATATTCCTCCCAAGTGGCCAGCCCCTCCTTCCATGATCTGTACACCCTCTTCTTCCACTCAAGTTTGCCCAGCAGTTCCCTGTTTAACCATGCAGGTCTCCTGGTACCCTTCCTTGACTTCCTACCTGCTGGGATGCTCTGATCTTGAGCTTGGAAGAAGCAGTCCTTGAATGCTAACCAACTATCTTGGGCCCCCTTACCTTCTAGTACCCTGTCCCATGGGATTTCCCCTAGCAATTGCTTGAAAAGGCCAAAGTTGGCCCTACTGAAGTCCAGGGTTGTAATTCTGCTAGCTATTCTGTTCCTGCCACATGAGATCCTGAACTCTACCATCTCATGGTCACTACAACCAAGGCTGCCCTCAACCTTCACCGCTTCAACCAGACCCTCCTTGTTAGTGAGGATAAGATCCAGCAGCGCTCCTCTCCTAGTTGGCTCATCCACCATTTGCATCAGAAAGTTATCATCAATGCACTGGAGGAACCTCCTGGACTGAGGATGGCTGGCTGAGTAGGCCTCCCAGCAAATATCAGGGTAGTTGAAATCCCCCATGACAACCAGGCCCTGTAATTGCGAGACTGCTCTCAGCTGCCTGTAGAAGGCCTCATCACCCTCCTCATCCTGATCTGGTGGCCTGTAATAGACACCCACAACAGTATCACCCCTGCCAGCCTGCCCCTGAATTCGCACCCACAAACTCTCAACTCGCTCCTGATCCTCCCCTGGACAGAACTCAATACATTCTAGCTGCTCACTCACATAAAGAGCAACTCCACCACCTCTCCTTAGTGGCCTGTCTTTCCTGAACAGGACAAAGCCATCCATGACCACATTCCAGTCATGCGAGGTGTCCCACCAAGTCTCTGTAATTGCCACTAGATCATAGCCCCCCGTAGTCCAGCTTACTGATTACAGTGAAACAGATAACTGCACATCTCATGAACACAACCAGGCATGTAAAATGGCAGTCACTCTGAAGTGAAGAAGTTTGTCTAATAACACTTATTCAATGATCAGAAGGGAGCACCTGAGTAGAAGAAAGCACAAATCAAAAGCACGATAATCTTAAGGAATTAAAAACCCCACAACACTGTAATATTTTTGTCTATCTGAAGAGGTATTTAAATGACTTAATTTTTTAACATGAAACACTTGTGATTGAAATAATTTTTGCTTCACAGAAAATGCCAATATTTATTACTGTGTTTCTTATCTTTTTGGTATCTGTGCACAGATACCTCTTTAGTTTTGATCAAAAATTCTCTTTTCTAACAAACAAATAAGTTGCCTTTCCCAAGAATTGAATTCACATGACTAAATTATTAAGAAGTGATGTTTTCTTGCTTACGGGAGAGTGTTTTGAAAGATGGAAAAACAGAATGGCTAAAGCTTGAGCTTGAAAAGAAAGACGCAGAAATCGAGCAACTGAAAAATAGAATAACTCAGTGGGAGGTATGTATCTGATTATACCTTCAAATAATAGAGAAAATTTAACATTATTATACATTTGTAACAAGGTATTTATTAAAATCTGTAGAGATGCTTCAGACTGGCCACAGATTATGTATTTACAGAGCAGATCATTCCTTCAGTACCACTTGAAGCGGTCTTTCTTGGTAAGTTACATTAAGCATCTAAAAATAATCAAAAGAATCAAGACAAAGCATCCAGAAATAAACTTCATATCTGGCATATCACTCACTACTTGTTTTCTAGTATTGCTGTTTTCATGGTCAAAAAAATAAAGATGTAATCTAAGACTAGGTAAGATCTTGAGCAATCTGATCTGCCTTGGAAGTTAGCTCTGCTTTGAGCAGGAAGTTGCACTTTCTTGGATGGTTTCCAACCTGTTCATTTTTAAAATTCTGCTCAGCTTTTCTTGCATTTAAGAACTCCATATTGTTGGATTTTTTTTGTAGATTCAGTCCAATATTTGAAGTGGTTAAAGAAATCAGTGAATATTTTTTCAGGTTTAAAAGAAGTTCCTTTAAAGCTGCAGCATAAGAAGAGTGGAGGAGTCCTGTATTTTGTTATATCTTTTTCCTATTACATACAAGTGAAACCAGAAATCAGATTCACCATATGCTAAAACACACCAGGGAAAAAAAGATTTGATCATTAATAATTGCATGGTATTGCTATATTCCGGAGTAGCTAGGGAAAATATCGGTGTCTTTCTGTTTTCAGTCCATGTTAGCATTGTCTGGATAGCATCTAAAGCAAAAAGGGCAAAATCTTCATGAGGAAGTGACATTGTAAGAAAATACAGTAAAGCAGCAGAGAATTATTTTAAATTATTTTATTACTATTTTTATTCATTGCTTAAGGTACACTGAGCAGGTTGACAGATTGGGAGTTTTCTGATGCTTCAGAGAAGTACTTTTACTTGTAGTAATAAAGACATGAACATTGTTAACAGCTGTTCTCACCATGTACTGAAGTTGGAATCCCCAGGTGAAGTTTTAAAGTATAAAACCATTCATATTTACTGCTATCAGTACTTGATCATGTTTGACAGAAGAAACATGATGCGTAAGGATACTGGTGCAGTGATGGACGATGATAGAGCTGTTTAATTTTATGAACTTGTCGGGAGACCTTCATACAGTTTTAGGTGGCCATGAAAGGCCTTGCTTAAATGTGAGTGAATGATCCTCAAGGACTGGTGTGATACTCGAAGTGGATGATAGTAGCTTCTTTATTACAAAAAAAGTATGTCTGAAATGAAACTTTTTTTCAAGAGCCTTCAAGAGCAAACTGTGTGAAGACTTGTGACAGGAAAAATAAGTGTTTACAGCTGAGATGCATGGCTAGAACTGACATTGGTGGCCAATTAAGGAAAAGACTGACTTCTGAAGAAAGTGTGGTGATAGCAGATAGATTGGGAAAACCAGCAAAAATAGGTTCTTGAGTAGTAAACTGTAAAGAGTTGAAAAGGAAAGAAACTGTAACGTAACAACTGCTGAATAAAATCTGTAATGCAGTGGGGTCTTGTCCTACTTGCTAAGTAATATGGCAAACTATTTGTATTATCTCGGTATCTAGAAAGTGCATTATAATTGTTGTAGTTTTTCGGGGAGAAACCACCAAGCCGTTGATGCAGCAGGCCTATGTACTTCAGGCAGGCCTGAATGGTGGTTCCTGCACTATCAACGCACTGACATAACTGTCTTATTTTAACTTGCTCTAAGCCTTGTGCTTGCCTTTTTTCTTCAACTCTCAGTTATTAATCCACTTCTCCTGTCCTGTATTCCTTACTTTGGCTGCGGTTTAATTAAGACGTAGATGATCTTAAAGGTCTTTTCCAACCTAAATGATTCTATGATTAGATTCTCTGCAGAAGTCATCATTTTAAACTCTAAGTCTGATTCTTAGTCATGCTTATTTTATAGAATACTTTTTTTTTTTTAATAGGGTATATGGGTAATAATTCAATCTCTTTAATACAGGCAAAGTACAAAGAAGTAAAAACAAGAAATGCACAGCTTCTGAGGATGAAGCAAGAAGTTGAAAGTGAGTAAGAGTTTTATCAGGAAACTTAAACGTTCTTTTTAAAACACGGAAGGAACTTTCAAAGCAACTTTTAAAAAAAAAAAACTGACTCAATGACAGCTATAAAGAACTAAACTAATTGGCAGCGACTCCAGTGAACTACAGAATTTAGTTTACCACACAGTACTGCATTTCTCTTATTATATAATGAAATAATCAGTTGCATGTTGAGATCATTCTTTGAAATACAAACTGTTCAGTTACGTTTTAGGTACAATGATTCTTTGAGTTAGACTTTCTTTTGCTAGTGACAGCTCTCTGTTCTGGATTGATCTCATCATAACATCTGTTTAACCACACCTGAGGAAACTGTTCAGTTCTTGCATCTTTGCAAGCTGTTCTTTGAACTGTTGAAAACATCATTCTCCACCTAAGCAAGTCTTTTGCCGCACAATGAATAGGGATAGCTAAACCACAGGATTATATATGCAACTGTGTGATAACTTTCTTCTGTTATAACACTATTCAGAGTTTTTATGATTCAGAGTTTGTCGTCAAAGTTTGGGGAAAAAATTATATATATCCACTCATATATACGTAAATATCCTAGTATACTTGTTATGCGTAGTTATCCTTTAATATTCCTAATCTTGCTTGATTATGTTGTTTGAGTCGACAATGCTAGCCACACTTATTTTGTTACAAAATTGCCTTTGCTTCTCAATTTCTTAATTTAGTTCTTCAGTGTAATTTCTTCTCTGGGCTAAATTTTCAGCTAAAAAAGAGCTCAATTTTTTTCTTCATGTTAACAAAAACTATGTCTAAAATAGTTCAAAGGTTCATAATGTGATTGAGCATTGCAAATTTTTACTTGGAACTTTATTACTTCAGATCAGTGTCTGGGCCAAGATGAAGTATTTTCATCTTGAAAAAGGTGAAGTTTTGAAGGTTTTTTCCTTGTTTATGGAACAGTAGCATACTATAAACCGAGCAATGTTGTGTTTTTCTACAGACTGTGCATTCTGTATTTTGGGGAGAAGAAAGCTCATGGCAGAATTGAGCCTTGGAAAAACTTAATTTCTCCATATTGAGAATTTTAAGTTATCCACAGATATTTCCTAGACACTAGCTAAATAGTTTAAACATCTCTGGTTTTGAGTAAATAGAAAACTATGACTGAGCTCGTACGTGAAACTTACGATCCCAAAATCTTGATCCACTGCCAATATTCAGTTTTCTGATGGACTTTGTTCACAATGGATATCTCTAAAATCCATGCTGCTTATAGCATTAAGTGTGGGGTAAGTAGTGCAATGTTGGGGTTTAATTTCCAGAACTTTTCAAGCTGCTGCTAATGACCCTGGTAGCTAATGGTTGGTTTTGATTTACAACATCTACTATTCTTTTAGTGAAGACGGCATTATTTAGTGGTACCAAAATAGTGAAATCAAGTGATATCACTGTGCTATTGCAGATGAAGACCTGCAAATCTAGAAAGATCCTCATGCTGTACCTTTCTTTCTCTGTAGTGAAAGACAAAGCAGAAATACTCCTACAGGTGGATGAATCTCAAATGATCAATAATGAATTGACTGTACAGGTAAGCAAGGATTTCTAAATGTAAAATTTCATGGGTATTTCAAAGCTGCTGTTTATTTAAGGCAGTGATAGAGGTGGGGGAGGAAGGAAGATGAAACAGAAACTTGTTTGAAGCAAAAAATGTTACATTTCAATCTTAGCCCTGCACTATTTGTGTCAGAGGACATGTATTATGTAAATCTCCAGTGTGACTCACTTAAGAATTCTTTCTGGAAAGACAGCAGACCTCAGCATGCCTGAAATTATTTTGTCCCGAACAGTACCTTAGGAATATCATTCTCTGGTAACCCAAGCTAGGAAGCTCAGAAAGTGCTTCAGAAGATGCTGCTTTCCTGGGTGGTTGTGGATGTTTTTTCTTTCTAGTCTCAAGTTTTCAAACACAAGTAAGCTACAAATTACTTAAGACATGTCAGTTGGCAAGTCACTGTAGTAGAGAGCCTGCAAGACTCTTAGGCTTAGTTTTTGATCCCCAGCAACTATTAGATCTAAGCCCTTGACTTGTCCAAACATCTCACATATAATACAGCACTGTTTTTTGAAGGTGATGTAATAATCTTGTCTGTGTTCCATAATACTACATCAGTTAAGTGTTTTATGGAATAAACTAATGCAGAGTCCAAAAGTCAGAAGAGTTTCTAACTTTATAGAATTTCTATATCATTATACAGGTAAAACAGTAAATGTTGCTTGGGAAATAAAAGTCATTAAAGAGTATTTTACTTGTACTTTCAGTTTATGCACAATGATAGTGGTACTCTTGAACCCAATGTGTATTACCTGTTTGCCAACACAATACAAATGGAGAACAACATTGACTTGATAAACTCACAGAGGGTAAGGTTATTTTATAAATTCATATTCTGTATGTTTTTAGGTAACTATGCTTCATGCTGCATTAGAGCAAGAAAGATCCAAAGTGAAACTACTGCAGGCAGAATTAACAAAATATCAGGTATTGTTATTTTCTGTGTTTGTAAGTTTATCTGTTTTTGATGTAGCTGAGACTATCATGAGGTAACATGCTCTGAACTGACCTATTAGCTCTAATTTTTCCAGTTAAAAAAAAATAGCAGTTCATATTGTAGGAAAAAAAACAGTAGCAAAACCAAAGCACAGTTTTGGCAAGTTGCACTCTACCACCTGTTTTGTACTTTAAAGCTTCCTGAAGTATGCTGGTCAATAAACATGCTTCAAGCAACAAGTTGGTTTTATTGTCTAAGTCTGACTGTGTGTAACTGGACTAACCACAGACTTCATGGCTTTTTTTTGCCACATTCTTTCTTTGGTTCTGTATCTTTGTTCTGTCTTTAGCCAAATCCTTGTAGGAGTTTCGCAGCAAGTTGTGTTGAAATATGAGTGATAAGATCAGTGTCTTGCTGATTGTGCATATGCTGTTCTGTTCAACTTGGCTGCTAATGCAACGCATGTTAGTGAATTTCAGTTAACTTCTGCATAAATAGTATGCTGCTTAACATTCTGACTGGTTTTTTGAAGAGTGATGGTATTTGCAGATAAGGATTTGTACTTGTGCCTGACGACACATTTTGGGGTTTTTTTGTTTGTTTTGACTGTGACCTTTCGCATAGGTTACAAGGAGAGTCTGTAGTATATAATGGAAACTTATAAGGTAGCCGTGTAGTCTCTGGCAGGCTGTCCTATTTCAAGCTGCAACACATTGCTCGTGTTGGAATACTATAATTTTATGAAAACTGGCTCATTAAGCCATAATTACTCTTTCTGAAGCAAGAATCTTTTCTGATTACATCAAATTATTCGGCTAGCACTACATGTGGTTATGTACTCTCTTGTCTTTTTCTGTTGTTTTTTTCCCCTTGTCACTTTAATGCAAGTGAGCAAGTTCCTTCTTAAAATTGTCTTGCAGTGGTTGAAAAATACATATGCTCATTCAGTCCCTTACAGACAAGCTGAGGGCCACTACTGAAACTGAAGTAAATCTCTTGTCAAATTCAGTCATTCACATCACTGTTACGACAACTTCAGTCTTTCTGTTTTCCCTTCCCATCCGTGCCTTTGCTAATGTTAAGTATTTTTCTCCATAAATAGAAATTTTTTAATAAGATACATGTATCTTGTGGTTAATTGTAATAAACAGGATTAAAATAATAACAGTATAAAAATTACAAAAACTGGTCTTTGTTATATGCTTAGTAATTACTGCAAAATCACCTATTCTGTTGCTCTTTTTCCTCTGCTCTCTCCAGTCTAATATGCTTTTATCTTTCAGATCTTGCTGTATTTCTTGTTTAATTCATCACCCTGGGATTTTTTGTTTGGCTGGTTGGGTTTTTACTTTTTTTTTAATTGCGATATTTTTGGTGTGTTTTGTTTTAGGAAAACTCTTTCATCTGCCTTGCAGAGATTGTTGTTTCTGCTTTTATTATTCTTCCCTGTAATCTTGCAGGCTGACCAGGACTACCCTTCTTCTATTAGTACTTTTTGTGTGTTGTCTTTGATAAGGAGGCCCACTTTTTTATGGAATACTGCTTTGAAACATAAAGATGCCTTTCAAAAAAAGTAAACAAAATCTGTGGATTAAAACCAAAGAAACAAACAAAAAACAACCAAAAATAAGCAACAAACCACTGTGTTTTTATCCCTAGATGTTAACATCTCAGTTATGTATCCTATAAGTGCCTTGACTGTTTTAATTTATATAACAATATTTCACATTCAGACAAGCTTGCAACCCATAATAGCTGTATAATTTAACAAAAGTATGCAACTTAACTCAAGTTTTTTTTCTTGTTAACTTATACTACTTTAATATACAAAATAACTGCAGATATAAAGTGTCATGTCTCGTATATTAACTAAACATTTTTTTTAATTCTTTCTTACAGAGTGGGAAAAAAGGGAAAAGGCACTCCAGAATCTGACCAGTGCAGGTGATCTTCTCTGCCACCAGATTCAAAGCAAAAAAAATCAAATCTTTCTTCAGGGTTTTGCAGAAATTTATATATTTGTTGTACAACTGCTCAACTATGCAGTTTTTGAAGAGAAGTTAACAATTACTAGTTTGTTTAACAGTCTGAATAATTGATTTGTTGCACTTTCTGCTAGAGAAAAACTAAAAAACTAGTATTGCAGCAGAATAACTGCTGAAACTAACCGTAACGCCATTAGTTTTTCATCATTCAATAAAATTTACTCTTCCATTTCTGTTTGGATTCTTACTTTCACAGAATTTCTCAATTAAGAATTTTATGACTATCAAGATCCAAATGTATTAGTATGCAAATAGTCAAAGTTTCACCAAGTCAAAACTGAAAATGGGACAGCTCATGCAAAAGCATCTTGCTGTTGCTGAATTCAGATCTGTTTAAAAAAACAAGTCAACAGTCATTATTTCTTCTCCCTGTTTAGGACATTCAGCCAGTTGAATATGAGCCAGCAGTGTACGCAGGTGGCCAAGAAGGCCAACAGCATCCTGGCTTGTATCAGAAATAGTGTGGCCAGCAGGACTAGGGAAGTGGTGGTCCCCCTGTACTTGGCACTGGTGAGGCTGCACCTCGAATACTGTGTTCAGTTTTGGGCCTCTCACTTCAAGAAAGACACTGAGGTGCTGGAGCGAGTCCAGAGGAGGGCAATGAAGCTGGTGAAGGGTCTGGAGCACAAGTCTCATGAGGAGCAGCTGAGGGAACTGGGGTTGTTAACTCTGGAGAAAAGGAGGCTGAGGGGAGACCTTATCGCTCTCTACAACTACCTGAAAGGAGGTTGTAGCAAGGCGGGTGTTGGTCTCTTCTCCCAAGTAACAAATGATAGGACAAGAGGAAACGGCCTCAAGTTGTGCCAGGGGAGTTTTAGATGGATATTAGGAAAAATTTCTTCACCAAAAGGGTTGTCAGGCATTGGCACAGGCTGCCCAGGGAAGTGGTTGAGTCACCATCCCTAGAGGTATTTAAAAGATGTGTAGATGTGGTGCTGTGTGACGGGTAGGTGTGGGACATGGTTTAGTGATGCACTTGGCAGTGCTAGGTTGATGGTTGGACTTGATGATCTTAAAGGTCCTTTCCAACCAAGACAATTCTATGGTTCTATGATCATGAGGTTCAACAAGGCCAAGTGCAAGGTCCTGCACCTGGGTTGGGGCAATCCCTGGTATCATACAGGCTGGGGGATGAGTGGAGTGAGAGCAGCCCTGTGGAGGAGGACTTGGGGGCACTGATGGATGAGAAGCGGGACATCCGCCGGCAGTGTGCGCTTGCAGCCCAGAAAGCCAACTGTATCCTGGGCTTCATCAAAAGCATGGCCAGCAGGTTGAAGGAGCTGATTCTGCCCCTCTACTCCACTCTCATGAGAATCCGCCTGGAGTACTGCATCCTGCTTTGGGGTCCCCAGTACTAGAATGACATGGACCTGTTGGAGCGGGTTGAGAGGAGGGCCACAAAAATGGTCAGAGGGCTGGAACACCTCTCCTGTGACAAAGGGCTGAGAGAACTGGGGTTGGTCAGCCTGGAGAATATGCTGGAGAGACCCTGTTGTAGCCTTTCAGTATACAAAGGGGACTTATAAGAAAGAGACTTTTTACCAGAGCCTGTAGTGACAGGACAAGGGGTAATGGTTTTAAACTGAAAGAGGGTAGATTTAGATTAGATATTAGGAAGAAATTCTTCACTGTGTGGGTGGTGAGACACTGGAACAGGTTGCCCAGAGAAGTTATGGATGCCTCCTCCCTGGAAGTGTTCAAGGCCAGGTTGGACAAGGCTTTCAGCAACCTGATCTACTGAAAGATGGCCATGGCCATGGCAGGGGGGTGGACTTTGATCATCTTTGAAAGGTCCCTTCTGACCCAAACCATTCTGTGATTCTACATTTCTATGATGTGTATCCTCTTCGTACCTACATGGGATTCAGCTGCAGAATGTAGAAGCTGACATGTGCAATTACCATGTAAAAAGACCTTTCCTACCCGTTAGCTTTGAAAAATGCCCTGTGTCATTCTTCAGAGCTTGCCTAGTAATACACAATTCCTCTTGTGCTAAGAAACAGAGCTCAAACATTTTTTTTGTCCCATGTTAACTGTCAGTGAATACAATATGGCTATAAAAATGCAGAATTGTTTGTGCAGCACTGAATGTAGTACAAAATCCTGAGATCTTACTTATTTTGGGATAGTTGTTGAAGTGGAACATTACAAAAGTATGAGCAGGAGCTGGCTGACTACAAACAGATTAGAAAATCTCTGTCAGTTACCTGGGAAATCAGCAGAGAACACAGAAGTTGGAGGGGAAGAATCAGAGAAGAGATGAAGGAGGAGACAAAGCAAAATACCTGTAGATCTAACAGTAGAATACTTTCAACTGAGTTTTTGAACACACTGTAACATGCGTGTTTCCAAAGCAGTTTCCAAACAAGCAGTTTCCAAAGCAAAGTACATGTGAGGACAGCACTTCCCTGGGAGGCAGGAGAGGAAAGCGGGACAGAAGTCTTTATCAATAGAAGTACAATGAATCTCTAAAGTTCTTAGAGTTAGCAGTGACTTCTGAAAACTAATACCATGAAGATGCTAACAGTGGAGTAAGATGTTTCTAAGAGATTAGACATTGTAGCTAATAGTCCATAATTATTCAGATTTCATAATAATACTGGAAGTATTATTGTAGCTTTGCTGATTTTTTTTGTCCTACCTTTTTTATTTTTTTTTTGTTCTGGCTAACTCTTTCACAATATTTTCCAAATACCACATCCTCAGGACAGGACCAATACCACTTTTTCAGAACTGTGAAGCCTCTGACTACACATAACTGCAGTATCTTATCCTAACAGATAAAGCACCACTGGGTGGAACAAAGTAATCTGTCTTGTTAACAGTCTGATTCAAACTAAAACCCCTTTATTTGGGGATGTGGTATGTTTTTTCAGTATCTGCTGCCCCACAGGAAATATTTACCAGACCAAGACCAGGACTTTTTTCTAATCAAGTCAGTGGTGCCTACAACTTTTAAGTGTGACTTCTTTTCCAACATGTTTGTATTTGTAAGCAATTTTGAATTAGGAAATTCAGAATATTTATTTTCTCCCAAAATCTGATCAGTCTGTTTCAAGGTGTCACTAAATTGCTAAATGATGTTTAGGGAGAATAATTCAAAGTTCTATTGCTTCAGCTGTCTAGAAGCCAAAATCCAAAAGACTGACCATCTGCTATCCTGTACATTTGTCTTCCTTTAAGTTTTAATTTGCCCATCTGTCCCTATTTGACATATGGTATTTTTGTTGTTTTGTTGTTTTTTTTTTTCCTCTCAGGACTGTCAGTAAAAGCTTCCCCCACACCCAAACACTGTAGAACTAACCAGTGTCGTTTCTTGTGCTGTTGAGTTTGACATAAATGAAAGTTAGTTTGTATAATGCTTGCCGATTAACAACAGAAGGAATTCTATTAAAATGATGTTTTATTCTAAAAGTGCGTGTTCATAAAAAGCTTATTCTGTTTTTAAGTGCTAAAGAAATAGACACACATTTCTGATTGGACAATACTGAATACAGTTCTAATTGTTCAACACAACTCCTTTCCCCATTCACCACTTGATGTATTAGCTGGTCCAGTGTGAATTACACAGAAATTCTTCTGTCAGCTGATTTCTCCACTATGTTGCTCTTACTTGTAAATTTTTGTATGACTCTTGAAAAAAAATAAATTATATTTTCTCAAATCTAGTTCCTTTTACATTTGTAATAACTGAATGTTCATAAAGGCAAAGCTTTTTTTTGTGGCTGTTGCAGCCTGTTTCAGGAGAGAGACTCTCAGTATGCTTTCTGAAAATTCAGCTATTGTCTTGTTATTATTTTCCCACAATGAGTCATTTTTAAAATGACTGTAAGTGTATATAACTTGGCAATAGCCAGTTTCGTCATTCTTCTGATTTCCTGTACAAATCTTAGCAGTATTCTGTACCTGTCTAGTTGCTTTGAAATAAAGTGTAAATTGTATATATAGCAACACAATAAACCCTTTTTTTTAAAAAAACCCGATTAATTAAAAAAAAATCATCAGAATCTCATAACCAAAGGTGAGGTGAGAAAGCCAGAATAAAGAGAAGGAAGAGAAAAAGGCTCGTATTTACTGAACGTTAGAAAGAGTTTAGACTCTGTAGGTTCTGTACTACCTTTAAAGTAGGCAGTTAAAGCAATACTACAGATACAAGTTTCCCTTGCTGAAATTAGGAATACTAATGAGTTTTGGGGAAAAAAATCTGAAGTGAGGGGAACTGATGCGTCTTTGCCCAAAGAAATTAAAAGCTCCACACAACAGAGGTTAGGGAGACCAAGAAGCTGTTGGAAAGACCAAAGCACAGAGTACGTACAGAGTGGAGCTGGAGAAAAAAATTGCTGGGATGAATATGACTAAATAGAACTACAAAACTTTAAATATTATTTTTGTGAATCAAACCAACAAAAATAAGTATGGATAGGGCTTAGGTAGTAGAATACAATTGGAAAATACCTGTTAACAGATCAGGATAATAAAAGTGATGACTTTTTTTTCTAGACTTCCGAGTGCGTGATTCTACCTAAGAACTAGCAGTCACAGTTCAGAAGCTCAGGGCTCTATTTCTGTCTAATGCTACTTTCATGAAGACCTTCAGTGTCTTCCAAAGAGTAAAGCAAACCCTACTGAAAGTGAGACAACACATTTCATTTATTAGAATTACTGACAAGGATGTTGCTCTCTAGTTCAGATCTTAACAAGGCATTGTGCTACTAAAGGTAGCGTATCCACACAGTGAGCCCCGTATCCACAGCAGAAATAACTGCAGTCTCTCCAGTTACACTTTAGCATGCAGCTTTTTTAATGTATAGAAGTCTATACTCTCCCCTTATACGTTAAGAATAAATCACAGGTATTTGTGTTCTGTTTTGGTTTTAATATTCAGAAATGTAAGGAATGTTATGCATAGTTTATAGCAAAACTTCAGAGATCTTGCAGCAACTTTTACTGTCATTAGACCACCCGAGACCTTGTCGAAATTCAAAATTGCATCACTAACTTCAGGTAAAACATTAAACTGAGTTCAGGTAAACTGGCTCAAAACCTTTTACCGATATTCTTAATTTGGTTCAACTCGACTTGAGACAGTATTTTAATTTTGATGCAAGATAGTCTCTGGTCACTGCAAGTGACTTGGCATTGGTTTAAATCAACTGCCTATGGAAAAAAATACCAAACTGAGGATGTCTCGTCAGAGTTGGGAATTAAGCTGAGCTTCTGCAGTAAATACCATAACCATGGGTGAGGAAAATGGAACGGCATAAAAATTAAGCTGCTCTCTCTAATAAGCAATCTGAATTACATTCTTTAGGATCAGAAACTGAGGAAGAAAAGTTGCACAGATGGTTATAGAAAGGGGAAATAAAAGCACAGGTGGAAGGAAGTGAGAAAGAAAAAAAGCAAGAGGAAAGAAGTGTTCAAAAACCCATCAGCATAAGGAGGATTAAGAACTCAAAAGTCTTTGCTGTATCATTTTCATTTTCCACGCATTGTGTGTAAGTTGTGTTCTCAAGTGTCTGACGGTGAACACGCATGCATGTTGTCCTGGTTTAGGGTGTTTTCCATCTGAATGCTTCCAGTACTGTCAAATGAGCTCCCATATCCCTGTTATCTGTACCAAAATTAAGATGAAGAAACAACCATTCTTTGCTAAAATTTCCTCTTTGCTTAATTAAGAACTTTTGATAACTTCCAAGTTATTTTCTATGTATTTTTAGTATCCTTGTCCCTTATAACAAATATACATCAGTAAATAACACTAATGATTATTCTTCTAACATGTAAATCTCTGCTAACTGTAACCAGGTAGCAGTTGTGCTACTCCAGTACAAACTCTACTCCACTAACGATACAGTCAGCCTGAGCTGTATCTATATACTAAGAACAGCCTGGGATGAGGAACATCTTCTTGCACTTTGATCTGATTGATTTCTGCTTGAAATCACTGCTGGATTGCAGTGCAAAACGTTACTTCATAATGTCCCTCACTCTGACAGTCAATAGGACAACGTAGACCTGTCGTGTTGAAGTGCTCCGCTGCATCAGAATTGTAGGGTTGTGACTAATGTGGAATAGGAACAAGCATGACTGAAGAAAGGCTCAATGGTAAAATAAGCCTGAAATTATTTTTATCTGCAACAAACCAAAGCTCTGGGACAGGCAAAACCTGAAATTGCCTTCAACCAGTGTTTGGTATTGCTATTCTAAAACCTCTTAGCAGGTTTTAAATTCTTTCAGTAAAAATTTTAGAGGGTTGGAGCCTATTACACTTGATTTAGTATCAGCTGAATCAATTTAGATTGAGCTCCTGAGAGATTATCCCAACAGGAGACCAAGCCAGCAAATCATCTGGTGAGTCAGGCTACTGTGCCAAATGCCAATTATTATTTAAGGATAAGGAAGAAAGGACATTTGACTCTAGAATTCAACGCCACACATACCTTTTACACCAAAACTGGAACAGGCATCTTAAATTTCCTGAGAGACAGGAAAATCACTCTTATTTTGGGAGAATGCCTAATTTGGTGATACTAGATTTAATTAGGGATTTAGATTTTTTTTGGTCCAAGTTTGAGGAAAATCTGATTCCCAGCTATGGAATGCTTCCATAGCAATACTACTTTTAAAGCAGTAAATGTTTAGTACTTATGATAGAATTATTTTGGTTGGAAAGGGCCTTTAAGATAATCAAGTCCAACTATTAACCTAACACTACTAAGTCCACCACTAAACCATATCCCTAAGCACCACATCTACTCATCTTCTAAATACCTCCAGGGATGGTGACTCCACGACTTCCCTGGGCAGCCTGTTCCAGCTTGATAACGCTTTCAGTGAAGAAATTTTTCCTTATATCCAGTCTAAACCCCCCCTGGCGCAACCTGAGGCCATTTTGTCTCGTCTTAATGCTTGTTACCTGGGAAAAGAGACCAACACCTGCCTCGCTACAACCTCTGTCACCAAAATTGGGAAGAAAAACTCCTTAATGCTAGACTTAGCATTAACAAGCAGGCATTACTTTATTCAGCTGAGGGACATGGGGGATCACTCCACCTAACACGTCCTCCTAGGGACAAAAGCACACTCATTATATGCATTATAGAAAAGTTAATATTCGTACAATTCCTGAGAAAAGCCCACCTATTCCAAGAAACCTTATGCATATAGTAATATATTATGTAACTGTCTTTGGGCATGTGTACTGAATTGGGGAAGGGGTCTTGGGTGGTCTCTGGTGGTCGTAATCCCTCCATAGTGATGCTGTTCGCTGTATGACCCCACTTCTGCGCGTGGATGATGCCTTTCTGTTGACACATGCAGGTGGCTCAAAGGAAAAGATACTGTTCTGACTCCTACAGGATTTATCTCTACTCCTGGCGCCAGAGCTGTGAATCAAGTCATTTAAGACACTACAAAGATGTTGTTCGCAGTCTTGTTTCTCTTTGGCCCTTCTTCTTAATTAATGAGGAATTTAACAGAGACCTTGGATTCTCTAGGAATAAGCACAAGCAAGAGCCTTTCCGCATACCATCCCTGCAAACTTTAAGGCTTAACAGTCCCAGAAGCAGACTCTGTCTGCAAAACATGCAGTTAGCTTAAGAAAGTGCAGTTATTTTAGCTGAAAGGAAAATTGGTTCTGTTTAAAGGTTACAGAAAGTAGGCCTTTTAGGGCCTGCTTTGAGGCCTACTTTTACTAAACCATCTGGTATCACTTTCAGGTAGTTGTAGAGAGTAATAAGGTCTCCCCTCAGCCTCCTTTTCTCCAAAGTTAACAACCCCAGTTCCCTCAGCTGCTCCTCATGAGACTTGTGCTCCAGACCCTTCACCAGCTTCATTGCCCTCCTCTGGACTCGCTCCAGCACCTCAGTGTCTTTCTTGAAGTGAGAGGCCCAAAACTGAACACAGAATTCAAGGTGCAGCCTCACCAGTGCCGAGTACAGGGGGACCACCACTTCCCTAGTCCTGCTGGCCACACTATTTCTGATACAAGCCAGGATGCTGTTGGCCGCCTTGGCCACCTGGACACTATTTATTACTCTTTAGCTGGTGCCGAGTAACTTAAAAGCAAAAGGTGTGATTTATTTCCGTGACGTAGGTTCACAACCTGTACCGAGTTAATTTCCTTGTTTCCCCAACACAAACACCTCGCAGGCCGCGACAGGAACGAAGACCCCGCGCAGCAGGTGAGTGGCGGCAGCAGACACGGTAGCCTACGGCGCATGCATGGGCTGGGCGCCAGTGCCTCAGCTCCCTCCAGCGCGCATGCGCGGGGCGTGGGCGGCGCATGCGCGCTGGAGGAAGCGAAGCGCTGGCACATGGCCACGCCCGGGCAGATATCGCCCCTTTCTAGTAACTTCCCCGATGGGCGACGTCATCAGTGTGCGTCGGTGCGGGAGCGGGTGTCGTGGTCGCTGCGCGGCGTGGAGGGCCCGCCTGGAGCCGGGTGCCCGCAGCCGGCCAGGCTTCACCTTCCCCCGCCATGTCAGAGAGTGCGGAGGGTCCTGCGGGGGGTCGTAGCCCACCGGATTCCCCCGCCCGGAGCTCCGCCGCTGAACCGCGGATCATTAAAGTCACGGTGAAGACTCCCAAAGAGAAGGAGGAGTTCGCTGTGTCTGAAACGAGCAGCATCCGGCAGGTGAGGGGGCAGCGGGGCTGGCTGAGGGGGCTGGGGGACGAGGGGGCGGGTAGCGGGAGTAGCCAAGCCGGGGTTAGGGGCCGGGGCCGGGTGGAGCATAGCCCGGGAGAAGACCTTAGGCCCGTGGTTCTCCTCTCCAGCGCTCTAGGGTGAGGGCCCTTCCCGGTGACAAAGCAGCTGCTGCTCTCCCGGGCTGCTCTGGGCGCCGTTGAGTGAGTACCAGGGCCGATCCCGGCCCAGGAGAGGACTGCTGCCATCTGAAGCTAGCGGGGCTCGTGAAGAAACCTCCAGCTTCGTCTCTTCCTTCCCAGCTTCTCTCCTCCCTGTTGCAATGCTGAGAGCCGGCCCGGGAGGTGGAAGTAGCTCGTTTTCTAACTATGAGTTGTCCTGTTGAGCTGACTCAGTCGGCAAGTAGGAGGCTGGCCGGCTACCTGGCATGGCTACAGACAATGTATGCAATCATCTGCGTCGCAGCGCTGTGTGCCAATGGTTGCCTTGATCTACAATTGTCTTTAAAAAGGAGCGAGCAGGTTATGCAAAGATGTCTTCATTTTAGGTAGTCATGCCTTTAGACGGTGCTTATAAAATTTGCACGACAGATTAAATGTGCCTTCTACTGTACTTAAATGAGCTAGTTATCGATACAGTACTTAGCATGTTGGTACTCTTGGATAACTCTGAATTATTAGGGTCTTTTTTTTACGTTCTTGTGAAAGTCTATGCCCCATGGTGCCTTTGGCTCCACAGAAGCAGTGACACCTACTGAATCATCGATACTATTTCCTGCAACTCTTCTGTTTTCCTTAGAGGTTTTCCATGCAAGTATTGACTAAAACTTCATTTATTTAGATTAGAAAGGCATAAAATGTAGAAAAGGTGTAATCAAAGTGTAAGGTAGAGGCACTATAAAGCCAGAGTCTCCTGCTTGTGAGGGATGTAGACATCGCTATGCTAAAATACTCCAGAAAGTGAAGTTCCCTGAAGGAGATTCAGAGCTTACTTAATTTTCCATATAATTTCTCTGAAATTCTTACTGAAATTTCTCTGATTGAGGCAACTCAGTTTGACTTCACATTTTTTTTGGTGTGGTTGGTAACTGCAAAAAACTCACCAAAAAAAGTTATGTGTGTGAGAGTGCCACTGCTGTCTAGATACAGAGCGTGAAATCATTCCTTATGGATGAGCTGAAAGACAGCATGTGGTTATCAGAGGGGGATGCAAAAGATGAAGTAAAGGCTCTCAAATGTAAAATGTAGTACCAGCACCTTGGCTAGAATGTCAGACTCTTGCTCCACCTAGTTGCTGTGAAGAAACAAAATGCTGATATTTCTTTCACGATTTTACCGTTGGGTCTGTTTTAGATGCAGGATTTTTTATGTCAGCATTTGGCTCATAAGTATCCCAGACATAAGTTTTACTGAGGTCTTCTCTCCAGCTGCCAGAGAGGTGATACTACTCTTGTCTTCACTGGTCTTTTGGCAGCTGCAGTATTGTATACTATCAGCTACTCTCTCTTCAAGCTTAATCTAGTCATTTCTCCCAAAAGTAAAATGACTCTGTTTGCTTCTTAATGTTGCCCACTGCTTTCCCAGCAATCTCAGTCTGAAAGGGGTGCTTTTCCCTTCTCTGTTCTCCATAGGTTTGTGAGTAGCTTCAGTGCAGTTTTTGTAGAAGTCTTTGCAGGTTTTGGGATTATTGTTTTGTTTTATTTTTAGAAGAGAGATTCATATGCTGGAGCTAACCTGAGGATTGCATTTGTCCTGAAAAGCAGGCTGCTGTTAGTTTGGGTCCTTCAGGAATTCTAAACAGATTCACTTAAGATGTGAATTTTGTAATATATTTGATTTTAACAGTATTGTTTCAGATGTGAATGCCAGTGGGCCTGCCAAGTTTTCAAATAAGCAATTATCTTAAACTGAAATAGTTCTACAGCCTAGCAAGAATATGAATTTTTACTGAAAGCAGCCATGCAAGTTTAGTAGAACACACTGCTTAAAATGTCTTTCTTGCCCACAGATGTCTTAAACTCTGAATGTTGTCTCTCTTGGAGCTGCTGTTAAAAGATGAGATCTGCAGTATTATCTTGATTCCTGTGAAGTAAGATTGCCCCTGTGGGTCGACCATTTGCTTGGCGTCTCAGACAGTGTCATAGCTAGCACTAAAAAATGCACTGTCCCTATAGTGTGACTAATATTGGCGATTTCTCTAAACTGTAAAAATGAGCTGTTGTTAATAATAAGCATCAACAGTAGTTACTATGTGTCTAGAGCTAGCCTTGGAAACAGATTAATCTCAAATACAAAACAAGTTGAACATCTATTCAGATGCATGTGGGATCAGCAAGTGGTTTATTCTGTTGGCATAGGTGGGCCAGCAATGCCTGCCATATTTGCAGGTTGAAAAAGAAAAACAAACAACCGTAAACTCATACAGAAAAATAAAACCCATTCAGTTGTATATTTCTGTAGCTAATGTTATGACTTAGTGAGTTGACTACTTTTTTATTTGTTTGCAGTCATTTCAGAGGACTGCCAGAACAAAAATCTAGATTTTTAGGTAAATATTTTGTGTCATTAGGGCCAAATTTAGGGATACACAAAGCATATTTTATATTGCTTCATGGATGTAAATCAGGTTTGCAACTGTCTTAAGTCAAGGGAGATTTTTCCCTATGTTGGAAGACTTCAGCAATGTAGGATTTGTTATTGCTGATCCTGTGGTGTTTAGCTAGAAGAGCAAGTATGAAGGCTGGAACAGACAATAACCTTCAGGTACAAAGCCAGTCTGAGAGGTCAGTTGGTTGCAAGTGCCACCCATCTCTCTTTTTTTTTGGGGGGGGGGAACCTATTTGATTGTACTGAGCACAGTTTGACTGACTATTAGGACAGGGATCAAATATTTGCTTTCTTGATTGGGTATGATGCTGTTCTTGCTCTGTTCAAAGACTTCATGAAGACATGGTGGGTAAAGATGAATACCTATAAGCCTGCCGACTTTAGCTGACCTTGACGGTGCTGACACTTCAGCTCAGTAAAACTGTTTGCCTTTTGTCTTTTTTTTTTTTTTCCTTTGGTTTATTTTCTGAGTTCATGGCAATACAATCTTTGCAATTCCTTGCTTAGCAAAGTTGATTTAACAATGTGTTTTAATAATGTCTGTATACGAACAGAAAGTATGCTTGTGTTACGGACGACTCATGTCTCAATGTCTTAGTGTATGACTTGAATTGTTTGTATGAAGAGGTGTTGGAACCTCTTTACGTGGAAAAACAGTTTTACTTTCGTCATGTAGACTGTTTACACCGCAACAGAATTTTAGAAGAGTTGAAGCTTGCTGAGGCATCATGGTGTGCTTCTTGTAAATGCCCAGTGTTGAAATTTGCAGTGTTCAAGAGTTGATTGTAACCGGTTCAGAGTTGCTGCCCACCAATGTGTATGCAGACTGCAAGATACCAAGTTATGCATTCTGTGAGCATTATGACTCTGGAACCAAATAACATGCCTTGCTGTGTATTTTTAACTGTTAGGCCAACAAAGAGTGGATATAGCAAATAAGTACTAATAATTTCAGAAGCTTACAGTTCTTGCAGAGAATTATTGTCAGTCCTGTGATTATCTGAAAATTTCAGAGTAATGTCAATCTGGAAAAGTTAGTGAAATTCAGTTTAGTTCCACAGAAAACAGATTTGGTTCTTCTGCATTTTTTTTTCCATTTTTATTTAATGTCAGCATTTTTATGGAATTTCTCTTCAGTGTGGAATACAGTTTTCAGAATTAGCATATTTAACAGCTTGTATTACGTTTTTTAAACTAAGTGAATACATAAGTATTGTGCTTTCTGTACTACACTAAATTATAAATAAAAACCTGATCTACTGAATTATGTGTGTAAATGTATACATTGTGTTGGACTCTGCTTGTTGTCAAGTGGCTATGTCACACAGTTGTATACTCTGATTACAACCTGTGTACAGTTTATGGTTGGAACTTCAAATCCATAAATCCAGGGTTTCGGATTTGTGCCTGATTCTCATGATCCCAGATCGGCAATGTTCTGCTTATAAAGATAACACAGGTGTAAATGTTAAGGGGAATGTTGGGTGATTTGGTAGTGGAGCATGTTTCCTGACTTGCTTATGCTTTTAGTATTTTATGTAATGTTTTATTTCATAAAAACAATTTAATTTTAATTCTTTTAACTTAATCCAGTTCTGTCTCACTGTTTTTCTGTAGTCCAAGGATTACTGAATGGTACAACCAGAAGAGTTTGAAACTATATAATGTCTTCTTTTCCAGGATTATGATTTAGCTTTCTGTTGGCACTCAAGGCACTTGAGTACATGATTTGTTTAGCATTAGGTTTTCCATCATTTGGTGTCTCAGTGCATTGAAACACATCTGTATGACTCTTTATGGAGTCTGCCTGGTAGTATACTCTGATCATTCATGTTTCTTAAGCTATTTGTTTCTCATTTTGGAAACTTCCTCTCATTGGAAATTTGATTGAAATTGTTTTAGAGCAATGGTAGATGGCTATTTGGTAGAATAAAAACCTTTAGAAGAAGATATATTGACTTTCCTGACAGCTGGCTTGTTAGATGTAACTCGAAAGTATTAGTGATCTAACCATGATACTTAGCAAGTGTTTTCTGATAAATGACTGGCAGATATACTAAAATAAGAATACCTATTTAAATAATACTGTGAAGTATCTTGTGTGGAGATACTTTTCTGTAGAGTAACAGATTCATTTTGATATTTCAATTTTTTTATCCTTTTTAAACTTTATCCATGTCAAATGGAGCCTTTCTTCCTCCTGTGATTTCCTGTGGGTTTGTTTTGCTAGCATCCCTCACCCTCGGTCACGAATCAGGGATGTCACAGAATTTTTAAAGATCATCCTGTATACTGTTTAAAATTGCCAACAGCAGAGAAATGCCTAA
Source organism: Nyctibius grandis (assembly GCF_013368605.1). Taxonomy (NCBI): domain Eukaryota; kingdom Metazoa; phylum Chordata; class Aves; order Nyctibiiformes; family Nyctibiidae; genus Nyctibius; species Nyctibius grandis. The sequence continues at coordinate 46,476,813 of NC_090695.1, read as the reverse complement.
TGAATGAACAGCTGTGGTAGAGGTGTCATGGCAAATTATTCTATACATTTATTTTAAAGCCCAGTCAACATCTCAATCTAGTGACTATAAACCTTGGCTATCTAAGGAGGGTCACTGTCTGGGAGTAAGGTCAAAATCTTAAGAATTGGGGATTACATGGTGACATAGAGAAAAATGCTTTTGTTTAGACTTCTTGTTGTTGATGGGGTTAATTGTTCCCTACCATTAACAGGCTAAAAAGAATGTTAGCCATTATGTCTGTAGGCCACTCATGATCATACTCTGTATCACCTTAAATTTAAAACTTGCTAAAGTCAAACAATTTACAGATGCTTACCTAGAAGGTCAGAAGAGAAGGAATTCTATTGGCAGTAACTCACATCTCAGTGTTTCCTTGGGAAAAATGGATGTTGCCCAAGCTCCTCCCAGTTAAGCTGAAGGATAAAACATCCTATGCTGTCTTGTGGAAAAGAAAATATAGGGTAGATTCTCAAAAAGGAGCTCTACTGCAAGAATCCCATTTTACACATAATCCTTTTATGCCCTTTTTCAGTCTCAGTGACTCTCTAGAGAACAGACTAGTTCTGTTGCAAGTACAGCACTTTCCACCTGTAGATTGTGAAGTGCTTTTACGGAGAAGGGGAGTACTGCTAGCCATTTCTTCTAAGTCAAAGCATGGAGGAGTGGAGTGGCTTGCTGAAGGATGCCTGGAAGGAATAGAACTGGCTGGAACATGAGTCGTGAGCCCTTTGCAGTAGGTTGCACTGCCGCAGTTTTCGTTTATGGGCTGCTAGCCTTGTAAGCTCATCAAGAATCTGAATTTGTTTCTTGAGATGAATTTTTTGTGAGTTTGTTTTGTTTGCAGAGATTTGAGGAAATAACTTGATTGTGAAACTAGCATGCGTCATTGGCAAGGGCACAGGAAGATAGTAACTCCACCGAGTCGTGAAAGACAGAATAGGCTTATATAGAAGCCTAATTTTGGGTGCACTTTCTAGCTACGCTTTATAATGCTGCAAGCTGTGGGCTGCGGGCCAAAAGTACTTTACTGGTTGAAACCACGAATTCTTGTCCCGCTTCCTGTATAGTGTCCAAGAGTTGTGCAATGAAACCCTGTTTTCACTGACTCACTTTAGTTCACAGTCATAAGATTACCAGGTATGATTCATCAGGAAACGAGAACACAGCTATCAGTGGTTGTATTGCCATGAGTGTGTTTGGTTCCTTACTTCTTCGGTCAAGAAGACCTGTGGCCATTAATTCTATTGTATAAAAGAAGGCTGGAGCTCATCAAAGTTGGCCTCTGTTGAAACTGCTGGGCGTGGGTATAAGAAAGACTAGAGTCCAGCTAATACGCTTAACTGTGTGTGTTACTAGGAATGGCTGTTGAAAGTTTAAATGATCATGGGTGTGTTTGAAACAGCAGTGCTGAACAAAGTAATGTGATTTGAAAATCTTTCTTTGTAGTAGAACTGTTTGAGGGATTGCTGGGAACGTAAACTGCAGTTTAGCCCTCTAGATACAAACCTTTGCTTCCGTGTCATCCACTCCTGTGTTCAAAACAGTTTGGTGTGGGAAGAGTCAGCAACTTTGCTTTTTTATTGTCATCTAGATGAAGTTGTAGCTTAGTATTTTCAAAGCAGCTGCAGTTTTTAAGGGCCTGTTTTCTGTAACTTTTCAGTGGGAATTGGATATTAATTCCCTGAGGCCTCTTTCAGACTGTTACTGTAATTCAATTTTTAAATGTCTTATTAAGCCAAGGTTCGGAGGATTTGGGAAAGTATTTTTCATTTATTTGTTTTCCTCTTTTTTTTCCTTTTTCACAGCACTTTGTCATGTGAACGAATAGTAATGTTATTACAGTTGGTTTTGATGTCATAGAGTGAGTCAGCAAAAGTTTTTGAATCATTATATGATGGTAACATATCAAAGGACAGTTTGCACGTTAGGATTTTTACTTTGCCTGGAATAACTTTTTACCAGGCCCTTCCTAGGCCAACTTGTCAGATGTTAATAAGTTAATGTTTAAAGTACGGATCTGCTCTGCGAAGTGACAGTGCAAAACAGTCTCTGTTTTAGTCAGCTGTTCTACTTCATGTGTATTCAGACATTTGCTTTGTTCAGTAACAAAATTAATACTTCAGCTAGCTCAGGTATGAGTATGCATTTGTTCAGCACTGGGCATCAACACTGTGGTGTCTACCCATACCTTCAGAGGCAATCAAGTTGAGCAGGTGTAACAGAAGTCCTAATTTGCTTTGTGGAGCCTTTGTTTGTGTTAACATGGAACAAAAAAGCCAAGTTTTGTTAGCAGAATATTGGGCTGAGTGTTTTAAAGTTGTGTGAATATGAGGATATTTGGCATGGACATCAAGAATGTAAACAAGAAGTGCTGGTGTGCTGCTAAAAAAGATGTGAATGTTCCCAATGTGACAAATTACACTGTTCCTGTCCTTTAAAAACATAAAAAAGTTGATAGAAACAAGTTAACTTGAGGTAAAATGGTAATGTGGGCAAGGTGCTTCAACAAGACTAGCTTTCAATTTGCTCTAATTTATGTCAAATCTATGAGTTGCCATGCTTTGAGGAGGCTGTGACCTTGAATTAGTTCACTGTGGTTAAAAATGCTTTCTCCTTTTCTCCCTAGGGAAACGAGATCTCTGTCTAGCTATTAATCTTGTGTTTCAGTCTGATTCCTATTGTGTTTCTCTCCACTGATTTGTCTAATAATCATGTCTACAATTGATACAATTTTACATTATTTTTGTTGTATTCAGTTACTAGAGGAGTACAATTAATTAGTTTCTGTGGATATGCTAGGTGTTAGGTATGGTGAAACATTTGTTAGTTTTAGAACTTCAAGTCCTTTTCTATGCTCAGGTACAACTGAACACCTTTGTAATATCACAGTGCCTAGTATTATCACAATGGAGTAAAAACTTTTATTTTAGAACAGTAAACTGTCTCTGTTTAGCCTGCACCCAGGGCTAAACAATAGCCAGTTGTTCTATCACCCAGTGTGCCCTCCCTGACCGAGAAAGGGAATTGGGAAAGGAGGGAGACATGTGGATTGAAATTTAAACAGATTTAATAAAATCCAATATCAATACTAATACAAAAGACACAAAGTTATACTTAGCCCATAGAGTGGCAGCAAGTCCCTCCAGGGATAGCAACTCTTGAGAAGAAGGAAGAGGGATAGGAGAGCAGAGCAAACAGGCCCCCCCCAACCCCAGCAGCTTTCCCATTGTCCTGGTTTGGCCCAAACCAGGCCCATTAGTCTTAGAGAAACCAAGGTCACTGCTAAATTCCTCACTGCTTACGAGTGAAGAGCCAAAGGGGGGTCGCAGCTGCAGGGGGAAGCAGACAGGGCAGGTGACCCAAGATTGACCAACAAGGTATTCCATCCCATACATGTCATTCTCACTTTCCTGCTTATCACTAACCCACTGCCTCCTGGAGGTGGGGCCCAGGAGGGAGGGGCCCTCCTGTCTCCCACTGATTGGTACCAACTTTGCCAAATCTCCAGTTAAAAGCCTGCAGGTGTGATGGCAGGGAAGCTATTGCATTTTGCCCTCTGCCCATGCTGGGTGGAGCTACTGCATTTTCCCCTCTGCCTGTGCTGGGGGAGCAACCCTGCCTGAGGAGGATTTCCAAGCTCTCAATCTTGCCTTTGTATATATATTTGATTATTTCTATTATTATTGTTATTATACTCTTTTTCATTATTATAGTTTATTAAAACTGTTTTAACTTTCCAACCCATAAGTCTCTCTCCCTTTTCCCTTTCCCTTTCCCTTGAGGGGGGGGGGGAGAGGGTTAACAGAGAGCATCTGCCACCTGGTTAATAGCTGGCCCAGCTTTAAACCGTGACAGATTTATTGGTGCCCAACGTGGGGCTCGAGAGAAGCTCCAACAGGTTGCTCTGATAAATTGAATCCTGGCTCTGGTGGGAGGAGACCTGGAGAGCTCAGCTGAGAGAATATCAGATTTCTTCCTTTGAGATTTACGAGGGGTTGGAAAGTTAAAACAGATAGTGAAGATGGTGATGTCATTTTTGAATACTGTGTTATCTCATCTTTTTATGGAGTTTCTTTCACAGTTGAGTATTGCAATGATGCCTTACCTGCCATGGGCACTGTGTTATTGCTTGCTTCTTATGAATGTTTACATGCAGTTTAGCAGTGGGCGCTGGTCGAAATGTATTGTTTTGGTATGGGGTTTGATACTGATTTATGCTGTGATAAACTGGGCAGTTAATATTCCGATCTCTTATCTCTATGACACAATGATGGGCAGCTTTAATCGCGAATCAGTAGCAGCAACTTCATCTGCACGCTCCAGGCGTCCTTTAGCTGATTCTGTTAATGATTACACTTCCAGTTTTACTTTGGGAAATAGTACCTTCTCCTTTTCTGCCAAGCTGATTGCACTAGATTTTGCAAAATTAGGATGGTGCTGTCTAGGTGGCATGTTTTTATTTTTGGTTGTCCTGAATGTGTTTCTGATGTGGGATAAGATTAAATATCGGTGCAGGGACAGTTGTAGGTGTTACGCAGCCACCTCAGATCCTACAGTGTGTACTGCCGCTACAGCCACTAAACCCACTGAAGCCTCGGCAGCCTGTACCACAGCTGCTGCACCCCCCAAGATGGCCACTGCAGCTACTCAGACTCTCAGCACTCCCACGACAGCCACTGCGTCTACTCAGACCCCAGCATCTATCGAATCTCTACCAATTGCTCCTGTAACCAGGAAGAAATACCAAAAGAAATCAGCTCGTGAAGTGAAAGATGATGACTCAGAGCCTTCTAAGGCAGAGCCATCATATGACCCAGGTGAGGGCCCTTCTCAGGCAGAGTTAGGGCCTGACACAGATGGGGGTTTCCTCGATTGTCCTTTTAAAGCAGACCCATCACAGAAGAAAGGTCCTTCTAAAGCAGAACTATCACAAGAGGAGGACTCGGACGTAGAGATAACCTACCACTCCTTATCCCTGAAGGACCTGAGAAATATAAGGAAAGACTTCAGCCGTTATGACGGTGAACCTATTATTACCTGGTTGCTCCGATGCTGGGATAATGGGGCAGACAGCATGCAATTAGATGGCAGAGAAGCCAGACAGTTGGGATCCCTGTCCAGAGATGGTGGTATTGATAAGGCGCTCGCAAGAAAGTCAAACACTATCAGTCTCTGGAGGCGACTCTTGTCAGCTGTAAAGAGCAGGTATCCCTATAAAGATGGTGTTATGAGCCACCTAAGCAAATGGACCACTATAGAAAAAGGTATTAACTACCTTAGAGAACTGGCTGTGCAAGAGATCATTTATAGACACCCACGGGACATTGTAGATCCTGTAGATCCTGATGAAGTGGAATGCAACCGATCCATGTTCCGGAAGGTTGTGAAGAATGCTCCACCGACATATACCCATACATTGTCAATATTAGTATGGGGAGAAGATGCTATGGCAAGATCTAGTGTGGGCGAAATGGCTAACTATATGCGACAGTATGAAGATAGTATTTCTTCCCCACTGTAGGCACGCATCTCGGCTGTGGAAAAACTGACTAAGGAAAACAAGGACTCGTTTAAACAACTGTCAGACAAACTGTCCATGATCGAGAATAAACTTGACTCTCTACCTACACAGGCGCGCGTTGCAGCTGTTAGGAGCAAACGCTCTCCTACAGGACCAGCTCAAAGGAAACAGAACACATCACGAGGTGTCCTGTGGTTTGCCCTGCGTGGTTATGGGGAGGACATGAGTAGATGGCATGGACAACCTACCAGTACCCTACAGGCACGAGTACGTGAGTTGCAAGCTAAAAGAAATACCAGAGAGAATTTTTCTAGAAGGATGGCTGCTCCAGTTACCAGTGAGCAGGACCCCAGCCAGGGTAGATGGGCCTCAAATCACTTTTTCCCAGGTGTGAATAGGAGAAATGAAGGTCCAGTCCCTGTGAGCAGCACGAATCCATTTCTTAATTAGGGGGGCCCTGCCTCCAGCCAGGTGGAGGAGAGGGACAACCGAGTTTATTGGACTGTGTGGATTCGATGGCCTGGCACATCAAAACCACAAAGGTATCGCGCCTTGGTAGACACTGGTGCACAGTGCACCCTAATGCCATCGGATCATAAAGGGGCAGAATCTATCAGTATTTCAGGAGTAACAGGAGGATCTCAAGTGTTATCTGTATTGGAGGCCGAAGTGAGCCTAACTAAAAATGAATGGAAAAAGCACACCATTGTGACTGGCCCAGATGCTCCGTGCATCCTTGGCATAGACTACCTCAAGAGCGGGTATTTCAAGGACCCAAAAGGGTATAGATGGGCCTTTGGTATAGCAGCTGTAGAGACTGAGGACATTAAACAGCTGTCTACCTTGCCTAGCCTCTCAGAGGATCCTTCTGTTGTGGGGTTGCTGAAGGTTGAAGAACAACAGGTACCAATTGCTACTACCACAGTGCACCGACGACAATATCGCACCAATCGAGACTCCCTGATCCCCATTCATAAACTGATTAGACAATTAGAAAATCAAGGAGTGATTACCAAGACTCGCTCACCCTTTAATAGTCCTATATGGCCAGTGCGAAAGTCTGATGGAGAATGGAGGTTAACTGTGGACTATCGTGGCCTAAATGAAGTTACACCACCGCTGAGTGCTGCTGTGCCAGACATGCTAGAACTTCAATATGAACTGGAGTCAAAGGCAGCCAAGTGGTACGCCACCATAGACATTGCTAATGCATTTTTCTCTATTCCTTTGGCACCAAAGTGCAGGCCACAGTTTGCTTTTACCTGGAGAGGTATCCAGTACACCTGGAATCGACTGCCCCAGGGGTGGAAACACAGTCCTACTATTTGCCATGGACTGATCCAGACTGCACTAGAAAAGGGTGGAGCTCCAGAACATTTGCAATACATTGATGACATCATTGTGTGGGGTGATACAGCAGCAGAAGTTTTTGACAAAGGGGAGAAAATCATCCAAATTCTTCTGCAAGCTGGTTTTGCCATAAAAAGAGGCAAGGTCAAGGGACCTGCCCGGGAGATCCAGTTTTTAGGGATTAAATGGCAAGATGGGCGTCGCCAGATCCCGATAGAGGTGATCAACAAAATAACAGCTATGTCCGCACCAACTAACAAAAAGGAAACACAAGCCTTCTTAGGCGTTGTGGGTTTCTGGAGAATGCATATTCCAGATTACAGCCAGATAGTACGCCCTCTTTATCAAGTGACCAGAAAGAAGAATGATTTTCAGTGGGGCCCTGAACAGCGACAGGCTTTTGAACAGATTAAACAAGAGATTGTGCATGCAGTAGCCCTTGGACCAGTCCGTACGGGACAAGATGTTAAAAATGTGCTCTACACCGCAGCTGGAAACAATGGTCCTACCTGGAGCCTCTGGCAGAAAGTACCAGGGGAGACTCGAGGTCGACCCCTAGGATTTTGGAGTCGAGGATACAAGGGCTCCAAGGCCAATTACACTCCAACTGAAAAAGAGATACTGGCAGTGTATGAAGGAGTTAGAGCTGCTTCAGAGGTAATTGGTACTGAAGCACAACTTCTCCTGGCACCTCGATTACCAGTACTAGGCTGGATGTTCAAGGGTAAGGTTCCCACTACCCATCATGCAACTGATGCGATGTGGAGTAAATGGATTGCATTAATTACGCAGAGGGCTCGAATAGGAAACCCTAATCGCCCAGGAATCTTAGAAGTGATCATGGACTGGCCAGAAGGCAAAGACTTCGGAATGGCACCAGAAAAGGAGGTGACACGTGCTGAAGAAGCCCCACCATATAATGAACTACCAGAGGATGAGAAGCAGTATGCCCTGTTCACCGATGGATCCTGCCATCTTGTAGGAAAGCATCGGAAGTGGAAAGCTGCTGTATGGAGTCCCATACGACGAGTCACAGAAGCCACAGAAGGACAAGGTGAATCAAGTCAATTTGCAGAAGTAAAAGCCATCCAGCTGGCTTTAGACATTGCTGAGCGAGAAAAGTGGCCAAGGCTGTATCTTTATACTGACTCATGGATGGTGGCAAATGCCTTGTGGGGGTGGTTAAAGCAGTGGAAGCGAAGCAACTGGCAGCGTAAAGGTAAACCTATTTGGGCTGCTGAACTGTGGCAAGATATTGCTGCTCGGCTAGAGGAACTAGTCGTGAAGGCACATCATGTAGATGCTCACGTACCTAAAAGTCGGGCAACTGAGGAACATCGAAACAACCAACAAGCGGATCAAGCTGCTAAAGTGTTCCAAATAGATTTGGACTGGGAACATAAAGGTGAACTATTTTTAGCTCGGTGGGCTCATGACACTTCAGGCCATCAAGGGAGAGACGCAACATACAGATGGGCTCGTGACCGAGGGGTGGACTTAACCATGGACTCTATTGCACAGGTTATCCATGATTGTGAAACATGCGCCGCAATTAAGCAAGCCAAACGGTTAAAACCTTTGTGGTATGGGGGGCGGTGGTTGAAATATAAATATGGGGAGGCCTGGCAAATTGACTATATCACACTCCCTCAAACCCGCCAGGGTAAACGCTATGTGCTTACCATGGTGGAGGCGACCACCGGATGGTTGGAAACATACTCTGTGCCCCATGCCACTGCCCGGAACACTATTCTGGGCCTTGAAAAGCAAATCTTGTGGCGACACGGCACGCCAGAGAGAATTGAGTCGGACAATGGGACTCATTTCAAAAACAGTCTCATAGACAACTGGGCCAAAGAGCATGGCATCGAATGGGTATATCACATCCCCTATCATGCACCAGCCTCTGGGAAAATTGAACGGTACAATGGGCTGTTAAAAACTACCCTAAAAGCAATGGGGGGTGGAACCTTTAAAAACTGGGATAAGCATCTGGCACAAGCTACCTGGTTAGTTAACACCAGGGGATCTATCAATCGAGCTGGCCCTGCTCAGTCAGACCTTCTACATACAGTAGAAGGAGATAAAGTCCCGGTGGTGCATGAAAGGAATCTATTGGGAAAAACTGTCTGGATTCTTCCTGCAATGGGCAAAGGTAAACCCATTCGTGGGATTGCTTTTGCTCAGGGACCTGGATGTACTTGGTGGGTGATGTTGCAAGATGGTGAAGTCCGATGTGTCCCTGAAGGTGATCTGATTCTGGGTGAGAATACTTAATTCTGAACTGTATGTTGTTGCTGCATAAGTGTCTTTCAGGTTAAGACAGTGGTGATGAGACCGGAGCTTCATCAAGTGGCGTCCAGTAACCTCCTCGAGTCTGACATCTTTAACCTGCAACCCGTGGGCACGAACCATGACAAAAGAGAGACTGCTAGCCAGAGAGACTGCTGAGAGACTGCTAGCCAGATGGAAACCCACAATCCTGAACCAAATGAACTTAATGGACTTTTTGTATAGAGATGAATCATAAACTAGTGATATGTGTATATATATTTGAAAATGAAAAGGTAGTGGTGATCTGAGTATGACGTGAATGGTATGGAATAAGGGGTGGAATGTCCTGGTTTGGCCCAAACCAGGCCCATTAGTCTTAGAGAAACCAAGGTCACTGCTTACGAGTGAAGAGCCAAAGGGGGGTCGCAGCTGCAGGGGGGAGCAGACAGGGCAGGTGACCCAAGATTGACCAGCAAGGTAATCCATCCCATACATGTCATTCTCACTAACCCACTGCCTCCTGGAGGTGGGGCCCAGGAGGGAGGGGCCCTCCTGTCTCCCACTGATTGGTACCAACTTTGCCAAATCTCCAGTTAAAAGCCTGCAGGTGTGATGGCAGGGAAGCTATTGCATTTTGCTCTCTGCCCGTGCTGGGTGGAGCTACTGCATTTTCCCCTCTGCCCGTGCTGGGGGAGCAACTTTGCCTGAGGAGGATTTCCAAGCTCTCAATCTTGGCTTTGTATATATTTGTATATATTTGATTATTTCTATTATTATTGTTATTATACTCTTTTTCATTATTATAGTTTATTAAAACTGTTTTAACTTTCCAACCCATAAGTCTCTCTCCCTTTTCCCTTTCCCTTTCCCTTGAGGCGGGGGGGAGAGGGTTAACAGAGAGCATCTGCCACCTGGTTAATAGCTGGCCCAGCTTTAAACCGTGACACCCATTTATAGTGAATGTGATGTTAATGTCGCAGAATACACCTGTGGGCCAGCCTGGGTCGGCTGCCCCGGCTTTCACTGCTAATGGCCTTGATCACCATATCACAGCTGTCCATAAACTGAAACAAAATGTAACAGAAAATTGATTCTATAAATTTTATCCCTGCAAAACCAGGACATAAAGCAAATTGGCCGAAACCATTGCTTGGAGTGTTAGATGTTAATAAAAAGGAAGAGTCAGTGGAGTAGGAGAGTTGGACAGAAATGCTCATCATTTCCAGCCAGTGACACTTTGAATTCCTTCTACTTTTGGTTTTCCCAGGTGACAACGTATTTTAAGTGTAATTTACTGATAGCATTATTTAGTTCAGTTGTACAAACCGAAGATTTAAGCAGTACCAAAGTTTATTTTCTCACAACTGTCTAAATACGTATTAATTCCCATCATCATAATCTCATTTCCTTTATTCCCATTGCTGTCAATTGCATATGTTTAATTTGAGGCTCTGAGGCAGTACATACTAGGGTTCTGTTTAGGGAAAAGAAAAATCAGATAGTTGTCTTCACTGTTTATGCTGTCTTTCATTACCATAGTGCTGTTGCACCTTATCCCCCAAATGATTCGTTGCTATTAAGAGTGGTGGGGAGTCCTGTAAAAACTACACAGATAAGGTCTACGGGAGTAAGAATGCAATTGCCAGTCATTTGTCTTGTCCTTTTGCTCTCTGAATTTAAAGAAACTTCTGGATTTTCCACTTTACTGTGGGAGAATGGTCTTGCAGTTCAGTTACCATTAACAGTGAGATGCTGAGAATACTGAAGATAGGTATTTGCCCCCAGAGGATGGTAAAGAGTCTTCTCTTCCACCCTCCTTGACTTTATTTCACAGTGCAAACAGTATTGCCTTGGGCCAAACTCCGACCTAAGGCTAATCATCTTCCAGTATTGGCAGAGATCAGGTGGTGCTGAAGACTGACTTATTCATATTTTAATTTTAATTTTTTTTCCCCAGAAGCAAGACAGTAGATGCTGACAAGTAAAATAAAAAAAACAAACCCACGTGTATTGAATATGTTTCTGGGATTCTGTTTTACAAATGTATAGACTATTCTCTTCCCCCTGCCTCAGCAAAAAAATGAAGTGTGCAGACCTAATGTGTTATTGATGGTATCTTTGACTGTTGACACTCATCAACAGACTCATTTGCAAAATATCTTGCATGGTAACCTAGTTTTTATGTGGTAGTCTTCTGTGAATGAAGTGTCAGAGGGCTTGGTGCTGCTTATACCTTGTCATTTCAGAAGTCCCAAGGTTGTGCTGAACACAAGTGAAGCTGGTGAAGACACCTGACTCTTTTTGTGCATCTTGATTAGGCTTTTTATGTAAATATGCCTCAGTTAGCCAAAATTGACTCAGAATTCCTGACAGTTTTTTTTATTGTGGCTGGAAGGAGATCTGTTGTACATTTGTATCATGCACGTATGTTGCTTTAGAGATTGTTTTGGGGATCCTGGTGCATTGGCTGTTGCATTCACGTCTTACTATAGTGTTGTTTTTGCAGATCATCTAAATAGCATTATAGGCAAGTAGGGAAAAAGTGTGTAGTCTTTGCCTATAGACTAGTAATATTAGATACTGTTTTGTTATGTTCTATAAATGGTGTTTTGTTTCCTTGACCTTACGGGTAAATAGCAGCTTCTAGAAATGTATGACAGGGCTTGGTTTAAGATAAAGTAATTTGAAGAAGGACATCAAACTATTAGAGTGTGTCCAGAGGAGGGTGACCAAGAAGGTGAAAGGCCTTCAGAGCAAGACTTCCGAGGAGCAGCTGAGGTCACTTGCTTTGTTCAGCTTGGAGAAGAGAAGGCTGAGGGGTGCCCTCATTGCAGTCTACAACTTCCTAAAGGGGGGCAATGGAGGGGGAGGTGCTGATCTCCTCTCTCTGGTGACCAGTGATAGGACACGGGGAAATGGAACAAAGCTGCATTGGGAGAAGTTCAAATTGGACATTAGGAAGAAGTTCTTCACTGAGAGGGTGGTCAGTCACTGGAACAGGCTCCCAAGGGAAGTGGTCATGGCACCAAGCCTGTCAGAGTTCAAGGAGCATCTGGACGATGCTTTTAGTCATATGGTTTAGTTTTGGGTAGTCCTGCGAGGAGCAGGGAGTTGGACTTGATGATCCTTATGGTCCCTTCCAACTTGAAATATCCTGTGATTCTATGAATATTGTTTATACCACAGCATCACCCTTCTGATGAGAATTAAGTTGTGGATCTCACTGTCACAGCATTGTGGAAAATATGATAATAAATGAGTTTGGGTAAATGACATTACTGTTTGCCTTGGCACAGTATGATAGTCCCTTATTTTTATGCAAAAGCTTTGTACCAAATTGTATTTCTGGTGTTCTTATGTTACTTTGGAATGCATATTAAGAATAATTAATGAGAAGAATGCAGAATGGGAAGCAACTGCCTGAACAGTTGCTCTGCAGAAAAAGGTCTAGAGTTTATAGCTGTTAAATAAGTCAGCACTGTTACACGAATATTTTCCCACATGGATTTCTCACCTTTTTCTTATAAATAGGAGTTTAACTTGCAGGATGCGGGTTTTATTCTGTTGTTCCACGAAGTATAGGTAAGAACTGGTGTGGAATATTTTGGCCAGTTTTGAGCCTCACACTTAAAAAACTATGTAATTGGATTTGAAAATCTAAAGAGTGGTGGGAATGACTGGATTAGTAAACAAACCTCAAGGAAAGATTAGCCTTACTGCAACCCTTTATTCTAAGGAGATCAGCAATCTGTTTGTGCTGTCCATTGTGGGCAGGACGATGAAGAAATAGGGTAGCGAAACACTGGAATAGGTTTCTTGGAAAAAAGTTGCTGGGAACCTCAGTGAACAGACTAGATAAACATGTCAGGAATAATGCAGGTAAGTGACCTGCTTTGGGAAGGAATGGACTGACTGACTTTCTGGAATACTTGCAAGTCTAAATATTGCCAGTATAAAGGCTGACTTAAAAGTTATTTCCCCAAGAACTGGAAGTAACTCTCTGTGAGCAGACTTTTAACTAACCAAGGGCAACCTCCTACTCAAACACAGAAACTTTTAACCTCTGTTGTCTCTCAAACTCTTTCTCTTTTTTTTAATCTTTCTTTTTTTTAAACTTCCTATACTATAAAACCTTTCAATTAGAGACTCCTCTTCAAAGCATAATACAGTGAGACTTTACTTTTTCAGTCCTGCCTATTATAAAATGTAATTATTAATAACTAATTGCAAGATTAATATTTTATTTTCTTATATGGAGTGAGAATTCCCTAGGATGTTTGGGTTGTTTTTAAAAGTAGTATGGTCATCTTAATTTTAAAATGTTAAATAGAGTGAACTTCTGAAGGACTTCCTAACTGCCTGGGATGGTTTTAAAAATACTTAGCCTACTGACTAGTCTTGTTGAATACATTTATCTGGCTTTCTTATAATCAAGTCATTCCTTAGCGTTTTCCTTGGATGTCTTCCTGTTTAAGTTTTTTGAGTTTTTTGCTTTTGGTGAGAGCATTTTTCTAGAGAATAATAAATCTCAGTCAGAACTCAGTCAAAGCATAACCTGGTTATTACTGGCTAGGAAGGCAAGAAGGTATACAGTGCACTTCCATGTTCAGTTGTTTTAATGAGGGTATGATTTCCTGGTCAGCTGAAGAATGTGGCTGTTCACCATGCCCTGGGCTGCATCCACATCTCATGTAGCTATGTCATACATTGAATGAGAAAGAAGAGCCACCTGAGAGGTAACTTGTGCCTGTGTGAAAAGGGATGCTAGTTTGGACACATAGAAGGCAGCAAAAATATGTCTAAGAAGAGAGGATACTTCTCTGTTCAGTTCCAGCAAAAGTGTAGACAGATTTGTCATACTTGTGACATTGCATCCTCAGTCTTTCAGCAGTGGATGGCTTCAGTGGCGTGCGTGTGTATATATATATTACTGTATACTTACTAGTATATAATTATATACATACTTTCCAGTGTGTATATATATGTGCATTTATAAGTAGTATATATACTAGTCTATATTTATTGTCATGGATGCATGCCTGATTGAAGCCACAGTAGTCTTTAAGTGGAATCAGATTTTTGTTATTGCTAGTTATATAACTAGTGATCTAGATGTGAAACTCTTATGATTTTTTTATTGTACAAAAAAGAAATAACTATTTCCCATCTTCCTATGGAGAAAAAAAGTTGAGAAAACTTAATAAAGTATTTCTGGATTGTGTAAAGCAGAATGTGAAGTGCAAGTGGGGTAATACATTAAATGTGAACAAAATAGCTTGTCCTTAAATCAATAAAAATATAGTTCAGTGTTCAATTACATGAATGTATAATATATCTTTTTTTGTTTAGTTCAAGGAAGAAATCTCTAAGCGTTTCAAGTCCCACACTGATCAGCTTGTGTTGATATTTGCTGGAAAGATTTTAAAAGATCAAGATACTTTGACTCAGCATGGAATTCATGATGGACTCACTGTTCACCTGGTTATCAAAACACAAAACAGGTAACCTTACTGATGAGTGATCTTCTGTTTACCTCTATGAAGTAAAACCACTCAGAATTCTTAACAGCTTTCTGTTGTGTATACATAAATTTGACTAAATCACTTTAATCAACTCCTTAGTCATAGTTGATACAGAATAACAGTCTGAGATTACAGTCCTCTTTTCTTTCGTTTATCTTGGATTTTAACTGGATTCATATTTCTAAATGCAAGTCTCTTGCTTTTTTGTTATTTAACTTACTGGGTTTAGTGCTGAGTGCTGGCTATGTCTTGTCTCCGTAGCTCTTAGATTATCAGCTTTTACATTCCATAAAGATGTGTTTGCAGCTTTTCTTTTCACACATGAAAACTTGCAGTGAATCCTTACTCACTGTTTTGGTAAAACAAGGAAGGAAAATTTTTATGAGAACTGCTTTAGTGCAACTGATTTATCTGGCTGAACAGAAAAACTTGGATTTTAAGATTTTTTTGTTTGTTTTGGTGAGGCAACTTTAAAATGAAAATGGGAAATTTGCATCAGTTAAGCTGTATCGTCTGCACGTTACTTCCTGTGAAGTGCCCAGAAGGAAGAGGCTCAACTAAAAAAATCCTTTCAGCAAGTAGGGTAGTATATCCCTCAATTGAATCTAGCTTGCTTAGTCAATAACATGTTCGTTGTTCTAGACTGAAAATGTTCTTGCTGCTGTTCTACTTAGGTCTTTCCTATTTGTGGTGAGGATGTCCTCCTTTGTGAAAATGTCAGCTGATGGAAGGGAAGCATGGAACATCAGAGAGAAGAGAAATATGCTTTCCCTTTCCAGGCCTCACCAAGTCACAAAGACCTATTAGTAACTTTAGCATTAAATTTAGGCACCTGTTGAAATTAGTAGCATTAGTGTTAAATGTAGGTACCTATTGAACAGCTTTTAGAGAATTTTTGGTGTCCGTGCATCGATCTTACCGGCATTGCAATCCATGTCACCCCTTTCTGCCACTTTTTTGAATAATTGTAGAAGAGTGTATTACCATTATCTTCAGAATGTTTTAATCATATCTCAGACAAGGAAGTACAAACAAAAAACTACAGACCCTTTTCATATATCTACCCTATCTTCAAATGAGGCAGTACTGGTTTTACCTACTAGTTTTGCTCAAATAAACTAAAAATATGCTCGTAAGACCTCCTAAAGAGAATTGCCAGCGCAATGAAAATCCCGTTTCAGAAAATGTAACATTGTCCTGAGCCATCTCAATATTCTTCTTACTAAAATACTTGAATTTTTGATTGACCCAAAAGGGAAGACTTAGACCCTGCAGGTGTGGCCTGGCAAGTGCTGATTTTCAGCCACAAGTATCAAGATTGGATTGATCCCAACTACTTTACACTATGACATTTAATTTTCTGTTGACTGTCGCTGCTACTGTTGCTGCCATACATCTGAATAAACAAAAGCTCTTTTCCAAAACTGGATCTGAAGATGATCTTTTCCCATCTAAACAATATTAGATGTGTAACTTTCAAATAGGTATCCTCATATGTCCCAACCAGTCCTTGTTGAAAAAGCTAATTTTATTACTGTGTGCTATATTTTTCAGAATGATACAGGCTTCCAGTGTAATCTTGTAACCTGGCCTATGCAGTGTCAGAGTAGCAGTGATTAGCAGTGGGCAGTGAAGATGCATTGAATTTCTGAATACAAAGTTCCAAGTCAACACCTATAATTTGTTCACAAGCAACAAGAGGAAACATAATAGCAAAGTGGATATAAAAGATGACGTGCACTTTACAGGAATTTTAGTCACTCAAAGGCTTGAGGCTGACCTACTTGACACTCAAACCATTATCTTGAGGGTATATACTCCCAGTTTCCATAGAAGCACTATGAACTGCAAGTTTTCAGTCTTGTCTACTTTTCTGTCCTGCTTTGAGAACCCTTGTTATCTGTTACATGAAGAGGAACAGTTGCTTCTCAAAATAGTTTCTCAGTTGAAAAAACAAATAGGATTTTATGCTTATTATTTTCCTTTTGCTTATGGAGGAAAGATTTATGTGTTTTCTAGACCAAAGGAAACCAAATACCTCTAGCAGAAAATCACGGTCTGTATACAGTCTATAATCTTACTCACTGAAGTTACAGCTGCTTGGCTAATGGTAGTTATCTTGTGTTCAAAGTTCACAGTTGCTGTTAATGTTACAGAGATTAATGCTTGTTCTTCTCAGGAGCCCAGAGTTTCACCCAATGCTTTATGTCAGGGCAGCTTATGTCAAAGCCAAGTATCCAGGTATTTCCTTTCCTGGGTTGTTAATGTCTGTCTGGAAGGTTTCTTCCAGAACGTGTTTTTGTTCAACAGAATCTGTGTGTGTTTTGGTAGACCTGAAAGTAAGCAAGAAAGGAATACAAATTAAAATATGCAAAACCAAATTCATAGGGATCACTATGGACTTAAGTTTTAGTAGAACTGTTAAAATCTTGTGGACTCAAATTCATTTCTCCTCCTTCACACCCAGAGCATCAGTAAGAACTTGAATGAGGTGATTTCTTCCCATGGCATCCTATAGCTTCATGAGCTGGCATGCCATGTTTTATTTACCTGTTTACAAGAACACTGGTCAAATCAGCAGGGTATACCCACAAATGGGCTACTTATAAGCTAGTGTTGATGATTTGGTGAAAGAATTTGCGAAGTGTGTAAAGGATTTCATTGTTGCTTTGGTTTCTGTCTATGATTTTGGGGGCTGATGTTTTGCCTAGAGTTGGAGAACTCTTAGAAATCTCAGGGAAGCCTCTGGACCTGAGGCATCTCTCAGGCTTGATTTTTTGGTTGGTTTATTTGGCTTTTTTTAGTTGCATGGGGTTTGGGGTTTAGTTCCCCTCCCCCCCTCCCCAGTCTTTGCTTTAGTGAAAGAAACACAGAATTTTATTATAGCAGAAAGGTGCCCCAAGATGAACTGAGGTATGAAATCTAGTGTACTGTCAAATCCTCAAATATTTGTGTGAGGTTTGAATTCATAGTTTCTACAAGTTATTTTATGCTGTAATTCTGTAAATATAGGCATTTATGAGACTGATTGTGGAACCAGACTGGAGAACTGATATGGAATTCAAACTAGCCTCTTTTCTTTTGAAGAGAGGCCAGGCTAGCTTTACACAGGCTCAGTTCCTTGATCTCTTTTACTATATGGCAGCACCTGTGTTTATGCCTCTGCAGTAGAAAGGTGTGCCGAGTATATGACGTAGGCAGCCTTTAGTGCCTGTGCTAAATTATACTGGCTTTAACTTTGTATATGTTACATTTTTTCCCCTGTTCTTAAAGTCTTAAAGGCTATTGAGATTCTGATATTTGTCTTCTAATGAAATAAGATGTTAACTGAATTTCACATTCAGTAAGGCATCCTATTAAGGATGTGGCATGAAATAAATCTGACATTAAATCTTGCTAGGCTTCATTTGTTGATGCCCCAGGTATATAATCAGTAGTATTTGAGTGTAGTGGATAAGGCAAGAATCTTTAAAGCAAGATGAGGACAGAGGAAACAATTCATTGATGGGCATCCCGAGGATAGGGTGAGAAGCGGGTAATCGCTGTGGTGGTGCCCATCCATTTTCTTAATGTTTCAAACTACTCTTCTGAAAAACTGATGTCTGAGAAAGATTTGTTACAGGAAGCCATCTAGAGATAATAGTGTGATTTTTGGGAAAGAATCAAAACGTAAATTAAGAATCTTAAGTATGACACTATTCCTGTATTTAATGGCATTATTTAAATTGTTAAACCTGCAACTTTTAAACTTGCTTTTTTAGATCACAGGACCACCCAGCTCAACAAACAAACACCACTGGGAGTACTGTTATAACATCAACATCAAGCAGTAGTACCTCAACACCAGCTTCAACAAATAGTAACCCTTTTGGCTTGGGTAAGAATATTTGTTAGGTAGCATGGTGGGTGTCTTCTTTTGGATTCAGGTAATGTCCCTGAAGCTTTATTCTCATGTAGACAAAACTTTTAAAAAAAAAAAAAAAAAAAATCAAACACACCACTCAAAAAAACCTGATTACAGATATCTATGGTATGGGTTATAGAAGGTTTCTGATCAGTAATTTATCAGAGGAAAGTTGTTTCCTTAATTTTATATGCAGAACTTCAGACTTGTGCTGTTTCACCTTCAGCAGAAAGGTGCCACTGATGTTATATTCTGGCACTATGGGTAATGAAACTCCTTCCAGTGTCCTTGTGCTCTTTAAAAGTGCATCTGAATTTCTGTGAGGAGAATGTTGATGAAGTTGGACCTGTGACATGAAGCCAGGATCTGGCACAGAAGTAACAAAATTGCTGCTAATTTTACAGTTCAGTATTTCTCAGATTCCAAGTCTGATAGCATTATCAGTCTTCTCTGTCATGAATAAAGAGGCTGCGGTCTATTGACTTAAAAATACTATTTTCACAATGACAGTGGGGTTTTTGGTTCATTGTTTTTCATCTCATTTGCTTTCTGGGGGTGGGGAAGAAGTAGAATTGGAAAAGCTAACCATAGTGAGCAGTTGCTTTTTTAGGTGTAAACAGGTCTTCAGACTGACTAATACCTTCTGAAATTTTTTGTTCGGACTCAGCAAAGGAGGGGAATTCAAAGCATAATTAGTTCTTGGTGCATTACTAAGAAGAGCCCTACTTTTAGTTAAAATAGGGAATATGAGTTATATTGGGAGATCTCTCTTGGTTATAGTCTAACCAAGAGGAGACAGATAAATGATTATTATAAATGCATTGGAAAGTGCTGTGGGGGAGGGGGGTGTGGAACCTAAGGCCACAAAACTCAAACATCTCTTGTATCTTAGCGGTGGAAAATGAGAAGAAAAGCTGTTAGAATTGTAACAAGTTATATTTCAGATGCAGTTTGTTGGATTTTTAGTTATGCGTCTTGTTATTCTAAGAAGCAAACTCTTAGTGGATGACTCCTTAACAGCCTTGCAAAGATGGACTTTCCATTCATTTTCATTGTTTTGAAATGTGGGATATGTTCAAGTATTTTGTGTTTAGAAAGAACCTGGATGTGTTTAGAAGTATACTAGAGGCTGAAAGTTCAGTTATATTTTTTTTATCCCCTTAAAGGTGGCCTTGGAGGTTTGGCAGGTCTGAGTAGCCTGGGCTTAAATACATCAAACTTTTCAGAGTTGCAAAGTCAGATGCAACGGCAACTTATGTCCAACCCAGAAATGATGGTTCAGATAATGGAAAATCCATTTGTTCAGAGCATGCTTTCAAATCCTGACCTGATGAGGCAATTAATTATGGCCAACCCTCAAATGCAGCAACTGATCCAGAGAAATCCAGAAATCAGTCACATGCTGAATAATCCAGATATAATGAGACAGGTATGTAAAAGTATCTCTGTAAGTTCATAAGCTTTGATTATACTGTAACTGTGAACAACACAGTAGAAATTGGACATGCTTAGTTGAGTGCTTAAACATTCTTTAAGTATTTAGTCTTGTTAGAAATTCCATAAAAGGTCACTGTAGGCAACTGATGTTTGTATTTCTAGTTGTTAAATCTGAAGTAGACTCATCATTTAGAAAATCTGCAGCATAGTTTTGAAAGATATTGAAGACTGTGTAATCATGACTTCTGAGGTTAGAGTTCGATTGCCTGTGTGCACTTGAAACCTTCTGTTTTCTAGCCAACAATGAGTTTACCAAAAGTAGTAATTCTCCTAAAATACTACATATTTCCATTTTATCTAACTGTGGGTACTTCTGAGTGCTTTTAAAATCAGATGATATGTAAGATATGCCGTGTGGCAGAAAGCATAAAAAACCAAATAGATACTAATGAAAATGTAGGTATTTAAAGTTCATATTATAGGCTGCCTGCTGTAACGATGTTAGAAATCGTAGGAGTATATTGTCTTGAAAAGATGAAGAAAGAAAAGAATAGTTCATTCGAGGTTTTTCTTCTGTTTAGCCAGTGCTTCCTGACTCAACTGGCATAGTGACAGTTGTAGAATGTTGGCTCAATATCGAATTCAGTTGACTCCCACTAAGCTGACATCTTGATTTGGCTTTAATCATAATTTCCAACCGGGTTAGACAGTGGTAACTGAGATATTGCCAAATGCTGACATTTTCACTTTAGAATGGATTTCTTATTAATGCAGATTAAACGTTCCACTTCCCTAGACACTAGAACTTGCTAGAAACCCTGCAATGATGCAGGAAATGATGCGAAACCAAGACCGAGCCTTGAGCAACCTTGAAAGTATACCAGGTGGATACAATGCCTTGCGACGTATGTACACAGATATTCAGGAGCCAATGTTGAATGCAGCACAGGAACAGGTGAGAAAGATTCCAAATGCCACTAAAAATAAATATTTTTTAAAAATAAAAACATGTAAGTAATGTAAATTTCCAAATGTGTACTTGACAGAATATTTCTTGAAGCTTGAAGTCACTCTGTGGCCTCTTACTCTTGAGAGGAAAGGTCTTTAAAAATTCTCTGCTCTTCTAAGCTTGAAGAAATACAGATACTGTTTTGTGTGTTTGAGAAGCTACTTTAAAGTTAATTAACTTGTGTATTACTTAAATTTGAATTCCTTTAATTCTTTGCCTTGAAATTCTGAGGTGCAGGAAAATTTTTTAAGGGTGTGTTTAGTAACTTGGAACCTAAGATGGGAAGAAAAAAAGGCTTTGAAGCTGGAAACCAGTATGCAAGATATAATCTTACTGTGATCAAAATACCAGTATAATAGCAACACTGCTTTCAAAAAGAAACGTGATTTAATTTTTTGGAGGTGCCTAGTGTCTTTCAATGTTGGTGTCTTTTTAGAATATTTACAGTGAATTACTGTAAAATGGTGAGTATAACTGATCAAGAGCCATCAACATTTATCTTCATGTGTAATTTTGGAAAGGTATTTATAGCAGACTTAAAAATGGTTGGCTTTAGTAGATGATATGTGTTTGCTTTCCTTCCTCTGTAGTTTGGAGGTAACCCATTTGCTTCTTTAGTAAGCAATGCATCAACAGGAGGGGACAGTCAGCCATCTCGTACAGAAAACAGAGATCCTCTGCCAAATCCCTGGGCTCCTCAGTCCAGCTCACAGACTTCCACGACAAATACCAGCACCAGCAGTGAGAGCAATGGCAGTAGTAGTGCTGGAAATAGCACCTCTGGCAGTACGGGACAGAGCTCAACTGTGCCAAATTTGGGACCTGGACTAGGAGGTATGTTTGTTATTGCAGTTATATATATTTGCACATAGCTGGGGG
Organism: Nyctibius grandis; assembly: GCF_013368605.1. Taxonomy (NCBI): domain Eukaryota; kingdom Metazoa; phylum Chordata; class Aves; order Nyctibiiformes; family Nyctibiidae; genus Nyctibius; species Nyctibius grandis. Next base: position 46,454,896 of record NC_090695.1, on the reverse strand, counting down.
TTTGCTGAAATGATTCTTTCATTAGAAAGAGAGTTTTTAATTCAGAGTTTTTATTGCTATTTACTTTTGTAGAACATTTGACTAGTATCAAAGTCCTCTGTAGAAAAACAAACATGAAAAGTAAACTAAGAGTGATAATAGTACTTGCGTATTGCCTTAAAATAACAAAGGTAGGGAATCTCCAGATGAATGACAGTATTTTTCCTGGTTAGAGGCAAATGTGAAAACAGCTAATAATGTAGATGCTTGTTGGATACAGCCTCTGTCTTTACATCTAGAGTACATGTGTCTGTATAAGCAGAACCACACTGAGGTGTATTTCAGGGCCTAAAACTTTTAGAAACCAAGTGGTTATATCCTGGTTTTAGGTAGTCTAATTCATCTGATGATAGTCAGGATGTTTACTAAAGTGGCCTTTTACTCTTTTTTTTTTTTTTTTTAAGCTGGTATGTTCAACACACCAGGAATGCAGAGCTTATTACAGCAGATAACAGAAAACCCACAACTTATGCAGAATATGTTGTCTGCACCCTATATGAGAAGCATGATGCAGTCATTAAGCCAGAATCCTGATCTTGCAGTACAGGTAAATAAATTTGGTGTAGTAATGTATTGTGTGTATTGAAGTTAAAAAAAAAAAAAAAAAAAAAGAGTTGAATCTATGATGCAGTTAAATTTTTGCTTGTGCTAGCATCTCAAAATTATCTGTAGTGAATGGCCCAGTTTTTAATGCTAATGCCTAACTCACTGAAATTATTACCTACTTACATTTAAAAATTTGTTGCAGTGAACTTCTTCAATTTGTAGTGGGACATCATGCTAGGCATGCTTCTAAAATAACTTGTAAGTTTGTGTATGTTTTGTACAGCACTAAACTTGTGATCCAGCATATAAGAACCAGTTAGACAAAACAAATACTTTGGTTGTAAATTAAGGTAGATCTGCCAGTAAATAAATAACCCCACTAGCTTGGGAGGAGAGAAATAAAGGGAGGAGAATTGGTGCCATACCTAGGCATTATTCTGGTTTTACCTTCTCTTTTGTGACCTGTGCTCACTGTAAAAGTGCAGATGCTGTTTTATGAATGGTATTGTAGAAGTGCTTTCAAATTTTTCTTAAAGCAGTAATATCCGAAGTCAAATCCTGAACTGAGATTTAAAAGAAGTTATCTTTTCTGTATTAAATACTCACTTGGAAAAGATCTTTGACTTCAGGTAATGTTTACAAGGAAACTATCACTTAGATCTGTAGTGGAGGCTGAGCAGAAAAGGATTTTCTTGTAAGTAAGTTTGTCTGGGCAAGTATCTAGCGATTCATTCACTGAAAAGAAAACAAACACACAAAACCAAAACAACAACAACAAAACCAACCAAACAAAAAACCTGCAATATGTTCAGGCTGGTGGTTCATAACAAGTTTTGGCCAAAGGAGAAGTATATTATTATTATTCTGTGAGGTCATTTTCGTAGACTATTACTGTGTCTATGTCTCTAAACCCCCTGTGGTTTTTACTGCTTGATCTTTGAAGTTAAATGTGTTTGTCCCATAGATGATGTTGAATAATCCTTTATTTGCTGGAAATCCTCAACTTCAGGAACAAATGAGACAACAACTTCCTACTTTCCTTCAGCAAGTAAGATGAGATACTAGCTGTTAATAAATGTCTGCAAGTCAATGAGCAATGTTTTCAATAAACTGGTGTCTTTGATTTGGCTAAAAGCTAGATTCTATAATACATTCTTATTAGCTTTAGACACCAAGTTAGATCGTGCCTGGATAATAAATTCTTGGTTAATGTCTCCATTCCTTTTAAAAGTTAAATGTGATATCAGTGGATATTTTTTTCTGTGGCTAGCAGAACCGCTTAGATTTGCTCTTGCTTCTTTGCTTAGAAGGAATAATTGTTCTTACTGTGCACCACCCAGAGAACACCTGTTGGCGACGTTATTTGTTTTGCAAATTAAAAAGATCAGTAGTTTTCCCACTACTAGGATAAAAGTTTCACTATTCTTTTCTCGTACCTTTTCAAACCTACCTTAAGTATTTGGGAAATAGATCTCACACTGTGCTGTGACAGACCCAGGTCATTAGCTAATTCAAAAGAAGTGGGTTCTGAAGTTTTTTGCCTGTAAAGATTGCCCTACCACCATCTTCCCCTCTTAACAATGTCGTGCTTGCAGGCCAGCTGTCTACTTGGTATTAGCTGCCACAGTGTGTAGTAGTACTGTGTTCCCTAAATAGCAGCAAACAAGATTTTTTTTTTTTTTTTTTTAGGAATTGAAAACTTAATCCTTTGCATGAGTTAGATCATTAAGCAGTCCTTGCAAATCAGAGTAAATGTGCATTGCCAAGATCTGATTGCACACAGGTAGTTTTATGAGTAAAATAATTACCACATACATCAAGTACAGTAACAAGTTCTGTGTTCAGAAGGAACTGTTTGAATTGTTTCAACCACGTGAATGGCTGTACTGTTTCATAATGCCGCTGCTTTGTGATGACTCAGTAGTATCTGAGGAGCTAGTACCACATGTATGTTTTGAAATCTGTGAATAAATGGTAATTAATGAAGACACAGTAGGAATCATTTCTGTTTCCTTTGGGTATCTCCTGTCAGTATCACCTTGGGGTTTATTTGCACCCCTGTTCTCTGTTGTATTCACTATGTTAGGTGAGATGATCAGCAGCATTAGCAGGTGAAGTAAAGTGGAGAAATATCTGGGTATTCTCAGGATGTTGACAATACTGCAGCTCATACTTTCTTATCTACTGGCATTTATATTATGGAATTGGGTGACAGAAACCGTGGAATGTTCCCCTGCATAATGGAAGGCATCTTTTGCAATAAAGGGCAATTGCCCAGCAGAACTAGGAAAGAATTGCTGCTACTTAACAGCTGGAATTGCTAACATTAATAGAGACAAGATCCAGGCCACCTAAGTTCTCTGAGAATTGTTGGGCCACCATTTCTGTAAAACAGCTCTGAATATCAGACAGTAAGTCATGATTTTAAGTATTTTCTTAAAGTAGTTGCAGCAGCTTTCTCTGGAGAACGCAAAATGTTTTCCTCTTTAAGATTTGAGTAAACTTTGCCAGCTGTATATTTAGTTATTCTCTGACTTCTAGCTATCAGGAAGATAAAAATCCAAGAGATGAATGGAGAATATTAACAACTTGCTGTGCATAAGTCTTGTTATGCACCCATATTCCAGACCAGAGTTCTTCATGTCCTATTCTGCAGTTCTGCTCTGCACCAGAGGAAGTTTGACCTTAATCTGTGTATTTCTATGTGAATCAAAAATGGTTTTGGAGCAGAAGGAATTTGGTCTGGTTGCTAAGTGAATGCTGCTAAGATTAATAAGCTTGTCTGCTATTTGAAGTAGGTCTGGCTACCAAGACTGTGTCACTTGCGACTGAAACACATTACTTTTCACTTACCTGTAGCATCTCTAAGCAGAGGTGAGCATAAGCCATTAGTTTTGGGCTTGTATTTAAAATAATGAGGTTTCTGGACATTTAATTTCAGAAATTAAAAGGATTTACCTTTTAAATTATCTGTGGATGTGAAAGTCAGTTTTTAATTGAAGTAACAGGAGAGTGAAAGCCCTTGAATATGACACATTTGCTTGCTAGTATGTTTTGCAGTGTATTTGTTTGCATTTCTCTAGGCTGTGAGGGCACTACAGATATGAAGACATGGACAAATAGTCATGATCAAACTGCTGTGGTCTGAATATTGTATAACTTCTTTGTAAGATAACTATTAGTCAATTTTCATTGTGTTTAGCATCGTTGCTTAGCAGTAGTATGATTATTATGATAGTATGATATTACTAGAGTGATTACTAGAGTGATGTTAGACTAATACAGTCCTATGGCTTTGAAAGATTATGAAGTCTGCTAGAAGAGGTAATGAAAAATACTTTTCCTTGTGTACTTCTCATTTGAAAGGCTTTGTCCACATCTAGAGAGTTCATTGATCACCTCCTATGAAAGTTTTCTCAGAAAAGAAAAAATACCTGAAGGATTACACGTAAATATTCAAATATAAAGTTGAAAAACAAGTTTTGAAATTATGTCAGATTCTATAAAACTTCTAGCGATAAAGATTAACTTTGAACATCTGCATATGATTAAGAGCTTATCTCCTTTTATTAGATGCAGAATCCTGACACGTTATCAGCTATGTCAAACCCTAGAGCAATGCAGGCTTTGTTACAGATTCAGCAGGGCTTGCAGACACTAGCAACAGAAGCACCGGGGCTTATACCAGGGTAAGAATCGGTCTTACAAATTTAGACAAGAACTTTTCTCTTGTGTTATATTGTTCATTCTGTTTACAGGTAGAGATTTACCCAATTTTTATTAAAGACTCCTCCTCCGGCCTTTTTTAGTTTAACTAAACTTCTTTTAGAATCTGTCACATTTTTGCCTGCCATGCACTTCTGAACAGCGATGACACTGTCTTTGTCCTAGTACTTTACTTAAATTGTCATCCCCTCTTTGACAGGATTTTTACTCAGTAATTAAATAAATGAGAAGAGTCAAGCTAGTATTTATTATTCAAGTGGTGTATTTATTTTTCTGTCATTTATGCAGATTTAATCCTGGTTTAGGTGGATTGGGAAGCACTGGATCTCCTGCAGGGTCCACTGTGCCTAGTTCTGTTCCTAGTGAAAATACAAGTCCAGCATCAGGAACTACTGAACCTGGTCACCAGCAGTTTGTCCAACAGATGTTGCAGGCACTTGCTGGTGCAAATGCTCAGGTAAAGTATGTCACTATATTCTAGGATTTTTTAATTCTTACTTTATTTTTTCATTGTAAACCACTAGAAAGGAGACTGATTGAGGGGAGAGCTCCCTGGATACTTCGGGTCAAAGGAGAGCAGAGGAGGCTTAAATGTGGTGTTACAGCTGTGCAAGTAAATGCTGGAAAAAAACCAAATTTGAGCAAAAGTGTCTTCCAAACAGTTGATTTTTATACACTCATCTTCACATCCTTGAATTTCTGAAATGCTTGGAAAGATTGAGGTGGTAATGTTCACTGGCAAGTGTGGGCTGAGGCAAGAGAAAAGCTTAAGCATATTGAACACCATTACCTCTGTGTGTTTTGTCTGTATTGCTGGCTGTTACTCTGTAGCTGTGACTAAGCCTCTGTCCCACACTTTGGAATAGCCACACTCTGGTTATTTGGAGTCTGAATCTGTTGTATGGCTTCACTGACATCCTGCAGGTCCGGACTGCAGCTCATTTTGTTAACATACTGAGTGGGTTAAGGGTTTCCAGGGAGCTCCAGATGTTAAGCAAAGGTAGCAGCTTTGCCAGTAGTTGTAGGGTGGTGAGCAAGACTGTCTTTAAAGGAGACATGCTGTTAACTCTCAAGAATGCTGTGTGAAACAGCACCCTTACACTGTGGTACATACCCAGTGTAATGGCAGACTGCTGGCAGAAGGGGCAATCCTGCTTTTTCCTCCTCTGTTGCCAAAGGGCGAGTTAGTTCAACTTGCTGATCTGACAGACTTCTTTCTCTTGTTACCAAACCAGGAGAAAGTGTTGGTAGGTGTCACTGCAGGAAACAATATTCTCATACATTTTCACTTATGCTGTCAAATCTTACATTACTGAATCAACATTCTGCTTAGTTTTGCTTGGGGGAAGCAGGTGGGGGACAGTTCTTGAATTTCAGGTTACATCTTTTCGTTGTATTGATTTGGAACCATATGCAAATTTTAAATACCGGTAGTAATTTCTTGATGTATGAAACTGTTGAATTAGAACAAAAGGAGAATTAGCAGTAGCTGCACAGGTTTTGTGTTAGTATCTAAATCGACTCATTGATTTCAAACACTGACTTCTCAGTATTACTCCAGCATATTATTTTCCTGTAATTGTTCTGATTCAACAATGCCTCTGAACTGAAGATCATACCACTGAAATCATGCAGAACTTTGCATGACTTGCTGTGAGCAGGATCATCCCATAAAGCACAGCTGTCAGTTTGCCTCAGACTGAAGCTTTCTAACAATTAGAATTTTGGTAATTTTAGTCAACAAATACCTGGAGCATTAAAAAAGACGTGCTTTTATGTCAAGGGGGAAAAAAAAAAAGCCTGTGACATCACCATTGCTGACAGTGACATCGTCATAATCCTTGCTGGTTTATGTTACTAGGTTGAACTAGGTTTCATTTTAAAAAAATACCTACATGCGTATCTTTAAGAAACTGTTCATGGGACATAAATTTACCCAATTGAATTTTAATCCTTTTTTGTCAAACAAGCAGCTTTTCCTGTATTCAAGAATGTCATGTAAGTGTAGAAACTCTTAAAATTTCAAGCTGCTCTGACTTGTTAAAAAAATAATTCAATTGTGAATTGAATTTTTGTCATAGTAGTTATAGGATCTTGAAAAAGATGTTTTCAGAAATCTGTAAAGACAGGGTGGTGCAGAACCAACTATGTTTAAATCCTGTACTTTGCTAAATGTGTGTTATGCTTTTATAGCTTGAAATTTTGTTCTTAGCAGTTACAAAATCCAGAAGTTAGATTTCAGCAACAACTGGAGCAGCTGAGTGCAATGGGCTTTCTGAACCGTGAAGCAAACTTACAAGCGCTAATAGCAACAGGAGGAGACATCAATGCAGCTATTGAAAGGCTGCTTGGCTCTCAGCCTTCATAGCAGTGTTTCTTTAACTTGAAAAAATGTAATTTATTTTTGATAACAGCTCTTAAATCTTTAAAATATTTGCTTTATTTCATTCTGACTCTTGGGATTGTCTTGTCATAACTAAAATTGGTCTGATGCATTTTAAGGTGGAGTGCAGTAGTTTTCTTCAAACAGATGCATTTTCACTCTGTTGCATGCATCACACTTCTTTTGTTCTGCATTATTTGTGAATTTTTGAAAAATATCAGCTTTCGCAGTTGGGTGAACAGGTTTTGTCTGATCTAAAACTGTCCAATTTATTTACTACTTAAACATTAGCCTTCAGTAGTAATTTATGTAGAATACAAATTAAAAAGAAAACAAATTAATTGAAGCTACAATTTGTGGGTACCAATACTGCTTATTGTGATTTTTGGCATGTACTTTTTTTGCTAGCAAAATGCTGTAAGATTTATACCACTTGAGTAATCTACCATTTTTTTGCTTTAATTTGTATAAACACAATATATACAATGGAGACAGCTCATTTCTAGAGATTTACACATTGCAATAGAATGAAATTATAAGTAATGCAAAAAAAGTCCTAAGACTTGGTTTTAGTGAAGAATCTTCCAGCATCTTTGGTAACCATCTCAGCAAAATGCTTAAGCAAGTTCAGTTAAAATATACTAGAATTACTGTTCTGGTTCTCTTTACATCTAACTGTACAGAAACTTGCATTGGAACATAGTCTCAACATTCACAAAGATTAACTGTAAATTACCTTTACCATTGTGCAAATTAAAGGGGCACTGCCCTGTGCTCTGGAACCGCTTCTAAGGCTATTTGGCTTGTCCATTGAGATTCTAACATGTATTCTGATTTGTAATTGGAAACATTACTTTCATTCACGGTCATGTGACATTCTAATTACTTTTAACCATAATGTAAAAAATACTGTATATCTTTTGAGTTTTTATTGGTAGCTACTTCTCTTGTGCACAGGTAATAAATGAATTAAAAAATCTCTAAGCATCTTTAAGCATTGTCTCATTGTGTTTGCAGTTGATGATTAGCTAGAATTCAAAATGACTGACCAACTTAAGAGTTGGCATTTGAGTGTGAGCTCTGGGAATATTCACCAGCTCTGGGCTAAGATTAGTAAACAACTCTTGGAATGTGAGGTGGAGGGAGGAGAGTAAGAGGCATATGATGCCAAAGACTAGTAGCTTAGATAAAATGGAGGTAGCAGAATAAAAGACACTACTGTGTGTGTTACTGAATAGCATCTGCTTTTTATTGGTCTTCTGTGTCAGTGTAGTTGTCAACATGCTTATTGAATTCCTGTATTGCTTTTATTGGTTTGAACAGTCTTTTTCTTTTGAAGGTACAAGTATAAATTCAGTTTGCTCTAAAAATCATTGCTTGAAAATGGTTTAAAATTACCCGTTGTCCTGGTTTTGCTGGGATAGAATCATAGAATCAATTTTATGTTCAGAAAAGCTGCACTTTTGAGAAGACCAATACGGTGGTAACAAAGGTGATCACAGGCTTTGTTTTAGTTTGTGGCCAGCCATGGTATGTGGGTGTCCATGGTGATGAAGCTGTTAGCAGTTTTGAGTTAGGCAGGTGCTCAAGCTAGGAGTAGCTAAGGCCAGGGCAGCTGACCCAGGCCGGCCCACAGCAGTATTCTATACCATAAATGTCACGCTCACTATAAATCGGAAGGTTTGCTGGGAACGGCCTCTCTTCTCGATGGTCGCCATCCCTGGAGGGTCTCGCCTGTCACCCTGCTCCTGAGGCCTGCTCGCCTGTTTGTTGTGACCGTCACGCTGTTGCTGGGGAGCTCAGAGTGTTTGACATCTGACATTCACTGCTGGGAGCACACAGCCCATGACCACCATACAGGCCGAGTATAACTCTGTATTTTATATTACCATTAGTATTAATGTTGGTTTTCTTATTTTATTAAATGTGTTTCCATTTCAACCTTTTCTGTTTCAATTCTTTTCCCAATTCCCTTTCTCAGTCAGGGAGGGGTCATTGGGTGGTAGAACAGCTGGTTAGTGTTTAGCCCTGGATGCGGGCTAAATGGAGACACCTGTTTTAACTCAAAGTTGTTATCAGTTTGATGAAGCACAATTACAATGCAATATAAAGGAAGAAGTTGAGCACACTTCAGCATGTAGTGAAATTTTAAAGACTTCTGGCAAAGTTATGTATTGCAGTTTTGTTGGCAGTAACTGCATTGTGTTCTTACCACAGAAGAAAAGTTTCACTCACTGTCCAGTAATCTTGTCTCTTACTTTGCCAGTAAGTAAATTGATAAAATACTGCTGATGTGTGGTACTGGAAAAAGTTCAAGAAAGTCTCTTGGTTGGTGGCCTGTGCCTTTGGATCAGTCTCACTGATGCAGCAGCACGGGGTGTTAAATGAACAGAAATAAATTAAAATAGAATCTATTGGTAGGATGAATTTGATATAATCAAAACCTTTTAAAATATCTACAGTTTGGGTACAAAATTATTATTACTTCTATTTCCTAGCCAGTGATCAGACCCATCATCATACCTTCACAGTGACTTCTATTGGGTGGGTAGCTTTCATTGCACTGAGTACAAGGCCATGACAGGGGAGTGATAGGTAGCAAGTAGTTTCTGTAGAACAGTCACTACCTTTTTAGAGTTATTTTGACTATGACTATTTATTAGAATCTTCAAAGTAACTAATTCGACTTGACTTTGTAGTGTGCCTTACTGGGACCTTGCTTTAAAAAAACTAAGACCCCTTGTTGTTCAGAAGGCAGGTCCTTTAAAAATACAATCCAAAAATCCAGTAACATCCAAAAATGCTACTGTCAAATGAAAGGGCGAGGGTGAGGTGGGGACTAGTTTTTACCAACCTTTACCAAGACACTAAAACAGTGAATCTAACTAGCATGAACACTTTCTTGAGACAACATTCAGCTCTCCTGTGTAAGAGTTTCAGTTGCGCATTACAAACTGAGACACGCAATATTTGAAGTCAAATTTTACTGCAATTCAAAAAGAGATGAAGTTTGACCTAAATTCTACAGTGAGCCCTTGAACTATGTTTCCTTCTTGAAGTACAATTGATATTTATCAGTAACTGTTGTCAACTAGTAACAACAGTTACTAACTTTCTTGTAAGTAGTGGTGAAACAGTGAGCCATCTTTTGCATAGGAGGAATTTTAGTTTTGTCAGAAAACACAGAACAAGGTTTCTAGGTAGGGTAGGCTTTTTATGACATTTTTAACAATAAAAGGAAGATCGCACTTGTTGGTTTAATAGCACACTGCAGTGTTCCTGTTCACGGCCCTCCCTGCTACTTCTTGCCCCTTTTCCTGTCCCTCTTTAAAATTACCTCTTTGGAAGTGTCATCTACCTCTTCTTTCAGAACCAATCTCACGGTTAAGTCTGAGTACTTTGATAACTTGTATTTGAAAGCTGCTGCTTGCATTTTGGACCAGAAGAAGGGTGTGTGTGCCTGAAGCTTGTCTCTTTTATTTTCCTACTTTCTTTTCCCCTACATTGGGACCAAATGATCTGATAGGATTGCCTACAAAACTGATCATCGAACTACTGCTAGAGAAAGTAACTGCTGCAAAAAGAAAAAAGCTGAAAGTTGTGGTAGTGTGAACTGACAGACGCCATTTAAAAGATTTAAAATGCGTCCATTCAAATCAAACACTCTTACGGTACTTCTGGGAACATGACAGCAAGATGGCTAGTTTTGTAAAGGATGTGGTCTGTCTAATTCTCTTCTCGGGTCACTGCTTGCATAATAAAATAACCACCTCAATTTAGAGCTGAGTTGGCAGGCAGCTAGGTCTGTTCCTTTGCCTGTATAGATAACCCTTGCAGTTAAAGAAGACTGCCGTTCCTGTATTTAATGTATGAATGGATACTGCTATTGGGATCTAACATTCTATTTTTATTTCCTCATTATAGCATTGCAAAACACTTATGTTGTACTAGGCACAGTATTTACACAGCATGTTACATTCGTGAGGAGGTATAGTGCATGTACCTTCCATAGGTAACTTGCGCTCGTGGCAGAGACAGGAAAAGCAATTTATAACTCCAGATGTTTCCTCCTTAGTTTTGCTGCTTTGCTAAATGTATTTCAAAATATGGACAGAATACGTGCATCTAAATAACCTGAACTGAATATAAATAACCTGCCCAGCTAACCTGAATTGCAACTATACCTGAACACAACATCCCTAATACAGTGTTAGGTTCATTTTAAAAAAAAAAAAAAGTAATTAAATGAAATGTAGGATTGTGTTTGGGCAGGTAAATGAAACTTATGTACCCAGATTGTTCTGCAGTCTTTTCCTTCAACTGTGCCCATGCACAGCCTCATGACAATTGGAGAGCAATTATATCTTTTTTTTTTCAGGGTCACATATTCTTTTCAAGCAGTTTGTGCATTCCTGCAGCTGCATTTGAACAGGCCAGCAGAAACCAAGCAGGCTTTCCCTGTAGAGGGGAAAAGCCAACTGCTTCTGCAAGCGCCTGTGGATTTAGCATTGTAAAGTTCAGATATGTGGCACTGTGGCAGAAGTTTATGAAAAGCAAATTGCAACAGTTCTGTCCAGCTAAGTACATGAGCCTGGTTCTATGTTGGGGAAAATAAATCAAACATCAGATGGAGCTAATGAAATTTTCCCAGGAGTCTTGCAACTCTCCTTTTCTAAATAAAAAGCAAGCAGAAAGAGTTTAGAAGGAAGGCATCTAGAAGAAGTTGTGTTGCTGAAGATTTCGCCTGCACTTTCCAGTTAACGTAATGGCTTCTTGGTTTCTACTTGTTTGTTGAGAGGTGCAGGTTCTGCAATTTTTTTGGCTGTATCTGTCCCCCTCTGAGATGGAGCAAGGTAGAGGCAAACTCCCTCCTTTTCTGAGGTTCTGTGAGAGAAATGCAGATGCCTGGCATTATCTTCAGATCATCATTCTGAAAAAAATTGGTGTATGTTTAACATCTCACTGTGTTCATCCACCTACTGCCAGCTGCCCTTTCTTGGAAACCGAAGGTTCTCATGAGCACTATGTCTGCAAAATACGACTAGCTTTAGATGCTGATAATTTATAGTTATCAGCATAACTTTATGTGGAGGCTGGAACAGTGAAGGTACGGAAGTGTCTTCTTTTAATGGAAGGATGTAAGTGGAAATTACAGTCTTCAAGCACAGATAATTAGGACATAACAGACTGAAATACTGAACTCCACTTGTGAAAGCTGCACTTGTCATTCAACAGATTAACAGACAAGCATGTTAATTTAAATGGTTGCTTTGTTGTCCTCTCAGCATCATTTGAACTGTGGAAATACTTCGTTTTGCTTTAAGTAAAAGCAAAAGGCAAATATATTAAAAGGCTAAGGGAAGGAAATATTTCTGTCATTGGAGCAAAGAGAAACCCTCCGACCTAATTTGAAGAAGCATTAACTGCCTGTTAAGTAGGAACATACTGCTTTGTTTAGAAAAGACTTCCAAAACCAAAGATGCTTACGTAGACTTCCCTAAGAGAGAATGTTTTTTACATGTTGAGTACAATTTTCTGTTAGTGCCAGCCACTTTGTGAGTGTGCTACAAATGCTGACAAGCAGATCTGAAAATTGGAGTCTAGCCTTTTCGGCACTCACACTTGAAAATGTTGCCCATTTTTCTTTTAATTTGAAGGTCTGATCATCGGTTTGTGACAGGATGCAGCTGCTTTCCCATTGCTGTACAGTATCCTGCTCTAGTTTTATTCTGTCTGAAAAAAAGCATAAAGCTGTATTTAATAATGGGTGTATTAGAAAAGCTCTTTGTGAAAGGGTGTATTGGGAAAATATGAAGACTTCATTAAAAGCAGAGGTACCACAAGAGGGTGCCATTTCTTTGATTTTCATAGCTACTAAACTTACTTTCACAGTTCTGACGAGCCACTTGTCCGAAGAGGTGCCTAGTCTCTGAAATGTGAGGGTGCTAAGAATCAGCCAGGCATGCCTGTCTCTTGCACTTTGCCTCTGAGTCAGAAGCTTGCACCTTGGCTCTTGGAATAAACAGGCTCTGCATTGAGAGCAAGCGTTTTTTCTAGTGCTAAAACTGCTCACTGCCTGGTATTCTCCCTCCAGATCATGAACAAACAGGAAAAGACCACTTCTAGGTGGGTTTGTTAATGTCTACAATCCCAAATCTGTATCTAAAAATGCCCACTTTCAGTCCGATAGTGCCCATTTATTGCACTGATCTAAGCACAGTTAGTTTGTCTAGTAAACCACAAAGCCCTTACTACTCATACAAAATGAGAACCAAGACAAACGTTTTTCAACTAGTTATGCAGGTAAAAATTACACCAAAGATACTTTGAAACATGAGTTTTGCTTCTAAAGGAGTTCCTCCATTATCCTAGAAATAAAAAAATTGCATGACACACTAAAAATAATCTATGATGTCCCACACCACATGGGGATGACACCATTCAGATGTGACTTGAATCTTTCTTACAGAAACTTTAAGTTAAGCTAAAAAGGCACCTCTTGTGTAACAAGGCATAAAGAACTTTTTAAAAAACACTTTGGCAATAAAAAAGGATTTTAACCTTAAATTCTGTGAGTTAGGTAACTGATTGGATATTAGGAATTTTCTGATCACAAAAAAAAAATATGTGAAAAATGTGTATTAGAAATAGTTTGATCTGAAGCCTTAAAGCAGTTGTATGAACACCTATCCATAAGCATATATTGGACTGGGAACTGGCTGAGGTGGAGGACTAAAACAAACCAGAAAAGGGAAGTAAAGGAGCAGGTTCAACTGTGAAAGAGTAAGTTCATTTTTCTAAAAGAAGGAAACATTGAACCATCTCATATTCAGTATCTTAGATCACTGATTGACTCGCTCTCCACTACACTTCATCAGTGGGTATACTTTGTACATGAAAGATGCCAGTCAGAGCCAATATGATGCCACTTATCCTTTATTTCTAAAGCTTTCCATTCAATTATATTTTGTATATTGCCTCACCACCACTACCTTTTTTCTCGCATTTTTCAGTTTGGTGTTCAACAAATACAGTAAGAGTTCACAAAAGCTCTCAGGAAGTCAGCAGTGCCCTGGTGAGGTTAGCAAGGACACAAACACAGAAGCTACAACTTCTTGAAAATCTGGCAGTGAGACAGCGGTAGTGTCATGCAGTTCCTGCCTCTTAAACTTCTAGAAAAATAAATATATTGTTTCTAACACGGCAGTAAATTATTTCATCACTTAATAGCAGATGTGCCCATCTCCATGTTTCACAGAGTTAAAATTAAAATGAAAAAATTAAATTGTTGTGTGTGAACCTTGGCAGGATTTTCAAAAGCAGGCTCTTCCTAAAATGGAAGTTTTAACTTCATATGCTGAAGGGTTTAAAAAGTTGATTTTTTGAAAATTTCATCTTATATGTCTTTTGGCCATGATAAAAATACCGACAGTAGTAAACCAGCTCTTAACATTGCAATCCATTTAATTATCAGGAAAAATAAGTTGTTTTCATTTAATAATCAATTTAATAATTAAAATGCTGTTTCATACCCTTGATATCCTTAAGGGAATTTCTGTATGTGTTATTCAGAAACTTACTCCAGAAAAGCCTCACCCTGAAAAATGGCGCGCTCAATCTCCAGCACTATTTCAGGGAGAGATTGTTCTAGATTGACAGTAATGAAGTTTTCTGGTGCGCTAGGAGGCTCCAGAGTATCAAACTGAGACTTGAGAAGTTCAGGTGGCATAAAATGTCCTCTCCTCTTCTGCAGGCGGCCAGCAATGATGTCTATAGGCCCATCCAAATGAACAAAGAGGATCTTCAGTGCTGCGTTTTCTCCTCGTTGCTCTGGCTGGTTGCTTTCAATTGCAGATGCGCCACTAACTAATATATGCCTATATATCTTCTTCAGTGCAGAACAGGCCAGAATTGCATCATGTCTCGATGAGTCTTCTCTATCAAAAAGAAAAAAAAATACATCCACGTGTGGTGTAATAAAATGGCTCGTTAGTTCTGCTGAACAAGGGAGACAAGCCCTGGATCCTTGCAGAGGACAGCCTTGGGAGTAGTGGTATTTTTTCATAATTTTGACAGGATTTTGAGACCAAATTTCCAATGCCGGTAAACATTTGGAAGTGAGGTCAGGCTAGCCAGCCTCCTGGTAAAATTTCAGTCTTGGAGACCTTCTTTATTAGCTACCGTTCCTGTCTAAATTAAATTCAGTTTTAGCACAAGGAAGTTTCATGATCATTTCCTTAATTGCAGAGAACAGCAACTGAATAGCCATACAAACTCCCATCCGTTATCTATAAAATTACTATACTAATCTGTCTAGAAAGTAAGCGGCTGCTGAACAGTACAGAGCTCTGTTCTTAAATACATATGCAGGTATACTTCCAACATCTGTTTTCACTGTCTCAGATCTAACTGTAACATTAAATTTTATTTTTCTCATTGGCAGCACTGACGTATGCCCACTTCAAGTTAAGCAAGGGATTGGATGCAGGTAAATTAATGCCTTGCACAAGTACTTTTTACTGGCAAGGTTTCTTAAAATAAAGCAAACGTTAAAGCATGGGTGTGTCTGTTCCACCAAAAAGCAAATCCAGAATTAGTTGTCTCTGGGAAGAGTGACTGAAATGCCTGCCTAAGAA
Organism: Nyctibius grandis; assembly: GCF_013368605.1. Taxonomy (NCBI): domain Eukaryota; kingdom Metazoa; phylum Chordata; class Aves; order Nyctibiiformes; family Nyctibiidae; genus Nyctibius; species Nyctibius grandis. The sequence goes on along the minus strand of NC_090695.1, from coordinate 46,439,566 downwards.
AATACATTCTGTAATCAAATTAAAATTAGGTATAAATATATTTAAAATCATGCTACATACATCAGATTTTGTTTACAGGGAAAAACGAACTTCCAATACCTACTATTATCACCTAGCTAAGTCAATCCCAGCCTCAGCTACTTATTAATTAAATAAGTAGCTACTACTACTTTAATTACTACTAGTAATTAAACACGGGCAGTAGGCTCTTTTAAAGTATACTTGATTTTGCGAAGTTTTTGAAGCTGCGCAGTGGCCTTGGGCTAGCACATAACATAAAGCAATGGATTCAGCGTAACAATCCAGATAAATTTCTCAGTGAATTAACCCATGCTCCAATGAGGTACGCTCACCTGATGTCCACAAGCAAGTAACAGCCACTGTGTAAAGCCAGGCTAAACGGTCCCTGGTCTCGCAGCCTTTCCTTATCTGGGAGATGTTCTAGTTCCTTCATTATCTACATGGCCCTTCATTTGATGCTCTCCAGTATGTCCATGTCTCTCTCGTAATGGGGAGCCCAGAGCCAGACACAGTACTCCAGGTGTGGCCTCACCAGTGACGAGGAGAGGGGAAGGATCCCCTCCCTTGACTTGCTGGCAATAGTTTGCCGGATGCAGCCCAGGATATCGCTGGCCTGCCTTGCCAGAAGAGCACATTGCTGGCTTGTGTTTAACTTGGGTGTCCACCAACACCCCCTCAGGTCCTTTTCTGCAAAGCTGCTTTCCAGCTGGGTGCCCCTCAGTGTCTGTACTAGTGCCTGGGGTTGCTCCTCCCCAGGGGCAGGACTTTGCACTTCTTAAACTGCATGAGGTTCCTGTCAGCCCATTTCTACAGCCTGTCAAGGTCCCTCTAGATCAGCCCCTCCTCCCAGTTTGGTGTCACCTGCAAACTTGCTGAGGGTACACTCTGTCCCATCATCCAGATCATTAATGAAGATGTTAAACAGGACAGAACCCAGTACTGACCCCTGGGGTACACCACTAGTTACTGGCCTCCAGCTAGACTTCATGCCACTGATCACCACCCTCTGTGCCTGGCTGTTCAGTCAGTTTTCAGTCCACCTCCCTGCTCATCCAGCCTTTACTTTCACCAGCTTCTCTGTGAGGATCCTATTGCAGACGGTGTCAAGCAAACTTGACACTGTATCTTACTCAAACTAACAGTATTTTACAAAATTTTATCTTAATGTCGTTATTGGTGTATTTTGTGGTTCTGTCCTTCATAAGTAGCTAATGTCAGGTTTATTACTGAACTGGATCTTTGAAATTATTTTCACACAGACAGTGGAAAACCAACTATCATTGGCAACAATGTTCCCAACGCAGTTATTCAGGGATTATCTCACTCTCAGCAATGATTATGACAGCTTCCATTAGAGAAAACAGAATGAATGGCTTTACTACCTGCAGAATGTTTCTGCACTACTACATACATTTCTGCTTTGGAATGCAATGGGGAAAATACTTTTGGTACTTCTTTTGTCTTTAGCCCAAACTCCTTAAAGCTATATGTTCTCTTACCTCCTTAGTATATCATGCAATGCACAAAGCCAGGGAATCCTGTCCTAGAAAGAAAACAAGTTAGTTCAAAATTGTTTATGAAACTGATTTAAAACAATTGCTTCTAACATCTAGAGCATTTGACTAGAAATGAAAATCAGCATTAAACTGTCCAGCAACAGTTTTGATTCTCTTTCTTCCTAATGTAGATTTGCTACTACTGCCTGAAGGCTAATGAGAAGTACTAGGCATATTAGCAGTAAGATGTTTTTAGTGGAATAGCACTTTTTATATTACAGATACCTACAAGTATCTGATGGAAGTATTATGTAGTTATGTGTAGCACGCACCTTGTAACCTTTGAACGACAGTCAAATTCTCTCTTGCTTCTATTATACAGTTCAAATGTACAGCCTGAATTGTTATTTCTTTTTCCCTATATCTTGGCGTACACACACAATGCTCTGGATTGAAGTTGAGGTTTTCAGGAACAGACAGATCTAAATTTAGTTATCTGCAGTAACTTAATTATATCATTTTTATGTCAGTAGCAATCACAAATAAATGTAATCATAGCCACGATTTCACAACACCTTTGCTGAGCAGTTGTTAAGTGCTCAATAAGTATGACAGAAGTTTGTGGGAGCTTAAAATTCAAAATAAGATTATAATGAGAACAACTGCTCCCATTTCATCTTTCAATGTTGTTACTGCACAGTGAGCACAACAAATGATAACATGGACAAATAAATACAACAATTTTTTGTTACTGTCATTACAGATAACTTCCCACTGGCATTCAAGAAGGACCTCACAATTTTGCATTTCTGGTGTTTCAGAAGAGATGCTTCCCTCTTGTTGGGCACCATACACCAATGGTTTAGTCATTGAATTGTGCATTGCTGCTTTAGATGATCACTGGCTTATATGAACTTCCAACCACTAGCGAAAGATTAAAGTTTTTAACAAGAATTTAGAATATGTTTTTCAGTCTCTAGAGAGTGCTTTGAAGAACTCCCTAGTTCAGCTCCATGTTTCTAGAGATTTTCCAGAAAAAGTTCAAGAGGTGTCATCTTGTAACTTTTCTAATTTACTCAAGTCTCTGAATTCCTAAGTATTTTAAAACTAAACTCAATCATTTTTATCTGTTTAGGCAGATCAACAAAGGGAAGGAAGCGCATGTTAGTAGGAGCATATAAAACAGACGATTGTGGAGTAATCACTGCAGTAACTGAAAGTGATGAAATGTACTTCAGTAGAGACACTTGCCTGTCTTCATGTATTTAACTGAAAGCATCAGCATGTAATCTAAAGCTGCAACTCTGTATGTTGGTGTAGAGGGAGAGATTTCTGACAAATCCTGAATTGGCATCAAACCACTTGTGAGCTACCAGCACACTTTGATTAACTATTTTATGCAGAGTCCTTTGTGACACAAGAAGCCTCCCCCTCCTACCAACTGCAGAGCTATAAATTCAGCCTATGCTTACAGTCAGCCTAGTCTCCATAAAGCACAATCTGCTTTAACACAATGTGCCAGGGGTTACAAAGATAAACATGCTGATGGCTGTTCTTCCAGGGCTTATACAAGGTACCTCATCATTTAGTGGTATCCCTTCTGCCATCTTCTTTTTATTCTCTGGAGGATGATAATCGTCTGCATCGTAGAATTTCCATCCCAGCTGAGGAAAAAAAAAAATATGGATCATTCAGCCAAACCAGGTGAGCTAATAAGGATCCCAGAATTTATGAGGGCAACACGTAAGAAATTACAGCCCCCTGACACCACAGTCTGAATCACCATTATGTCACGATGATCAGCAAAAATGACAGCTCAGCAGCAGCTCACCCGGTTCGGGGACAGGCCGGCCGCGCTGCCCGGCCGCGCTGGCCACGGCCACCGACACCCGCTGTTCGGGGGACAGGCCGGCCGCGCTGCCCGGCCGCAGCGGGCCGCCTGCCCGTGCAGGCTGACGGCCGCAGCATAACACAGCCGTACCTTCGCCGCCAGCCGCGACCCAACCGTCGTCCTGCAGGGAAGCACAAAGCGGCGGTTACAGCCTCCTCGGGCAAGGGGCCCAGACCCCCGCACGGATGGGCTCCAGAAACCTCCAGCAACGCCGAGCCGGAGCCCCCCGCCCGGGGCAGCCGCCGGCGTCCCAGCGCTGCTCCGCCCCGCCCCCCGCCCGGCACCTACTTCCCCGAGCCGCTCACGCCCATCACCACCACCAGCACCATGGCGAGCGCGCCCGCCCCGCCGCTCTGCCCGGCCCTCAACGCTCCGCTCTGCTCCTCTTTTCTCCTCTACCGCCGGCCCGGCCCGGCTCGGCCCGGCCCGGCCCTCTGCACGGCAAGACAGCACCCCGCCCCCGCCCGACCCGCCCTCGGCCGCGGGAGGCGTCTGCGGGCCAGCCCGCAGGCTCCGGCCCCGTGACGGTGGCGGAGGGGAGGGGAGGGCCGGCCCCGGGGCGGGGGGGCCGCGGAGGGAGGTGGCGAGAGCGGCTCCGCCTGGCGCGGCGCTGGTGCTCCACGGGGCGCCTCTTCCCGGTGCCCTTGTCCGGGAGGCCCGCACACGCCTGTCGTGTCCCCCGCTCTCTTTGAGCGCGGTTGGACCTTCTGCCGAAGCGCCCTGATCTGCTCCCCAACCCTCGTTGTCTGTAGCTTTTCTGTCTGATCCGAGTGATCCCCAGCACCGTGCCCACTGTTCGCAGCCTCGGTAACACACGCCAATTACTAGCAGCGGTAATTGCTGCCGTGCCGTGTTAAAGCGTGCATTAATGCTGGTGGACACCCTTTTACCCTGTGCTCATAAAGGTCTGCCTTTAAAATTTGATTAACCCATTAGCCATGCCGTGGCTAACTCTCTTTAGTATTGTTTTCAGGATTAATGAAGTCATATTTTTAAATCGTGGAAATGCACCTAGACACTGAGTAGTATTGCTATTAGCGTGCACGTATATTCGACCCAGCAACGTTTTCGCTTTTCGCGGACGACACGCGGCGGTGCTGCCGGACAGCGCCGGCAGGGTGTCGCCGGGCGGGGGAGCCGCCGGTGCCATGCCCGCCGGAGAGCGGCCGGTGCCGGCGGGGAGCCGGCTGTGCCGTGCCCGTCGGGGAGCGGCCGGTGCCGTGCCGGCGGGGCTGCTCTGGCCGCGGGACAGGACGGTGCGCACCCGGCCTTCGCGTCCGGCGAGGAAAAGCCTGCTGCTGCTTGTGGGCGTTTGTTTTGAAATATAACCGAGAAAATCCGTGGCGTTCGCGTTGTGTGTTTTGTTTTCAGCTTCCTCTCAAAATTCGTCTTTGCAGGATCCCATCGTACCCGAGATGGAGAAATTTCTGCCTACAGCTGATGTTGCAAACACGACTGCGGCAGGGTAGTAGCTGGGAATAACAGAAATCCCTGCACGTACAAAAGACTGGGGTGACAGTCTCTTCATGGGCAAGGTTACAGTCTAAACAGAGAATATGGATGACAAGAATGTGCAAGTGGAGCAGCGTAGGGTTTTTTTTCATTCTTCCTTTCTGCATGTGCTGTAGTAGCTCTGTGCAGAGTCCAGGTGTGCAGGGAACAATACTTCTTGAGACAGACAGGTAGAGAGATGCAGTGGAATAGGCACGCCTGATGGGTGTGGGGTGTCCCAGACCTGCAGCTCACGCTTCTGACTGATGGCCTGTGCGTGCACAGCAAGTTACATACTGTAGGCACTGTCTTTATTACTCTCGCACAGGCCATACTGTATGCCATGCGTGAGTAGTGAAGCCGCTTTGCCCATGCACAGTGGGCATGGCAGAGGTTTATGGGCTTTGGCAGATCGGTCTGAATTGGCACTTAACTAAACAACCAAATGCCTGGAAATTCCAGTCCAAGATCTATATATTCTGCTTACACACAACTTGCAGGCAGAAAAAGAGGAAATGGTCAATTGAGCTCTTGAATCCTACCAGAGGGAAGGGCTAGCAGGTACCTAGCTAGGTACCTGACGGTACCTGACGCTAGGGCGTTGGGAAGGGAAGAAGTATCCATGAAAAAATGACAACACTGGTGGGACACCAAGGATAATTATACCATATTGAATGTTTCACTGTAGCTGTGGGACTCAGCTGCTAATGCCTTAGAGGCTGCAGGTACCAACGTGGAGTAGTGCATAGTAAGTATGTTCTTTAGGTTACAGGTACTGAGTTATTCCAGAATAGGCAGTAGTGCTAATTCTAAATATATTGACGTAATGTTTCTTGTACAGTCATGATTATTTGACATCATACAATAGATTTATCCATGTTTAAAAAAACCTGGATTTTAAAAATCATAGTGTTTTTATAGTATGTTCTCAAATATGCTGTCATACAGATTTTGAAATGGTGTAACTTGCCTACTCATCCATAGCTTCATGCTTCTGCATGAGAAATTGTGGTTTGAAATAATAAAAGAGGTCTTAAATGAACATGTTATTAATGATACTGACCCATCCAGTTAGTTTTAACTCTTTCCTTCTACAATTCACCTTGTGGGTTCTCTGCTAGAATAGGGATAAATAGAAGAGTGTTTTAACTTTTCTTTAATTAAAAAAAATAGCTTAATGGGCACTGCCATAACAAAAGACATGTATTAAAATTTAAACATTTTATTTTGTGGGAAAATATCTCCCTGTTTGCATTATATACATTGGATTTCCTCTTTGCTTTTTCCTGTAAGGAAAGGCTATCTAGGTGATTGCAAAATGAATTAAAAAAACCCCACCAAACAAACCCAAGACTTTATTTAGATAAGAGATCTGATAGTGGTGGTTCTTAATGAAATAAATTAAATTGATTTCTTCCTTACCAGTATTTTAACTTAGATCCTCCTTTGAAGGAATAAACTTATTAAATGTGTATCAGTTAAGTAGATTATATCACTAGTTTCTCAAATAGAAGCCCTTCTCCAAAATGAAGAAGATTTAGTCAATCCTAATTTCTGAGGCTAAAAGGGGTAATGTGTCCTTATATGAATCAAGCCTTGGAAGAAATTCTCAGAAAGTACATTAAGTCTTCCAGTCTGCATTAAATTTTATTTCCTTTGCAGGGCACTTCAAATAACGTTATGAATGATGGATGTCTGGCATTTTTTTTTACTGTTATCTGTCTCTGACCACTTAATTGAGGTTGGAACTGCCTGTATTTCACATACCTATTAAGAGTTTCTTGACAAAGACCAGAACCTTCCAAGTTATTAGGCTACTACCCAAACAGCCCAGTCCCCAAATTACTAACAGACCACAATGATTCCTTTAAGATGCCCAGTGACTAAATACAAATTATGCTGTAATAGTAGTATGATTGTGCTAGAGTAATTGAATTTCCCTGCATCTTTTCAATTTCTTCACTGATTAATTGTGAGGCATGGAGAACTGTTTCATTCGGATGAAAGTTCTTGGGAGATCCAAATGAACAAACCCAAAAATACCTGTGGTTGCTTTGACCCTGGAAGCATTATCACAGTTGCTATGCCCATTCCCAGAATTAAAACCTTAATTTGTCACAACAATCCTTGAGATTTTGTTAACATCAAGAGCAACTGACTACCCCACCTACAGTGCACACCCAACCACTTTTGTAACCAGGTTATCACAATAGTATCCAGCTTGATTAGCACAAAGCAGAGAAAACATCTGTTTCTCTGTTTGACAGCTTTTTTTCATAATGCATAGCTTTGCGTTTTATAAAAAGCCCCATGCCAGGCTGCTATGATGTCATCTAACAGCTATTTTATATCAGTGTATTTGCAGGAAGTCTTGCCAGGGGTTAGCCCAGGCTAACAAACCATAAGCATGCATTGACAGAGCTGTACAGGCAGCAGTGTTCTCTGCAGATGCTGCTGCAGGGAGGGGAAAAGGAGGGGGAGAAAACTAATCAAATTGTACAAACACAGGAGCCTATAGCAATGTGAAAGAGGCAGTTATATTCAGACTTCCTGCTGGTGTGGTTCATTTGATTTGTGCAGATATAATTCATGTTAGTAGCCAACTGGAGAGATGACTAGATAAAACTCAGCCAAACGGTTGACTTAACAGGATCACATTGTGTCCGCTTCAGCATCCACTTAAGAGGTGTTTAATTAAATTGTAGATCTAATAAGATATGTGGATCCTCTTGTTTTGAGTTGAATGAGGATTCCCCTTCCAGTCTCTCCTAGTCACAGACAAAATAAATATTTTTTCCACTTATTTCTTTAATGACATGGATCTGCATCATATTAGTCTTTGTCATTTAATGATCTATGCACATCCTAGGAAATTTATTCTGATGCTGTCGTTCCATTGAAGACCATTTGCCATAATTGGCATGGGTGCCTTCTCTCTAGCGTTCAAAATTCTTGTTATTTCCAATGTTGTCAGAATATATAACTTGATTCTGAAACTCTGATACAGTTATATAAAAAACCTGTATAGTTTCATGAATTCCAGAGTGCATTCACATAGCTGAAACAGGAGGCAAGGCAATGTAAATGTCTTCCAATATTTTATGTATTATATTTAATAACAGGTGAAATTAAAATATAATGGTGAAGGATGAACAGTTGAGAATTAAAAGGCAAAAACCCTCAAGAATATCTACTAGAAAACCATCATGGGCTTCTAGGCCCTAAAGATTTTCCAGATACTGTATTTTAAAATACTTTTTAAAATGGCATTTAGTCTATTTTATGGCTTTTTGGAGTATTTTCACTGTCTTTCTGAGCCTCCCTGGTTTGACTAATTAATACTGAATTTGTGAAATTCAGTAAAGCTTTATCATCTACTTAAATTAGCTGCCTGGTTTTAGAGAAGGGTAACACAAAATATGAATGAAAGAATTTTACTTTCCTGGAGTTATTTCTATTTGCCTTCTTCCCAGAGATCCTAAGAAAGGTCTGTTGTATTCAGAATATTTACAAATTCAAAGTAGAAAAAGAATATTCCCACCCTAATTCCTAATTGAAACTTATCACAACATAATGGTGAACTACTATAAAAGCGCACAGACCTCTGAAATCTTGCCAGCAACATCCAGCATCTTGGACGTCTGTTTCTTATAAAAGTGAGGGCTCAGATACATTAGGTAATCTCAGCTGCCTGAATCCCAAGGGGAGAAAGACTGTCTTTCAAGCAGCTCAGGCCCAAATTTATGTAGACCTTTGAGGGTTCAAATTAAATCTTGGATATGTATTGACAGTGAATACAAGTTAGAGAGTGTCAATAAGGTGTGTTCACTGTGAGGAGAGTTGCTGAAGTAGCCTATACTGCGCTGTTCTGTTAGTGTACAGTTAGTCCTCATTATGAAGTAAATCAGCATCAAATTATGGCTGTGTTAATCAAAACTTTACCAACGATTTTCAGGATTTGCTCTATGCAATGCAAATCTTGCATTGTACAGTAGATATCTGGGGGGTTGAGGAGAACTTCGTACAAACTGTCTCTCTGCACCCAACAGGATTTCCCAGTACTGGCAAAAAATCATCAGTGTGATGAATCTGTCAAGCTTTAGACATTTGGGATCAGTAAAATCAAACTAAAGCTGTTATAAGTTTTAAAAATCACATTAAGTATTTGTACATGCTACCTCATCCCATTTTTTTTGTACTGAACTGCAGAGCTTTAAGGTAAAACGCTCATGAAATAAAAAATGAGAGTTGCAAATAACTTTTCTTATTTTTCCAGTTTTCAGTACAAAAAACCCAGGTAAGAGGGAATGGGATTGACTTTACTTTGTTGCTTCTAAGTGACTTAAGTATGTTCTCAGCTTGATTACGAAGCTGAAGGAATGACAAAATTAACTGAACCTAGCTATAGGTAAATGAAGAATGCAATACTTCATACAATATTATAACCCATATATGTCCTAGTTCACTCATTTCTGTATAAGAAGCCTAAGAAAACATTGACCTAAAAGTTAAATACACATAATTCTAAACACAGAAGCTATTGTTAATTAATTTTTATTTTTCTAGCAACAACAAAGGAAATACTATAATATGCTTATACAATGGCTAGCTGACTCATTCTCAGGAAAATTAATGTAGATAAGCAGTGGAAGATTATTCTATTTTTTACATGGTTGTTCCTTAGGTTTTGAAAACATCTTCATATTATGTAACCCGGAGTAAATCTTTTGATACCAGCTCCAGGTTTGCACAAGAATCTTTCCAAATTTATTTGTGTATAAGAAATTAAAGTCTGTTTTCCCACATAAAAATTTCTCCACGTGACGTGACCAAAATGAATACATTAACACAAAGACTCCTGAGAAGTGCTCAACAAATCAAAATCTGTCTGAAACCTTGAGATTATAAAATAGTATTTAATTTATCTGCCGTGTTGAGAGTGTAAAAAAAATGGGAAAATTACAGGGGTTTCAGTCCAGAGTAACAACTAGAGCTGAAGCAGTGTGACTCAAAAGAGACTGTGAAAGTTGAGGGGTTACATCTGATGTTCAGGGCCGAGTCAGGAAAATACACGGATCTTCCTGCCTGGGTGTGGAAGGCTGCTGGCGTACGTAGTGCTCATGGTGAGTGCACAGCTACTGCTTGCAGACCACAGCCACGTGCAGTCTGGAGTGATTTCAGTGTTACTGCAGGGGCAGACTGGAAATAAAGACCACAGAGTTAAGGGAAGATGATTTTCTTTTCTTTAGGTTCTTCAAGAAGAAACCAGGTGTAGCAGAAGAGGACATCAGGAGAGCTGTACTGTGTCTATTCCAGTCTGAGTGAGACTAAAAGTAGCTTCTCCTGGATTACTTTGTCACTGAAAGCTTCTGGCCTCTACTGGAAGCACAGGTTCTGCAACAGATTTATTATTTTATCTTCTCATCTTGTATTTGTCTCCTAACACCCAGGGTATAAAAGTTATGTAGTCTATATTTCAACATTACTTATAATAGCAACAGTACACATGGATGTAGAACAACTAATTTTGAAAGCACTCAAAGCGTTAGTACTATGTAGCCACCTGCCTGCTTTGGGAAGTGGCAAGGAGAAAATACACGAACCTTAAAATGCTGCTCCTACAAGTAAGTCATAAGGTTACTATTACTGAGCAGTTACTAATGAATGCTTTTGAAGTGTTCTTTCTTAGTGGCTTTGATGTTTTTTTGCATTTGGTTAGTCCACATCTCTTCCCTGGATAGCCAAGCCTTTATTCATCAATCACTTAAAAGCGTACTTAGCTCTTATGCCATAGGCCCTCTCATGTGCAAGGAAGTTCAGCAACAAAGGTAATTGCAACTTTAAATCCTGTCCTTATTAGCTCTTACATAATTGAAAGAGCCAGATCAATAAAGAGCAATAGTCCTTACAGTAATTTGGAAAGGAATTAATGACAAAAATCAGAAGCTATAAAGAGAGCTGTATCAGAAGCTGAGTATTGTTGCATATTATTATTTAAAAATCATGGTGCTAATTACTTTAATAACAGAGTCTGGGCAGAGATTAGATGCTGGCAAGATTAACAAACTTGAAATACTTGTTGTATATGATACAAGTTTTTCCTGTACTACTTAATTTGTTCACAAAATGTACTAGGAACCTGACTTACCTCATGTGCAAAGCAGAAGTTTTATTTGCTGGACTTCACCTTGATGTATGCAAATTAGACATGGTGTAAAATCTGATTCCTCATACAGACCCTAACTTCGAGGATCATTCCTGGTTGGAAAAGCGCTTTAAACTCATTTAAAGTTAGACAATTACCAGTGCAGACAAAGGATAAAAAATTAAAATTGTGTGACGGGAGTATTAAAAATCAGAATAACCCCAAAAGAAGAAAGTGAACTATAAAACCAGCCAAAACTGGTCTACGCACTTTCAGCTGTTTCAAAGCACATGTGCAGCAGCCATGGAAACAGGATGTTACTGCAAGCAAATTCTGCCCATCAGCATCCAAATTCTACCTGGCAAAAAGAACAGTATAGAAGAACTAATAGGTGTGTGGTGGGGATTATTTCCCTGTGCACTCAGTAAGCAAGGCTTTTGGGATGCTGAGAGCTCTTCAAAGCCTGGCTCTGAAGAGTTTGCTGGATTGGCCACCTGGTAACTGATGCTAATTTAGCTTTTGTATATTTTGTGACTAGTGTTAGTGTTACAGCAATAATCAACTTTTACTCTTGTTTTTATCCTCCCTGTGATGATAAAGTTGAAAAAATGTGACTATATGGTGTAACATTAGACTGTATTTTGAATCAGAGCCTTACTACACATTTATTTAGCTATTAGAAAGAGGAGCTGTTCAAGCTACAGGTAGGCAATACCTCTGCAAATACACTATCTGCAAATATACCTCTACCTACTTAAAAAATGAAATTTTTGATGGGCAGATGTGCAGCACTGTATTCTTTGTCTAAGCACAAATACAGTCAGGAGAGCAGAGCTTTGATTTTCAACTTGATCAGGAGATGCAGAGTACCTTTATTTGGATTACTAAATCATTGGTGTGGGAATGTTTTTTTAATTCATCATAGGCTGGGGAGATACATGGATGTGGCAGCCACCCTGCATTCAGCAAGAGACAATCAGGTTCCTGTAGGTACTGAATTAACTGTAGACATCTGAAACCACCAGTTGTGTCACAGGCAAAACCTGTTTATCTTTCAGCGGTGTGAGCTGCAGGGTTTCTCTGGGGCTGTTAACAAACCCAGAAGCTTACTGCGTGGATTGTGTGAAAGCAACTAGAGATAACCAGTAGTGAAAGAAGTATTTGGGAACAAACATGGTCCTCAGAGGAGAGAGACTCCTTGGACAGGCAGCATGGGAAACTCAGAGAGTACGCTGCCTGCTGTAGTTTTTCTGACAATGGTATTAGAAAAACAGCACTGGCTATATGTTCCCTGAAAAGAGAAGAGTGTACCAAAGAAATGTTTAAGTCCTTACTGGTAAAAACATCTTGAGAAGTCCCAGGACCCAGTGAACCATGATAATCATCTCACTGACTTTGTACACTCTGAACCAAAGGCTTGGAGCTGACATTTGCCTTCATGGTAGTTGTCTTGCATGGATTAAAATCACTGTAAAGTTTGCCCCAGTAAGCAACTTTCAAGCATGGTGTTGTGCAATACAGTTTAATTCGGACAAATGCTGATTGATATTTGAGCTTCCAGGTGACATCTGCAGGAAGTCTGCGAAGAAGTTTGTACAGTAAATTCAACTCATCATTCTCTGCTGGTGGGGGGTATTGTAATGTTCTTTCCATGCTTACTTGTGCAGAGATTGCTAAACTTTGGCAGTGGAAGAAAATGCGTACTTCTGACTCGCCTCTGCTCCCCCATGAGCCATGGTTGTGACTGCCCTCCCAACTACACCCAAGGGATTTGGAGACCAGCAGGACCACCAGTGCCATGCAAGCTGTGACACATCCCTACAGATTTCGATAGAACTTTAGGTCTTTTTGCTGGGGTAATTGTGGCCAAATATATCACTGATAGTTCTACATTTTTTAGTGGATTTGGAGTGAGAGTATGTTTGGCTCACAACAGAAATTCCCCTTGAAGTACAAACATGAAAATCCCAAGTACTTTGGTACTGCTGTCAAATAATGTCATATTTTACAGATCTTGTTGCCTTCTTTTTCACGCAATTAATATGTGATGTTTCTGTGATGTTTTTGTAATGTAAAAGAAAGTAGAAACCCTATCTGAATTAAAGTTTCAGCTTCTGGCTCAACTCTGTCCTCATTGCAATCAGTAGAACTTTTGCTATTTTTTTTTCTTTGTAAATTATGTATCTTTAGATACTCTCAGGGTTTGTTAGTACAGTAATAGGCATTATAGAAATAGGCATTAATATTTTATATATAGTTTTCAAATTACTGGTGTAATATTCAGATGTAAGAGACCTTTTATTTGAAGATGCAAAATCCCCCTTTTTGCTTACGATTGTTTTTTGCTACAGCATGAAATAGATTTTTTTCCCTTCCAAATGCTTACCTAAGATTAAAACAAAAGCATCACGTAGGTGTGAGATCTCTCTGTATACATAACATTCAATGAGCTTATTTGTTTTAGTATTTTGAGTGCTGCCTGGTATACCCAGCTCTATTCAACTAGCATATTGCTAATTTCAGCTTGGCTTCTGGATACATTTTACACAAATACAGTGTGTGTCTCAAAGGCAATTCCATTGAAGAAAACAAAGTATACACACAAAAACTGGGGGGCTTCATATTAACAAGTTGTTTGCCTGGTGAACTAGGTCCTTCAGAAGTCATCCAAACCTTCTTCTGTGTAACGGGACCTCCAGGAACCTAGGACGCTAGCTTTCATGTGGACCTTGTGACTTTGAGAGCAAACTCACACTTCCCTGACTATAGTAAACTGCTTCCTGAAATACTGGTTCATTGCCAGATCAACCCCCACCCTCCTCTCTTTAGGATACATTCTGGAGAAGCCTAATATCCAGATCATCTGTCTTCAGGTGAAATATTTTAGAGTTGGAGATCCTATTGTAGAAGGGAACTGAGTCAAATCTAAACTGTGCTAGTCTTCATTAATTTTAATGAAGTTACTGTTGTTTGCTTATGGCACCGTGATCTTTAAGAGTCCTAGCCATGGCTAACTGCTGTACGTGCTGTATGGCCTGGCTGTGAGAACCTCATGAGGGGCCCAAGCCCAAGGCGATGGGTAGGTGTGGGCCTAGGGGATAGTAAATTGTGTATCGGCTCTACCCGTGGTGGAACCCAAGGTCTGACCCAAGGCAGGTGTGTTTACAGCTGCAGCAGTTGCATTTATGCATTAATCTTTGAGTATTTGGAAATATTTATACATATATATGTGTGTATATACTTGTTTAAATTATAAACATTAAAGTAAGTTGCTGTGATGATCATTCACCGAAGGGAAAACCCTTTACTATTATATCCTGTAATTTGGCTCCACGCAGAATCCTCCAGAAACGAAAGTACTACTCAAGCTCATTAGTGCTCCCTGCTATCCCTGAATCTAACTTCATATCTGGCAGCAGTTCCTAGGTAAATAGGAAGTACAGGCTACTGTCCCTTACTCCATCCAGATGTAGTCAGCCCAAAGCAAATTCATTCAGTGACCAGTTAGATGAACAAAGAATGAGAAAGCGGCTATTGCATTGAGTGGTGACAGCTCTGAGGCTGATGAATCTCAAACACATTTCAAGCATGTGCCTACCCACCAGCACTTGTTCTTGCAGCCATAATTACCTGGTATTGAGATCTCCCATCAGATCTCCCAAGCTCTGCAGTATGAAGCCAGGTGAGCGCTTGCATGGACCTCTCTACAGCATGCCATGGTCTTGGCAGCAGTAGCAGCAGCCAATAACCTTACACTGAGTCAGAAGTGGATAGGTGTACAAGCAGTGTGGGGTTTTTCTTAAATACTCCATCAGCTCAGCATTTACTAGTAGCTGAATTGAAATTATCTATAGGTCTCTTTGTGTTTTCTAAGATTGGCCATACTATTTAATCCCAGTTCCTGAAGTACCTGGCTTTTTGGGTGATCATTCCAAATACTAGCTGCATAAGGATTGTTTGGCCTCCAAGATATGGCAAAAAAAGGTGCACTCAGTCAAGCATGGCTGTTGAAATACGTTTGTGGGGTTTTCTGTATAATTTGTAATGGTATGAGACATTTAAGAGCCTCCTATTCGTAGGAAAAAAAAAAGGCCTGTAATGCTTTTCAAATAAGGAAGGGATGGCAGTCCTAACCTCTGATGCAAAATCCATCTGATAGATTTACATCCTGCATTTCTGACAGGGCAGAGTGTTTGCTTTCATTGCCTGTTTGTTTGTTGTTTCTTTTTTTCCTGTGGATGGAGTATTTGTTTTTGGTAATTTCATTTATTTAGTGACCCTGCTACACAGCTGCTGTATTCTGTGCCAGTAGTGACTGTATTTCTGTAGAAACTGAAACATAGAAATCTGTTGTCTGACAGAGATCTGAGGCACCTCAAGCCTACATGGTATAGGGTATCACAGAAGCAAATAAAGTGTCAAAAAGACATGAGTGACCGTCTTTAAACCAGGCAAGTAAAATTCTGCTGAGCTTTGTGCTCCTGCAGCTGTGCTGCTGTCGGTGCACACCAGTTCACACTTGCTGTGTAACAATCAGTTTGGAGATGCGAATTTCATGCTGCAGTCATCACTGTGTCTGTAACTCTGAGAACTCCTGAGAAGCTCATCCCTTTCCACGTGGTCCTGAGAGTAAAGCAAAAAACCCTCTGACAGTGGCAGACTTTGACCTGCTCCCTAAAGCTTCATCATTGGCTCAGCTCCCTCTTCCATCTCCTCTTTTGGATGGAGAAAGGTGTGCTGCAGAGACTGAAGGGAAAAGTAAAATATTTGGCTTAGAAAGTAAAGATTCCTTCCTCTGGGCAGGACAATCTGTCACCTGAGAGTCAATCCACAAGTGGGCTGAAATCCTGCCTCTACTGAGCTCCCATGCTGCAGGACTGCAGGACAAAAAGTGTTATTTTATTATTAATGAGGGGATGTCCACAACTGGTGTCTCAGCTGATAAGGACCTTCTTCCATACTTTGTGGACTGACTGTGGCTATTGAGGTGAATAATCTGTTTTAAGTACTCACTGGTTTGCTTCATTATTCACTACGTAATTGGAAGCATTTATAATTTACAAGAAGCATATACTTACAGTTTTTCTTTTATGTTCCACATTAAAGGGTTTTGCGTATTTATTAGCTGACAGCAGTGGGCATTATATACTTCTCATTTGTTTGTGGTTGTCTGTATTTCCTGCTGTTAGCAGTCCAGCAGAAAGCCAAAGGAAGAGTTTACAGGAGTAGCGGTGCTTTGTATTTTCCATTGGATTTTCAAAAGAACATTATATTCACACAGAACTAGTTTCAAAATATGGAAGTTTACAGGTGATCAAGGACAAATAGGCAAAATGATTGAAATGCACTTTGTGTGTGGCTGTCAGTATTTTTTTTCTCTATGTAGACATCCAGTCACATCCCATTTCACACTGGCTGTGTGCTCCTTTTTCAGCCCAGTGCTGATGCCTGTTTGAAGGCTTGCCTCCTGCACGGCTTTGCACAAATGTATACAGCCTTTTGTGGCAGAGAACATAACAGTGAAGCCACCGGATGCTGTATTTTCTTTCCCACTTGCACAACAAACGGGATGAGACTACTCCTCCCTAACGGACCGTTCTTTTCCCCCGAGGAAACAGGTTTCCAAGACTTGCACGCTTACATGAAGTTGCATTATGTTTTTTTCTATTTCCTTACAGCGCACCCATCTTCTTTGGTAAATTTTGTTATGTATGTAACAAAATATATATATACATTTCACAGAGTCCTCCTCCTGCGGTGTTGGGATGCCCCCGAGATCCCCGCTATGGGCGGGCAGGCAGCGTGTGGGCTTCACTTCCCGCCGGCAGCTGAGGGGATGTCGGCCCTTTGCGGAGCACCGGGCGCTCCCACGAGTACCTGTCGCTCAGGTGCACTCAAAACCGGGCCAAGCACGGCTGTGGCGGGGAAGGCAAACCACCGCGCTGCCCATGTCTCTCTCGGGGCTTTTTTCCCCAGCCCGACGGAGCGGAGCCCCGCGAGGAGCCCAGCCCGGGTCGGTGGGGCGGAAGAGCGGGGGCAGCAGGTGAGGGCGGAGAGGTGCCTCCGTGGGCCGTGCCGTGCCGGGTCGTGCCGTGCCGTGCCGGGTCGTGCCGTGCCGTGCCGGGGGCGGGCGCAGGAGGATGCTGAGGCCGGCGAGCGGAGCGCAACCTGACGCAGTGCCGGCCCCAGCCGCGGCGGGCGGGCGGATGGCGGGCGGTGGCGGGGCGCCGCGGGGCTGAGGGGCGGTGCCGCCGCCGTGCCGCGGTCGGCCGGGCGCCGCTGCAGGCTGGCCCCCTGCGGCTGGCTGCGGGGCGGCGGCAGCGGCGGGCGGGCTGCCGGGATGATCCCGTTCCGGAGCTCCAGCATCAGGTCGCTGAGCCCGGAGATGAAATGCACCGTGCGGCTGCTGGACGACTCCGAGATCTCCTGCCACATCCAGGTGCCGGCGGGGAGAGGGGCGGTGGCGGGGCGGCTCGGCGGGCAGCGGCACCCCGGCCCGGGGGCGCGGAGCCGGGCCGGGACTCAGGCGGCGGCTCCCCGGCGCGGAGCTGGTCGCAGGGCCCGGGCGGCGGCTCGGCGCGGCCGCGGCGGGAGCTCCCCGTACGCCCCATTCCTCTGCGCGGGGCTCCGCGCACCTGCGGCGCGGGCAGCCGCGGCTTCTCCGCCGCCTCCCGGCGCTGCGCCACGGCGTCGCGCAGCACAGCACGGAGCCCGCCCGGCCGCTGCCGGAGCCGCGGGGTCCGCCGAGCTCCGGCACCCCCGGCACGGCATCCCCGCGGGCAGGAGGAGCCCGCTGGGCTGCGGCGCCCGCCGGGAGCGGTGGCCCGGGCGAGGAGGGAGACCGTGGCGGCGACTTGCCCGTCCCGCGGCGCGGTAACGGGGCGCCCCGGTGGGCACTTCTTGCTGCAGAGGCGGTGTGCGGGAGGGACCTGCTCTCCGGTGCCGGGAAAGCCCTGCCGTGGGAGCAAGGCCTGCGGTGTGCGGTGCCAGGAAACGCTGTTGCTGAGATAGTGGGCAGAGTTCAAAATGAAGCGCTGCTCCCCCTTTCTCTTAATTTAAGGCGAAAGGTAACTTAACAGAAGGATCTTCAGTGATAGTAGCTGTACAGTTGGAAAGAAAGCAACTTTGCTGTAGTCCCTAATTACTTAGTCCTTTTTTATTCCTTCAAGTAATAAGGAGGCAAAGAGTGAGGACTCTGAATTTCTGGTGGAGCAGCAATGTTTGTAGTGTGTGCAAGCAGGGGTATTTTAGGTGTCCTAACAAGACCCAAACTCTGATGTGTTGTGGAAGTGTTATAAATTCTTAAACTGTAAGTGTTAGAAACCAAGTTACTCTGTTTGAAATTTCCATGTCATTCGTAGAATCACTGAGGTGAGCTTGGCATCCAGACTGGAAGATGTTAGTGGTCTTTTAGTAAGTTGTTTGTCACTCACAGTTGGTCTTTCTGTTTCTCTGGTAGTATGAAATATCCACAGCTTTAAATCAAGTTGGTGGTCTGTACGAAGACCAACTATGGCTGAAAAAAAAAGCTGCCATGACATGCAAGCTACATTTTCACTTGGACCAAATTCTGTTTTTTGTTAGTTCCAAAGGAGTCACTTAATACTAGAATGGAATAGAACAGAACAGAATAGTTCCAGTTGGAAGGCACCTACAACAATCATATAGTCCACTTGCCTGACCACTTCAGGGCTGACTAAAAGTTAAAGCATGCTGTTAATGGCATTGTCCAAATGCCTCTTTTTAAAGCACTGGCAGGCATGGGGCATCAGTCACCTCTCTAGGAAGCCTGTTCCAGTGTTTGACCACAGTCTTGGTAAAGAAATGCTTCCTAATGTCCAGTCTAAACCTCTTCTGGCGCAGCTCTGAACCATTCCCATGAGCCCTCTCACTGGGTACCAGGGAGAAGAGATCAGCACCTCCCTCTCCACTTCCCCTCCTCTGGAAGCTGTGGAGAGCCATGAGGTCACCCCTCTGCCTCTCTCTCTCCAAACTAGACAAACCTTGAGTCCTCAGCCACTCCTCACAGGATATACCTTCCAGCCCTTCCACCAGCTTTGTCGCCCTTCTCTGGATGCATTCAAGGACCTTCACATCCTTCTTAAATTGTGGGGTCCAGAACTGCACACAATACTCAAGGTGAGGCCGCACCAGTGCTAAATACAGCAGGATAATCACCTCTTTTGACCAGCTGGTTGTGCTGTGTTTGATGCACCCCAGGATGTGGTTTGCCCTCTCGGCTGCCAGGGCACACTGCTGACTCACATTGAACCCCCTGTCAGCCAGCACCCCCAGACACCTTTCTGCAGGGCTACTCTCCAGCCACTCTTCTCCCAGTCTGTACTTGTGTACTAGTTACACTCAAGCAGTGTGTAGCCTGGAAGTCACAGGAAATTACCGAAACATTTTGTACCTGTATCATTGTAGTGCTTTTGTTAACGAATAGCGTGGTTATGAGATCATAGCTTTAATGGGCAAGAAGCAGAATGGCCTTCAGAGTCTTTTTTCGGAGCTTAACACAAGCTTTGCCTAACTTATTTGGCATCTTTAAAAATGAGTCTCTTTTTACAATGATGATTTTCAAGTCAGAATCTGAGATGGTGTTATTACAACTCTGTAGATCTGTAGCGCTCAACAAATTTACACGTGCAAAGAGTAAGCCCTCCGATGCCCACAGGGTAGAAAAAACAGTCATTGCTTTAGGTGTTACATTGAGCAAGGTCAGGTAATGAACTCAGAACCAGTTGAATTGTATTGCATCATTGTGGCTTATTCCACATGTAATGCATGCAGAGGAAAAGTATTTTACACCACAGTTGAAAATGTTTTAACTATTACAGTTCTAAGGATAATCCTGAAAATTTAGTTCTATCATGAACTCATCTAGAACTTGTTTTCCTGAGTCTGCACAGTGACCAAAGTTATTTAAAAGGTGGGAATGGCTCCTGGTCTTTTTCCCTGGGATTTTTAGGTACTAAAATGCTAAACATGTACATGCAGATCCTAGTACGAGGAACTACTCTTGGTCACTTCAGCAGAACCATGCAATTAATGATGACGTTTCATAGTTCTGACTTACCTTTCACTCTTTCCTGTGCCACATGCTTCGAACTGCTTAATCCTATCTATAGATAGTTACCCCTTACCTATCACTGTATATGCAGAGGAGATATAATTTACCTCTATAATTTATTTATCCTCTTGTATGTGAGTAGCTGTTAAGACACTAGACTAACAAATCCCAGACCACTCAACTTTTTGTCTTTAGCCTCTCAATCAGATCTGTATTTGAACTTCATAACGTGGACAAAACTTGCTAGGAGCTTTCACAATGCTACAATTTCATTTTTGAACGGAAAAAAACAAAAGTAGTGAGTTAGTTGTATATATGTGTATCAATGCATATTCAGCGGGATGAAATAACCCAGGTGATGTGCTGCTGGGTTAACAGCAGAGATGCCAGGGTTGTGCCAGCTGGAACATCTTGGACAGCTGTGTTTTGGTCATTAAGAGGATAAGAAAGCCTAATTCTACAACACTGGGAAATGCCAACAGAGTCTCTTAAGGACACGGGATGCAGTAAGGAACGGTGATGACTGAAATTCTAGCTGTGCATTTTCAGGGGGAAAGGAGGGGAGATATGCAGCTAGTCTGGATAGTGATATCTGTAGCTGATGATTTGCTGCATTTTAGCGCACTAAGTTTTGCCAAACCCTACTTTTTCAAGTATATCTTTCCAGCAGTTGGCTTGCACACTTGGGCTAGTATCAGAGGGCCCCAGTACCACTTCAGTGCAGAGATGTCTGCTAATTAAAATCTTTGTGGATGCACTGTAGATCTTTGGCCCTACAAAATGTGCAATCAGAATTGTGTCTTACTCAGCTAAAACATTGGGAGGTGGTGTTAGGAAAAGTAAGAGGGAGCAGATGAATTTAAGTGCTGTATATATATGTGGGGTTTTTTTCTCCCTGTGTAAATTTCATAGTGTTTAGGAAAGAAAATAAAATAAATTTTTCTTTTTACTATTAAAGTTCTTTAAAAGCAGTGTTTCAGCAAGCCAACAGGCTAATAGAGCCTGCTTTTGGAAATGACATTGCATAGCAAACAGCCTAGTGACAGCATATGGGGTGGTGTGGGGAGAATGAGAGATGAATCATGCATTTGCAGACTCCAGCCAACTAGTTATCGAGCTGTGCAGCTGCCATGTAGGTCACCAAGTTGCTCAAGGCTAGGTTTGCAGCTCAAAGGTCGGGACTCAGTGTGTCATCCTCCTTGTCTGAGAGACTTGGTGACTGCGAAGTAGCTGAAGTGGTGACAGGCACAGGAAAGGGCTTGGGCCCCAAGGACGCTTAACTAACTTTTGTGATGACATTTTTTTTCCCATGTCTTTTGTTTGTTTGTGAAGCCTCTCTGGGACCCGTTATGTTGGGCAGTCTTACAGCAGCAGTAGGGTAAAGTTGTGGTGGCACAGCTAAAATGGAGAGGTTATGAAAAACAGCCTGAAGGGCCAGTGGCCTCTGTCTTGTTTCCATGTGCAAGAGAGGGAGGTGACCTGCTTGTGCAGGCTGTCTGGTAAAGCACAGAACCAAGGCTTGAAGGAGGTCAGTGGGGGAACTAGGTCTTCAAAACTATTGGAAATGTGTCTGGAGCAGCAGGAAGACCTCCTTTCTGGAGGTACTAATGAGATACTTATTTTCTGAGTCATTGACATAATGAGCACTTCCGTTTTTGCAGGCTTCATGCAAAAACTTCAAGCATCTAATTAACCTTTTAGTAACAATAGCCTAAACATCTTAAATAGTAAGGAATTTTTAAATTTTTTTTTTGCCTGGCTTATTCTGTAAGATTACTTGTGCTTATTTCATTTGTGAGTATAAAGTTAACTGTCAAGGTCCTGCTATGGTGGACTGTTATTAAATATGTAAGTACACCTTGGGTTCAGTGGTGCCACTGACATGCTTTAAATTAGGCATGGGCTTCAGTATACCTCGTTTAACTGAAGTAACTCCTGAGCATGCTACTGTTCCTTTAGTTTTTTAAAAATACGAGTAAGTGTGTATTAGTAACCATTATAACTCTAAATTTATTTCTCTGTGTGAGGTTAATATAAAATCATAAGCTCACTCTAGAAAAATGATACGTTTAATGTATTACTTAATTTTTAAATTAATAAAAGTTCTACTTTACGCCTTGAGCTGTTCAGGTCCAGCTGTGCAAAACTGGAGATAAAGTCGGCATGAACGAGGCTTTTTCTTAGCTGGATCTTATTATTGACAGTAGTAGTGAACTTTGCTGTCTGTGTGTTTATTTGTAGAAATACTGTATGACTGGATCTTCTTGTGCCTCAGCCCATATGTAAAATTGTGTAGTAATGGGACCTTTATAATGACACAGGTTTTGCTTTGTAGGAGCTTTCCCAAACAAAAATCTGTATAGATATCCCCAAAAATAGCACCTGGCTACACTACTGATTTTTTTTTTATGTGTATCTAAATGATTATTTGATTGTTGTTTAAAAGAACAAACTTGAATTTCTGTGTGTGTCCAGCTTTTGAGCAAGGAGAAGACATAATTTTTAAAAACTGGTTTAGAAATCAGGAGGAATACAAGCAGAGCAAAACTTTGATTTACTCGTGGTCTGTTCTTAGACCTTTTACTTTCTTTCGCACAAGTAAAGATGAGGGTGACAAAATCTGTGAAGGCTCATTTCTTTCTGCGGCTGCTAGTCCAGCAGTGTGAGATGGCCTTGGGTCTTTTTAATCTTAATTCAGAAGCAGTTTCTGTGCAGTTTGAATACTGCTGCTTGTGGTTTGGCTAATAATTTACTAGCTTGACTTTCACCCCACCCCCCTTTAAATCTGACATATACTGTCCTGTCTGGTTCTTTTTGTGGCACATTGATGACGGGAAACTTGCCTTCTTGCTTAATATTTTTTGCTTGGTCTGTGTCTTGCAGGCAGATGCTAAATTTAATAGAAATCTGTTAACCAAAGAACTCTCTTTAAAATTCCCGTCCCTCAATAAAGTGTAAAAACCAAAACAACGTGCTGGAGCAGGCTGTGAGGTGAAAGAGCAGTGTCTGTGAATCTCACTGTGAAGATATATGCTGAATGTGGACCATTTGAAAAAATAAGTGGGAAAGGGAAGGCAGAATGAGAAATGAAAAGAGCAGCGAGGCCAGAGATGGAAAGAAGGCAGAGAACCGTAGCTTCGGAAAGGGAAGGGTTAAGGGATTATGTAGACAGCAGGCAGAACATTTAGTGAATTTATATTTATCCTGTAAGCGATGTCAGAACCGTAACCAGCAAGCGCCTTGGGCTGCTGGGATGGCACTGTAAATGGTGCAAAATAGTAAGATGAGATAAGGAAGGGGATGCAAGTTAGGATGGATTCTGTGTTCTGTTGACACATTTTAGAAACTGCATACTAGGGCTTGTATTCCTAACTTCATGCTTGAGCCTCTAATTGTACCGTTATAACAGGTATGCTTGGTGAGAGTTGCAGATGAGAAGCCTCTCTAATTAAGCTAAGCCTATAGGTTAAAGCTACCTCTGTTGTCATTTCATGTGTTTGATTAAACCTGCAGTAACATGTTTTCTTTTTAATAGCGCTTATGGATGCACTTTTAGATCCTTCCAGAGCTGAAAAGGAAACACGGAGTAGAAAGTGCTACTAGAAAGTTACTAGGGTGTTGGGAGTTCTCATTTACAAACTAAGAAATTGGTTGTCTTGATAGATTTTGGTGTTTGTGAAGCTCAGTATTTGCTGAACATTGATTTCTATGTCTCTGGTAGGGGAAAGGCAAGTATCTATGTGTACTACGTACATGTTGCTACCAATTCATGAACTCTGTTCATTCTTGTTATTCTTAAATGAAAATGCTTACAAACTTGGCTTATGCAGGATTTTATCGAATGCATACTAACTGCAGCTGAACTGCTTTTGTCTTGGATAAAGCTTATTGATGATGTTGAATTAGTTTTTTTTCCGCACTCCATGTTATCTGATTAATGAACAAAATCTCAAAATTCTCTGTCCTAAAGATGATGCTCTTGCCTTTCATTTTAACTTTGTATTTCCTGTGTTTTGGAATTGGCATTGTAATTCATGTTTTCATTGCCAGTAAACAAAGGCGGGGGAACTTACATGGGCGCTTAAGGACTTGCCTCACCCAGGGTTGAAGATGAACATGTATTTCAGTAAATGCAAACAGTGTTGATGATAAGTATTTCAATATAATGGTGAGGCCTGGTGCTGCAGTGTGGAGGGAAAAAAGATGAAAAATGCAGGTATGCTTAGACAAACCTAGCTAGTTGACAAGGACAAGCTAAAATGATAGGTACTGATTTAAAATGTAAGTATAATCTTTTCACTTTTACCCACCTTTCATTTTTCTTACAGCTTTGAATGAAAATTTTTACATTTTTTATTGTCATGCATGTTTGGACACTGGCTGAGCAGTAGGGGTGGAGCTGTAGTAATAATAAAAGGCAACTGGAAAATCAATAATACAATGCAGCACAGCTTAGATCTCCAAACTGCAAATCATTGGTTTGGTCCCATGAGGTGGAAAATGGCTTCTGTGAGATACAGGGTGCTTTCTGCCTGCAGGAGCTTCATGCACTCTTGCGTCTTGAAAGGGCTTTTGGCATCTCATGAGACTGAGTCTTCTTGTGCCTTGAGATGCTCTCACCTGTCTAGGCATCTTCAGCGCACAGATATAGATCTAATATAGGAGGCACCCGAGAAGCAGTAATTTGGCAGACTTAATTGGACTAAGATTAGAGCCAAAATGAATCATTGTTGAGGAAGTACTCTATTTTCACTTTTTGGTTTTATTTGCCTAGATTGAAGTTTCTGTGTAGGTCAGGAATGATTTAATAACGTATATAAATTCTCCTGAAATGACCTTTAACAAAAGCAGAATTAGTGCCTTTTCTATGGGAAGGTGAAACAGGGAGTCTGGATTTTGCCTGTATGGTTGTTGCTGGTACCCTGAGCAGACAGTACGTTAAAAACTCAAGGTTTAAACACTTAGGTTAATGAATGGGAGAAATGGCAGCTGATTTTTCTCTTCTCCCTCAAAAAAAAAGCGTGTGGGTTGGGAGGCTGGAGAGTAATTGTTTCTGTGATAAAATGCTTGTTTTCTGTAGCACAGGTCTCTGTCTTTCTGGGTATTTTGGCTGATTAAATCAAACATACTGAAAATGGCTCTTTTCATCTTATTCTCTCTCTTTTTGCACTCCCCCTCGACTCCCCAATGTGGATAATATCAACCTGTTGGCAAGTTTCATAACATATCTCCTCATAGTTCTTCCTTCAGCTGAGGCAGCTTGTCTGTTCCTTCGTTCTTTGTTTGCTGAAATACAGCCTCATTTTCCTCCCTAGCCTTGATTTCTTGGAGACCCTTTCTAGACCTTACAAATCGTCTTTTTGTTCCTATTGGATTACCTTGTTCTCACTCTGTTTTAATTCCTTGTCTTATAGTGAAAACACAGTTGTAATAATTCAGCAGTAGTTAAATTAATACTAAATCTTTTTCTTTCTCTCATAAATCTCAAAAGAGAGGCCCCAAACGCTCTTTCTTCCTTCACTCCCCCACTGTCAGTTTATTTTGTCATTTCCAGCTACAGGCACTCAGTTCATAAAAGTGTTGCTGTTCTCCTCTTTTCAGGGTTTAACACGTTGTTTTTGATGTAGGTGTGTTGATAATCAGCTCTTGACATTTCAGTGTGCTGTCAAGATAGATGCTGTTCTCCAACTCATGGTTAATTATGGCAGTAGTAGTCCAAGTGTGAATAGTAATCGTCCTGTTCATGGTTGCTCTTTGTGGGAGTTACTGAGAAACTTGATTAACGAGGACCAAGGGATGAAGAGTGAACATTGATGCTCGAGTAGTGTTACATTTAGAGGAAAAATTTCCCCTGACTGAAAGTAATGCTGGAAACTTGAGATAAAATGGGTCATACCAGTCTGTATAAGGTTAAGTATATGTATAAAATTTCTCAAGGTTGCTCACAGCCAGAAATGAGAAGGTATGGACTATATACCATGAGTTCTTTTTCAGCAGAAGGGTTTGTAAACAGAAATAACTCCTGCGATAACTGGAAATCTGGCCATTCAAGATAGTTACAGTAAGAAACATAAGTACTGAGTGGCAGCAAAATGATTGCTCTTTTAAGGCTTCCTTTAGTAAAGTGATAAATGAGTCAACATCTTCATTAAAAACACTTGTTATTTTTCCCTTGTTTACTTAAACCCCAGGAAGAAGTAAACAATCTGGATTGAAGACATGCTTTGCTCCTTGCAAACATATTATCTCACAATGATATTTTCCCCATAGCAGCACTCTTTGGAAGAGAATTGTGCTTTAATAAAAAAACAAAAACCAAGTTTTGCACCTGGCCATTTTTTTGCTGATATTGTAATATGTAAGCTTACTATAAAAGGACACATGTTGCAAAGATAATTTTGGTTATTTCTGACAATACTGTGTAAAACCTTTTTCATACAGTCAGTCTATATGCCTGTTTCTTTTGGTCTTTCACGTAACTGCAACAGAAGCAAAAAAGAAATGTGATTGCAAAATGAAAACAAACAAATAAACAATCCCCTCATCCCCCCAAACCCAAACAGTATCAGGAGGATTCATGACAGGACTTAAAACTCAAGCTTCGCCAGGGGAGGTTCAGGTTGGACATTAGGAAGCATTTCTTTTCAGAAAGGGTCATTAGACATTGGAACGGGCTGCCCGGGGAGGTGGTGGAGTCACCATCTCTGGATGTGTTTAAGAAAAGACTGGACATGGCACTTAGTGCCATGGTCTAGTTGACATGGTGGTGTCAGGGCAATGGTTGGACTCGATGATCCCAGAGGTCTCTTCCAACCTGATTGATTCTGTGATTCTGTGAAAATACAAAGAGACCAAAAAGCAGTCACAAACAATTTCAAGTTAATGGTGAAATCCTGCGGAAATTGATGCATAAAGTTCAAACTGTAATGGTGTATTTGTATTGTTTGCAGGCACGGAGGCTAGTCAAATGTTTTTATCTCCAAAACAGAGTGTCTGCGTGTGAACTGCCTTTTGGGGATGGTTCCTGGACCCTTCTATCTGCCAGGCGATGCCTGGAAACGGGTCAGCAAGAATGCTAACTGGCACAGACAGGAGTTTTCTCAAGCAATGCCCTAACGGTATGATAGCATGAGTGGTGGATTTCAACACCCCAAAATACTTGGAGGGTGTTAGTAGTTTTAGTATAGGTGCAATCTGTGTTCTCAAAAAGAAAAATAAAAAAGATTTTGTGAATGACTAAAGATATATTTTATAGTTCTGATACTAAAACATGAAATGGTAACTGTGTTCATAACACTGTCTTTCTCAGTAGAAAATCTGAAGTGTTGTGTGGAGTGTCTTAAACAGTTGGTGGTAGTTAAACTAGGAGTAGCACTAGTTTTAGTAGGTGCTTACAAAATAGCTGTGTTTAGGATCTGTGGCTGTAATCTTGGATTTGAACCTGTAATCTCTTCTGGGATGACAGAGTCTTGATTTTTTTTTTTTTTTTTTTTAATTATTTTGAATGCTCTTAGCAACAGAGTCTAATACAAAAGTACGCTGCAGGATTAGGAGATCAGGACATTAGTTGGTGGTGGTTTTTTTGGTTTTGCTTTTATTTTTACGGACACAAACTCCAAGCCCTGTAGTGTAGCAAGAAATGAAACATAGTTATTTCTTTGAAGAGTAACTGCAAAAATGCAGATGAGATGCTCTACAGAGTGCTATGCATGCAACAGAGATGCTACAGAATGTGCTTTGGATTGTATTTCTTTAGAGTTTTTAGAGTAAAATACAGCTGATCCTTCACCTTCACTCTCTTACTTTAAACTTGGATAAGTTTAAACTTGGAGAAGTTAAATACTTTGCAGTCAGAGGGTGATGGTTGCTCTTGCGTTAGATGGGACAGCTACTCGGGGTGCAAGTTGAACTCTGAAGTGGTGCGGTGCCAGCCTGAACTTAGGGGACTTCAAGGATTTATCGTGAGATATTCAGTGTGCCAGCAGGTGTAGTGCATCAAACACACTGACCCTGCTTGCTCCTGCTCTAGGTGAATTTTCTTTGGCTCCATGCGGGGAAAAGGAAGGAAACAGCAGAGGTTTTCACAGACGATGCCGTGAGTGATTCAGCGTGCAGACTCTGCTGTTCACATGAAATCACTCCAGCAGCTTGTGGTGTCCCTGCCAGTTGCTAGGTGCAGATCCAGGGAGGCTTTTCTGTTTTGACTGGAGAATCCACTCACATTGCCAGGATTTCCGGATTAGTTTTCTCATAGGGTCTGGCAGTTGGTACTTCACAGCCACCAGAACAGAGAAGACTTGAGCAGGAATTGTCAGTCCCCAAAGCAAATGATGCTGCTGGCTCGTGGGCATTAAAACAAAAAGAGTGGCACATCTAAGTGAAAATGAACAATAATCCACACAGTATCAGGACAATGTGTTCAGGACAATTCTGGTTATTTTTTGTGCATGGATTATATGCACCAAGTAAGTAGCAATTTTCATCCTGTAGCTTTTTGAGAATCAGAGGCTGGTTTATATCTTGCACAGAAGAGTTTATGGTGTAATTTCAGGGAAAACACAATAAGGGAATGCTTAATTCATGTTGTGATGATGAGACCCTGCTCAAAGTAGTTCATGTAGTTGGCCTGAGTTTTAACTTATGTAAAGGAGGGAAAAATACTACTGTAGAAGAAGAAATTCCAGGAGCTAGGTGCTGGTATGTGTGCTGGTATGTGTGCTTTTCAGCAGCTCTTAGCTTACTGCCTTCTCCATCATGGATGAAGGTATCAATACCATGCCTAAACCTAGACACCTGCAATACCCTTCTGAGACCATCATCTAGCTCACTAGTTGCATCCCTTTTTCATTACCTTTTATCTTCAGTCCTTCAGAGTTTTCAGTCCTTTTTGCAGTGCTTGTATTCATGGCACTTCTAAGTTATGATTCTGCTTTTTTTTTTTTCATAAGTGGGGCAATATACTGTGTTGGATACACAACAGAAACCTAGATCTGTTGACAAACATCATTCCCTGGTTTGCTGATTCCTGATTCCTGTAATTATTTCACAGAGAGTGTTGCTTTTGGTAATATAGTCCCTGCACAGGGTGATGTGTATATCTGTGTTTATATACCTCCTGTAACTTACTTGTAATGGTCTGTATAGTTGTAAGGGTTTTACGGTATCCTAATTGTTTTTATGTCTTTGTTTTGCTAACTATAATTTATAACTATCAGGTTTTATAACAGCCAGGCTGTACCTTAGAAACTTCAGTTTCTTTACCTTCTTGCTCATTAACTGATTTATTCTTTTCAATTTAATTTCTTTTCATTGATTTTAAAATCAGAAAAATCTTTATTTTCATGGTCTGCTAGGCTGACCCCTCTGAACTCATACTACATTTTTTTTTTATGTCTTTCCCAAAGC
The DNA here is from genome assembly GCF_013368605.1 of Nyctibius grandis. NCBI lineage: Eukaryota > Metazoa > Chordata > Aves > Nyctibiiformes > Nyctibiidae > Nyctibius > Nyctibius grandis. The sequence continues at coordinate 46,410,044 of NC_090695.1, read as the reverse complement.
CTTAATGGAATTTACATATTTTAAATTGAGATCCATCACTTTCAGTCTTTATAGTGCAGATTTTTGCCCATTCTTTACATCTGCACTGTTATGTGAAATCCTGAATGATACTGGGGTGGTTCAGGAATAATGGAAATGTTTCTGCGTTCTGCAGGGGTTTTCATATACCATGAGGAAAAAAATAATTTTTTAAAACTAAAGCTCCCTTCCTCCCTAGATGAATTTCCTGTTAAAACTCTTACCACTGCTAACATACTCTTCTGTATGAATATTCACACCTTTTAATTTTTTTTCTATTTTGCTAGAATTTATTCACACATCCTGTTTTGTTTACAGGAAATGATACATAGTTTTCTGTTATGAGGTGATAAATAGTTCAGTGGATATCTCCTGTCCTGAAAAAATAGATACAAACTGAATGTTTTTGTATTCAGACCTCCAAGATCTGTCTTTTTACAGTTCTTTTTCACTCTGTGAATATTTATGCTGTTGTTGCTTTGTGATCAGAGCTATCATTGTAATCCAAGAACTGCAAGAGAGTTGTATTCTCTTTTCAGTTTTTCCATATATAGCCTGTATTCTGAGGATGGAAGAACTTTTGTTGCATTTGATGCATTTCCATTAACGTGCTTTTAAGAGCTCTGGCTAACTGTATCTTTTATTGATTAGAAAATAAAAGGCAAGATGCAGATGTGGATTTAGGTGCCTTCCCCTGTTCTTCTTCCCACCATCCACAGGTGGAGCTTTTGGGCATTTTGAGGGCACTGATTTCTAATAGCGATTTTGGTGCCCTCCTTCTGCTTAGCCAAGCTGTGCTTTGGTGGTACTCCAAGAAGGATGAAAACTCTACCAGATGCTGGCAGGTATGGCCCAAGAGGTAATATATTCTTCTTGACATCCAGGCAGGTTTCTAGTTACGTCTGTGATGTCCTTGCTCCCCTCCTGCCCCAAACCAACCTCTGTGGTTCTCTTACTTGCTGCCTGTCTCAGTATTACTAGTATCATTTGTATTACCCTTTTTCTTTATGAAGCAAACCTCTTTGCTTTCAGTCTTGGCCACGCAGGTAGTCTCTTGAGGAGCAAACTTCTTTTTTTCTGTTCACTGCATCAGTGTTTTTTTTTTCCCCCATCCTGGTTTCTGTTTTTTAAAGAACAAGCAGGTGGGCACAGTGACATGTAAATCCTTTTTGAAATTCCTGATTCACTGACTTGACCGTACTCAGAGAAGACAAGAAGAGCTACGTTCATGGTGAACCTGCAGAGCTGGTTTGTGCCCTACATAATGTTTGTCACTGCTCTGAGAGATACAGAAGGAATTGCATTTTCTAACCTCTCTCTGCTTCCTCTCCCTCCAGAGGATTCACTGCTCACGTAGAAACCAAAATGTTTGTGGGAAGAGGATTCTGAATGATTTATCCTGCAGGCTGAATGATGAAGAAAGGTTATGAATCCAGGGGGAAGCCAGTTTAATGAATTCCGTTTTCCTGTTGTGTCCATACAGATGTGGTATTGCTTTGTAATTAAAATTGGATCTGCTTCTTCAGAATATTGTTTTTCTCCTTTTGAACTATGTAGCCTTTCCCCTGCATTCCTGAAATAGAGCGGCTAAATGTATGCTTAAAAAAGGAGGGAAAAAAAAGGGAAAGTACTGTCCTCCCAAAGGTGCACTGGGATTCCTGTAGCAGTATTTCTTTGCAGAAATATAATGAGTTGAGTTTGCTTGCCGAGAGAGAGGTTTCTGCTTTATGAACAAGATAATTGTATATTTCTGTTCAAAGTAAACATCATTCTGACATGTTTCGTGACCGCAAGATACTTTATGCACTCACTGGAATAAAAAACACACAGGGCTGTCTCAGGCACTTAGTCAATGGATAATGTTGTGCCTGCTCTTACACATTTTTCAGCTAAATCAGAGATCAAAACTGAACTCCAGCACTCGAGGGCATGTGGGGAGGATTTTTGACAGTGGGGAGGAAAGTGAGTCTGTAAAGCGTTAATGATTGCTCCTTCATCTATGCAGATTCACTTTAATTGGTGCCAGATCTGCTGTAATATTGATGACATAGTTCACCTTGTTAATGGCCCAAACATAACAGAGTTTATGCTGGTAGTCTAATTTTGTTCTTTATGTAGGGAGACCATAAATGGTGAAGATTGCATATAAGGGTGTGACTGTGACTACAGATTTGGCATGTAGCATGCTTGCTGTTAAGTGAATGAAAAAAGTTTAAAACCCGGATTTTTGTGCACAGGGCACATCCCATGGCTTAGCTGGCGTGAGACATTTTATTAAGCAAATTCTGGAACAGTTCCCTGACAGTGAGGCAGTTAATAAAATGTTGCAAGTTATAATGGTGAAGTTGTATGTTGAGCCTTTATCCCCAAGAGAGTATGACAGTGTGTGGATGTACAAAACGCCTGTTGCTTTCCATCTGTCTTGGTCTGTGTGGTTTGAAGTTTTGGTGAAGTGTTTGGCAGTTAGAGCACAGCAGTAGTTGGTAAAAAATTAAACAGGGGTAATACGAATGTTTAGCCAGACTGAGCACTAGCAGAGTTCAGGTTTACTGGTTTACAATATGGGATTGAAAATGCCTGAAGTGGGGCTGCAATGACCCATGGTCATAGTCAGGGCTGCTCCTGGAAAATGGGCTGGCTGATGTGGTCCAGTCCCTCATAGAAATAAGAGATGCTTTGCATGACTTTTTGTGGTTGTAGTGGAACCATTCATCCCCAAATGTCTATTTATAGTGTTCTTATGGGGCAGGCTGAGATGGATATATCTGGATTTCAAGGATAAAAGCTGCTCTTGGGAGAGATGCTGTAATGGAAGCTGTTTAATTTGGAGCACTGTATGAGTTCTGCAAGACTGACTACAGACTTCCCAAATCTGGGATAGAAACTCTAATGCTCTCCCCTCTGTATATGTAGATACGTTAATGTGGGAACATCATCCCTGAGATTCATAAGAAGCATTTAGTTCCTCGGGTGACTGTGTGGGATGGAGTGTCTTGCACTGACTTGGAACTTGTCTGCTGCAGAGCTCGTCAATGAGAATGTGCTTTGCTGCATGTAGTGTGGAAAACTGAATTATCCTTCGTATTTATTGTCTGCCCTCTGAGTCTCTCCTGCTCTGCAGAGAGAGGAGATGGAGCTTGCATTGATTACAGCGTAGCTGTAACACTCTTCCTGGGTTTGCAGGGTCAGTGTGTCCCTCCAAAGTGCCATCCAGGCTGTCTCTACATTGTCGCTACTCCAGAGCTGGAGGGGATTGATTGATAAATGTCTTTTTCTGCTGGGTGGGATAGGTACTGTGTCCCGGAGGGATGTTAAGCATTAAACTTCCCTGTGTCTTGTGATTCTCACAAGCAGAGCTATGACCCTGTGCATGGCAGTGCTACTGCCAGACCTCAATTACTCCACATCATCTGAAGCATTATGTTTTTCTATATTACTTACAAACTAACCATTCAGGAGTACAAATAGAGAACACAGCACAGGAAGCATTCAGATTTTCTAAAAATTACACCATATGCCTTTCAGAGGCTTATAATTTGGCGAAGGCAGAATCGTGTTTCTTTCAGAGCCCATTGTTCCTCAGAGCTAGTATTGTCACAGATTTTCAGTGTACCCTTTTCTGCTTTCTTGCAAAAGGGACTGCTAATAATTTTCCTCCATGCTAGTAATTTGTTTTTCTCTACCATATTATCATTTTATTTTTGCAGGATTTGCCATTTTTAAATGATAAATGTGTGTCTTACAATTTTGGGCAACTTTCATTAAGAATCTCTGCTATGTCATTTCTGTAATTTAAAAAACCGCACCAAACAACCAAAACTCAGATGCTTCAGTTGTCTCAGTGTATCTAATGAATGCAAGGAGCTTAAAGGCAACGTGCAAATGGCAGCTTGGCACAGAGAATGAAGCATGTGGTCTGCATTTCCATGGGCAGCGATAGCAGTGTTTACCGTGTTATCACAACAGTGCCTCAGAGCCTAAGGCATGGATAAGGACCCCATTTTGCTATGCAAACACAAAGTAAGATACACTTTGTAGTCATGTCTGAGGACACTGACACCCAGTGGAATGGTATGTTATGTAAATAAAACGGCTTGCTGCCATTTAGATGAGAAGTCATACTTGAATCTGCATGTGATCTTAGTTCATGGCAACCAGCAGTGAAAACATAATAATCTGAAGCCTTTTTTGCCAATAGATTTTAATATATTGCAGTTGGACAGAGTTTACCAAGGCAGCCAATAATCTATTAAATCTTCAAATGCAGCTGAGTTATATTCTGTGCCCACATTCTTAAAACAAGACTGTTGCCTGGGTGGGCACAGGCAGACAGAGAAACAGCACGGGGCAGTGTGATGTAGTGGTCTCTGCACATCTCTTTTGCCAAGAAAAGAGGGGTTTAGAAAATTGTAATGGAGTGTATTTTGGGATCCCTTCTTCCTGAGGGCTGACCTGGAAGGAAACGTGGAGTTGTTTGTTTTGGAAGTTTAAGAAGTGGACTGTGGGAGGTGAGAAGGGTAGGTGATCACTGTCTGCTCTCACCCAGCAGGATGGAGACAAGGAGGCATACAGTGAGGGGGTCCTCATGGGCAGGGGTGAATTACGACTGGGAACAGATGGAGGAAGAGTAGCTGGTGGAAATGATGAAATCACCGGAGGGGTGCGCAAAGGGATACACTGAGGTAGTAGAGCAGGGAAAAGATCTTTGCATTATTGTTTGGAAAGATATCAGTGGAGCCAAATGGTGTTTGGCAGGCCAGAGGGTATGATCTCGGGATAATCTAGTCACAAAATGCTGGTAACAAAAGAATGTCTCGTTTTATATATACCCATGTCTATTAGAGGTTAGGAGGAGTAATGATTATTTGTAATAAGAATATGATTTTAGGAAACAAAGTAGATGTGTGTTAGGAGAACATCATACTTCAAAATTAATTGAGCAAGTAAGAGCTTTTTAAAAGCCTTCTTTGACAGGCCAAGGATGCATGGGCTGTGAAGCTGGTTGTATTATGTACTAGGTGTGCTTCCAAGAAGGTAATAAATCTCCAGACATTTAGCAGTAGAACCCCATTTTCTATTAATAAATGACATTTTAATACTTCTTTGTTTTGAATTTGGCATGGAGAATCCTGAATGACATGCTAACGCCCAGTTGTGTGCTGGCAGGGTCACAGTCTTCTGGATGATATCTAGATTTAGACTTGCCCTGTTTTGGGGTTGTCCATAATGTTATCTACAGACTTGAAAGGTGAGTCTCACCTCTGTTGAGCTCTTCAACTTCTACAAAATTGCTGTACTTTTATCCAACAAATTATGTGCACTCTGACCTTGAATGGCATGATTTTCAATATGATAAGCAGCTTTTAATGCCTCAAGAAATATTATACTCTTTAAGAATAAAAATGGCTGGAATCTCTGACATGAAAGTTTCAGTGTGAAAAACTCAGATGTTTTAACAAGGTGTTAGGGAACATTGCAGTTGGGTAGAAGTGCTGGTGAGCTGTTTATTGTCTTCCAGTGCAGTTTGCTGCTTTGGAGAAAAAAAGTTGAGTCACAAGGGAAAATACGGTTAGAAAAAATAATGTAAATGTTTCTGTTCATTTGTATCAGGTATTTGACTTGATTAAGTTGAATTAGACTAGATTAGTTTACTAAACTAGAATAGTTAAAATTAGACTACATTACAGACTTTTGGCATGAGGCAACCAACTTAAATGTTAGTGCTGAAAGCTGCAATATAGGGAATGTCTGTTAGAAAATTAATAAGTTAAAGAACTTAAATACTTTTTAATGAACATTTCACAATTGGCTTTTAAAGGATTGTTTAATGTAATTAAGGATTGTGTGGTGAAGAATGCCAACAGACTGTGACTGTTCTCAATTCCTGACCAAAAATGTGATTGACCATTTCTTTGGTCAATTCTTTGGTCAATTCTTTGGTCAGTTCCTGACCAAAAAGTTGCTTGCTTGCTCCATGATTAAGAACTACTCAGAGGTATTTTGTGTAAGGCATGCCTGAATTATGAAAGTGTTTTTCTTCCATGCAACAGATTTCCCCTTAACTTTACTGGATAATCAGAAGTGAATTGAAGTGTACATGGTGCTCTCCTTACTGCTAAGGCCAGAGATGTAGGAGTGGGATATGCAAATACACATGGCTTTCATTATATCTAAATTTTAGAGTACTTAAAATGTTTTTTTCATCAGTTGTAACTACGTTATATGACAGATCACATGTTTGTTAACTGCAAAATATTCATTGAACCCATGCCTTTGAATATGAAGGGACAGAAGTTCAAGCACTTTAAAATGCATTGATGCCAGTTACGTTAGCATGTAACTAATTGGATGGATCTATGGTTGCTCAACTTTTGGCAGAGTGGATTTGGAAGGAAGTTAGAAGTTACTTGTACTGCTTTACAGCTAATCTATGTTACTGTGGGAATAGGGTTATAATTTACATCAGCTTTAGGCAAAACTCTACCATGAATAATACACAAAGCTTACACAATTTTTTAAAATTTAGATTAAGGTATGTACAACTCTTGTTTGTTTAACCAGTTAGTGACATCAGTTATAAACAAATCTTTAATGCAAAACATCCTGCAGGAAATAGATCAGTTTTCAGGTGTAAAGCTTTTCAAAAGCTCAGGGTGGGAAACAAGTTTATATACAGAAATTTCAGTTTGGAGAAATGGTTAGCTCTTTTTCAAGAAATCTTCCAAAGTGCAGTAAGGTGAGTGGAACCAACTGAGGGGTCCCAACGCAGTCAGTGGAACCAATACATTTGAGGATTATGTATAAGGTACATGGGTTATATGTGAGTCACCTTTATTTCCTGAATCATGCTTGGAATCTGGGAGTGCACATGCACAGTATACTAAAAGCAGTTGGTCTCAAATACATGTGCTTTCTCATAATTTTGTTATGCTTACACTGACCAGGGCCGTTTTCTTGCAGGCAGGACTTCATCTTGTTTTTTAAATATACTGAAAGTGGTTTCCCAGCTTGCTCTTTTGAAGTTAACAGTGAATAAGTTTGGAATATTGTATCCGGCTCTGCTGGTGTAGACGTGCTGATGGTCTTGGATTTTGGGCAAGACAGTAGCTGCTGGTTTGGATGTTATAGCTATTACCTTCAGTACTGTTTTTCCAAGAGGATGCACTACCAAAAATCACATGAGCATCACGATCAGCTTTGAAAGTTAATTTTATGTAACAACTCTGAGGTCTTGTCAAACCAAATAAATAATTTGTATGAGGTTACATAGTTCTCATGAAGACAGTCTTTTGCAAGCACTCATAATGCTGAGGTTATTTGCTTTATGTACTATAATAAAGCTGATTTTATGCCTGATGCAAACAAATAATGAACAAGAGTTTCCTGTGGTGATGTTGCTAGGTCTGTCCATGATTTTTGAGTTGCAATCAAGGGAAAAGGGAAAGTTACAAAGCATCTCATTGTCATAAGAAGCCACTAATCCATGTTTTGCTTCATTTTCTCTGCACAACACGTTAACAATTAGTGTAATATGTAGTGGAATCTAAAATTTGACATATTTAATGGTACCAAATAAAAAAAAAATCCAAAATCGCAAACCTCATAAAAGTTGACTACTTTGTAATAGTATTTCTTTATCCATTATTTACAACAATAGCTTTTCCTTGAAAAATCGTACGGATTGTTCACCTCAATGACTTGTACAAACTTCAAACTGATGAGAACTAAAGAAAGAAGGCTGTTCAGCACTGTGAATGAAATGATAACAGGAAGATGCAAGTTCAGAAACATACATGAAAGTAGTACCCTAAACAGTCCGTATGTCCAACTGTACATATTGCTTCCCTTTTTTTGGTAATTTGTTTTTACATCTAGTAGTTTGCTGTTTTCCCTTTCGATATGTAGTTTAGTTTTAATTGGTAGACATTTATTTTGTTTAATTTTCAGTTGAAGTCTAGTGCCCATCCCATTAGAAGAGAACACAAATGGAAATGGAGTATTGAACTCAGCTTGGAGATACTTAATTGCTTCAATAATTATGCATGTATACTCAATACAATGGCGTGGTTATGTTGGTTGACATTTTCAAGGATTATCAACTAAATAAAATGAATTTAAAGAAGAAAGTGCAAATATTAAAATGGAGTTGTTTATTTTGTGAGTCAGTAGTTTCCTGGTTGCTGTTGTAACCCCAGCATACTTGTGCAGCAGTTTTCAACGCGCATGATGGCTGCAGTGCCAGTTTGGTTTCAGGTTTTACTGGCAAAAATCCCGACTAGTTTAGAGCTGAAGATCCTTCCTTGCTACTATAAAGTGTGCCTGACAAGGGATTTTTGTAAATGTTTTCACCTTTGCAGTTTATATTGTGGGCTAAATTCTGCCTCTAAATGCGAACCTCTGCTTGTCACCGATTGCACAACACGGAGTAAGTCAGGGCTGCGAACTGCTGGGCTCGCGTACTGTGCTGCTGTATTGCTTTCTTTTCCTGGGCAGTCCTGCTGCTGGTGTGTAAAACAGAGTGAATTATCACTTTAAAGGGAACTTACAAGGCTGTATGTTGTTTTTTAAAATTGTTGTGCTTAGGAGGAGACAATATAAAGGTCTCAAGTATTCACATTTACTGAAATAGAGTTTTCGGTGTAGGTAATTTTTCTTTGCAGAAGGGTCACAAAAGTGTGACAATCCTAAATTTGTATTATTTTCTTTTTATCAGAATGGAGTGGTGTTTGAAAGTGTTTTGAAGGGAGGAGGCAGCCTTGGGTTGGAAATTCCTTTTGATGATAAATAATGTTCTGAGAACAGGACATCAGCGTTTCTGGAGATAAAAGTCTTACTCTGCATATGAACTAGCTGGAAAGAATCAAGTACATTAAGGATATGAATTTTTGTAATTATTGTAAGAGCAGATACCTAGCTTCTGCCATTTTCAGTCACATAAGCCTGATTTATCCTGCATAAAACAGCTAGGTAAAGTGTATTATTTAAGTAGGAGACTGTAAACACACGTATTTCAATTGAAGAGAGGGAAATTTAGGGGCATGCAATCTGTCATGAAGCATAATTTATAGAAGATACTATTATGAAGGCTTTCCTGATTCGTGCTGAGTGCTTCACTGAATGCTACATAATAATACTAAAGATTGAATTACTTGTCACACAGGATGTCCTTGTGTCAGCAAAGGCTTTTAGGTAAATGTGAATGAGTGGATTTTATTACTTAGCTGTAAAAACATTTATTTATTTATGCATTTATTTATTTTTAATATATATATTTATTTTAATGAAGGCATATGTGCCTGAGGAGAGAAAAGCAGAAGCAGCATCTGCGTCTCTTGTGGAAAATTGTTTATTTTTAACGGAACTCACCTTATTTTGGGGAAGAAATAGTCATCAAGCAGCGTTGCACAGCATTACCCACATCCTAGGTGTGTGGCAGTTCTGTGCTGAAGGGAAGGACCTGTATTTTACTGTATTTATTTTTAATCTTTAACTTTTTTTTTTAAGACCATGCTTTTAGTTTTTTTAATTTAGGGGTAGCGTATTCAGATTGTCCTGAAAATCTCTGAAGGTTAAAAGCTGTTATTATCATAATCAGAAATTTTCAGCTCAATTATTGGACTCCAGAACCAGCTGGTAGTTTAAAAAGGAAACCTTTCCTGCCCGTTATCTTTTGGCAGTGTTTCAGCGAGTGTTTTCCTCTATACACACCCACACCCCCAGTCTGTATATGGATGTCTTGCCTACTGGGATGGGAGGCAGGACCCAGACTCTGCCCTGGCTGAAGTTTTTAGCGGTGTAATGTTAAGAATTAGGAGCCTTGGCATTGCTGCAGGTGCTTCGCATGTCCTCTCTCTTGCATGCGAGTACCTTTGTGCCCCAGCGCAGCAGGGTGTCTCAATGCTGCTATTTGGGAGATCCTGCTGTTTGGACAGGTAGCAAGTAGGCAAGTAGCAGGGTCTCTTCTGCTTGCACAGCCCTCTGCTGATGCAAGTGAAAAGAGGAGGAAGAGTAGCATCTTCTACTGGAGTAGTGGCCTGTGGCTCTGCCACCAGGAGTACAGGCCACCCATCAGTAACCTCTGCTGTGGCTGCTTCCTTGCCTTTAGTCAGGGGAGGGTGCTTTGTCTGTAGCTCAGAGAAGGGTGGGGTTGGTTAGGAATGGTGCTGAGGGGTTACATGGGATAGGGGTAATTGGCTGCACGCCTGTAGTAGGCAATGGGGGTGTCCATGGGGAGAGGTTTGTGTGTGGTGGGGCTCCCGTATCTTGCTGCGTATAGGTCCATGGGGTGAGCAGCTGGGACCCCAAGGACTTGCTTTGTTGCTGCTGCACATGTAGGGCACGAGGACAAGATAATTATTTTTATGTAGAAACCTTTGAGCTGTCTCCTACTCCTTCCTCTTTACGCGTTTCCTTATCTGCTTCATTGTATCGGTGTTCCTTCTTTGGGACTACAAAATGCTGTGCATAAAGGTTTTAGTTCTATTTATGCCATTTCTGACATTTCAGGCTGGCAGCAGTCCAATTGCAAAGTACAAACTTGTTGTATTTCCATTCCAGTCACAATGGCGTGTCTCAAGGTATAGCTGTAGCTTGAATATTAAGAGCTGTTTACATTTTTATTGTACAGTAGTGAGCAAGTTCTGCCAACAAAATTATCTGTAGAACTATTTTTTCTGTGTGAGCCTAATAGTCTAGCCTCTATGTTTCTAAAAATCAGCACATGAACAGGAAAATAGTATTCCACAGTATAATGAAAATGACTGAGAAAATCTGTTGTGGTCTCTTTCCTTAGTAGATTTTTAGTGTTTGCCATCAGAAATTGAAAGGATCTTCAGTATTCATGATTGTAGTATATTGACAGACCAGAGGGAAGCTATAGTGGCTTTTTTCTGTTGGCCCAGCTGTGGGTGAATGATATGTTTAACTGCTTCTCTAGAAACAAGCTCAAAAGCTTTTTTCATTCCTCTGTGAGAGCATTTTATTTGTAGCTTGCAGTATTTGTTAATTAAGATAGAATTTGGATAAATGATCAAAATGCTGATTTTGCTGTGCTTGAAGCTGTACTATTTTTGAATGTCAGGAGTAATACTCTGTTATGACTAATGTTTCTGATTTTTAAAACAAATCTTATTTAAATATTTGTATATTTGCTTTTATTTAAAATTTAACCAGAGCCCCCCTCTTTTCTGTGAGCTGTATCAGAGAGGAATGATCAGGACTCCAAGTATTCATTTATCAGGAGGAAAAAATTATGTCTGAATGAAAGACTGAATGGTGGTTTATACTTAATGATCTCTGATGTTAGTAACAGATTTTTTCGTTGGTAGCTGACATTCCTCAGTTCTTTCAGTTTACAGGATTTATATATATGCTTACAGAAACTGTTCGGTCTCTGGATTTTTGAAGTGTGAAAACTTTATTTTGACTATATTTTCTTCTGTAATACAGCCATGTCAAAATATTAAGTTGCAACTGCTGCAAGATAACAATGGCCTTTCTATATGGGATGCTATACTATTAGTTTATCAATGTGCGTGTGTATGTGTGTTTACATAGTATTGGTCTATTATTATGATTATTGGTTTATGTATACCATGATAGGTTCCAGGTACATGGACCAGGTTAAGCAGAAATGTGGAGCTATTGGGTGCTTATTTTGATGTGTGCCATGCATTTCGCACTGCTTGGGGAGCCTAGGTCAAAATATCTAATGGTAATGTTATTTCTTCCTCCCTTCTTGTTTATCTGATTTAAGTAATATGGTCCATGCTTACATAATCCTGATTCTATACGAAATGTAAATATATTATTACCTAGTCTACCGAGAAACCCCCCCAGACAGTTCTGTAACCTGTGCTACTTTATTCCTCCCTTACTATATCTGGTAAATGGTGCAGGTGGTGAGCATTTTAGCTTAAATTTGTTTCTTGTATTCTGCATGCCCTTCAGCGGACCTCTCTCCACGGCACCTGCTTTTCAAAGACATTGCACGGGGTGACATAATACCTGATTCAGTTGCAGAAACTAATGACATGTCTGGCTCAGTTTCAGAGCCCGGGCTGACCCTGACTTTGCTTTTTGCAGTTGCAAGTACATCTTTCAGTTGCTGCTGCCTCGTTCAGCATGTTATTGTGGGCTTTTCAAGCTGGAGCCACTGATTGTACGATCTATCACTAGATGGGCTTTTTTAACCTGTCCCACTGTTGCTGCTCTTCCTCCAACTCATCTCTCCTCCTCCCTGCATACAAACTCATTTGTAGAGCTTAGATGTACTTCCCTAAAAAACTGAAGACAGGTTATTTATTTTGATGCAAGTTCACCCAGTAGGTGATTTGTAGAGACAATACAAAGGTTTCTTTCACGAGGGCTGGATGCAGCACCTAAATTGCTTGCAAGGACCAACCTCCCAAACAAGCTCCATTTGCAGGCTTTTGCTGAAAATTTTTGTGTCCTTTTGAAGATCCATAATCATTTCATGACTTATGCTCACTTGGTCATTGAGTTGTTTACTCTGTGAATATCATAGCTAACAAAGGACTACATAATTAATTTGAGTCTACTGAAAGTAGACTTTGATTAATTCACTGTCCGTGAGGTTGGGCATCAGGGAGTAGTTGCTGTATGCTGATTCTAGCTCTGCAAAGTCAAAAGGCACTGTATGTTTTCTAAGCAATTGGGAACTGGACCAGCACGTTGCAGCTACTTCCCAAAGCCCTGGGAGAGCAGGGGAAGTATTTCCTGCCAGAATGTAAGAGGCATTGTGTATCTGGGCCATTGGGGGAGCCTTGACAAAGTACAGAGCTGGCTGTGGACCAGAATCTGCCATTTAAAATCATTGTATGCCTGGTTTAACATGTTAGAAACCCATAATCAGTAGCAAATAGTAAGTAGATAGAATTGTTCAACATCAGCTGCTGCTTTCAAAACACTAAAGAATTCATTTGAAAAAAACTCAAAATATATGTAGGATGTTGTGCATGTAGCAGGTTTAGATTTGTGTTTGCACTGCTTGGCAGATGCTGCCATAATGTTACAACATATTACAGCATTATAGTTAAGAAATAAACTACAGTCTACTCTTACTGCCGGTCATCTTCACTTCTCTTTTTTCTCCTCCTATATTTTTTCTACTTTCTTTGTAGTGCCCCCCTTTTAGTAATTTGTAACGATGCTTACTGATAAATCTTATTTGGAGAAGACGGAAAGATGAAAAGGGGAAGATGACTGAGATAAAGCAAGAAAAGTAAGAAATAAAGGAGAATGGAGAGTATAATGCTGTGGTCAGACACTGGATTAAAAAAAAATGTACTACTTCTAAAGCTTTAAGGAAGCACAGCAAATGGTCACTTGCAGCTTTTTATTGTTTTCCTCTTTAACTTCTGTCATCTTATTCAGGATATTTTCAAAGGGTCATAATTAAATCTGCTAACTACAAATAGTTTTACAAATATGCAAATTGTGTGGTAAACCTGAGTGAATTAACTGCCTTTTTTTTTTACGGAAGTGCGGAGGACAGCATATTTCAGCCTTGAGCTGAATAGCATGAATCCGTTTTCCTGATGCTCTGACCCAGGACTGGGTTTGGGGTTAGGTCGAATTTCCCACTCTCCCCAACTCAAATGCGGTCTCTTCCCATTTCCTAATTGTCGTAAATTTGGATATATTGACATATATAGATATATTAATACTATTGCTTTTTGTTATCTTTCATTTGTTACTTGCATACATGCATGAGCACACATGCATGTTCATGTATGTATGAATTTATTTAAAAAACTAGGTACAACTTCAGCAGAGGTGAGATAAATCTTATCTGTGTAATGAGATGTATCCTAGATGAGCAAATAAAATGAGAATTAGGGTCTTCCTTTCTTGGGAAACAGTCTGATTCAGGTAAATGTGGACTTCCCATAGGTCTTGTGTGTTCTCAGTGCATGTCCCAATGTGATGAGATGTCAGGATTTTCTGTCTGTTTTTGACAGAGAACTGTTGTCAGTAGCACTTTCCTCAAAGCTTTGTATTTTATAAATTGATGTTTTTAATGAAAACTTTGTACAACTTACTTTGTCTGTGCATTTATGAAAGAAATGGACCACATTTTTTTACTACAGAACTTTACGTTTCACCAATTTCATAAATTTACATGGCATGTTCATAAAAGTGCATATAGATATTACGGAAATTATCTTAGTGGGTTTGGATTTTTAAAATTTTTTTTCAGATAGCTGGGCTGTTGAGGTTTTCCCTTCCCCTGTTGGATTCTAGGTGCTTTGTACACTATTAATTTTATTATATGAACAGTTACGAGAGGACAGCATTACTGTCATTTTCTGCATTTAATGTTTTAGTGTTGGTTAGATAACTTGTAAGAAAGTTTCTCATTTCCTGTTCTTGATAAGCAAAAAAAAATCTTTCTGGCATCATCTCCTACTGCTCCAATTAGTTGTCTATTGGCAATGTTTCTTTCTGTGCCACCTCAAGCCATCGAGTGTGGGATTTGAAAGGGACACAGTGATGCTCATTTGCTAATTTACAAGAGCTGCGTTCTCCTTGGGATGAATTTTTGTTCCTTCACCCGTTCAGTTGCAATTAGCTGTTAATGTAGGTGTCAAAATGTACTACAGTCACTGTGGCCAGTTAGCTCTGAAGTATTTTGTTGATGTGCTTCAAACGCTTTGGGGTCTATGCAAGTTATAAGAGTGTATATACGTACCTGGGATGATGATACATAGTTGGGAAAATGCTATTATCTTCCTGCTTTATGGGCAGAGCTAGAGAGTTATAATTGTTCTTAATTTTTTGAATGGGCTGTGGTCTTATAGACAAGTCATCCATCTGAACAAGGAGGCGCTTGAAACTGAGACTACCAGCTCACCCTGATGTGCTTGGTGCATGCAACTTTCACCATCTTTTAGGATGAGTTCTTACAAAATGGTGTGTTATTGCTTGTTTTCTCTAAGTGGTTTCACTGAAGGGTGGGATACAATTGCTGCAATTTCTTGCACTGTTTTCTTGTGTGATCTCTTGAGTTGAAATGTATGGTATGAGCATGGGGGGAAGGTCAATGGTTTTGTGATACATGAGTCCTCAGCTCTTTTTTGAAGAGGTAATTCACTTAGCTTCCTGCATACCTGTTCCTCTCTGTGTGATCTGATCTACAACAGTAGTACATGAGTAAAAGCTGCACCTGCAAGTGGGACGAGCTGTGGAAATGTTTGGCTGGGATTCAGCTGCTATCTTCAGGGCAATTTTCAGAAGCCCATTGTCCCAGACTCAACTTGACTCCTCTCTCTTACGTGTTTGGGGCCTCTTTTTGTCACAGGGGGCACAAGGGATGGTGGAAAGAGCCATTGGAAGGGTCAGATCTGCTGTTTTGCAGGTTAAGTCTCTGTATTTGTTAGCCTCTCTCTTTACTAACATAAAATAGAGTACAGCATATGGGGAACCAGCGACATGACCAGCTGAACTGTGGCCAAGTTGCATGTTAGCAAAAGACAGCATCTGCTATGTAATTCTTGTCAAAGGGCAACACTAATCTCATTGAATCATTATTTCTCATGAAATAATTTTCTCCTTTTCTTTAGCTGAACAGGCGTGGTTAATACTGTTTGCTAGGCAAGATACATACTGCTACGATTGACTGAAAGGCCTTGGTGTGGTGACCAGGTAAATCTGTGGAGAAGATGGTACAGGTTAACTATGGAGTTGTAACACAACAATGCATAAACTCACTACTCAGGGCATTTTAAATGAAGTACTGTAGCCCCAAAGAAAATTGAATCAATTGAGTGATTTATTGTAAAAAGTGATAGGGAGAAGAAAGTAATTTGCCTATTGATTGTGAGTTAAGCATGTGTTATAAAGATACAGAAACTTGATAAAAACTAAAATAACAAGATGAAGTGTGTTTAGCTTTTCCAGTTGCAAACTCCACCTCACACTTAAAGTTTGTGTACTGCAAAAATGACACCCTGTTTAGTTCAGTATTTGCTGGTACTTGAATCTTCTTAAGACAGATGAGCTCTATAGCTAATTTTAAGCCAATGCTAGAAATTCGGATTTGATCCAAGCAGTCCTTTGATTTCTGCCAGAAGAGTCCTGTTCAGAGTTTCCAGGGTATCTTTACCTGGCACTGCATTCAGCTACTTTAACATATGCCGAATGTTGAGCTCCTTGCTGCTACTGCTGATGTAGCATGTGCTTTCCCTGCTCTGCATCTAAGAGAAGGAGAAGCTGCAGCTGGTAACAGGAGGTGTTAGCACAAACCAAATTTCATTATATTTCTTTTTAGCTCCAGTAATTTCCCTTTATACCTCCTCTTGTCTGGAGAAACAGGAAATGCTGCTGATAAAGTATCATGGGCTCAAGTGGCTAGTGCATATTTTCTGAGAAATAGCATTGCACATGTGACTCCCAGTGTTCCTAAAAGCAGCTGAGAAGATCTGTGGGAAGAATTCCGTAATCAAAATATCAGAAAATCAATTATAAACACACTAGAAAATGCTCTTATTTCAAAATTGGTCAATATGACTACTACCTCATGTTTTCGCCATTGTAATTTGAACATACTTCTAGCTGGCATTATCAGCTGCATCTAGAGTGAGTGGAGATTAACATTGCATGTCATGTGAAAGCTGTGATTATAAGCTTCCAGCTGGAATGCACATTTGCTTTAGTTCCATCAAGTTCTGCAAGAACAGCCTCATGAAATAGTGTGAGGGTAGGAGGAAAATAAAATAGAACTGAAAATAAAAAAACGTCTGTTATAAAGTCAGTTGGCCAGTGGCTGTTGCTGAGACTAATTGTCAAATTAGAATTCGAGGAAATTATTAAATTTTTTAGGAATTACAGAGGTTCCGGGTTGGTTTCTGTACTTCGAATGCTCGAGTCCATGCTGAAGATAAAAATGCTGACACCAAACAATCCAGCACCTTTTAAAAGAGTCCTGAGTCGGAAGCCTTACATTCTTAATTTGAATGTTGTTTAGTCAGTTTACAGGCCACACTCTCAGTAACTTCACTTAGAGTTTTAGCTCCAATCCTTTCCCTGGAAATGGTCACTGTATTGGCGCTTACCAGGGCTCCAACCAGCTCAGCATTTTTTAGAGATCATCAGAGAGTTGTATTGAGGAGGGTGGGGTTGCAAGTTAAAATCAACTATCATGACATATTAGGTCTTTATGCCAAAAGAAGAGCCAAAGAGAGATTTGCTTTTCCAGGAGATTATGCTTGATTCCTGAGAGAGAGAATTGCAGAAGGACAGCTAAGATTTCTGAATGCCGGATATCAGGGCTTCCTAATCTTGTGGGTCATTTTGAGAATGGTCAATTTGCTGCTTTCCTGTGGAAGAAATACAAGTAAAAATAAATTTGGGTGATGAGTGGGGTGATTGTCCCAAAAGGCATTAAAGTGATAATTTACTCTAAGATTATTGGACTCTCAAATACTGTTGCTGCTAGGGACTTTTTCTTCTTTGTAACTCTAATACATTACACTCAAATTTATATAATGCTGTTGGTTTCATATTTCAAACTGTTTTCCATTTTCTTTGATTGCTCTGCTATATTTAGTAACATGCAAAAGAGAGCTCAGATGAATAAGACAAAGTGTGTGTGTGTGGAGGGAGGAGAAGCAGATGGAATTTTAAAGCTGGAAACAATTTCCAGACAGAGGCATCTCTGTTGACATCAAAGAAAGGTCATAGCTACTTGAAGAAGCAGTACTAATAACTGAGCCTTGGGAGAAGGCTTATTCTCTATTAAAGTAAAATTTATACCAAAGCAGCTGTATTGAGCTCATGGTCTGTCTGATTTAGTCAAGATTCTGATGATTCAGCGCTATGAGAAGAAGCTGTCCTAAGGCAAGTGCGTGTCAGACCATCTCATTTGAAGCCACTCAAGGAATCCTGTTCAAGAGCATTCAACGTATGTGCTGGCAGCATCAGTGGTGCAGCGAAGGCATGCCTCCTGAGGAGCTGCTTCTGCCAGCAGGCATAGTCTGTTTCGGGGAGCAGTTATGGTCCCTGCACAGCCAGATGACAAGTTGGCATGCAGATCATGCACAAGTAGAAAATTCTGCATGAACGTACAATGTTCTCGTAGCTGCAGTTGGCCATCACAGCTTGAGGGGTCCTCTGAAGATCATCTACTGTGGGGTCTAACTGGGAACAAGACTTTTGTCTGTTCTCTGGCAAGAAGTAGGCTCTCATTAAAAAAATTTGCAAAAAATATTTTTTGCAGTGGACAATGCTAGGGTGGGGTAAAACGGGGAGGAGTAATGACAGTCCAGACCAAATACTACTGTTTTATGATATCAGCATATTCCTAGACTTAACTATAGGTATCTAAAGTGTCTCTAAAGGTGGACTTCTAAACCAAGTCTATCCAGGGTAATAAATTTCAAATAATAAGCATTAGTTGTTAGGATCAGATTTGTAAAATTCAGAAGCTCACACTACAATAAGAAAATGTGTATGCATTTGTTGCCCTTGTCCTGCCTGAACACAAGTGGGCTGTTGTGGTAGGCTGACCCTGGCTGGATGCCAGGTGCCCACCAAGCTGCTCTATCACTCCTGCTCCTCAGCTGGACAGGGGGAGAAAAAAAAATATGACAAAAGGCTCGTGGGTTGAGATAAGGACAGACAGATAACTCAGCAATTACCATCACAGGCAAAACAGACTTGACTCGGGGAAATTAATTTAATTTATTACCAGTCAAAATCACAGTAAAGTAATAAGAAATAAAACCAAAATCCTAAAACACCTTGCCCCACCCCTCCCTTTTTCCTGGGCTCCACTTCACTCCCACATTCTCTGCCTCCTCCCCCTGAGTGGTACAGGGGGACAGGGAATGGAGGTTGTGGTCAGTTCATCACATGTTGTCTCTACCGCTCCTTCCTCCTCACTTTCTTCCCTGCTCCAGTGTGGGGTCCCTCCCACAGGAGACAGTCCTCCACAAACTTCTCCAACGTGGGTCCTTCCCACGAGCTGCAGTTCTTCATGAACTGCTCCATCGTGGGTCACTTGCACTGGCAGTAGTCCTTTAGGAACAGACTGCTCCAGCGTGGGTTCCCCATGGGGTCACAAGTCCTGCCAGCAAACCTGCTCCATCACGGGCTCCTATCCCCATGGGTCACAGGTCCTGCTGGGAGTCTGCTCCAGTGCAGTCTTCCCATGGTGTCACAGCCTTCTTCAGGCATTCACCTGACCTGGCGTGGGGTCCTCCAAGGGCTGCAGGTGAATATCTGCTCCACTGCGGACCTCCATGGGCTGCAGAGAGACAACCTACTTCACCGTGGTCTTCACCATGGGCTGTGTGGGAATCTCCGCTCCAGTGCCTGGAGCACCTCCTCCTCCTCCTCCTTCACTGACCTTGGTGTCTGCAGAGATGTTTCTCTCACGTATTCTCAATTCCTCTCTCTGGCTGCAGTTGCGCAGTTTTTATTTTTTTTTCCCCCTTCTTAAATACGTTGTCATGGAGGTGCTACCACCGTCGCTGATGGGCTTGGCCTTGGCCAGCAGTGGGTCCATCTTGGAGCCGGCTGGCACTGGCTCTGTTGGACAGAGGGGAAGCTTTCAGCAGCTTCTCACAGAAGCCACCCCTATAGTCCCTGCCCTTACCAAAACCTTGCTGTGCAAACCCAATACAACTGTTGAACTTTTAAGTAGCAGCCTCTATACTTAATAACTATAGATAAACATGTCTTACAACTACTTGTGGAAACTTGAATGCATACCTGGGTGCACCTTTTGTGGATGTCTCTCACACCTGCCTTGGGAAGCTGTGCTCTCTATGTTGCTTTTAGTCCTGAAAGGTCAGATGAAGGAGATACAGTGAGCCATCCATCCTCTTCGCTTTGATCTGATTGCAGGTTCAGCAAGTATGGACCTGAGGTCCTGTTCTGAAAAATACCTTAACGAGGCACTTTGGTAAGGTGTGTTGTGAATTTTTTTCTACTGATTTCAACTCTGCAGTGGAGTCACCTAGTAATGATGGTTTAATGCAGCAGCTAGGCTTCTCTTAGTGCGATTTCTGTCTGTAGCACATACTGTATCCCTCAGAAGCATCCTCAGAGGAGGTCATTGCATTCCTGTGGTAGATGGCTTTGCAAATACTTGGGGTGTTACAGTAAACAAGAGTCTGGAATTGCTGAACAGGATCTCTTCAGAGAAGGTAAGGACATTTATGGGTTAGTGTAACTTCACAAATGAAAAGGAAATGTCACCTATTTAGTGTGTTCACACATTGTCATTACTATCTTGTAATTAATTTTAGCCTTCTCCACTTGTTACTTGGCTGTCTGTAACTCTTCTAAGCAGTTTGTTGAGGAAATATCCTGCATAATAGTCTTTGCAGAAGCAGTGTAGTGGGTCTCTTCACTGTTTGTAAAGAGAAAGTCAATCCTCTTTTGAGCTTTTCTGGTCATGCTACATGCTAAACAAATAAAGTGTCCCCTGAATAAAGCTCTGCAGCAAAGACCCAACTACTTTAAGCTGCTAGGATGCTTAAATAGTACGAAGAACAAAGCGCTCTCTGTGGTATTATTTTATTAAAGCAAGAATCTTTACCTGAACTGGTGATACTTATTTTTCTCTGGTAAATGCTTTTGAGCGCCAAGTAGAGAAAGCTTCCAAAGGTTTTAAACATAGAAATATGAATGCAACAAAGAAATTGAAGGTGAACTGCAAGCAGTTGTATTTCCCCCGTGTTTTAAGTATATACTCAGCTGTTTGCCTTGGATGATTCCGACTCCATATGTTTTACCATAAGGATCTTAACTTCCAAGGATGAGATCCCTCTGTTTAATGATGTGAGGACATTGTGATGTCTGTTAATACTGATACCATGGCAATAATGAGTAGAGCTGGTGATATTTTTCTGTTAGCTTTGTTGTGTGTCCTGTAACTGCTGTTCTTAGGAAAGCAAGTGAAATACTTAACTTCGAGTTGCTTCCATGAAAAAGGAAAAGGAGGGGGGGGGGAAGGAAAGAGGAAAAACAAACATAATTGAGGTTGACTGTGAAAATGGATGTAGTGATATCATCATATACTGCTTGTCCTAGAAAGTGCAGTACAGAACAAATACTTAGCGTACTGCATATTCTGTTTTTCTAGAATCATATTAGTGGTGATATTTAATAGTAGTTGCTGGAGATGCTGCATACAAAGTTATTTTAATATGGTAGATATTGTTCATTCTGTAACCAAAATTAGCATATGTTTTGGATGTATCTTGTGTTAACCAATAACAGTGTCTCAAAATTTAGGCAGCTGTTCTGCTGCATGCTAATTTTTTTCTGGAAATCACCGTTGACAGAAGCAAAGTTCTTCTGTCTTTAAGTAGATACTAATTTTTCATGACTACACCTCATCCAGTATTTTGAAAACTATTTTTAGTGTTTGTAGGAGGAGTGTGCTACAATCATTCATCCTCTTGCTCTGTCAGTTGTTAAATGTACAAGTCAGAGGAACTCTGATGCGACCATGCTTCTCAGAGGATTTGTTTATGCCTTAGGGTTTGTATATATGTGGGCTTTATCACATGTTTGCAAGGGATAAATATTTCCTGCATCCATACTTACAAAGAGCTTTTTTGCATATAGTCATTTGTGAAAGCTCCTGAGAATGTAAGTGGAAGGGTGAGGGGAGAAGATATGCCTCTTCAGCCTAATTATATTTTAAGTTTCTGTTTTGATGTATTTTTAATCTTGCTATTGGTTGATGTACCTTAGTGGTTTTGATGCACCTTAGTGGTTTTGATGCAATATATGTCTTCAAAGATATTTCACAGGTTAGCTCAGAAGTTGTACAGCTGGTTCCAACGAGTTGCTGCTGGTGCACAGGAATAGGTTCAGATATGTTAAAACTTCTGATTTAGAATGAGATGTACTGATCAATATAGGTAAAGTAAGCAACTAAAGATAAAATACTATCTTATAAAACACAATTGTGCCATACAGTGAAACTCAGGATTTAATAGCTTAAGAATTCTTGTTTGCCAAATACAGTAGTTTGAAAATGAGCTAAACTTGTTGCTGTAGAGTCTGGAGTGGCTTTTAAGCCAAAAAGCTGCAGAAAGAATACAGTAGAAACTGGAAATTAAATGGAGGGCAACATCTAGGGTGTTATTAGTTTAGTGGTAGTCAGCTTCAGACTAGTTAACAGGGATATACTTAATGTGGTGGATTTTCTGGCAAGATTGTAATTGCATTCTGCAAAGGATAAAACTTTTTTTTATAAACAGTTTAGTATAGTTAGTCTTTAAGGAAATAAATAAAATTTTCATTAAAATGTTATTTTTACAGATTTTTTTGATATCTCTTTTTTTTCCCCCTGTTGAACAGTAGCCTCCGCGTCAGTCTTATTCACTCATTTCATAAGAATGATTGTACTGAGATGATGAATTACTGTTTCTGTTAACTTGAGAGGGCATGGAGTAAATGCACGCAGACCAATATGATCGTTAAGCAGATCTCGTTTATTTACGTATCTGAGGGTACATTTATACTATTCTATTGAGGGTACATTTATACTATTCTATTTTTGTACACACTCTGTGTACCTGTCATTTCTATTATGATTGGTTAGTATGCTTTGTTCACACACCTCTATATTAGTTCTGATTGGCTTATGCTAATAAGTTATATCTTGCAGGTGCAGCATTCTTTCTTATTTTTCAACTTCCCTATATCTTATTTTTCTCATAGCCAAGGTCCTCAACTTCCCCCATATCTTGTTGGTCTCATAGCCAAGGCCCTTGTTCTGTATTATGATTGGCTAGTTCATCACCACCCCATTACCACCCCCTGGACATGCCTGGACATAGCTCGTTCAGTAGCTCATTCCCACCATTGTCCTGTGGGAACCCCACAAATTACCACATCCAGAACTTTCCGATTAAAGGCTGTCCATCTTTTTGTGCAGTTTTGACCTGGACTGATGGATTGCACAGGAAAGGAGCAGATTAGCAGCTGCACTCACTTTCATTTTAAGAGGTGATTTGAGGACAGTAAACACTATACCATCTTGGACTAAATCCGTAAAAATATATAAGAAATTGAATCAAGAAGTAATTGAGCTAATACATTGAGACATTTCTGCATTTCTGTAGTTTACATAGCTTTTACCTTGGTGGTGAAGGTAGACACCATAGATATGTGTGTTGCTGCAGGAGGTGTGTATTTAGTCATCTTTTGATTTACACAGCAGCAGCTCTTCTGTGCAAGAGTTCATGCTGTTTACCATGCTTCCTTTTTAATTGATAGTGAATCTGAAATTGGCTGCTACTCTCTATGGTTTTAATTATACAGCTGTAGTTTATTGATTATATGATTGTATTAACTCTCCACCATTTCACCATTACTCGCCATATTTTCTCCTGCTTTTCTGTAGGCGTTACCTACATAACATCTGAAACATGAAAAGTGCTAGAATTAGTGCATACCATGCTCTTTCCCTCTGATGGCTGGGATGGGGAGGTCTGCTTTCCTTGCAGATTTAAAGCAGTATCTGTGGTAAACCTTTTGCATAGGGGTTCCTAAAAAGTGTGAACAATTTACTTCCAACTCTTCTTTGGATAACAATTTGGACAAACTTTTATTCCTGAAGTTATTTTTTTTTAGCCTGTGTTCTGATTTAAATGCATTTCTTTTCTTCACGAGGCCACAGAAACTGGGTAAGTACAGTCAACAAGGAGGGAAGATAGTGCAGCTACAGCAGAGGTCTGGAAGAGCTCAGGTTTTATCTGCCTTTGCTGCTGATTTCTCACTTGTGTTTCCACAAATCTTGCAGCCTTTTTCTTCCTTTTTTTTTTTTTCTAAAAAAAATTACAGTAAGAAGTCATCTGATTGCAAGGAATCATCAAAATGTAAAGCTGGTACTTCACAGCTTCTTTGTCCCCTATGCTATTATATGTAGTTTACCTGGCAAAAATACTATGTTGTGTTTTCAAGGAAGGGAAGAGGAAGCCAACAAGGAAATAATTATTTTATTGAAACCTTCACTGTAGCGAGTGTATGTTTTCATACCTGCTATTTACTATGCATTTTTGAACTTGCACTTTACTTCCTATAGAAGTCTCTGCATATAACCACTTAGTTTCTCTAGAGTGCATAGACCCTGGTTTAGGAGGAACAAGAAGTAGTGTATCTTTTTAATAGGTAGTTACTGATGCAGCCCATCACAGTACTGCTGACTGAGAGAGATTAGTGTTAATCCTGTATACTTTACTCCCATGAGTATTTCTCTCTTTTCTTACTTGTGTGTGTTACAAATAGATGTACTTTCAACTGTATTCAGAATTCGGTGTTGGAGGCAGAAAAGTAAGTGTGAAGAGCTTGACAGCAATGGGTCTACAGCTAAAGTAACTACCTGAGATACACTTCTAATAACCCGTTAAGCAGTTGCCCGATTTTAAAGCATACTGATTCCCAGTTTAGAATTTAGGTATCTCTAGCTGAATATCTTTGCCTCTCTAGTTTTGCATGAAAGCATAAATGGTGTGCATTTTCTCCAGCAGTTGAGCAAAAGGAAAACACGCAAGTAGCAAAAGCCCAAGCTGAGGCTGTGCCACCTTGTCTTGCTTCTGTTTTACACTTGTTTATACCCACCTCTCACAAAAATTGATGTGGCTGCTCTTCTGTGGTAACCATCTTACAGGTTCGAAAGGGCTAAGCTTCTTATCTCCATTTAGAAATTTTGATGGCTAGAGCAGTAGGTTTGCAAGTAAATGTTGAAATTTTAAGGAGCTATTTACAGACCCTAATGGATAGGAATTTTTCTGAGAGAAAGGCAGGTAGTTTAGACCCATTTTACAGGAGAGCAGGGACTCAGATGTTCAGAGATTTGTCCAGATTCACATAGGCAGAGTAAATGTAGGACTAAGGAGCTTTCTTTGGTAGTGGGAAGGCTAGACCCCTGTATTCCTATATGGTGAGAGAGACCCATATGGTTTGAAGTCTTGAACAGACATTAACAGTTCTGGCGCAGCTTTTGGTAAGGTTTACATGGGTCTGCTTGCAAGTGAAGTGAAAATGGATAAAGGACTTCAGCAGCGCTATCTGTGTATGTTAAATTGGTAACGTGAGTCTGCAGATCCTATCCACAGTGACACAAATTTGTAAGTGGTGTCCAGCAGTAGTGTCTGCTTACAAAATAATATGAGTATCAGGGAGTATTCAGTTTTCGGGAGTCTGTGAAGCCTCTGGAGTGGTTACATTAAGTTTTCAATGAGATCATTCTGGTGAACTTTTGATCTGTAAAATAAAATCACAACATGCAAAGTAGCACCTCCGGTTTTCTGGTATTTTGAGAAATTTTCTCAAAATGAAGCTTCTAGCTGCTGCCAGGTGAAAGGAAGATGGATTCCTTGCATGCCCCCTGTGTGCTTCCTCACGTGCACAGCCCGATTCTGCCCCATGCTTCACATTGACTCCCACTGGAGTAATTTTAAAAGTGTGCGCTTTTGCAAAATGTACAGTAATCCTACTTTTGCTAGTAGTCTTTAAATTCCATACTAGTGTTGTTTGAAAAAGACTATTTGTGTGGGGTGAAAGAAACTGAATATTTTAAATTCTGTAGAGCATTCTCTGAGTTCTGATATACTGATGTCATGATGATATCACTGAACTTACCCTCATTAGGCACCAATATTTGTTTACTACAGGTTTATTTAAGGTAAGTTTTAGGAATGCAACTAGGTTGCCTTTTTATATCAACATTTATACAAGTTTTCTTTATGCTAAGGTCCTATTTTACTGTATTTAGAATATTTAGTTATAAGAAGTTACCTTTTATTTTAAAAGAACCTGCAAAACTTGAAGCAGTTGTGAAATTTGCGTTTATCTGAAACAAGTTGTTTATCTCCATGAATTGAATGGCATTACTGTAGTACAGGGTTGCAGGGGGTTAACTTCTCGTGCTTACACATGAAAATTGGTATGCGAGTGGGAAGTTGAATAAGTGGTGGGAGGCTTTTATCCCTTCTCCCCAAAATGGTTTGGCAGAGCTTGTATGAGAGCAACGGGACACATGCCTCTATTGTCCTATTAAAGAACAGTGGGCTTCTGTTGTGTTCCTGTTAAACGCAGCCTCTGTGGTATTTTTAACAGGGAGTAGATTCCTTGTACATGCGTGTTTCTGAAGAAAAACGACATACAGATGAATAGAAGTTGCAGGCTGCTGTTAAGTCACATATCTGCTAGCCAGGCTGGTGGGGAAACAAGCAGGATTGTCAGCTGGGGACACAAACTGGCATTTCTGCAAAATGTTATTCTGTTGGGGCTTGTTTTAAACAGTCTGAACAGCCTTGTTCACTGAGCTGGTAAGGCCCAAAACTGGTATGGAGAAGGATGAAATTGAGGAAGGGAGCAGCAAATATAAATATACACTGCCAAGCAGCAGATACCTGTCTGTTTTGGTATCCTCTTGGAAATGTTTGTGTGGTTCACTGGAAAGTGGTTTGTAGTAGAGACAGAAGAGGAGAAGGAAGGATTTATGAGTGAAGAGAGGATCGCTGCCAATTCACTTACATTAAGTTTAGGGAAGTGCCCCAGAGGTGAAAAAAACCAAAACCCAGAGTACTGTGGCTGTGGTTTTCCAAACTGGAGAGTCCCAAACTCTCAGGGTATAAATGCATAGGGGTGAGTTGCAGGCAAAGTACTGAATTTACCTTCTCCAGGAGCAAGTGAAATTCTCAATCTCAGTTTCTCAAACAACTCAGGTTCTCAAACTGTTTTAATCTCGGTTTCTCAAACCAGCCTAAAAGTGTCTTGGTTTCCTGTCTGAAATAGGAAGCATGGTGCTAATTTCCATTGCAAAGATGCCACAAGAGAAATGAGTCTAGTAATAATTCTTGAAAGTGTTATGTGACAATAATGGGGGCTTGTATTATGCTCTAAAATGAAGGATTGCAGAACTTTCTGCATACATTTGTGCAATATTGTGACATATGGCCAATTTGTCAATGAAGTGGAGACCTTGGTTAACCTGGCTTCTGCAGCTTTGATGCATGCAGATCCTGCAAAGGGATGTTGTTTTACAGATTGCTTTTATCTAGGAAGTTCATGGTTCTCAGTCTGCTGAAACTGAAGGCACATGCTGAACTCTTCATCTCTGAGGAAACCACTTTTACGTTTAAGAGGTGAATTCTCAATGGTGTATGTAAGGACTGTTTTCAACTGTTTACTCTTCCCACATTAAACTTTTTAGTACTTTTCCATTCAGTTTATGTCTCCATGTATTAAGAAATATATTTTTTTAAAATGGCAAACCTGTTTTCTGCAGTGTTTTATTTCTAGTTATGTTTTTACTATGGACATATTCCATCAGCAGCAATGTCTTCACCTTCTGACTTGTAAAACTGCGAGCTGTAGGACAGATCGATGGGCATCTAGTCCATGACTTATAAGTATGAAGATTACAAAACCTTTTATTTTTATTTTTTGTTGCAGAAAACACTAAACGACCTCTCTGGACGGAAAAGCTTAGTATGGTGAATACACAAATAGAGAGGAGGAGAGAACATGGGGAGGGAGGAATACTCCTGCCCAGACAACCTTTGAGTTTCTCTGAGGAACCAGAAGGGTGTTTAATTCAGTTTGGGTTTTTTTTTTTCCTTGTTCATGTTACTTCCTTAAGGGAGCAGGCACTGATGACTTTTTCCCGTTTCATTTTTCTTGCTTTAGGCTTTCACTCCATTCCCATGGTGACTGCAATTTTTTGAGAACTGGCCCAGAGCACAGTAAGCCATGATGGTATTTTCATCATACTCTGTACCGCAGAATTTCCAGTGGTACAGTGCTTATCACAGGACTAAAAAGCCTGATGTAGAGTCAAACTGACTGAAGAAGAATTACCTGTGTACCCAAGAGACAGTTCTTTTATGGCTAGGTTAGGCAAGCAAATCAGCTTGCTAATATGTAGTTGTCCCCTCTTGTTGTATGAAATATTTGCTTACATGCCCATAATGTTGCATAAGTCTGAGTTTCTAGAAGTCTGTAGCCTTTTTCTAAACAATAAAATTTGAAAAAGACTTATGATTTATTTTGCATGTATAGTTTAGCATCATATTCTTTAGACCTTATTTACAAATTTTTAATTGATAGCTTCCCCTCAGTACCGATGTGGTCTATAAAAATGGTCAGAATTGTCAGTACATATGAAAAGAACAAGAATTTCCCATCTGCTCCTGTAAATATATATTGTAATTAGATTTCCTTGTGTTTTTGTAAGTATAAGTGCTGTCAGTCATCAGTGTTCACTGTCAGTGTTCAATAACAATAGTGAGAAAACGTGGAAAAGGGGCCATGCTGGCAGCAGTGCTGTCCATTACAAGTATTACCTGAAACAGCAGAGAAGAAAATCTTGCTGTTACAGTTCAGCGAACATGGGAAGAATGTGCTTGATGTTAGAAGCAGGCTCAATTCTCTTAAAATTATAGTATCAACTATATACTTGTGTGTTTTTTTTATTTGATTGTGATTTGTTTTATTTTCCTGGCACCTTTTTTCATATCAAGATCCAATTTTTGTTGGTTGGGTATTTTTTTTTGCTTGTTTTTTAAAGGTATTTACAAGGGCCAAGTACCCAGTAGAAGAAATGGGGATCTGCTCTTGAGATCAGAGCAAGGTCAGTAATTGCCATACGCTGTGGAGCATATGTTGTTCCAGTTTATCTCTTTGTGCAATGACACGCAGAGGAGAATTGAGGAAGAAACAGAGGTAAGTGAATCGCTGAACTGTGTGAAGCCATGGGGCAATTATTGTTAAAGGCAGTGCACAGGAGGCATGGCTGCAGTAGTGGTCAGAATGGTGCTTTGAACTGAGAAAGCATTTCATTTCCTCATTTACTGCATAAATCATACATGCAAAACCCATTTTTGTGTACCAGAGGAAAAGGTGACTGTAAATGCTGGATTTTCCATTAGATGATTCTAAATGCTGGATTTTCTGTTTCCGTTATTTCATGTAAATGACTTTATTTTTTGGCTTTAAGCAACAATTGTTCAATAAATACTCAGTGATATATTAGTTAAATTTATTAAAGTGCTAACTGCAGAGAGCTTTTTTCCCTTTTTATGTATTTTAAATAAAGAAAATCAATATCAAGTTCCTGTAGGCTGAGTTTTTTAGAATGTGCGCTTTCTCATTTGAAGTGTCTTGGGTAGCACTAGGTGTGCTAAAACATAAAGGGGAATGACTGGCATTTCTTGGAAAGAGAGATCAAAAGAGCATAAGGATTGTGCAAAATAGACATCAGTTGTGTTACTTAGTTTCCTAGGGAATTTCAAAGAAAATTTCAAGCCTTGCTACTTTTAAAATATTTAAGATTTACACATCTTATTGGTCAGCTTACTTTTAAACTAATGAACAAGTCCACATGAAGTGGACTCTTCAATGGGTTAAAAACTGGCTGGATGGCCGAGGCCAGAGAGTGGTGGTGAATGGGGCAAAGTCCAACTGGCGGCGGGTCACTAGCGGTGTTCCCCAGGGCTCAGTTCTGGGGCCGGTGCTGTTCAATATCTTTAAAGATGATCTAGACGTAGGGATTGAGTGCACCCTCAGTAAATTTGCAGATGACACCAAACTGGGTGGGAGTGTTGATCTGCTGGAGGGTAGGGGGGCCCTACAGATGGATCTGGACAGGTTAGATAGATGGGTCAAGACCAACAGCATGAGGTTCAACAAGAACAAGTGCCGGGTCTTACACTTCGGCCACAAGAACCCCATGCAGCGCTACAGGCTGGGGGAAGAGTGGCTAGAAAGCGGCCCGGCGGAAAGAGACCTGGGGGTGCTGATTGACAGCCGGCTAAACATGAGCCAGCAGTGTGCCCAGGTGGCCAAGAAGGCCAATGGCATTCTGGACTCTATTAGGAATAGTGTAGCCAGCTGGTCTAGGGAAGTGATCGTCCCTCTGTACTCGGCACTGGTGAGGCTGCACCTTGAATAGTGTGTCCAGTTGTGGGCCCCACACTTCAAGAAAGATGTTGAGGTGTTGGAGCGAGTCCAGAGGAGGGCGACCAAGCTGGGGAAGGGTCTGGAGGGTCTGACCTACGAGGAACGGCTGAGGGAGCTGGGGTTGTTTAGCCTGGAGAAGAGGAGGCTCAGAGGTGACCTTATTGCAGTCTACAACTACCTGAAGGGAGGTTGTAGTGAAGTGGGAGTTGGCCTCTTCTCCCGGGCAACTAGCGATAGGACAAGAGGACACAGCCTCAGGCTTCGCCAGGGGAGGTTCAGGTTGGACATTAGGAAGAATTTCTTTTCAGAAAGGGTTATTAGACATTGGAATGGGCTGCCCAGGAAGGTGGTGGAGTCACCATCTCTGGATGTGTTTAAGAAAAGACTGGACATGGCACTTAGTGCCATGGTCTAGTTGACAGGGTGGTGTCAGGGCAAAGGTTGGACTCGATGATCCCAGAGGTCTCTTCCAACCTGATTGATTCTGTGATTCTGTGAACATAAAACCAGAACTAATTAATTAGCGTTTTCATCTCTAGAAAAGTTTAAAATTAAACTTAATCATAATTAATGAAATTAATACACAGATGTCTTTGCTTTCCATGAAAAGAGAGTGAAGAACTGATCCTACAGCTTTCTGTTTCATTGCGTAATTTACTCAATCCATTGCCTTCAAGATGTCATTCCTCTTGTTCTGGTGGTTCAAGTTCATACCTTCACGGAACAACGCTCTGATGTAATTTCCCATGTCTGCACCAACTGATACTGGGAACAAACCTAGTTTTTCTGGCTTCCGTTTGGGAATACAGTAAACTTTTCAAACACTCCTGCTGCAAATAGGTTGAAGGGATCCAGCAATCTTGAGTTAGTAGCTGTTTCATCCTTGGTAGTTCCCGTGTGTATCGTAGGATGCTATGAGTGCTGCACCTTCATGCTTGTGCATTGTAACACTCCTCTTAGCCACTGGTGAGCTGCTGGTAAAAAGCTGTACGTCTTTGCCCCTCGCTTTTAACTGGATGCCTCTGGGCTATTGCTTTGTCTTGTGACTGCTGACAGTTTTTCTGGTTTTCCCTGCCCTACATGGAGGACTTGAGAGTGGACAGGGTAGTCTGGGCCCACATCTTCCCCTCTGCAAATCTGTGGCTGCTTATACTTCTGAGAACGCATGATGTATGCGTTCCTCCTTATACCTTTTACTGAGAACGCATGATGTATGCATGTGACATTACCATGATACATGTGTGTATTTCAGACCTTCAGAAGTCTGCATGATGTGCAGTGCTGCATCTTGCAATCTTAACACATTGAAAACACAAAACCTGTAAGTCGAGAGTAAAGAAAATAGGTAAGCATGTTAATGCAAAGAGAAACATAAAAGAGGGTGACCCTGGCTTGCTTGTGTTACATATACCTTGAATTTTACTGAGACCAAGACAGGAGAACTTAAGTGCTGAACTCTTTATTCCACTTTAGGAGTTGTGTACAAGTTTGAGCTCCATAAATTAGCATGAAGAGGTCCTTTTGTGATGTGCAAATAGCAGCTTGCATTGTAGGCTGAGATGCTAGCCTGAGACTGCAAAATGCTGTGTGGTGCATGCTTCTGTTTCTTTTTCCCCGCTTCTAGCTGTTAACTTATTCAGCCTCCATCAAATGTGAAGTTAGTGGGGCATTTGACCTTTGCAGAATTAAGCTCTGAATTTTTAGAAGTAAAACCAGTGAGATTTGCAGAGTGAGGTCCAGGATGCATAATAAATAACGTAAAAATATGCTCTTTTGCAGGAGGGATGCCCTAAAATCAGCCTTTAAGCTAGTACTTTACAAATGCAGTTTGAAAGTATATTGAAATATATTATTTACTCAGTTAGAATGGTTTAATAAACTTCCCAAAATTATTCTCACAGGTGTGTTTTTGAAAGCAATGAAAAATTTGTCATGTTAGCCTGTAAGTCTGTGTTGCTAGCCCAGAAGCTGGCGTGGCTGAGGTGGTAGCAGTATGTTGTTTTATGCTGCTGCCACTCTCACTGTTATGTGCTTTAGGCATGGAACACCCTAAAGTGGGTTGGTATTGAATGTTTGAAGGTTTCTTGCTTCTTTCCTTGCTTTCTTCCATCTCACTGATAAAGCTGGTATAGAGCCAGCCTCAATGAACTGTCAAGACAAAGCAGAGTCCGTTGCTGTATGCATTCCATAGTGCCCTTGTAATCTTGACCTCCTCCGTTATCTGGGATGGTTCTGCTTTCCTCTGCCCTGTATAGTAGTGTGCCAGCGGTGAAGTCGTCTGCCTGTCCTGGGCTGTAACCCAAATGACTGGCTGGGGGATACAAATATTGTCCATGCGTCCTTTATGTAGTCTTTAGGATATGTTGGACTGTGGCTAACAGTCAGAATAAGACCTTGAATTTTCTGCAATCTGCTCTGAGAAGCCAGTATAGGCAAAAAAGTTTG
Organism: Nyctibius grandis; assembly: GCF_013368605.1. Classification (NCBI taxonomy): domain Eukaryota; kingdom Metazoa; phylum Chordata; class Aves; order Nyctibiiformes; family Nyctibiidae; genus Nyctibius; species Nyctibius grandis. The sequence continues at coordinate 46,377,629 of NC_090695.1, read as the reverse complement.
CAGTTTATATTTTTATTTGCTCTGTGGTGCTTTGAACAGGGCTGGGGTTGGGGTTTTTCTTAGGACACATGTGGGAGAGAGCTAGTGTAGTTCCATAGTTTTGTTCCTGAGCAAAAACGTGCTCTGGCATTCAGTGCTGCTGCTCTTGGCTGCTTTATTATCTTTATGAGTAAATAAATTTGTTCTTGAAAAGAAAACAAATACGTAACTTTATTACTTAGATTTTTTCCGTGACTATACTAGGCAACTGTGAGATGTTCTTTCAAGCAGACGAATTTCCTGGTCCGTCCTTAAAGCAGCTCCTTTCCAGAGGAGTTAGGTTATATAATACCTATATTTTTTTGCATCACCAGGAGACAATAATAACGTCCCTTATTAACATGAGAAGTTAATAAGAATTTACCCTCTGGTTCTCTGCAGAGGGGCTGATTCATTGTTCAGGCTAGTCTGGAGCAAGACTCTTTTCTTGACTGGAATACTGGCGTTAAGTGGCTGGGATGGATGGATTATTAGATTACCGAGCTGCATTATACAACTAAGCCCCCGGATGTTTTTGTTGCTGTATTTTAGGGTGTTCAGTGTTAGAAGAACATAACAGAAAAGGGTTTGGAAGTCCGTTGTTCCTCACTGTACCAAAATAAGCATCGAAACGTGAGGAAGTGGAATACAGCTTTTTTTTCATATGAAGAAAGAAATTTATAGGAAAGCAAGTGGTAAGGCAGAAAACCGTCAAAACATAGTTCATTAAATCTAGGCAATTTGTCACTAAACTTTTTTATTACCAAGCACTAAAGTTTATGAAGTGGCAAAGATTATTGGGTGTTTATCATAGATTATCAGAATAAAGGCTATTTATACACTTGGTGTATGTCACATTCAGATGGGAGATATTTTTCTTTATTGTCTTGCTGCTGCAGTTGAAAGCAATGTTCATATTCACAGCAATAGTTTTTTGGAGTTTATATTTTATTGTTTGAACCCATTAAGCCATCTCAATAAAATGTGGCATACTCATTCCTAGATCAGATGTAATGCTGTAATAAATGTATTCATTTTTTCATTTAAAATTTGAAATATGTGATGCAAATGACCTTTAGATGTTGTTTGCTTTTTTCACAGTCTAGGCAGAAGAGTATTGCATTAGGAAAGCTGAATCTTTGTCCTTTACATGGATTAATATCTCTGTGTTCAGGAGTTGAGTCTAATTTATGTAGTCTGAGCAGGGTGCTGTTGAAGGCTGATTGTTTATTGGTACTGTTTCAGTTGCACTAGTTCATTTGCTGCGTGTCATACAGCATATTTGCTATTTTTTTCCAATTCTGCCAATAGCAAGCATATAAAAATCACCCCTAGAATTGCAAGATTGGCTTATAAGAAAAGCAAACTGTATTTGCACAATGCAGTTTACCTCTTTTTTCACTTTCTGGTGTTTTGAGGGAGGTGGGTGGGTTTTCCTTGTCTTGGGGCGCATATTTTCCTTGTTACTTTTTTTTTACGTTCAAGCAGAGGTTCTTAGGAGTTTTATGGCAGCTGAAGCTTTCACTAGTAGATCAAATATCACAACAATTTTAATGCAATAATGGAAGCTGTCATTGTCAGTTCACTAGTATCACCCCTAATACCAGGTGATGTGCAACAGGAGGTGGATGTTGTCATAGAGGAAGGTGGGATGGCTGCCACTTGATTGTGCAGCTGAGTTTGACACCTGCTCCCGTTGTACCATTTGTTTTTGAATGTTGTGGTTTTTCTTTTAGTGATCAGAGAAAGAAACTGAAAAAAGTGTGTGAATTTTTAAGTTAATCTGTCAGAGTCTTTTTCTCATGTGCACAATGTAGTTATAATATTTTTTCAAGTAGGAGAATCTTTGTTTTAGCTTTCTGGCAATTTCAAAGCAGTCCACCAGAGTCCGTAGTTCAGAGCAGCAGATGAGGAAGGGTGAGGTAAACTAGGGAATGTTCTAATTAAAACAGAGGAGAGTCTGAAATGGCCACACAAGGTCTAAAGTGGGTGGAATTGCCACCCGCTGTAGGCAGGATCCATTTTCTGTGTTGTTTGCTTCTTAGCTGAGCTTTTTTAAGGGAACTTGACAAATACAAAACTCAGCTCATGTGTTCAGTGTGTGGCTCTAAGGATTTCCCTTGTTTCTGCCGGGAGGGAGGAGACACACTTGTTTTTCCCCTCATGTAGGGTAACATTAGAAAGTTGTCATGCCACAGTGAGATGAGAACCGCAACCATCACACAGTCGGGGCTGACATCTGGTCCCCTGTGATCTCGGAGGCAGGAGCGTGCGATTTTGTCCCAGGGCAAGCTGCCTGTCTGTGTTCTGTTTCGCTAGTCTGCCATGAACTTACTGGAAATGGGTGTTTCCAGAGCCAGTAGAAAAGGGATATCCATACCCATTATTCTTTCCTTGGTGCTAGCTCTTTATCAGCTATTGGAGGGCAGGGCAGTAGGCACCAGTGCGGGAAAATCACTTTGCTTTGGGAGCTTTAGTGCAACTGTGCATTTTGTTGCTTGAGGTCTGTGGCATGTGTGCAGTCTGAGTGAGTCAGTGCAGAGGTGCTTTTGGGGATGGGCAGAGTGCCTGAAATGCACGGGGACAAGATCTTTACTTGAGCAAGGGGCTGAAAACTCACTGGGCTCGGGAGAGCTGTTCTTGCATCAAATAACGGCTTTGCCCCACAATTATAAGAAACTGGAACCCTGCAGCTCTTGCCTAAAATGACATATAGAGCAAGTTAACTGATTTTGGCGTAAATTAGGCAGCTGAACTGATTATCATATGGGATTTTCTTAATCTTCGAATGCTGTGTTCCTTTCATACCTTTTGGAGAAAGGATATCTAAACTTCACAGCTGCTCAAAATATCAGATGCTGTTGGGATGGTGAAGTTTTACATCATTTTAAAGGATGATGCTGAAAAACAAAGTAGATGTTTGAAATAGATTCTTGTGTATGTATATTGTAAGACTGTAGTTTGGTTGATCTGTAAAAAGTTTCACCCAATATGGTGCTTCAAGTTGGCTGCTCATAGATGTTTTAGGGACTCAATAAAATAAGGATGAGACTACATTTTAAAACTTTTTACGGAAAACTGTGCTTAAAACTTTGGAATGTGTTCTGGTTTGTAAGAAAGTAGATGTTATTAAATATGACAGCATATATATTTTTAAAAATAACAGCTTTTGAATGCTGTCAAATAGATCCTGGTCCTTCATTAAATCCATTTGATCAAAGGAGATTGTTCTAGATAGCTCTTTTTTTCAGTATTTTTATTTTAGTAAAAATATTCCTAGGGAATTATGGTGCTCCATGGTACTTCGCTGACAGTTTAGCTGAGGCATGATTTTTTCCAAGTTTGTTTTGTGAAGCTTGTAATGCAGTAGAATAAACCAGCAACAGAATTTAACATCTTTGTCAGTGAGATGTACAGTGGCATTGGGTGCCAATGACACCAAGCTGTGTGGTGCAGTCGACACGCTGGAGGGAAGGGATGCCATCCAGAGGGACCTTGACAGGCTTGAGAAGTGGGTGCATGCGAACCGCATGTTCAACAAGGCCAAGTGCGAGGTCCTGCACGTGGGTCGGGGCAATCCTAAGCACAAATAGAGGCTGGGCGGAGAATGGATTGAGAGCAGCCCCGAGGAGAAGGACTTGGGGGTGATGGTTGATGAGAAGCTCAACATGAGCCGGCAATGTGCACCTGCAGCTCAGAAGGCCAACCGCATCCTGGGCTGCATCAAAAGCAGCGTGGCCAGCAGGTCGAGGGAAGTGATTCTGCCCCTCTACTCGGCTCTCGTGAGACCCCATCTGGAGTACTGCATCCAGCTCTGGGGCCCCAGTATAAGAAGGACATGGACCTGTTGGAGCAAGTCCAGAGGAGGGCCACGAAGATGATGAGAGGGCTGGAGCACCTCTCCTGTGAAGACAGGCTGAGAGAGTTGGGGCTGTGTAGCCTGGAGAAGAGAAGGCTTCAGGGAGGCCTTCTAGCAGCCTTCCAGTACCTGAAAGGGGCCTACAGGAAAGTGGGAGAGGGACTTTTTACAAGGGCATGTAGTGATAGGATGAGGGACAATGGTTTTAAACTGAAAGAGGGTAGATTCAGATTAGATATTAGGAAGAAATCCTTTCCTCTGAGGGTAGTGAGACACTGGAACAGGTTGCCCAGAGAAGTTGTGGTGCCCCCTCCCTGACAGTGTTTAAGGCCAGGTTGGATGGGTCTTTGAGCACCCTGGTCTAGTGGAAAGGTGTCCCTGCCTGTGGCAGGGGGGTTGGAACTAGATGATCTTTAAGGTCCTTTCCAACCGAAACCATTCTATGATTCTATGAATCTGCAGATTTTCAACCTTTTTTTTTTTTTTTTTTTTTTTTTAAAGCTTTATATCAAGATTGACTGCCTTGGCTGAAGACATGCTGTAGAAAAAAATGCAATTATTGAGCTTGACAAAAGATAAAGCTGGCTAGTATGAGACGTAAATTGGATAAAATTGTATATTCCAAATTGCACAGACAGCCAAATGATCTGATGGCCTTCTCTAATTTTAGAATCCTTTAATCCTTTGTCTTGACATCTTTCTTACATGTTTATACATAAACTGTGTATGTGTGTGTGTATAGACGTGCATAAAAAAGGATGCTCTGTGTGTGAGAGATATCAAAGATGCATTATAAGCTAGAAAAGGAAGTGCTTTTTATGAGCTGAATACATGGTGATGGTCAGCATTTTTGATCTATCGGCCATTGCTATTAAAGGATCTGAAATTAATATTTCAAGACTAGTATCTGCTGCTCTCCAAGACAGCTACGTATGAGTATGTGCTAGAGACACTCAGTGGCGTCACTGTTTAAACAGGTAGTCATATGTAGAAATAAATACTGGCATTTAAGTATTGAAACGCCTCTCAACCACACTGTGAAGCTATGTCGTTCAGTACTTAATTTCTTTCTGACAGTTGTGCACTGCTAACCACTTATGCCTGCTTTCATGCCTTTGCCGATAACTCAGCGTACCTCACAGTCAAATGCTCTGAGCTTGCAAGCTGATTCGTGTTTACTTTTGGGTTTCTGGTTTCTATTGAGAGAAGGTGGCAAAGACAAAGCTGCAGAGCATATTGGCTGTTGGGTGTCTCGATGTGCTCTTCCCACCCATGGGGACTGAGGCTGACCATCTGCTATTGCATGGCAAAGAGGAAAGATGGGCAGGACTGGGAAGGGTTAGAAAAGAGCAGGTGGTGGGACAGGGCAGCACGAGAGCGGGATGTCACTCCTGCACTAAGATTTAAACACCTTGGAAAAAAGGGGATCTTCCACCTTATCTAGAAGAATACATCCTGGTTTACTGGGTCTCACATGTCTTTGATGTGGTTATGCTTAACTCTGGTGGTTTCTCAGCTGATTTGGGAGTCCAGTCCTTTCCGTACGGCTCTTTGGAGAACACATGAAGATAGATGGGTGGGTTTGGGTTACTGATAGAAGTGCACTTGGTGGTGAAGTCTTCCCCTGCTTCTCTGCTTTCCTTCTGCTTGCTGCTCATGCTTGTACTTAGGGCACACAGCTAAGGATGGTTGCTGCATCCCACAGGGAGGCTGCAAGGGCACTGGAATGTCTGCTTGCTCTCTTGCCCATTCCTGTGCTAGCTTGTTTCTCACTTTATTTCCCCACATTCCTTTTTGCTTGGCTGTGTCAGGCAGAAAGAGAAATCCAAAAAGTTGCCTCGTGCTGTAAGACAAAGGTATCTTTTCTTTTTTGGTGTCATCTGCTCATTTATGTCACTTCTCCAGTTTTGAAAAAGAGGATCATTATAAAATAGTTGCATCCTGAGGTTTTGCAGTCAGTTTTGGCACAGCAGATATGAAGGTGTCAGAGCTTTGCTTGTTATAGTCTGTATGTCAGCCTTGCGCTGGCTCTAGCTTTTTCGTAAGAGACATTCTAAAAGATTTTTTTTCACATAAGCCTGTAGCAGCCATAGGTGATCTGGGTGAAGAGAAGGGAGAATTTATCCTTAGTCTGCTCCCAAACTACAAGAGGTTCAGCACAGATTTTTCAACACTTTTGGGGGGAGAAAAAGAAACCTTATTTAACTTTTTATCTTGAGATAATATTCAAAGCGTTCACTCCTTTGTCAAGTTGCTCGGTTTTCATCCTGACATTTGCTGCGGCTCTGCTTTTACTCTAAACGTGACAGGAATGTAAAGAGAGACCTTTCTGATGCAACTGGTGACCTAGGAACCAGCTATACAATGTATTTATGAATGTTACTGTATGTTATAATTTTTGTCAGGTCTCCCCCCACACCCTTAACCACCTGTGTGAGAGCAGGACTTTATTTAGAAAAATTTGCTTTGATGCTTAAATACCTGTAAACACGGCACTTTGATTTTTTTTTTTTTTTTAATTTTCTATGTTAGAATTTAACTTCTCTGAAGAGACTTGCTTGGGAGAACCATGCACAGCTTAATTGCATACAGAATGTAGTTTTCACTGTATGGCTTTCTTATCCACCACTGCACATAGTAAAATGAATACAGGTGATCTTGTTCAGTATCTTCCTCTGGTCTTTTCTTGTTTTAATGAGTTTTCCTCCACATGTGTTCAATTGCAATAGGCAATGTGGATAGCGGAGGGGAGCTGGTCGGTGTGCATAACATCTTCACATCATATGCAATAAACTGAGTGACTCTACAGTGCTTTTCTTAACTGCCAGCTACTGTGGAACATTGGAACATGTCAGACAACTCCCAGTGTTTAAACATATATTCTGAAGTCTTTTTATTTCTTCTTTTTTTTTCTTTAGTTTCAGCAGAGAGCTAAAATGTTATAAATACCAAAGAGCAAATTGTGTCCTGAATAGACATATACAGTGTTTCTGTGAGGTCAGGGTTTGCGCTGGGAAAAGTGAGTTGTCCTTCGGTGTGTGATTCAGGGCTTTGCTTTGCAGTTACTAGGTGTAAGAAATGTTTGTGGTGTCCTAGGGTTCATTTCGAGGGTGGGGCTCTTAAAAGAGATACGAGAGTAACTACTGCTGAGAAGAATCAAGTGTGATGAGTTCCCAACTTAGTCAAAAAGGATGCATTTTAATAGTGTGTTGATATGTACCATGACTCAAGGATGTAGAAAACAGACCAATTGCTGAAACAGTAAAAAGCTAGGTCAGTTTGCCTTTGATCTCTGCTGAGTGCGTGGGAACAGGAAGTCTGGGCACAGAACAGAAAGATGAAGATGAATCTGACAGAGTAAGGGAGAAAAGTGGGATCTAGTAAGGGAGAAACAATTCATTTGTTATGGGACCTGTAAAATGTATTGCTTTATTATCTTCTTTTTTTGCAGCTGTTGATGGAACAAGCCTGTTGAACCCTCCGTTTGGATTTTTGCTAGCCTTTCTTTAAAATATGTTGTGTCTTTTGTGGTGAAATCTAAAAGAAATTCAGAAAGATTTTTTGGTTTAAATCTGTATTATATCTAGTTGTTCCTAAAAGAATAAAAAAAATACTTACCATAGTTGAAATTTTGTGAGGTGGTGATTACAAATGCAAGGGGAGTTGTGCCTGTGCTATCAAATGGAGATCTTACTTTAGGTAGTGCTAATGAGGCAATTCGTGTGGCTTTGAAGGACTGAATGACCTCCAGAAAGAGAGAAAGAAAGAAAAAAATCAGTCCAGCTCCCCCTACTACAAAAAAATTACGAACTGGGAACTTTTTTTTTTGGCATAGAGACAGAAGCTTGTATGACACAGAGAATGAGTTCCTCCTCTGGTGCCAATAGCTGGCTTGTATTGAATACCATTGGGGTGCATTGGTGTAGGCACTATGTCCAAGAAATGCTTCTGGAGGACTTCTTTCTCCAGTGTTTTCAATCTACCATAAATTTGCTTTTCTGAAGATTGGATGTCTAATATGGCAAATTTCATGTTGTTTTCCTTCACAACAAGCATTTAACAGCTGGGGTTATTACAAGGTGGGGAGAAAGTATTGATGAAAGGTTATTTTCTGTGTAATTATTTCTGACAGGAAGATGTATTTATGCATGTGTGTCTATAAAGCACAGCTGAACAGTTTGGAAATAGTTTTTCAGGGTAGAATTTTTCTTTCAGTTTACCCAAAGAGAGTGAAGGAATAAAACACTTCAGCAACTGGGCAATGACCCAACATGATCCTTCAAGTTGCAAAATTTATGCAGTCAAAACACACTGAAAAAGTGAGAGAGCATAGTACAATATTAATAAAGACCAAATAGTTTTCTCAGAAAGGAGTGAGTTACCTTGGACAGGTGAGCAAGATGAGTATTTGAAAGAAAAAGTGTGTTGATGGATTCTAAATTAGTAAAAGGGGGGAGAACTTTTTGTGCCTCCTCACCCTCTTCCAATCCAGTTTTTGGATAACCTCAGAAAGTATTATGACAGGTGTCCTCTGAGGCATTAATAATATCATTATATTGTATGGCTGTCGGACAGTTCAAGTGCATTGCGTGGTGAGGACTTCTCCATTAGCCGAAAGTTTTTATCTGGGCCCTTATCACATCAGATTACTGTAAGAGTTACACTTTCAGCTGGTTCACTGGGAGCTCTTGACTTTATCATCGTGGTTGAGGGTCTTGTCTGTCAGGAGACATCTGTGATTTGCAGCACCTGTAGAGATTTAACATACTTCAGAGTTGATGTTGCCAGACCACTGACTACACAGATGGGTTTGTGATTCTGGAGTAATCCACATAATGATGGATCAAATTCCCATAATATCTAGTCATATATTCTGTTCTTTCTGTAAGCTCTTAGCCTCACACGTCACTTTAATAGCCTTTCAAATAGGCATTAATTCAGCACTTAGGAAATCTCTCCCTCTAGGGTTTACGTTCCATGATCTTCCTTTTATTTCTTCTCTCCCACACAGTGCATGCACACCCCATGTCGTGCTTGCAAACATTCATGCTGTGTTTCCCTGTGAGAGAGAGGAACATGGGGGGTAATCCCAAACTGGAGGGAGGTGAGGGAGATGAGCTGAGGTGCCATTACCAGCACTTACAGGGGCACCAACTGCCCTATCGGCAGCTCCCCTGCTCTGCTCATCTCTTCTTCCAGCTCGCCCTTCTCTGATGTGGTTGTACTTTCCCACTTGGTGTGGAAACAACGGTGTGGCTGTTCTTGCATGACCCTCACCATGGCTGGAATTCAATACATTCATCTGAGCCCTGAAACGTAGCTGCGAAGGGGCATTCTTGCCCCTCACCGGTTGGTTGTTTTTCTATGAGCAGCTTAACTAACCTGTGTCACACCATGCTGATTCTCTGTTCTGCCTGTGCTCAGGGAAGCGTCTTGGTTGGCTAGAAGTATTTTTGGTTGCTTTTATTTTTAAAAATACTTCTTTTTGTATGAAAAGGGCACACTGCTGTGTATCTGTTAGAAAAGGTGTAGTTACAGAACTGTACTTGGAGCAGAATATGCGGGAGGCCTCATTTTCTGTGTCTGCTGAACCCACTGAGGAGATTCAGTAATGCACGGGGCCAAGGGAGGATTGTTTACCGTCACCTGTACCGGGGGACATTAGGTAATTTTGTCAAAATCCTGACTTGGCTCTTAGGTTGCTTTGTAGGTGAGGGCTGAGAACTCATTCTTGAAATCTCTCATCTGCTTTGCTAGATGTGGTATGATGGTGTGTCCTAGCTGTATCTTTCTGTTTAACTTTGATGTTGAGGATGCAAGAGAGAAAGCAGAGTTAGCTTTTCTGAACAATGCTGGGTATTGAATAAAATGATAGATTTGTTGACAGAAGCACTCAGTTCCTTTTAAGAAATCAATAATGCCTCAGATAGCATCGTGAATGCTGTGCTAATGGAAGCTGTTACCAGAAGTGAGCAGTTAATGCTGCAAGCCTTCTATGAGGCCGTCACTTCAGGGACATAAAACCTAAATGGCCAAGTGTTGCCCATGTGCAGAGGGACAGAAAATGATGATGAGCCCTGTAACTCAATATTGCATTTGTGGTTTCTTCAATGCCTGTCTGCCTGGCTGGTGACGGCTTTTGAGAACTGCAATATGTGAACTATAAATATTTCTTTTTGTCATTTATAATTTACTCCTTCGTCAGAGTCATTTACTTGCAGAATAGGACTAGAGGTCAAGAGCTGATTGTGTGAAAGCTGTTGTCTATGTTCACTCCTGCCGTCCAGGTTTTACTGTGCAGAAGAATACAATTTTTATTTTTTATATTGTTTTGTATTTATTATAGTTTCCATTGCATGGAACTGGCATTGTATAATTTTTCTATAGTGTAATTGTTTCTTTTCCCGTTCATCTTTTATTATTTGACCAATATCATCCTACAATAACCTCTAATTCAAGAGAGGGCAAAAATATGCTGTTGTATGGACAAAGCTATCCATCTGTTGCAGATGAATAGTGCAAAACTAATGAAAAATAAGCAACCCTCTTCGTTTCCCAACCGAGGTAGCATACAAGAGGAATCATCTTTGACAAATTGTTTCTGATCTCACTACAGCAGATATTTCTGGGTAAATTTTCAGTGCTATATACATTTAGCCATACAGTTTCATTTAAGATTAATACAGCTTCCACAGCTGCATTCACACGTACAGCCTTGAAATTGCCCTCCACTTATTTCTTTTCGTCTCAGCAGACATTTTTCTCCTTTTTTCTTTGCTTTCTCTTCTGTCTTTGAGATGTATTTGTGTAGTTGTTGCCCAAATGAAATGGTAGGAAAAGGTTTGTTTGTGTTGTATTGTTTGTTTTTTTTTTTTTAAATTTATTTCTATTAATTTAGATATAGCACTTGGGGCTCAACTGATAATTAAGGGCTCAGAAATTTGAGTTTAAAGACTGATACCTTTGTAAACACAATGTTCTTCAAGACCCATTCCAGGTTAGCAAATGAGTTCTAAAACTGGAGGAGTACAGGTAGTTTGTGTCTGAGGCATGAAGTGTTCTTGTGGGCAAAGGTTATCACTAGTGGCTGCTAAAGTCACTGTGAAATAAAATGGGCATTAACTCTCTAATGCTTTCACTCATGTATTCACATCTTTTTCTTTTTTCCTCTGAAAGCCTTTCACACTTCAAATAAGAGTAAAATAAGATGATTATTCAAATCTGAAGTTTTACTTCTGTTAGTTTTGAGTGAGTCGGTGCTGTTGCATCACTTTGTATTTCCGCAGTATGTGTGTCTGGGAAGCTCTATGCTAAAATTATTGCAACTAAGGGGAACGTTTTCTGGTTTCTTGTCTTATTAAGGGGCTTATTAGGAAGACATGCATCTTCCGTACGTTTTATTCGGGATGCAAATAGATAAGTAAGAGCAAGTATAGTTTTTCCCCCATACTTTTATGTATCATAGGGTGTGTTTCTGCTTTGTGCATTATGGTGTTGGGTTGTCACTCTCCTTCCTAGAGGAGGATTTGCCCATACGTCCCTTCATTCTTCCCATTTCTTGAGCCTGTGTCTTGTCAGTCAGCTCCACCTGGATGGCATTTGTAAGTGGATGGTGTTGGGGCTGGATTTTCAACAATGTAGTAGAGTGCCACTTTTTCCCTTTAGTTAGATAACGAAAACTCTGCTATCATCGAGAGCACATTCTCTGATTTATTTCTGCCAGATTGGATGAGTGATGGAGTTGCTTAGAAAGATCAGGTAAAACCTTTTTACAAAAGCTAATTTCATAACACCGTGTAGTGAAATGAGTGAATTTATACGTAACAATTTATATGTATTAGGAGACACAGATTAAAAAAATCCATCCTCCCCTACATTCTAGAATTAGAAAATTTTGATACAAGTTATGGTTAGGTAATTGACTATACAGAATGAAGTATATAATTTGCAAGAGGTAATTCATACAAAATAATGTATGGAAGAGGATTCTTGTAATTAAGTAAATGCCAACTGCTTTATTGCAATGTCACTTTTTGTGTTTTTCATAATAATTATTAGCACTAATTTTTTCCCTTTGTTTCAGGTCTGTAGAAATACAATTAATTCCTCACTGTAAAGGAAGAATAGTCTGTGATAAATACTTTGTTTCTAAAATAAAATCTGCCAGTTCCAAGTTGTGTTTTTATCAGCAAAAATTTGTTGTCTTTTTTTATTTTGAAACTTTAACAACAACAACAACAACAACAACAAAGTAAATTACAGCTCACTATTCTTACAATTGAAAAAATTTTCCAGTTAAATGCAGTATAATAGACTTCCAGTGTATTTTCAAGTAGTTTAAAATAACAGAGGGTGCTGATTATGAGCAGGAAGGAAATCTTTTTGAAGGATTATAGCATTTTAGTTGAGGAATGAAACAGGCATGTTTTAAATTGTTCTTTATATTTTGAAGGCATTATGCAATGTCCAGTTCTCGTGAAACATCTGCGGAAGAATATTCCTGTCACTGTTTCCAAAGGTGGAGCAAAAGAGGCAAAGAGGTTGTCTGTGTATCCGTCTTGTGTGTAGTTACTGTCGTTTGTAATCTCAGTGAATTCTTAAATGCAAAGAGCCGTAAGAAATTTGCTCAGGGTGCTGGAGATTGTCAGGGTTAAGGCTGGCCCAACGTTGCCAGCTTGGAGCTGAGCCCATTTCACCTCACTGCCTTTGTTTGCTGCAGAATGAGGATTCTGTTGCTATTCAGATGGGACTTAAAAATTCATCTAAAAGAAACTGCGAAATTTGGGCATGCCAGGTTGCCTTCTCCGTGCCCTCAGGCCTCTCCCTATTCAGCTCTGAAGCATTGATATTAAATCAATCCCATTCCCATAGGATGTGCCCCAGACCAACGGTGATGCTTAGAGAACTTTTTTGCTGTGCCACTGGAAACAAATGCAAAGGTGATGACAGCTGTCCCAAAACTGACATGAACAGAGAATCGCCTCCAGATGTCCTTTTACAGCCACACTTCTGTGTACGAGAGCAGGCCCCGATACTAGACTATCAATTAATTGTTGATGAAATGGAAGATTGTACCTGTTGGGATTCAAGGTATTTCTCTCGTGAAAAGCCTAGAAGTATGATCTTATCACCAGAGGATGTCCAAAGAGAAGTCAGAACTGTGAGATGGCAGTCAAGGATGCAGTTTAGCTCTGCAAATCTCTATTGCTTTTTATAATTTTTGTCAGGTATTGTCAACTATACTATTTCAGTTTCAATGGGTAAAGCTGCTTTTTGAATTATGTTTTTGCCTTAGAGGAACTTCTTGGGTTTGTCCATTTTTCTGACCTGGTTAGGTTTCATTCTATGGTGATATTATTATTCTTGAATTAATGTATTTAATTTTTTTACATCCATAGAACTTCAAAATATGTTACACACTAAAAAAAACAAGCATACAAAATCAGACATTATTCTTGCCTTGCCTGAGAGCCTGGATTTTCCATTTATTTAAACAGAAATGCTGCTTTAATTGTGCTTTTAATTGCCCTTTTTTTTTTTTGAGTGGATTTACATTAGTCTTGCAAGCACCTAAGTATGTGAACAGCTTTACTCAGAGGGATACTGTTGGGAACTGTTCGCACAAGTAAGGACACTTGTGGAATGAGGATTGAAATCCCCAGTACAAGTAAACACTGTGATTATGGCTCTGCACTGCTTCTTAGTATTGTCAGTGGCTTCCTGACAGAGGTAAGCACAGCTGGCAGGACTCCAGTGGTTAGATAACAGAGCAGAAGTGCTGTGTTTAATCTGCTTGTGACTCTTGCTCTTCCTTGTGACGACATTCAGATAAATAGACACAGAACTCCACAGTGAAGCAAATGCAAATAGGGAAGACATTTCACTGAATGCAAGATCTTAAACTACTATAAATGGTTTTCCTCTCACTTTCAGAATTGTGAAACAGTCACGAATGTTTTGTGGTCTCATTTTACGTCATCGGAGAAGGGTTAAATTGGCAGAACAAGATATACTCTCCGTTGCTTTTTAACTTGCACAAAGAAGCTAGGAATAAAAAAAGAAAAGAAATCCCCAAAGCAAGCACAAGATTGGGATGTTGTGTTAGACCAAAACTGTTTAAGAGCCATGGAGATCTTTGTTTGGATTAGTTTCTGCACAACAGAGGAGTTAGCAGGGAATTGGGTTACTCAGTCATAAATTTGCAGAGCTGCAGAAATGGAAGCCATAATAATAGTGTCTGGTAGTGAAAATGAAGCATTTCTGCAGTGTCTTACTTGGTTTCTAGAGCTGAGGAAGAAACTCAGCTTGTCCTGTGAGTCTGTCAGTGGAGGACTCTGTATGATCCTGTTTTCATATTTTGTTGCAGTGGAGAATGTCCCTTGTTTTGCTTAATTCTTTTGCAACAGCTGCTAGTTTAATTTGATACATACTTGTGTCAATAGAAAAGAAAACTTTTGATCCAGCTTAAAAAGCAGAGTTTAACAGTTATTTCCAAGTTGACCTTCTGTGTTCAGGGATTCTGTCATTTACATGGCATTATATCCCTTGCATGTGTGTTGGGGTTTGTAGTGGGATTTTAGTGGTATTAAGGTCAGATACTGAAATGCAGCCTTAGGAAAAGCATACCCATCTTGTCTGGGCCTGTTTATCTAAGCAAATCAGAGACTCATTCCTCAAATTATTTATAGGAATCTCCAAAAGCCTGTTTTTGTGTGAGTGTGTGGAATGGCCACATTTCAGGACTTCGTTTAAGGCCATTTTAAAAAACACTTTTCATAGTGTATGGGTTACAGAAATCTGAAAGAAAATATATCTCAGTTCAGATAGCCAGATGTTGTATTTGAATTAATGGGCTTAGAAAAATGTGGCTTGTTTAACTGGGTATTATTTCATTGAAAACAATGTATTGATTACAATCCAGGACATTTTGGTTCTCTTGCTTGCACACTTTTGTGACTCTTGTTTCTGCCTGGGTTGGTCTTGTCTACTTGAGAATAGTTGATGACTTCTGAGTGAACTATGGTATAATTACCAAATATTTCAGCTTTGAAGCTTTTAAAAATCTGACTTTACTTTTGGATCTCAGATTCCTGGCGCCTGTTGCTGACATTTTTCAGTAGTGTTTCAAATAATGGTTTTTTTAATGTCATTTTTTTTGTGTTCTGACAAACATGCTGAAATGTAGCATAAAAATATTTTTCTGAATTGCTGCAAAGTACTTCATTGGTATATCATGGTTTGGGCTTTGTTTTTGTTTGCTTGGTGGTTTTTTTTTCTTTTTAAAGGATCATTTAATTAGAAAGCTATATGGCAACTGTCTAAAATTTCAGGCAATATTTTATATTCATTATTCTGTGACCCAAATCCATTCTTGTGCTCTGTTGTGGCTGACTGGCAGTTCCTAATTTAATTTATCCATATGCTTTCACAAATGAGAATAAGCTTTGGATTTAATATATTCTTTTGTACTATAATATGTAATAAGTGTATCAAAGAACACAGGAGACAAGAAAGATCATCATCTTCTAAAGCTCAGGAGAATTCAGAGCATTGTTGGAGAAACGTAGAAAATGTTTATAGATACTGTTTGCAGAAAACAAAACGAACAACTGTTACCCATCCTTTTTGCCACACTATCTACTATGAATTCAGACTTGAGGTGCTTTGTGCCACATCAAGTGTTTCCCTGTGTGTATCAATTATGATCTGAATTTTTTCAAATTTCAGGTATTTAAAAAACATAATAGTGAAGCATTCAGAATAATATTTCTTAGAACACTCATTACATTATGTTATGTGCCTATTTAGCCACTTTATCCATTTTGAATCTTTTTTCATATCTGGTAATGAATCATGTGGAACTTGAAGCCTGATTTGAGTAGCACTATTAACTGTAGTGTATCCTAACCAAGGGGAGGTTATTAGCTAGTCTCTTTTATTTATATATATGGAGCGCTTAAGGATTCCTAGAGCATGAATTTAGCTTGGAGGCTTTTGTTCGTTTGCTCTTTTTTGTTTGGTTTGTTTCCATCATCTGTCTTTCAAGCAAGAAAACTAGGGCATCAATTCATTTTAGAAAGGGAGCGTTGTTACTGGATTGAAAAACACTGTATGTGCCCTAGCCTTTTATCAGGTTCCTCAAGAAGTCAAAAAACTTTTGTGATTATTTAGGTGGGTGAAGCAAAGGACTTGTGAAATGAATGGATTAGAATGTGAACTTATAGAAGGTAGTAGATTTACTGATTGTTCTTCCAGTAACACCCTCTAATGTTATCAGATGAAAGTATGGCTAGTCTGGTTTCCTCATTTCCAGTGTTTTGAAAAGTACGTTTCTTTTGTACACTGTTGTCAGTAAAATCTATTATTTTACATCTTACAACTGTGTGCAACTTGAATTTCACATCTGTGTTGAAATTTTTTCCTGCTGCCTTTGTATTGAAATGTCACTGTGCAATTTTGTCTTAATATTTTGACAGTCTTGCTTATCGCATAGTCACAAAAGTTTGCAGACACTTCTAAAATTTTAAGCTAGAGAATACTTCATGGAGATATGACTGTATAAGTGTAGACCTTTTTTTGTCAGTCAGAGGGAGAGTGGCAGTTTTCTTTTCGTACTTCTCAGTCTTTGATGCCAGCTTTGCCTTTTGAGGAAAGTTTTCTCTATGCTGTCACTAGCATGCCCATACTTGTAACTGGGTACAGTATAAAAAAAAAAGTCAGTGTATGTGCTAACCAGTCGTAACAGCAAACAAGTCAGTTTTTAAATGTCCTGAGGCTGGAAAGAAACAATTACAGAAGGAAATCTGTTGGAGCTATGTTACATGGAAAAAGGTAGCAGTGCAGGGTGCAAAGCATGAGGTTGAGTGAGCATGTACAGAAAACAGACAAATTGTGTTAACATCCTTTGACGCTGGCTGTTTAAAAATAGGAACACAAAGTGCAGAAATACCATGGCACAGGCAAGGCAGTGATATCCTCCAGGCAACCAGCAGCATATGGAAGAGTAAAGAACACATAGTGAGGGGTAAATATATAGCAGATAGATGGCGGAGTAAGAAAGGAGTAGTGGAAGTAGATGGTTTACGCAGTAGGAAGGGAAGCAGCATCCCCCACATCTACGAAGAAGAAATCTGTAGAGAAATTAGCAATTCCCTTGTGGCTGGAAGTGAATTTGGGAGGAGAGAAGGTCCTTGTGTCAGGAAAGGGAACGGCCGCAGGAGCCCTGGCACACTGGAAGGGCTGTGCAGGTCTCTGTTGGTGCCTTAACTGAGGGTGCTTTTTATTTAGTTAGTCTATTTGTTCAGTGAAGGGACCGAAAGGACGAGCAACTGTATCCATATCAGACTTCCTTATTAACTGTAAAGATAAGAAATAGAGCAGTAGTTCACAGATGGTATTTTTTTGTAACACTCCGATCTTGAAGCATGTCTCATTTTTCCTGTGGAAAGCAGTAGGTCTCACTGGACAGTGGTAGTCCCGAGGCCATTGCTTCCTCTGCCCTTTAGAGTATGACCTCGGACAGGTCACAGTGCTGTTTTTGCCTCAGCTACTCCTATGTGAAATGCAGATGATGGCAATGTCCAGTTTTGTAAAGTACCTTGAGAAATGCAGGAGCTATCTGTTCATTTTTGTCTAGCCATGCTGTTTATAGTTTAAATTTCCTGTTAGCTTCTTACAGTTTTCAGGGAGTAATTTGAAGGAACAATTAATTTTTTTTTTATATAATGTGATTACATATCATGTGTAGTTCCTATTTTGTAGACATTAAAGAGCTAAGTTCAAGTTGTTTCATGTCAGCAAAGGGTAAAATCTTGCGAATTCGCTACCTGGTCCACAGCAGAGGCGTCTCAGTGCAGGACAAGATTAGGCAGATAGAGGGAAAGAAATGCAGAGACCTGACACTGAAATGTAGTGAGGCACCTTTCTCTGCTTAGAGTGGACTGTTTTAGGAGAACAGCTTTAGCCTGGTGTTAATACTCACACACATCACAATTCAGAAAAAAAAAAATCACATTAGCTGGATCAGAAGAAATGTGAAAATTCATGTAGGTTCTGCAGTAGATTAA
This sequence comes from Nyctibius grandis, assembly GCF_013368605.1. Taxonomy (NCBI): domain Eukaryota; kingdom Metazoa; phylum Chordata; class Aves; order Nyctibiiformes; family Nyctibiidae; genus Nyctibius; species Nyctibius grandis. The sequence goes on along the minus strand of NC_090695.1, from coordinate 46,359,686 downwards.
GGCAGTAGATTAAGGAGAAATGAAACATAGTATTCAAATTGAAGAAAGCAGAAATAAAGAATGAGATTGTTAACTAAACATCACGTGAACTGTAAGTTTCCTTAAGGCTATGGTTACCCAGTGACAATGCAAAGATGAAAACATCTCTTTCAGTCATTTGGGCATTTCTTCCTTGTATGGTAGTGCTGTCTGGGAATTGTGTCTCTCTTGCTGTGGACATTGTGTAAAGATCCAGTAAGGTACTCACGGCCAAAACTGCTTGCAAACATGGGGGATACAAAAAACCACAGTTTTAAAATGCCATGTGTGAATGGGTATCTGTTATGCCATTATAGCATCAGGTGGAAATATGGTTACTAGTAATATATTAAATGTTGTAAATGTGCGGCTATTAGAGTAGCATGAGTTTTCCTAAGGCAGGAGTAGTGATGGTATTTTCTTAACGTATCAATTTGTGAATGTGCAGGGAGTAAATTGATCACTAATCTCCTGCATGTTTTAGAGGAGGTTAATGTTCAAATCCTCGTCCTTATCGGAATAAGAACAAATTTCATGTGCCATATTCCTTGATACTTTGGTTAGATTTTTTTAATATTTATGGGAGCAAGTTCAGAATACTCAGAATAATATATCAATTCTTTCTCTTTTTACAGAGAGAAACTAAAGGGCAGTTTCTCATAGATCACATCTGCAACTATTACAGCTTGCTGGAAAAAGACTATTTCGGCATTCGATACGTTGACCCTGAGAAGCAGAGGGTATGTATATGAACTCTGACTACATTTGCTTTTAAGTAATGCTAAATTGATTTTTCTTTCAACAAGCAGGCAAGTTTTAATGCAAAGTTATGTATCTCTGAGGGTTTATACTCTGGCCATAATCCATAGAGATTCCTAAAGTGGCTTGTGTCTCCTTTTTGTTAGTCGGTGGGGACATGGCTGTTATTTTGTTGATAACCTCTATCGGGATCTGGCGATGCCCAACTTGCCGTTTAATTCCTAAAACCTGGATCTCCTATGCAGATCCCCTGCCCTTACCGCTTCTAATGGCAAAACTGGTTTTCAGAAGAGTTTGGACTATTTTCTCCCCTTTCTCAAAAACTTCTGCTGCTGTGTCACCTCATACAGTGATATCATCAATATATTGATATGACACACAGGAAGCAGAAGTCCTCAGTGCAATTCAGAACTGCTTCTTCACTGTGTGGTCCTGCTGGTCTCAGGATTAAGACTTAGGTATGACTTTAGATGTTGTGGGGGCATATACTGGCATTTAATCTCTGGAAATGATCAGCAGTTTGAAACTGCTATGATTCAGGAGGAGGAGAACATTTTGCTACACCCTAATTAGTTTTGTCAAAAATCACTGGAATTATAGAATCACCCTTTGCTCAACCTTACGGAATTGCAGTAGCTTTGCAAAGCTGCAGCAGGTCATTTCCATTACATCCTGCTTTTAAAATTAAAATAATTAGCAGAATAATTAGCAGTTATTCTAACCAGTGTACTTAATTCTTCACAATCATTAAAGTTGTAGAGGTGTTCACCTGGTTGGAATTGATAGGAGAAGTAAGTGGAGTGCTGGATTAGACTATAATTAGGTAGGACTTAATGAATACTTACTTTTGTTGGGCCTTTCTCTGACAGTCACTCAAAAATTGCTACAGAAAAGTTATTTTACTTAACAGCAATCAAGAGTCCTTTTTAGTAAAAACTTCGATTTTGTTTGGCAGAACTTTAAAAAAGTGATGCTTCAGAAAAAACTCTGAAAACCCACTCCCACTGGAATGCCTGTTATATCATACCTTATGTGATTCCCATGTTTCAAAGAACTGTTAACTATATTGACAAATTCGCTGCAGTATCTTATTCTTGTTGGCTATACAGTTGTTCTTTTACATCTTGTAGTATCGCTAATTCTGTGTTAAATTTATGGAAGATTATAGCTAATACTGAACTTTAAGTTTTCTCTTGGTTACTAGTAAAAGACAATCTGAGAAAACATTTATATTCTTACCTAAAAAATCTTAAGTCTTCTTTTCCCTTTATATCCCACAACTAAGAATACTGTGGCCATCTTGTGTAGTAGGATGGCTTGTATCAACTGTCCCACTCTTCAGTTGCATTTTGTTAAGCAAACTTCTCAAGCTTACGTTTTCCGTACATGCATTTTTAAATGCTGATTTATAATTACTCTCATGTTTTTAAGCCTATGGGTAACCTCTCTAATTGGGTATTAGTTCTTGATTTTAAACTCTTATTAATTAGGACATGAATTATAAGGGACATTTATACAAGTTCAAATGCTGTGGATGACAAGTTGAAAGCAACATACATTTTTCTCTTAAGTTTATTACAATTCATCAAATTAAGCTATTTTTACATGCAGTGTCTTCTGTTGTCCCTTGGTCCTGTTCTGTTGGGTTTTGTCTTTTTTTTTTTTTGTTTTAAGATCATACTTCTAAATATTTATACATAAAATGCTTTCCTTCAGAGTGGATATTTCCTCTGCAACAAACTCTATCCTGTAACTTCAGACAAATGTTATAATAAAGGAATACTGCTTTTATGTCGTCTGGCTCTTCTGAATTTCTGATCTTGTTGAGGTTCAATTACCTGAGTCTTACCTCTGTATCAGATACAGATGCATGAATACCTCCCAGTCACATGCAGGAAGACCGTGAAACTGAACTTACCTTTCTCCCATCAGCAGAAGACTGTTCTGATCTTTTTCTAATCTTAAAGAAACATACCAAGCAGCAATCTCCTAGTAATATAACAAGCATGGGATGCTGGGGTTCAGGCATTGTAGCTAGATAAAGCTCATCAGTAAATGGCTCAGTAGAAAATGAGAGGAAATAATGATTTTGAAATGATGAGGTAGATGATGGCTCTTCCCACAGTTTTGTATTTTAGCAGTTGTGAGTTTAGCTGCCTGAAATTCACGTTAGCAAAAAACCCTGAGATTACAGAGGAGTAGTTGTTTAGGTATGTGGTTATAGAGATAAGCTGTAGCAAGTATAAGATGTAGTGGGGTCACAGGAGGAATGTCACATCATTGTAGCCACCTTACAGGAAAGAGTACTTAGAACTCTGTAGACGAGATTTCTGAAGCTCTGTGGAATTCTCGCAGGTCCCACCAAGGAAAAAAGGACATTTCCTGCAGTACATTCTTACGGGTTGGTTAGAAGTATTACAAAACAGAAACAGTAGCTCAGTAAGGATCTGCAGGTGGAATTCACTAAGAGCTTCTTTGTGAAGTTAAATCTGGCGATTTAACTGAGAACAATTGCTTTGAAGGGGAGTGATAATTCATCCTAAACCAGTTCAACAATGTGTGTGACAATGTACTTCAGTGCCCCGTAGGCAAATAAAGAGATGCAGGATAATGAATAAAATTAGTATTGCCTGGTCTGGTTTTGGCAATAAGCCACTGGCATGATGTGGCTATGGTAAAAGACAACACTTTGTTTGCCTCTTCTTAGGATTGTATTTTCAGGAAAGTATTAATGTCATTACACCCTAATGAGACCTCAGCTATTCTTATCTAGGTGTCTTCATTTAAGAAAGATGAATTTAACTGAATCGGGAGAAGAAATACTAGAAAGGTAAAGAGAATGGAGAGCTTGTTTTTGAGATTATATTAAGAAGGGCATAATCCATCTAGTGCAGCAAAACAAAGGCTGAGAGGATATGGCTATATAGGCATCAGAGCATAAAGTAGAAAGGCAAAGAAAGTTTAAGCAAGAGAGGTGATTACTTAATTAAGCTGATGAGAGCTGTAGCATCTGGAACAGCCACAATGGAGGCAATGGTGCAAAATTTTTAACTAGATTTGTAAAGAACTTTAAGAGAGATCTCTATAATTTTATGGAAGGGGTTCATATTAAACATTGACAGACAGAAACCAGGCACCATCTTTTGAAGTTTCTTTCAAAGAATATGTAATAAAAGCTGAAACAAGAAAGCATAACATTTTTTTAGGAGAGTTATTATTGATTCTGAGGCAGGGAGTGTACAATTCATGTTGCTTTGCCTGTTTTCTTGGAAGTGTTGAGTGTCTCTGTTGTAGTTTATATTCCACTGCATAGTCTCGGTCTTTGCACAGACAGGGCTATATCTGTGGTTCCAAATGAAACTGCCAAAATCATGCATTTAATTCTGGCTTTTAGTGAATTATTCTTGATTGGCTCTTTGAATAGTTAAGCTATATGACATAGTAGTATATTATTATATAGAGTACACACCCATACATAATATAGAGTACACACCCATACATATATATATATATAAAAATATTATGCAGAATTACTTCTGCTGGCATTTAGTCTACCAGTGATGCTTGCCTCCCATTTGTTTGTATGTTGTTTTTTGTGCAAAGGTTACAGGGTCTCGCCAAAAGCTAATTTGCAGTCCTTTTGTTTTTTGATCTATTGAGGGAGCACAAGCAGACAAAAATACCAGCTTTAATTCATCCTAAATGTCTTCTTTCAGAGCATGCTGCCAAAATGTAGCATTTTGACTTAGGAGTGTTGAAACAAGTGACCGAGTTTGAGAATTTAAAAAATGAAATGTTTCAATATTTCAGATGTTTCAAATGAATTGTTTCAATATTTGTGTTTAGAACATTCAGAACTCTGAATGTTCTAAAAAAAAACAATAGTAGAAACTACTATTTTGACTGTCAAAAATGTAGAAATTGAGCTAATTGTCTTAGGTTGGAACAAAATTTTGAGACGTGGGAAAACAGCTGTTGTTTTTTTAAGTTATTTTTCAAGTAAGTTATAATGTATACTCCTTCCTCCCCCCATCCTGCCTTTTATAATAATCCTTTCTTTCTGCATAAGTAAACGTGTGTGGATCTTTTAGGCATACTTAAACTTTGTAAAATTTTCTGTAGTATTTCATTTTCTGTTCCAGACCAAAAAGAAACTCTGGAAGACACTTTCAACAGAAGGCAGCATTGTAGCTTTTTTAGTATTTTTGGATATACAGGACAGTAACAAATTGAATGAGCAGTTAAAGACTCTAGGTCCTACACCATATGTGCTGTTTTATCTGCTAGCATCACATTTGGATGTTCCTTTGTGGAAACTGTGCCTTAGGGTACCTTCAGAAAAGCCAGGATTGTACTAAAAGTATGCAGTAAATTGCAGTATGTCATTTTATGTCTAATGGTGCTGTGCTGGGAACAAATGAGGTCCTAATCATATATTAACTGTTGAATTTTTTGTCTCGATTTCTGAGAAAACTAGGTATATGGGATCACATTGCCTTTCTCCGTGACTCTCAACTGTATAACTTACAAAGCCAGTTTTGGTCAAATTTGGCTAGGGATATAGATCTCAAACATTAAGTTCCTGTAAGGTTTCATGAAGATAAGCTGCCACATTGGTGCATAAAATGCTATTATTATTGTTACTGATGGAAGCGCTGTAGGGCAAACTCACTCCATAGGGAATCTGGAGAGAGCTGAGACGCTGTAAGAACCTAGAAACCATAATTTTGCACTTTTATTTTTTAGAAATAAGTAGTTTCAAACAAGAGACACACCTGGAGAAGGTGTTACTGATTCTGCTGCTCAAGGAACTACCTATTGATACATTTTCTTGTCCTAGCTGTAATACTGAGGCCAGTTATCATACTCACACCCTTGAGGAAATCCAGCATGGCTAATTCTGTGCCAGATATCCTGGGTTGACTGAACACCTTTTTTGTGTTTTTTGGGCTGGTAGGAGATGGGACTAGGATGAAATAATGCAGCTACTGTTCAGCATCTCTCACTAGAGAGGATCCCTTGTTGAGAAAGGCCACTGGTATTGAGGGCAATGGGGGCTTGGGCTTAAAGAAGATGGTAGTGTGGTGAAATTTATTATTTAAGTCCCTTCAGGAGGGCATCTGAGCAGTGATTTAAAGTTGGAAATACTTGTTTCCTTTTTTTTCCCCCCAATGGGTGGATTTGAGCACATGCTTGTGATTATGTTTTTGAATGTGAGAGTATGAGGTGGTAGTTATGCAGAAATACCTTGGAGCCACCCATGGGGTAGGTTGGAAGTGTTAAGTGTTGTGAAAAGGCTTTGTAGGACCCTGAAGCAACTGTGAAGTCTCACCAGTCACTGTAGAAATGTTTGAGATCATAATCACCCTGAGGCATTAGGATGCTTTGTCATTTGGATATGCTGCAGGGCTGTCTGGGAGCAGCACAGCAGTGCAGTGGTTTTAGCTCTGCGCGTGTATGCCTGTTAGTGTGAAAACAAAGCTTTAAAATCAGTGAAACTGCTGTACGAATACATTCCCACTATGCAGCCAATCTTGAATGGTGGCTGTGAGTACACTGGGATTTTCTGACTTCCCCAGAGCGCAGAGCTCAGCTCTGTGTATTGTTAGAAAGATGACATTGTGCGCTATGGATTTGCCGGTACTCCTGCCAGTCTCTCTCAAGAGAAGTGTTGCGAATATAATTCTCGTTTTGCTTTCAAGCTTAGATGCACTGAAAACTGGTAGGCACCTACACACAGGTAGTTTTTTTGTTGGATTACATGTTTATTTCACTAGTATGGCTGCTGGGGAATCTCGTTTGTATTTAAAGTATGTCACTTCCAGTGGACCTAGACAGAGTATTTGTTTAATCCTAATTGTTCAGTGTTATCGCAGTATTTGTTTAATCCTAATTGTTCAGCATTATCGCAGTATTTACTAGTGAAGGAAACTGGAGCCTGTTGTCTGTGAGTAATGAATTTCTTTATCATGAGGTAGCAGTTCTGTTTTTAATGGGACATGTACTCAAAACATACAGCAGTGCCTCATCGGAGAGACCTTTTGAAAGGATCAGCAAGTCTAGGGTGCAGCTGATCTCTGCTTTAGCAAGAACAGCTATTTAATACATTTTATTAAAAATGTGGACTTAGTCCCACATGAGGGTGGTGAAGGTTGGCAGAAAGAGACAACAGATAATTTGCAACCTCGTTTTAAAAAAGCTATGTCTTTGTGTAATGACTTGGTAAGGCTCCATACAGCTATGTAAAGAGAACTGTCTGGGAGCTCTCCAGTCTCTTTGAAGGGGTAGAGCAGAAGTATTATAGGCTGAATGCCAGAGTGACTGAGCTGAAGGTTAATTACAATTTTAATGCTTCTTCGTGGATATGAATCTCTCCTCCTGGACAGAAAAGTTATGCGCTTTTGCACGAAGTATTGTTGTGACCCTGCTTGGTTTGTGCAGTTCAGGTCGTGCTGTTTCAAAAAAAGACAGTAGAACTAGAAAAGGAACAAAGAATGCCATGAGAATGATATCAAGTAGGAATGGATTTCATACAAAGAGAGGTGTGTTAGACTAGAATAATTCAGCTAGGAAAAGAGATGACCAAGAGAGAATGAGAGAGAACAGTGTGATGTAAAGTGGCTTGGAGACAGTGATTCGGGAAAGATTGCCCTGTAATTCTTACAACAGAACTAAAATGCGCTTAAGGAAATTATAAAGCAATTAGTATCAAGAAAATACCATGCCTAGTCATAAAAGTCATTGTTGTAGCTACCAAATATATGAAAAAAAGTGTTAAAAAATAAGTGTTTAGACAATTGGTGAAAGTCTCTAAAGACTTACAAATTGTAATGGAGGCTGGTGGAAAAAGCCCAGTGAACAGAATGGGAGCTACTACTCTTGATCTTTTTCTCAGTGTTTGCTTCAGGTCATTTTCAGGGACAAAGTGTTGAGCTAAATGGATACTTGCTTTTACCAGTAGAGGCGCATTTATGTACTGAACAAAATCTTGGCACAAATGAATAGTGGTGTGACTATACATATACAGTTAATTTAGCAGTAACGCTACTAACTGAAGTATCTTGTGTGCAGATTAGTAACCTTGTAAACCAAATCATTCTGCAGGCTATTTTAATGAAAATAAAGATGTTTTTTCCATCACCTGTCAACCTGTTGGCTGTGAGCACATGGTGGCTCATGCATACATCAATATATGCGGATGTTATGGCCAGATGTTCAACTGATGTAGAGGTTATGGATTGGTTGAGCTATTCCAACTTACAGCATTGGCATTTCTCTGAATATTTTAGTGTAATAGGAATAACAGAGTGATTGGAAATTCATTTAATAAATTTCAGCTCAGAATCATACAAACAGTGATTCTGTTCCAGTGTATAGTATTTCTGGACCAAATTAATTTTTGTGATAGTGATGTACGTTGTTTCTTCCTGCTTAGCATACCACTAACCAGAGCTGATGCCCTGATTTTGGGAATAGTACAGAGGAACAGCTCCTTTGCTGCAATATAACAGTATCGGTATTCTTGGTATAGAGGTTCTTGAAGGCATGAAAAAATGGTATCAGCCTCACAGCATGAAGAAGGAGACATGCAGGGTGCCCTGGGTCATTTGGCATCTGTTGTGCTGGTATAGACTGGGCACCCAATTAATTCCCCTGTCTGAGCTTCCATTAGCTTTGGATACTGTTACTGGTTTTTTTTGTCTGACTTTTGGCAGGCAGTCATCTGGTGCAAGTCACTGCCTTGAGCCTAAAGCAAGTTGATTTTGATTTTGCTTTTCATTCAAGGAAAAGGTTAGGTATTAATTTTCAAAATTAATACAGGGTAGAGGTTTTTTTTTACTTTTCTAGCAGTGTTACAGTGCATATCTCCATTCTCCTGCTCTCTTCTATCCATTAAACAAAGTCTTCACATGCAGTCCTCGCCTGGCTAGAATATTCTTGTAACATCTGCAGGTTCTTCTGGTTCTGTTTTACTGTGTGCACATCTGAGCACTTGACAGAGTATTGCTTGCTGAGGGGGATTTAAATATTCACAGCATTTGGCCACTTTTGATTGCCCCTTCATTACTGCTCCTCTTGCAAACACAGGGACTAAATCAAAATCCTCTTGTGTTGGAGGAGGAGAGAAACTTTTCACTGAATTCATTGGACTTCTGGCTGGTCAGGTCCTAAGCACCTGCTTTTGACTTGGCAGTTTTTTAGGAGGTGGGCTTTGGTTTATGCCAGTCTTATGCAGGAGTCCATAAGAGGAGACTGGAGCATACATCTTTGCACAGTAGAGTGGCTGTTGCAATGTAGAGGAAGAACAGTGTGGGGATTTTAATGACACCTGACCGCTTACAAGGACTGTAAGAATAGATATGGAACATTGTGTCCTGTTTCCTCCCCACTTCTTATTCTAAAACCCTTAACTCTGTGCTGTCCTGAGACCAAGCTCGGTCCCGTCTGAGCTTCTCAGTGAATGCCTTCATCTGAAACAGGTTATTGGCTGAAATGTCTTTACTAAAAGCACGTCAGTGTTTGTGGAGTTAAATTGACTTTCTAGAGTAGTGCTTTTACCCTTGCCTGGTGTCCTTGCTTATCCTGAGCTTTTGCTGTGGAAGCTGGTAGCACATCAGCTGCTCAGCATTTGTGGGTAAGCAAGAACAGACCTGGTCTCGCTAATGACTACTCAGTGCCACTTAAAGGCTGATCAGAGGTGAAAGCTGTATTTACAAAGTAAAAATTGCACTAGTCTGAAACACAGCATGCAGTTGCAATGAAACCTTAGTCAGAAGGAAATTCTCAGCATATTTTAGGATCCCAGGACCAAAAGTGATATCCAGAATAGTTTGCTTGCTCACCACTGGCACTTGAAGCACCAAGACTTGGTAGCTATCCCATGACTGACCTTCAAGTTCTCTAAGTGTCTTTGCCTTCTGCTTCTGTGACAATGTCGGCCTGACCATCTAGATACCCAGCTGCTACCCAAACCTTTTTTAACAGAAGAGATTAGAAATTGGCAGTGCTGAACAAGAATCTCCTCACAGGATCCTTGGTAGTAGGTGTTAGTTGGATTAGGATCAAAGTCTTGTCTTCTCCACTGAGTAACAACCATGTCGCTAACATGCCATCAAGGAAATGGGAGGCTCGGAGGCTCAGCCTCTGCAGGGATGATTTCTGATGATCGTCAAGTACTATCATATATAAAGCCAAGTTGTTTTGAGGGTGTAGGCCACCATCCAATTAAAGCAACCTTTTATGGACAACAGTGTAAAATACACGAGGCAAAATGAAACTGTGTAAGATTGTTGTTTTTTTTTTTTTTCCCCCCTAGTTTGCACATTTTACTGCAGGGAGAGAAATTAAAGATTCTTGTCTCTGGTTCCAAGTTTACACCTGACTTGTTTTGTTTGTCTGTTTTGTTTGTCTTATGAGGTGTTAGTCTTACAAGAAAGAATTAGAAACACCTATGGTCTGTTCCTGCAAGGCAGTGTGCATACAGTAGTAATGAAAATTTTTTACAGTTGAAGATTTTAAATGCTTTTAAAATTTGGCCTGACAAGCAAACTCAAAGTGGTATATTTTCCTTTCACCAGAGGATTTTTTTTTTCTTTTTCAGCAAAATTTTTAAAAAAAAAGATTGATACATGGAAAAAGCATTTTGCAAAGCCAGATACTTTTCAATTGAAATTTCCTGCAGAAACCCTTTGATGAATTTATAGGAATCTTAATCTGGTCCTAGCTATAACAGCTAATTAATCTTGGAATAAATATAGCATGAATACTCTATAGTAGAGATGAGTTATTAATTATTAATAGTGAATGGTGTAAAGCTGGAAGGTAAGTACTCAGGGGAAAAATCTTTCCTAAACCTCAACTTGAAATACACAAACAAATATGGGGGTGGCTATTTTCAGAAGTACTAGTGATGACTAGGTGTTTATCTTCCCCTGACACTCAAAGAGCATTAAGCACCTAATTGCTGTTTTTTTGAAAATCTACACAAATTATGAAGTAACTGCTCAGTTTTCTGGAAGATTCAGCTGAATTGCCTACACATTCGCAGTCTTCCACCAACAGAAAGTCACCACAGAAATCTGAGCTTCTAAAAAATGCCAGTCAGTTCCTTGACCTCCAAGTGAAAGTCTAGACTGCTTAATTGTTCAGTGTCTTTTCAATCCATTTTAACCCATGAAAGTCAGGTCTTAGTGAAACATGTTTGCTTTTGCGCATGTTAGCTAAATCTGCATTCCTGGGGGTTTGATGCACTGCATAAGGAATTTTATCCATGTTTCTCCTTTTTCGTTATTCATATGATGAATTATGAGGGTTTCATATTTGCGAATTGGCTTTTTTTTACCTCCGACTTTTTGTTAGAATAGGTAATTGACTTTTTCAAACAGTTGTAAATGCTGACCTCATCTGTGCTAATAGTTCAGCCTGGCCTTTCAAAAAGAAATGTCAAACAAATGGTGTTGTGCTCCTGCTAGATGAAAATAGGGAGATACCTCTTAACTCAGTTCCCTGGTAACAGTACAGCATGGCTTACTGTTCAAGTTTCTCTTTGCTGTCTGAATCTTCAATTAGGACTGCCTAGATCCTGGTGGAGGTGAGGTAGGCGTGTGAAGAGGTTAAGGAAAGTAAGCTTGCATATCTGTGTGTCTTGACTGGTTTTCTATCTATGCATTGATTCTGGATTTTGTGTCTATAAAGTACTGCAGACTGTATCGAATTTCTTAAATTGCCTTTTTTATGAACAACCCTCACCCCTCATTATTCAGAGTAAAATGTATAAATAATGTATCTATGTGATCTAAAAAAGAATGAAATGAGCTAGATATTTCTGGTAAGTTGGTGAAACAGTCATTGCTTTTTCAATTCTGTTTCTTTGTTCTTTTCCCCAAAAAAGAGAGATACTGGGGAGAGGGAAGAGGTGAAGAAATGGTGTGGTGTTGGTTTTTGTTGTTGTTGGTTGAAGTTTGGGGTTGTTGTTTTTTTGTTTTGTTTGTTTGTTATCGGACAGGGTGTTACCATAAAATAGTAACCAAGAAAACTCTCTAAACCAAATGATAGTTTAGAAAGCTGAAACTGTTTTTTTGCAGCGCTGGGTGCATGGGGGATCTCTCCTCCTAGCATGCACACCAAGGGACAAAAGCACACTCATTATGTATGTTATAGAAAAATGAATATTCGTACAATTCCTGAGAAAAGCCCACCTATTCCAAGAAACCTTATGCGTATGCTAATATATTAAGTAACTGTCTTTGCGCATCTGTACTAAATTGGGAAAGGGGTCTTGGGTGGCCTCTGGTGGTCTCTGGTGTTGGTAAACCCCTCATAGTGATGCTGTCTGATGTACGACACCACTTCTGTGCAAGCGTGGTCGAGGCCTTTCTGTTGACACATGCAGGTGGCTCCAAGGAAAAGATCTTGTCCTGGTTCCTACAAGATTCATCTCTTCTCCTGGTGTCAGAGTTGTGAATAAAGTCATTTAAGACACTACAAAGATGTTCGCAGTCTTGTTTGTCTTTGGCCCTTCTTCGTAATTAGCGAGGATACCAGAGACCTTGGATTCTCTAGGAACAAGCACAAGCAGCAGTCTATCTGCATACCATCCCCACCAACTTCAAGCATTATCAGTCTTAGAAGCAGATGCTGTCTGCAAAACATGCTGTTAGTTTCAGAAAGTGCAGTTATTTTAGCTGAAAGGAAAATTACTGAAAGGAAAATTGGCTCTGTTTGAAGGTTACACAAAGTAGGCCTTTTAGGGCCTACTTTGAGGCCTGCTTTTACTAAATCGTCTGGTATCAAGGGTTCCATATCAATGTCTCAGTGATAAGTGAGCTTCAAACAGAAATACGTAACAGTGCTTATCTCCAATATTGCTGTAAACTATATGCAGGAGTTTCTGAGCAGCTATAGCATATAAGCTGCAAATATTTAAAAATGTTCTTTCCAAGGTATTTGTTTTGTCAGAAGGTCTGCTCCAGAAAACTAATTTACAGTTATCCCTGATTTTGACTGAGTTCTTGAGATGTCATGATTTTTAAAATAAAATTTTTCTGTCACCTGTTAACAATTCCTACAAAATATCTCCCCCTGGCCTTTCTCTGTAGTAGAATTACTGTAAGTTATGAGGAAAAATAGTAGCTAATGTAGGATATTTTAAGTATTACATATGGTTTAAAAAATGCTACGTTTTCTTTTTGCAGTAGACTGTAGGGTTTTAGAGCTAGAATGAAAACGGTTAAAAATTAAACCCCTTAGAGCAAGGCCTTCCAGTGTTGATTATGCTTATTAAAGCTGAATACTGTACTTTTTGATCAGCTGCTTCTGCAGCACAAATCTCATTTTAGTGTGGAGATTTTTTGCTTACAGGAAAAATCCTACTACAAACGCTGTTGGCTGTGGTCAGAAGTGGCACTCGAATATCAGCATGTTCTTTTGTCAGTCAAAGCATCCTCCTGAACAGTTCAGCTAGTGTTAGCAGAGGATATGCTAAGGCTCTTAACTAAAATGTGAGCCTAGCTTTTTGTCACAGAAGAATCTGAGTTTATTTTCCAGGAGAGTAAAAAAAATAAAAGTTTTCCTGCCATTCAAGTCTTTCCCTGGGAAGTTACACACCAACTGGTAGGCATCCATACCTTGCTGTTGTGCATTGACTATCCATAGTGTAAACATTTCATGGAAAAGTACACTCTTTTTCCCTTCAGATTTTTAGTTCTTGCTAGAGAAGAACAATAGCTTGTGTTCTGAGGGTGCTGACTGAGAATACAGTATTTACTCATGCTTTAGTTATAAGAATGGTAGAAGACAGCATTAATGAACAGATGATGTTAACGTTTCTGAATAGTTTGTCCTGCTCTCCAATATGATAATTCTTCTGGAAAAAAATGGCTGAAAGTGTAAGACTGAAATGTCTGCTGCAAACTAATCACTAGAGCCTGTCTCCTTTAAATTTTTCTTTGAAATATTTGTCTTATTTTTGTCTCAACTACATCTTATAAGTAGTGGTAACATGAAGTATGCTTATACAGTGTAATTCCACTATTATAACAGTATGAAGGTGCTTTCTTCAGTTTATGTGTGTCTCAGTGAAACAAAAATCCTACTTCCTATTTTGGGTACCACATACATCTACAAGACTATTGCCTGCTGGGATCCATATTAACCTCTGCTCTCTGCTTTGCCTTTCCAGCACTGGCTTGAGCCCAACAAGTCCATCTTCAAGCAAATGAAATGTAAGTGTTGAGAGCTCCTGTTTTTAAACTGCTTTTGAAATGCCCAAAGGTTTTCCTGTGCTTCCATGCAGTAATTTAGAATATGCTTCATTTGTTTCCTGGTGCAAATAGGCCCTTCATGTCCTATCTGGACTCCTAAAAACTCCATGCTACCCTCATTTCACTGTCTCACAGTACTCGGCACATGAAGAGCTTTCCTTTACTGCTCAAGGCTAGGGTCAGAGGCCTAGTGGGAAGACCTGTGTGTTCTGGCTCTCGTTTCCAGTCAGATGCAACCAGCCACTGCAGGATGTCAATAAAATATGGGGTGTGACAATCTGCTTCTGGGTGTTTCTGGTTTGTTTGCTTTCTGCTGCCCCTTGCTTCCTGACAATGCAAAGCATTGGTTTGAGATCATTGTTGCAGTCCAGCAAACTCAGGTGCTAAGGGTTAAGTGGTGAGCTCCTGCCATAGGCAAGTGGAAAATTACAATTGTTATTTAAAAAAGACTCCTCAAAATAGGAATGTATTATTTTAATTATCTTTTTGAAATGTTAAGGTCTGGCTCATCCTTTCCATTAAATGGGCCAACTGTGAAGACTTCTTCAGGAAACAGAACTACTTTGGTACTCAGAAGTTTATATCCAGCAGCGGAAGACAGTGTTTATTTGGCAGTTTTGGAGACTTGATTTAGGTTGTTGGGAGTTTTGTCTTGTTTAATAAAAGCTGTTGTCTATCTATCTACTTAGTTTATGAAATTAAGGAATTTTACTCACATACCCTTTGTATGCAGTTGTTTTCTATTTTAAGCATAAGTACAAGGTGTATGGGAGATAATGTACTTGTTTTAAAGTGTGATGAGACTTAAGAGATTATCTACTATGTAAAAAGAGTTAGAATTAACTAAGTGGCTGGACTACATGGCATACTTCAAGAAATTCTTCAAAGAAATTCTTCAATTAATGCAGCAATAGTATATATTGCAACATGTACATACATGTGTATATAAGCATGCAAACATATATCTAGCATATTCAGTGTGAACTGTTTATATCTAGTGTTTAGGTAGCTGGAGTGTTATCCGCTAAAAAATAAGTTCAAGAATGTCAAGCTAAAACTCAGTTGTGCTCCTCTGCAGTGCTAGTGAAGGAAGAAAAGAGGGACTGTAATAATTACAAATTATCTTTATCTCTTTCTTCCTTCCAATCTGTTATCAAATGTAGCACAGAGTTTCCTCAAAGTATCCTTTAACCTGCATTTGTGTCACTGCTTTCACCCAACAAAGCCTAAGGGCTCATGCTTCTTGTTGCACTTTGCATAGCAACGTATTCAGTAACTCTGCCAACAGATGCACTGAGAGTGTTTTGATTTATTCAGAACAACTCTATCTGCATATAGATGTTGCCTAGGTGTGATCAATGGTACTCCATAAATTCCATAGATGTAGTGATGTGGTGGTCTCATCAGAGGAGTTGTGTAGCTTTTGGGGTAGAATCCTAATCAAAACTCTGAAGACTGAAAAATGGATGCATAGGAAAAAAGCGAAATAAAATGCAGTATGAGGTTATTTATCACAGTGAAAAGGTCTTGACAACAACAGCAAAAGAGAATGAGATGCTGACAAAGTGTTTTGTTACCAGCCTTAGATTTAGACACAGAAGTAGAGTTAACTATGTGATTGGCTTTTCATGAGCAACTTCAGTTTAATACTAGTGTAACGTAACTTTATATTTTGTCACGGATGAATGACTTTAGTTGCTACACTAACCATTTAAGGAAACGAAACAAGGAGAGATATGTATGTATTTTATATGCATGTGTAGAATCCATGTAGATTACGCATAAATATATCTTTTGCTCCCATAGGTTTCAAGGATGTTTTTGTAAGCATTTCACATCAGGAAGCTCTTGATTTATTTTTCTAAAAATACACTATATTAATGTAGAACACTAAGCAATTTCTAAAGGCACACGAGGTTAATTTGTATTTTATCTAAAAATATTCAGTTTACTATGAGAAGGTTTAGACTTTAGACTCAGAAGAGACATTACTTATATTCATTTGAAAAGCATCGCAGTCTCAGGTGACACAAGTGAGTACTGAAATTAGCAACAGGTAGAAAGCGTAAAAACTGAAGCAATGAAGTGACTGGTTAATAGAACCTACATTAGGTGTATGACATATGGCAGAAATGGTGGCAGAAAGCTATTCACAGTGACTGTATTAGATGGAGATTTCCCTTTCTTTCTTGCCATTAAGGAATTCAGAAGACAGTGAAATGATTTGTTTTGTAAGAATGGTCTTTCATTTCCTCTGATGCAAGAGTAGGTTGTATTAATACTAGTTATTCAAAATGTTCTAAATTCAGTCGAATGCTCAGATTTACACAGGATTACGGCGCACTGACATGCATGCAGCGAAATTTGAAATATGCTGTGTGCTGGATCTCAAGTAGCGTTTGTGGGGAACTTCATTTTCCCCCAGTACAGTAACAAGTTTTTCAGTGCATTTGTTCTTGCAGGTCAGTATTGACAAATACTCAGAACAGAAAACAAATGACTGAAAGTAGTGTTCTAATAGAAATTTCAGTAGGTACTAGATTTCATGGGCCTCAGTAGTACATGAACCATTCAGGCGTAATCCCTCTATATAGTCAGGTTGTACAGAAGTCACCATTTGGCAGCTACGTTTCTATTGGTGGGATAGAATGTTGTATGTTTGAAGCTCTGAAGTTTGCATAGGTTCTTGCGTGATGCACTACCATTTCAATTTCTTTAGCTTTGGCAAAGATGATTGCTTTAAGTTCATATTTAGTAATACTGGGATATGACAGAAGGAATCTTCCAAAATATTTTATATTTTGCCTTGTTACATATGAAACCGTATTTAGTGTGTCCTGATGCAACACAAGAAAAATGAAGTCATGGCATCTTTTTTGTCTCAACATCTGCCTTTGCATTTTCTGTCTTCACTGAAGTGTTTGTGTCATAACATGATGTGTAAAGTCTAGGTCTGTGCCTCAGCCATTTTACCACTGATTTTGCCTGAGAGGGGATATTTTAGTCTCTGAGAAATATTCTGAACCACTGCCAGTCTTGTTTGTATTGGTTGAAGCCAGTTGCTGGCCAGTGATTAGTAGCTGTGAGCACCATGCTTCCAGTAGTGTGTTGAAAAACTCTCTGGAAGGTTGCCCAAGGTAGCTGCTTCTTTGTGGTTCTGGATAAAGTCCTTTTAAAACCAGTTTTTCTGTTCTTTTTCATGGTTTTGTGTACACTGTTATTCTCTCCCAGATGCTGACAGTAAAGTTCCTCTCCATTTGTCCATCTTATGTCTTTTTACTTATTTTCTGGCTAGTAATGTCTTGATGTAAATCCTACTGGTCACATCAGCACTAATGTAAAGAACAGAGTTTTCCCATGCTATTTCCCTCTTTTCATTAATTTTAAAGGTTATTCTGTATAATAAGTACGCAGCTATCCTGTAACCTGCTTTGTGGGAAATATCCAGCTATGTGGGTTTTGTTCTTTATGACAGTGGAACAGAATCAATTCTGTTGCTCTGATGTGCAGGAGTTCAAAATTTACATGTTTTTCTTGCTGCCTTGCATCTGAGATATCTGAGAGAGTAATGCAAAAAGGATGTTCTCCTGTGTCAGGCCATTGGAATTTATTAAGTTAATTTCCTTAATCTCTAATGCTGTTATAAAATGTGAAAGAAGATGGAATGAACTAGGGGAAACAAGATCCAGATGCAGAGATGGCTTGTGCAAAACTTTCTAAAGATTCTTAAATCTCAACAAACTTGTCATCAGTTTTCATGTCTCAGTGCAAATCTGAAAAAGAGTTTAATCAACTATGAGGTTCATAAATCCATGCAAAGTGAAGACAGGAAGTTTTGTGTAATTCTTCAGGCACTAATCCAAATGCTATGTATTCTTTGCCTATGATCCTCATGAAGATTCGTTAACGTACTTCAAAGCGTTATTATAACTGGTTGAAGAAAATCCACCCTGCCTTGTGTTGTCCCATAACTAACTGAGTATAATGAGGAAGACCTCACAATTTGAGGTTTATGATAGATCAGGTGTCTCTCATGCATAAAATAAAAACACTGACTAGTGTTCCGTCTTAAACATGCTCAGCAAGTGGTATGGATAAACAGTGGGTTCATTTGGTAAAGGAAGAGGTATATGGAAACGACAGCATATGTCTTAGGGTTCCCCAGAGATCCTTCTGCAGCATCAGTGAACGTGAAGACTGTTTGGGTGTAATGTTTTTGGGTTTGTTTTTTTTTTCAAATGAGCACTAACTTTTGGGAGGGTAGTGTAGTTCAGAGAATATGTAACATCAAGGAGAGATGGAGGAAGTTTTCTGCAATGTTGCATTCTCAGGGCTATGGAGAGAATTTAAACATCTGCTTTTGGCTTTCAGTATCCATCTGTTCTCGGTGTTCAATCAAAAAACCAACACTGCCAGTACAGCTCATTACAAAAGCTAGTATTTGTGCTGGATGAAAAGCAGGTTGTTAAAAACAAACAGGAAACCTTCCCAAAAGCAGCAGCTGATAATCTTCCGTCCTTCTCCCTCTTTGGTTCACACTTCTAAAACTTCAACCAAGTTTTTCACCAGCTTTTAAAAACAATTTTTGTCTTATATAAATATTTTTTCTTGTTGTTTCAGATTGTCTTTCTATGAAGAAAATGGTAATATGAATGTGTAGTTTTTCTTAGGCTTATCATTCTCTGTAAGCTCTTCATCTACACAGAAGACGAATGATTCAGCTTTGGACCCCTTGCTACAAGAAAGACATTGAGGTGCTGGAGAGAGTCCCAAGAAGGGCAACGAAGCTGGTGAAAGGTCTAGAGAACAAGTCTTATGAGAAGTGGCTGAGGGAACTGGGGTTGTTTAGCCTGGAGAAAAGGAGGCTCAGGGGAGACCTTATTGCTGTCTACAAGTACCTGAAAGGAGGTTGTAGCGAGGAGGGTGTTAGTCTCTTCTCCCAGGTAACAAGTGATAGAATGAGGGGAAACGGCCTCAAGTTGTGCCAGGGGAGGTTTAGATTGGATATTAGGAAAAATTTCTTCATGGGAAGGGTTATCAAGCAGTGGAACAGGCTGCCCAGGGAAGTGATTGAGTCGCCATCCCTGGAGGTATTTAAAACATGACTAGATGTAGTGCTTAGGGATATTGTTTAGTGGTTGACTAGGTAGTGTTAAGTTAATGGTTGGACTCGATCTTAAAGGTCCTTTCCAACCAAGATGATTCTGTGATTCTGTGATTCAGTGGGCTTTGCTTAAAAATGAACGCATGTGAGACTCAGTCCCTTACACATTGGTATATGTGCCAAGGGGCACAGGTCCCATATCCCTCTTTGTTCAGGTCAGGGTATTAGAGGTTTGGTTTTTAGCTAGGAGATCCTTACTGTTTCACGTAGATTGAATAGTTTGTCCTAGTTAAATGCAACTGAAATAAACCTTAAAAACATAAAATCAGTTACCTGGAAACCTTCCGCACTATGTGTGTAGTTCCTTCATGAGGGTCTAGATCATGACTGGTTTCAGCATTTGGTATAATTTAAACGGTTTTATTTGTTCTTTTGCCTTCATCTTTTAAGTGCTGTTAGCACATAAACTGGCAAATTAATAGTCCTGTTGCAATGGCGTTTGCAGTCAGTACTATTCTCCAAGCTGAAGTCCTTTGAAATTACTGTAATTGTGAATCTTTTTTAGTGAGAAAGCAAAGCCTGTGATGGTAGGAAATTCTGACAAAGCCTTGGGCATTTCACTGTACCAGCTGCTCCTTATCTGACAGATAAAGGACCGCTCTGAAAGAAAAGGGTTATAGCTATTGTAAAACTCATTATACAGGCTAGTTTTGTGTTGAAGAAATGTTCTTCTGCAAATTGAGTTCTGTTTTGTGAAGGTTTGTTGTTAATGTTTCCACTTTAATGTGTGAGTAAGTGGTAGAAGTAATTTTGCTTTCAAGGAATTGAGGAATTATCTGGCTTGACAATCTCATCTCTTGAGCTGATACAATTCAGCGCCTGTCTTGCTTTCCACTACAAGAATATAGTGAATGTGAGAGAATATGAGGTTCTCATGTGTGTTCCTCCAGTGCTGTAAAATCTGTAAGACAAAGGCCTTACTAAATGTTTACATATCATCAAATGTGTTTTTGGATGAACATTGGACTTATGATCCGTTTTAAAATTAAGATGGAGAGGAAAGTGAATAGCTGTGGGGGTTCCCTCCTTCCCCTTTCAAGTGTTCATTGTTTGTGGCTGGTTTTCTAACTGGGAAAGACGAACAGAAAAAGAGGATCCTGTTTCCTTCTGTAGCTGCAGGGTACGTTCTTATGTCATCTCCAGAGATGAATTGGATGGAGGGGATCATATTCTTTTTAATATTTCAAATTACAGGTCGGGATTGTGCCATCCTTGCAGGTGTTGCTGAGAAAGGATCTCTGTTTAGCAGGCTGCAGCAGCCTTGTTTTGTATTGCTTGGTCCACGGCTGAGGAAGAATGTTGTTACAGAAGCTTGGGTCTAGGAAAAGATTTCCAAAGTAGGCTTCAAACTGCCTTGCCACATTTCCTGTGTATTCTGTGTATTGCTGTATACTTCTGTCACGTACTGTCCTTGTGCTACAAGGAAAATGTTTCCTATTATAACCTTTGCTGTTAACTGAATGTGGGCTATTTTTTAGTGCAGTGTTTGCCATCCTTTCCTCACTATAATACTCTCTGCATCTGGGTCAGCTGTTGCTTTTCTGTGGTTGCCAGAGTGTGGCTCTTCTGCTGTAACTTTTGTAGGCTTTTTTTTCTTTCTTTTTACCACAGCCAAAGTTTCAATTATTTCATTGACATCCAAAAATTTAGGTAGAATTCAGTACATTTTTATGGTCTTGCAGTAGGCTTGTACTAGCTACGGCCCTGCAGAACCATGTACTAGCTCTTCTTCTTTCTGCATCCCTATTTCAAGCACAAACTACTTCTAAATCTGCCAGGACATTTAAAAGTCCTTTTTTGCTGAGGAAGAGCTCTTGCTCATTTAATACAGGTTGGCTCTTCTATCACGTTTTGTAAGTGGAACCGTATTCTGAAAGTGCAAGTTTTTCTCCCTCGTGTAGTTTTAAGAAGGCTATTGAGAAGAGACAGAACCATTTAAGATGACTTATGTTATTTTTTGCTTTTTCCAGGCAATATGACTCCTTAGTGCATTTCTGGATGGCTGTTTTCCTTTTGGGGACATTGAATTCAGTTTACCTTCTAGTTTGCCATTACAGGGCAGGGAGGACATAACAGTGTCCTCTGTTTTGCAGCCTATTTCCAGTCACTGTAAGACAATGCTGTAGTTGCATCTAAGATGCTAAAGCCCAGAGAAGGCAGTCTGTTTCTCTTGCCTTCAGAGAGCTTGCCCAGTTTTGATTAGGGATGGTTCAAACCATCCCTTGAGAACACTTAAAGCTTATTTTTCTTTCTTTCTCCATTTCCTCTCCATTTCCTTGCTTTCTTTTTTTCTGTATTTTTTATTTCTTCATCCCTATGTCTTCTGACATTCCTCGTTGTGTCTTAAATGAGTCATTACTTAAACAAGTAAAAAAAAAGTTAAATCAGCAGTTTTTGTTGAGGCTGACTGTACTTTAAAAAAGTGCAACATGAGGTCTTGAAAGGGGACAATATTCCTTCATATTCAAAAGCTGTTGAACCTTCCAAAAGATACCAACCATAACAAAAGATGTAATGCATTTTTATTTTCTGTTGCTTTTGTACATCACATGGAACTATGTGATATCCAGAGATGTGTTTCGGAAAAACTGCAGTGTATAGGTAACTACTGAAGTCAAAGTAGCTTCAAAAATATCATGGCTGTTGAACTAATTTCCACATGCAGTTTATACAAGCCAGTGAGCTAGTAAGCTTGAGGACATGGTACAGTAAAATGTTCTGGTAGCTTAGTGATTACTATTATAGACTACAACAACTAAAATGCAATGCTCTGTTTCACCTGTTCTCTTCCTCTGTTTTCTCTGTCATTTTTCTTGCCCCTTTCTTCTGCCTTCCCTTCTTTTCCTCCTATAAAAGCACCGTCTCTTCAAGATTTAGGAATGCTGAATTGACTGTGTGCATTGAGTATACATTAAGACTGAGGGACTTTAAAAACGTAACTAGAATATTATTGATCTGCACTTTACTATGAATTAAAGTTGCATGGATGCTTTCCTTTAAAAAAAACAAAACCCCAAAACCCCAACTTGTTAACAGTAAGGGTCTATAAGTGTTGAGTACTAGTGTAAATGTATGCAGAAAGTTAATTTTGTAGTTAAATATTTTAATAAAAGGATTACAATTCTGCACTCAGGTCTGTAGGGCACTCCCAAATGAGCACAGTGATCACATGTTCCCTTTTTGTTTGAAGCCTCAGTTTTTCCTCTATTTTGTCCATCTAATAATGGCTATACTGGTGAACATTTTGGGAAAGAGGACCCTTGCACAGCTTACTGTGCTGAGGCCCTTGCTGCTCGGACAGCAGTTCTGCCTTGGTGCTTGCTCCATCCCTGTGCTCCCTCTTGGTGTTACCCACAGGCCTGCCAGTTACCATGGCCTGTGTAATGTAAGTGGGTTTTCTCCCTACACCATTTACCTTTTGAAGATGCAGTATTTTCCTTCTCACTTTGAACTGGAATTTGATACATGAACATTACCTGGCTACAGACAGCTCTGAGAGCTCTGCCTACCTGTGTATTGTGCTTGATGTGATATTTTTAAGCCTTCTACTTGGTTTTCACACATCTTTTATCCTAACATGATTATCAGAATATGCCTTTTTGATTAGAATAGTAGTCTTTGATTTGCATTCTGTCCTTCCTGTAGTAACTGAAGGATCACTGGCCTAGGATTAGATAATATCTTGAATGCTATCAAAGATACAACAGCAGGATGTAAAGCTGTGTTCATTAATGTGAAACTGAGAGACACTGATTGCAGAATTGAAATAATTCCTGTTACTGTGATGTTCTTTCTTTCTCCTTCCTTCCTTCCTTCCTTCCTTCCTTCCTTCCTTCCTTCTTCCTTCCTTCTTCCTTCCTTCTTCCTTCCTTCTTCCTTCCTTCTTCCTTCCTTCTTCCTTCCTTCCTCCTTCCTTCCTTCCTTCCTTCCTTCCTTCCTTCCTTCCTTCCCTCCCTCCCTTCCTTTCCTTCCTTCTTCCCTCTCTCCTTCCTTCTTTCCTTCCTTCCTTCCTTCCTTCCTTCCTTCCTTCCTTCCTTCCTTCCTTCCCTCCTTCCTTCCTTCTTCCTTCCTTCTTCCTTCCTTCTTCCTTCCTTCTTCCTTCCTTCTTCCTTCCTTCTTCCTTCCTTCCTTCCTTCCTTCCTTCCCTCCCTCCCTTCCTTTCCTTCCTTCTTCCCTCTCTCCTTCCTTCCTTCCTTCCTTCCTTCCTTCCTTCCTTCCTTCCCTCCTTCCTTCCCTCCTTCCTTCTTTCCTTCTTTCCTTCCTTCCTTCCTTCCTTCCTTCCTTCCTTCCTTCCTTCCTTCCTTCCTTCCCTCCTTCCTTCCTTCCTTCCCTCCTTCCTTCCCTCCTTCCCTCCTTCCCTCCTTCCTTCCCTCCTTCCGTGAAGGTATTGTACATAAGGCCTGGTAGTGATACCATAGCTCAGGAGCAGGTAATGTAGTCATATTAAATACTGGAAACAGAAACAGTTCTGTTGTCTCTAGCTTTGTTATCCAAATTTAATTAACAGTTTCTTCTATTTTGTGCTCTAGGCATTATCATTATCAGGAATAACAAATATACATAACACCTTTGTATCTCATTGTGACAAGATGCAATTGCTTCCTGTTTATCAATTGTCAAAAAAAAAAAAAAAAAAGAAAAAAAAAGAGCAGCCCAAATGTGTTATATACTTCTTGGATCAAGCAATAAGTCTTCTGAGGTGCAAAACCATTTATAAATTGATTTGCATGGGTTAGCTGTATTTTGCATGTGCTTTGGCCTTCTTTGTCATATATTCTGTTCTTTTCATATGTGTATATAATATTTATTGGTTTTGTTTGAATCCCTGCCTGATGCTTCAGAGCTAACCATCACACAGGCTACTTTGTAAGACTCTTGGCGGCCACTCCTTCAGAGTGGCTGAGGCAATGTTTGTTTGCAACTGTTCTCATGCTTTTTCTTTATAATGTTTCAGCTCATCCACCATATACCATGTGCTTTAGAGTGAAATTCTACCCACATGAACCCTTGAAGATTAAAGAAGAGCTCACCAGGTATTGTTTTTTTTCTTCCTGCATTTAATGTACATCGTTAACAAGTTCAAAACAAGATAATTTGTTGCGTAGGGTAAGTTTCTCACAATTTATGCTAAAATACTAGAGCAGACAGATATTTGCACTACTGGTAGCTTTTTCATTTATTGTGATGTCTATGGATTTTTAAAAGCAGTTTAAGGGGACTTTTCTATATACAGAAATACAGAGAAGTAGTTATACTGTTGAAGAAACTTTCAGAAAGAGGCGCAATGGTCAAATAACTGGGCAAGGATTATCCTGACTCTTCCCTTGACAAGGGTTGTGGTCTTGAGTAAGTTCCTTTTATGTCTTAGTTTTTCTTTTTTTGTGTGTGAAATAAGCCGTGAAATTTAATTCAGTAATGGCCCTAACTCTTTCAACAGGAATATTAATAGTCTCACTGATTTTTCTCTTGTGTGTGTCTTTAGAACCACAGACAAGATAGTTTTTTTTAAAGTACTGACAGACGTTTAGCAAACTGATCTAGAGGTACAGTATATTTATATTTTTAAAGTACAGCTGCTCTGGAGGTTAAGAAGTCTTGTTACTTACATAGGAATTTTCCAGTCTTTGCTGTGAAAACACACCTGTGCAACAGATCAGTCATACTTAACGAGTGGGAGTTTTGTCCTTCCTACTAGCCGTTGTGAATATTCTGTTGTTCTGGGTATTTTTCAAGAAATATACTTGGGGGAAAAAATGTAGGAAAGTAACAGCTCTTTTGACCTCTGCACCAGCGGTGCAGGACTGTATGTATGCCTTACCGCATTGTTAGTCAGCAGGTCACACTGCTGACTAATAGTTGCATGTTGCAGAAGTATGGAGCGCCTGAGCGCTTGTTGCCTTGAGTTCTCCATTGATGCTTTCCCCAAGCCCTGCAAATTCTTATATGCTCACAAGTCACTCCATGAATGGGAGTAATGTCATTATCCCTGGTCTCATACGGAAAGTTTCAGGAACAGCTTGCATTCTGCTGAATGGTAAATTCATAGTTTGTATAGAGCAGCTGGAACATGCAGTTCATATTATAGCTGTTTATCTTGGGTGAAATAGTGAAACTGTTTAGCTGAGTGAACAGGTTGTAAACCAGGAAGTGAAAGGATTTTGATTATTTGTTAGTGTTTCTCCTTGGATAAACATTTTACTTTTTATGAACCAGAGTATAAACTTCGGATAGACCTTCCTCATTCAAGAGCCTTAATTAATTGATTTTTTTTTTTTTTCTCTTAACTACTTGGATACCCTCGCAGAAGTTTTATCAAAATGCAAAGCACCTAGAATTAGGTCACTGAAGTGTATTGTGCTGTCAGTATGTTTTAGGCTTTCCTGGAACATTTCAAATTAATTTTTAAAGTCAAGCTGCTGTATTAGAAATGTTTTATGATCTTTTGTTAAAACTAATACTATCAAGCCCTTAAAAAGGAGAAATAATTTCTCTTTTCATATGTCCACCTTGTACACATGACACGTTTTTGTATCTGATCAGCTTTATAGTTTCCCAGTGTTGCTATTTGGGAAGCTCTGATTTGTCTCTGCCCAGGTCTCTTACACAACAACAAAGTATAGGAAATACTCCTGAAATGAACAAGTGAAGTGTAGTCATGTAACTTGCCTCTGAGAATTTGCTTCATCATCTAAAGCAAAGGGTCAGATTCAAGGTGATGCTTTCAACTATCTTCAGTTAATTTTTTTTCTTGAATTGCAATGATCAGTGAAATTCAAGAAGAAAAGGGTCCATTAGTATTTGACAGAGGGCAGTCATGAAACCTTGATAGCTAGTTGGCTTTTTGGTAGGTTTTTTTTTTTTTAGCTCTGCTCTGTTCACTGGACAATCACGTTTGTTGCAGTGTGTGCTTAAGATGATTTGAAAATAAATTAATGATATTGTCAGCCTTTGACTTAAAAGCCATCTGTACTTCACAGCTGTATATACAGTCAACTGAGTCAGAGTAATAGTGCTTTGCATTTCTGCTACTCTCCATGCCTAAGCATGTCACAGAGCTGCTCTCTTGCTTTTGCAGCTGTGTGGAAATCGGATGGGTGTCTGTAGTCCCCATTAGGATAATGAAATTAAGATACAGTGAGACTCATCTTGTCACATTGTCGTACTACTCACTGGTTCAGAATATTAATTAACCCTGTCTAAATCTATTGTTGATGCAGTCTTTGTAAAACTTTATAGGAATAAATCTTGAATGAAGTACCTTAGAGATATCAAACAGACATACAGATGTTAAAAAGATGTTTCCTGCTCTTCCGTAGCAATATCTGATGTTAAAAAATTATCATCTGTTCAGTAAATGAAGCTGTGTGTGTATGGGGTAAATTGTTTGATTTCTGTGAAAACAGTATAACATGGATAGAAATACTATTCAGGATTTAGACATCATTTACAGGAAGACAATGGAGTATTTGTCACCTCAGATTACTGCTGCTTCATTTTTGTCCTGCCTTTAGTAGGCTGGGCTGGGCTGTAATCCCTGAGTTAGTATGTGGTTTTACAGGTGGAACTATTTTCAAGAAATATGACCTAGATGAAATCATCCCTCTGTCTATGATATTATAGGAAAAAAAGCTGTTAGAGCCTGAAAATGTGTGCACACCGCGTGTTCAGAGGCCAGGAGTGCCTTAGGCAGAGGACTGAGCCCTGCACTTGCCTGTCACTGCATTTCGTTCCACTGCTAAGGACGCCTGTGAATATACTCTGTCACATAGTACCATTTCAGCAGCTTACTTTCATCTTCTCTCGTTTTAATTAACCATCACTTCCATAGCTATGCTTTTGAAATAAAATCAGTGCCTGCCTCTGGATGTTAAAGCATTTTGAGATATTATTGCTAAATAAGGAACTCCATGGACTCAGGACAAAATTTCCGCCTCTTGCTGCAGAAGGAGGTTCTGTGTGGTTCTTGATCACTGTTTTCTCTAGAGTCAACTGGTGTTAGGATTGCAATTCACAAGTTAACTTCAGTGGCCATGGGGGTTGTTGCCTTGAGCTCTCTTGTTTCTGTAATAACAGACTACATGAAACCCAACTTGTCAACAAAGTCCAAATCTTAATGCACTTCAATGCTTAACCTTCTTAACTCATCTCCTTAACTTGTGTCAACATGGATTTAAAAGATCTGTCCTTATTTTTGGAAATACTGCTTCCTCAGTGGGCAGTGAGGCCATACATGTTTGAAACGTGTTTGAGAAAGACTAAAGACACACTTTTTAATAGTTAAACTCATCAGGCAGTTTTTCCAATGCCTTTTAAAAAATGTGATGAGAAAGTGGCAAAGATTTAACTTATTTTGCTCAAATGATTGGGCCTCTGAATTTATTTCAGGTGCCCTGGAGGCTCAGCAGATTGCAACACAAACAGTGAATACGGATTTTTGAACAGTTTGTGTAAACTTTTAAACAGAGAGAGGTGCTCAACCATAGTAGAAGAGTGATGTTCTTCTATGCTCTGGCCATCTCTGAGGGTTTGACTTCTGCTTCATGTGTAGTATCTGGAGGATGTCAGACTCTTCTGAATGATACATCTGTGGCTTTCTAGATCTGATTGTCTAGCACTTACAGGTGATGTGAAGTCAGAACAAAGTACTTCAGTTTCAGAAAACAGCATTTAACTGGCTTCACTGAGCATCCCTAATGAATAATAACTACCAGTTTCAATTAGGCAATAGCAACATGACAAGCAGGTCCTCTCATCTCCCTCATTCCCTGCCACACTTACCTGTAAAACATAATTTCAGTTTCTTTTCTTGTTAAATCAATATCTGCTCTGCAGCCTGTTTTCTGGCTGACACTACACAGGATTGGGGTAGAGGCCTTGAATATGTACATTTTCAGTATTACAGCTAATTTCCTTTTGTCCTAATTTTCTTTTTTTTTCATCTTTTTGGTGCATTCCAGTTGTTTTTCCAGAGAGTATGATGGGCTTGATGGTGAGAGGGGGGTTTTCTCTAGCTATGTGCATGAAACCACGTGCAGAAAAAAGGATATTCCGGAGTTCACTATGCTGGTCAAAATTATTCTGCTGGCATAGCATGAAGAGATATAAAATTGCCATAAAGGAAGTTGTAGCTCAGAGGTCATTCAATCCGCAGTACACACAGCATCCCACTACACTCTCTGGAAAGCACAGATATTTTTGCTCTGTGCCTCTCTCCACTATTCTTTGATCACAGGTCAGAGCCCTGGGAGGGTCCACAGCTGGGAAAGTCTGAGATGCTGCACATGAACAGAATGAGAATAGTCAAGGGAGTGTGTACAGATGGATCCAAAGACTGGTCGCACTTGGGCACAGATTTTTACTATGTTATTTCTTCTCAGTATTCTTGTTTAGGTAATAAATAAATCAGTGTTCGTTCGTTCTTGTGTAATAAAGCAGTCCAAGGCCTCATGCCTTGTCTCCAAATCCCTACATTATACTGTGTATGTATAATTAAAATGAGAAATTCTAAAGTCATTTGAGGCCCCAAAGGAATTATCTAAAATGCTACAGATAATACTGTATCAGCAGTAATCCACGATTATTGTAGAAAAAACAGACCTAGAAGAGGGTCTGGGTGAGTAGCTGGTGGAATTAACCAAAGATGGATTATTTCAACTAGCTTTCATCATACCCTTTTTTTCCTTATCCATATATCTTAATCCAAGAAGTAGTTCTTCAATCACTAGGCTGTAATAAAACAGTGTAATGAGTACTTTGATACAAGAAAAGCAGATAAAAAAAAGTTTAACTGGAAGTCATATAAAATGACAAAGACTTGGAATATGTAAACATGGCAAGTTCAAGAGTCCTAAGTGAGCTAGCTTGGGCAAGGAAGAACAATACAGCTGCACACATGCAATGCTTGACTAGTCCTATCTCAAAGAGCTGTACTTGGTACTGCTTTCTGCTGGAAGAGTCTGGTGCTTTTCCCTCCAGAAGTGGGAGGTCGTTTGAGGCTGGTAGTGTTCCAGCTGGTTGTTAATGCTTGAATATCAAACCATTTATTTGCAAGTCTTGCAATATGTTCATCCTCCCAAGGGTGAGCCAGTATGATGAGGTGGGCCTGTACTACTGAACCCTGTTCCAGGCATCATTTAGGAATCCCTCTGCCTTTCTGGGTATCCTGTCCTGCTTTTCTTGAGAAGTGCAACGGTAGCTATGTTTTGAGCCTCTGAAAGTCCACTTAACTGTTTTGACTTTCTCGAGGCCGTATTGGCAATTGGCAAATGAGTTTATAGTTTTAATAGAATCACAGGATCATAGAATGGGTTGGGTTGGAAGGGACCTTAAAGATCATCTAGTTCCAACCCCCCTGCCATGGGCAGGTACACCTTCCACTAGACCAGGGTGCTCAAAGACTCATCCAACCTGTCCTTGAACACTTCCAGGGAGGGGGCATCCACAACTTTTCTGGGCAGCCTGTTCCGGTGTCTCACTACCCTCACGGTAAAGAATGTCTTCCTTATATCTAATCTAAATCTACCCTCTTTCAGTTTAAAACAGTTCCCCCTCGTCCTGTCACTACTTGTCCTCGTAAGAAGTCCCTCTCCCGCTTTCCTGTAGGCCCCCTTCAGGTACTTAGTAATACTGTTTTTCTTCATAGCCTCCTGAGGCAGTTAGTTCACTACCTGCTGTGCAGGGTACTTTCTTTTGTCTGCCTTAAGCAATTTCCTGATTTCTCTGACTTCCCCCTAGCTCTGGTGTTGCAGGATTCAGTGGACAGCAGTTCTGCATTTGCCTTTTACATTACCCTCAAGATTTCCTAAGACTCAGTCTTATTTCCCCTCAGTCATCGTCTCTCCATGTAACAGAGGCTCTATCCTCTCATTTTAGTTGTTCTTCTCTGTATTAGGCTCAGCTATGTCCTACTTATGATGCAGAGGGTAGAGCTAGGTAAAACATTCTAGATATGATTACACCAAGGCTTTAAATAGTGGCAAAATGCCCCTCTGTCTTGTTCACAGTATCTTTCCTGATGATGCCCAACGTTTTATTGGGTTTTTTTGGCTGCTACTGCACCCTGAGTTGATGATTTCAGAGACCTGTCTGTGGTGACTCCAAGATCTATCTGTGAACTCTGTGTTTTTTCAGTAGCTAATAGGGTGATGGATTTTCTTCAGTTTATAAGACATCAAAATACTTCTCAAATATTAGTAAATAGACAAGCAATATATTTTAGAGAATATAATTATTTTCTCTATTAGCCTTGTTATCTAGGTGGCACTGTAAAGCATAGAAAATATGTTCTCTTAATTGTGGTATTACATACTAGTATGTGGTAGTTAGTGTTTAGGTTAGATTAATAGACTTTGACAGGAAACCAGTGCTCCTGCAGTGTACTTGATGATATCTACTGTAGAAGACAATGCAAAGTTAGTGTCCAGAATAATATACATAAAGAACACATGAATTCTGCTGGGGGAGGAGGGCACCCAATTCAGGAATATTGTAAACACGTGCATTTGCCCTGTGCTACTCTGCAACTGAGTATGCACAGTAGCATGGGAAAGAGCAGTGCAGTCAAAGTTAGACACCATGCTGAGATAACAATTTTTGAAAGATTGCTGGATCTCTCGAGGTGACCGTGTCTGTCAGCTGGAAAGGCTGTGACAACACTGGCAGAAATTCTTGTTACTGGAATAAAATGAGTGAAGTGACTTGAACACAAGAAAAAAACACTACGTGGAGAAACCACAAAGCTTGACTGTGGGAAAGCTTTCTTGCCTCATTGCACATCTTAAAATAGATAAATAAATTGACTGTTAAGCAGTTAGCAGCATAGTCTCTGGGGATCATGAAGTCTGCTTGAAAACAAGAATAGATATTGCTGACCCTTCATCTGCAGTTGTGGGAAGGGCTTTGCTAACATGGATTTGAGTCATCTATATTGCAAACAGATAATAGATGGAAATGAGGTTATTCCAATGATAGACATTTGTGAGTGTAAACGCTGATGCATACATTTACTAGCTTGAGGGTAAGCCTGAGTACTTAGGGCTGTAAATCAGGCTATAAAGTTGTGCCAGAACTTGGAAAAAACAGCTGTGGTGGAAGGACAGGAGAAGCAGAAAATTAGATCTGATTTTGCAAGTTATTTCTGTAAGTGTGGGCAATTTTAAGTACATGCATAAACCTTACTGTATTCAGGAGTCAGGTACGCATTCATAGGTCTTTGCTGACCAGGGACATAAATTACTTTATCAGAATTATAGGAAGTGTCTGAGGTTGAATGAACCTTTGGCAAAGCTTGCAACATTGGCTTTCAGTCCAAAGTGCATGTATCTCCTTCATTTGAAAGAACTCTTTAGTGTATTAGTCTTGTTCCAGACTGCCCTTCTTGCTTTGAAGACGAACAGTGTCCCATGCAACTTGCTGTGTGGGTGGTCTCTGAAAAACACATTCAGACTCTCTGATTCTGCTCTGCATGGGTATTCCCCTGTGCTTCTTACAAGTGCAAGTGCTTCCTATGTATCCCAGCCATCAATTTCTCCAGTGTGAACTGTGCTCTGTGCCTCTTTTCCCCTCTTGACTCCTGCCTTCTGTCTTGGACATGTTTTTTTTTCTTTTTTTTTTTTTCCTTTTTTTTAATCATAAGTGGAATAATTCTTTGAAGGTGCAATTTCAAACCAATTAATGAAGGATTTCAATGGTCAAATGCATGTAGCAACTCAGTAGCACAGAAGCTTAGTGGCAGAAAAAATGCAGACTTCAGTATTTTTATTAAAAAAGTATCAGTGTCATAGAAAGGTACGTGAACAATTTAAGAGACAGCCCCGCATCCCTCAAACAGCTAATGAAACATTGCAACAACAAACCCCTTTTCACGTAAGGGAGGAAAAACAGAGCTTGTTCCTCAGACTAGTAAGTGTTAAGGGTTATATATTCTAAAGCAAAGACAGATGAATAACATCAGTGGCCCACGTTTGTGACAGAAGCTAGCCTACGTGATGACTTGTGTTCAGCTCTGTCATCCCAGGATGATCACTGGGAAGAAATCAGCTCTGAGGCATAAATGCTTTTTTCCCTAAAATTATATCTTATGTGCTGTTTTGGTTATATATCCTCTGCTTACTTGTAGAGGTTTGGTTAAGTGAGAAGGGGCACGATCTTGTGCCACTGAGCAGTCTGAGCAACCCAGGCTTTGAGCAAGGGTTAAGCCCAGAGCTAGCGACCTTGGACTCCCCTTGCACAGTGCAAAACAAAGAACCCCGTGGTGCCTGCTTTGGCCGGAAGCAGATCTGCGTCGGGGGGGGGGGGGGGGGGGGGGGCGGTCACGGCTCTGAATATGTAAACCTACGGACCAATCACAAGTGCGATCGGGGCGCGTGATTAACATATGCATAGTCTATATAACCACTGCTTTCTTTGTTAATAAACGAGAAGCTTCCATACTCACATTGAGATCGTGTAGCTTACTCCGGACCGTTCCCCAGCACCCGCGAGCGCGCCTCCCCCAGTTTTCCCCGTACTACACTTACTCTTACTTATTTTCTGTTAATATACCTCTCAGCAAAAACTGAATATGTATTTGTGTTTTCCCAATTGTTACAGAAAGGAAATATTCCCTCTTATGTTATGCTATGGAAACAGGACAATGAAAAATGTGTTATACTGAAGTTCTGGAAAAATTATAGTGGAAATTTTCTGCAATTTTTTAATTCTGATTTTTTTTTTATTCTGAACAACTTGCAGAGCCAGTGATTTAGATGGAGGGAATGGATAATAATGCATTTTTATTAGCTTCATGTAATTGACAAAAATGCATGTATTGACAATTTAGATTGAATGAGTATATATTATTTTTTATTGTAATGAAAATAACTTTGGGGGGTATTTTTTTGACAAATTTTGGTGGTTTCATATTGCAAATTAGCTTAAGCAAGAAACTAGTGTAATACCTATATTTATTACTGTTTGATTTCTTTCTGGGCAAAATAAAACCATATATTTAAGATTAGCTCAGATAACTGAGACTGTTATGGATCCAGAAATGTAATAATGACATTGAGGATCTTTGATCCTGATCATCAGCAAAGTATTTGCTTAGAAATGCCACAAGTATGCACACGCCCACCCAAAGTCCCATGTTCCTCGATGTAGAATTTTAGTGGAATGCATACAAATGAGTTTTTGCCCTCATTCTGAGGGGTTTCTGTCAATGCTGCTGTTGTCTTTGATCCTAAGTGCTGGTGTAGTATCTTAGGGACTCGTCACAAGCTGTTGTATTTATGGCTGTCCCCCTGTATTAAAAAAAAACGGTTTTGAATTCTACTGAATTCATATATGTGTGTTTTCAGGTTATTTTCATAAAATAACCATATATTGGGGGAGTGGGGGTCTCCCTGATTTCTGACTTCAGGAATCTAACTTGTGATTTATTGCATACATTTGAGAGAAAGAGATAGGTGCTTTGAATCAATTGTTGAAGATTTTCCATTCTCCCTGGGCTCTGAAGATAATGGCTTGTAATAGATGGTCAAGGTGGGCAGCATTGGTGCCTAATCCTGTTACATGGGAAAGAATTTCCTGCAAAACTAATTTTTCTTCTTGTAAATACCAGAACATTCATAGAAAAGTAACTGTTCAGAGTGTTTACTTCCATCTGTACAGCTGGAGAGTCGGACTTAGCATGGTCCTGAGACTTCAGATTCTTAGTTCTCATCTCAGCCTCATGTCTGCAAATGTAGGTCAGGAGCAGTGGGTTAATATGCTTTTCCAGAAGCCTATTTACTTTTGTGTCTCATTATAGAAATTTTCAAACTCAGAAACCAACAATGTGCAGTGTCACTGGAAATCTGTTGACCTTACAGCGCAGCTAACAAGCCCTGCTGTGAAATCTTGGGATGCCCTTTCATAGGTGGCTTTTTTTGGCACGTCTTGAAAGGTGAACTCAGTTTCGCCTCAAGCTAAAGGTCACTGTGGAGAACCACAACACAATTTTTCACCTTGACAAGACATACCAAAAGTTTTAGGATGGGGACTACTTAGTTGCCCAAGATATGTGTGGTATCTGCATCAATATACTGAGCCTTTTCCAGTAGGCTGTTATTGCAGATTAAGTCCGGTTCACCATGATGCAGTTCTCCTCTGGAAACTACTTGAACTGTAAGAGTACCAAACTATGGAAGTGAATTAGTGAGCTGTTACTGGACACTGATTACAGGAAAAAAAAAGGGGTTGCAAAAAAAAAAAGGCCTTGAAGTGCAAGGTTCCTGTAGAAACTTGTAATACTGTAATGCAGTGAAGGGATGTGTTCGCAAGGAGAACAAATTGCTTTTCTCAGTGATAACTGTCTCATATTTATGTAACATTGAGTAACAATCCAAGGAAAGGAGGAAAATTTCTCTTCCCCGTCAGATAATACTTCCAGTCTTGCTCGAGTCTAGAACTCACTGTAAGCTTCAGATAAGCTACTTGGTGCAGGAGCTCATGGTACACACAGAACCAAGTAACTTCAGCAAAATATGTCTGAAAACAGTCTTACTCATAAAGCACATTTTTATCAGCCACACTATAGCTCAAGGTTGGAGAGGACTGGCAGCATCAAGGAATGTCCTGAAGGTCTGCAGAAGCCACTGAGTCTGATGGCACCCTCTAGATAGTTGACTTTATCTGGCTAAAGCAATGCATAAATGGTTTATTTTCCCAGAGGGGTGAAGCTGCTGAATGGTACAGCTGTAACCAGCTAGGTGTCTGGGAAAGGAGCTGCGAGTGAGTCACTGGGCTATGAGGTGGTCCATCTCTGGGAGGCTGCTCTCTGAGGGAGGAAGCAAAAGAGAAAGCGAGGTCCTCGTAGCTGTGCCTTCCTCTTGGTATTAGAAATAATACTGCTCCATGGTAGGAGGCGGAGGACAGGTAGAAGGACCCTTTTGTTTTCTTCTCCCCAGTTCTTCTGGAGGAAAAGCAACCCTAAGAGGAAAGGGAGAGGTTCCCCTCAGGCAGGGGAGGCCCCTGGCCCCCGGCCCTCAGGGAGTCACTTCTGGCTCAAAACTTCATCTAGGATTCTTCGCAGATTAAAAAAAGAAAAGGAAAGAAATCCTCTCCACTGTGGTCAATGTGCTGTTTTGTCTACAGTGATAAAGTTTTCATTGTGTAAACCTGTATTTAATGAGGGGGGGTGTGCTCAAACAAAATTACATTACTGTAATTTATTTCATGTTACTAGTGAGCATCGTAACAGTTCTACATTTTAAATAAAGTACTCCCCATGCTCTCTCTTAGTGTTTTTTCTGTTACTTCTGCTGTCATTATTTCATTGTTACTGAAAAAAATCTCGTCTTACATCTAGTTTTTCCTGTGGTTGTGCTTTGCCTCTTTTCCTGCCGTTTAAGGTAGCAAGAGAGAGATCCGTAATAGTTGTATGGCTGATTTCACACTGATAAGTTAAATCTGTTATAAAAAGTTGCCACATACTTTCCTAATTTTTTAAATTATATTTCAGATACCTCTTATATCTACAAATAAAAAGGGACATTTTCCATGGCCGTTTGCTGTGTTCTTTTTCTGATGCTGCCTACCTGGGTGCCTGTATTGTCCAAGGTAAGTACAAGCACCAGGCTTTTTAAAATACTTAACTCATAGGTGTATTCAGTAGAAAGAGAAACTCAAAACTGTTGTGGGAATATAGCTAGCAATAATGTATTTTTGTTTTCAGTTGTACTGTTTCCCTGCATTGACATGCACTGTAAAGTGTTTTAAGTAATTCAGCCATTTAGCCAACTAAAACCAAACTGGAACTTAAAAGAAAATTTAAAAACAATGGGTTGTCTTAGCATTTAAGTGAAAAAGTGTGGCATCAATGTTAGATTCCAGTTATAAACAAAGCAAAATTCTGTTCTGAATCCTGAAAGTAAATGTGGCCTATTCCATTTGAACTAAGCAGGAAAATGTGTCATTCAGTGCCCTTTCTTATGGTCAAGAAGACCTGTGTGATGATGGAATCTATGGCAAAAATAGTAGACATAATTCAAGGAGAAAGGTCTTTTTTTTTTTCCCTTTTTTTTTAATTCTCCCCCTCCCTCTCCACATAATTTCTTTAGGGCCAAATTCAGCTATGTGTCTTGGATTGCACACGGACAAATAGTTAGCTAGATGTCTCATTAGAGACTTCATATGTGTGGAAGTCCCCTTCATTCTGCCTTAGCATGAATTAAGCTCCTAATGCATTATAAGGCAGCGTATACAAACCAAGATTGAGTCTAGACCTTATTAAAAGAGGCTTATTTAGAAAATTAAAACACCAAATGCCATGTTTGGATACCTAAGTGATGCATCTTTTAAAAGAGGAATCAAATACTCTGCGCCACTTTAAATAATGTTATAGCCTGTGTTTTTCTGCTAGAACAGAATTAAAGCAGTCCACATCACCGAGGATAAATTGGTGTAAAAAAGAGGACAATCTGGAGTGCATTGTTTTAGTTCTGTCTGGTACCAAAATGAGAGGTACTCAAAGGGGAAGCATTACGTATGCCTCTGGTTTACAGAACATGTTTCTGCCACAAAAAATTGTTTAGGATTGCTGATTACTGCTACAGTTAAAAAAACATGAACTTCACTTGTAACTCATCGATTGAAGCGGCAGTTATAAGGATTTTGTTGTTTCAGTTAACTATCAATTCTTCAAATCCAGCAGATGCTGGATTCTTCATGGAAGTGTCTTGAGTGACACTGTATTTATTGACTTTTTTCCTTATTGACTAATGTTGCAATTGAATTTTTCTGTTTTGTTTTGTATTTTGGATCTGTTTAGCTGAGCTTGGTGATTATGATCCTGATGAACACCCAGAGAATTACATCAGTGACTTTAAGATTTTTCCCAAGCAGTCGCAAAAGCTGGAGAAGAAAATAGCTGAAATGCATAAAAATGAATTCAGGTAATTTAGAATGCTGTTTGGTAAAGAGACAGCTATGAAATACTTTTATCTGTTTCCAAAGAGTGTATGTTAACTTAGGAAAGGTTTGTTCCTTGGATTATAATAGATGCTCTACCAATACACTGTCTAATATGCCATATTTGAAAATGCAGTTTCAGCTTAGTGGGTTCTCTTTTCCTCTTAACCTTCATTAATCATAGCTGATTCCTGCATGTGTGCTTGTAATTTGGACTGCATTTGCTTGAAATGTAGGTCTGGTTAGTGGGAGTGGCTCACATCATGAGTGCTGCTCTGGCTGATTAGTGGAATAACATCTTTCATTTAAGGATCACACTTAGGTCTTTTGCTGTGAAATTTCTATACGTAGTGCAATTATAAAGTTCTTGATAGATATTGACCTGACTGAAACTGTAATTAAGTTATCTGTAGCTTGTTAACATAGTGGTGAATTGCACGGAAATGTATTTAACTCCTTTGGAAGACTTAAGGAGGTAAGATTCAGAACTCTGCATGCTGTTTTTTCTGTCCTAAACTTTTAGTAGTGTGACAAAGGGGAATGGAGAAATATAGATTAATCAATCTTTTGGTTTCAAAGTTGAATGCATCCCTGAAGTATGGTGTTTCAGGAGAGAAGTATCAGTGTGTTGTGCAACTGTACCCTCTTCAGGGTTGTCAGTGAATGACACACACAGTAGTCGTGATGGTAGCTTGCATGATACCCTAGTCATTTTGCTTACTTGAGGATAGTCCTCAGAAACTTGGAGAGGAACAGGATATGAAGAAAATAAAATGAAAGTAAATGATTAATTACATAAAGTAGAAGGTCAGTTTTTATACAAAGATTAGAAGGCTTTTTGCATTTGCTTAAAACCCCTATGTTTTATTTTCATATTGCAATATATGTAAATGCGTTGCTTAAGTATATGAATACTATTTATACAAAAATGAGATTGCAAGACACCCACTCCTGGGGGAAAAAAAAAGAAAATGAAAAATTCCTTTTCAGAGGAGCTGAAGCTTAAAACACTTTTTCTTTTTTTCAGAAGCCTGTCAAATATGTTGTTCAACCAAAGTACAACATTCATAACAGTAAGCTTGCCATTAGTAATGTGTCTTCTCTTTTTCCCCTCCTGAAACCTATATGCTTTGTTTATGTTTCTTTCACCAAAACAATGTTTTAAATGACACAGCTACGTCTCATATTTTGAGGGCAGTCCAGGCTGCACTTTACACAGACCCAAAGAAACAGCCTTTTAAAAAAGAAAACAAAATTTCTCTTGCTTTCAGTATTGTTCCATACACTGGCTGCAGATTTCCAAAGGATAAATTCTACCTTTAAGACCCAAGATCTTTCATCAGTTAAACCAAAGATTTTGATCAATTCAGTCTTTCAAGAACAGGCTAGTCCTTTATTTAAAGTTAGGAGAAGGGAAGGAAGGGCGGTTACCAAAGCTGGTGGTTTTTGTATTTTGTAGACCTGGGAGAGTTGTGTTTTTCTGTGTTATTTTTTTCCCTTGCGCATAATTCTGCCCATCCCATGTGAATTTAATCTGCTAGTTCCTCTATTATGAATAACCAGGCACATTTCTTAGCTCATTTTTTAAACCCCCTTTCCTGTAGTGTAATGTTCCTGATCCTGTGACAGTAAATGTTACAAGCCTTCACACAGGTCCCTCTGGGATTCTCCTAGTTGTGGATTCCTCCCATCAATGTCTGCTCAGCATGTGAGGATGTCCCCTGAATTTCTTCAGTAGTCTCGGTGAGGGACAGTATTCATAATTGCCTTTTGGAAATCAGATGATATCAACCCGACTTCTTTTTCCTGTGGAACTGCTGATTCCTGCAAAGAATTCCGGGAGGTGTTTGAGGCATAACTATAATTTATAGCAGAACTCTCCTTATATATCCCACTTATATGTCTATGTTCCTTAATTCAGTCTCTATTCTAGATTTTACCCAATTATATGTTGTGAATGTTAGGCTCAGTGGCTTATACGTCTTTGCAGCGCTGAGGAACTGTTTTCTTTCTCTTCTGTTTTCTTTCACTTACGTCAGCATCTGGTGTGCCTTACCTATTTGTCTGGTTACAAAGACAGTTTCAGAGGTGTCTGGATAGCTACTATCTGGCAATTTTCCACTGTAGCTCTGTCCTCCCAAAATTGATCATCATCATTGTCACGGTTTAAGGCTGGGCTGGCTATTAAACCGGTGGCGGATGCTCTCTGTTAACGCCCCCCGCGCCGCCCAGAAGGAGAAGGGAAAGAGAGAAGGGAGAGAGACTTACGGGTTGGAAAGTTAAAACAGTTTTAATGAACTATAATAATGAAAAAGAGTATAATAATAATAATAGAAATAATTAGATATATACAAATATATACAGAACCAAGATCGAGCTCCCCCGAGGTCGGCCACGTCACCACCGGCACTGCAGGGCAGGCTCCGGGAAGGCGCAGGCTGGGCCCAGCGACGGTCGAGAACTGGATTCAGGGATGCATGGATCGGGATCGGGGGCAGCAGGAAAACAGACAGAGTCCTCTGCAGACGCCAGCCATAACAGAAGGGGCGAGACCTTCGTGATGCCCCCGCTTTATACTGAGAATGACGTGTATGGGATGGAATACCTTCGTTGGTCAATTTTGGGTCGCCTGTCCTGCCCGCTGCTCCCTGCAGGTGCGACCCCCCTTCGGCTCTTCACTCATAAGCAGTGAGGGATTTGGCAGTGACCTTGGTTTCTCTAAGAATAAGTACAGCAAGAGCCTTTCTGCATAACATCCCTACCAGTGCCTCAGTGATACCTATAAACTTTGAGCGTTATCAGTCCTGGAAGCAGACACTGTCTGCAAAACATGCAGTTAGTTTCAGAAAGTGCAGTTACTTAGAAGAGACTTAGCTGAAAGTAAAAATCACTGAAAGGAAAATTGGCCAGTTTTAGGCCAAACCAGGACAATCATACATTTTTTACATCAGACATTTACTAGTCACATAGAAGTTTTACCATTTTCCGGATATTTAATTCCATGGACATCTATTCTAGGAGTACAAATTAATAAACCATATCTGTCATATAATGAACGATATAGAGAGAGGTCCAGTGCTAGACAATCAGATTTCTGGGTCTAGCTGGAAAAAGATGATTAGAAAAACGACTGAGCTTACAGGCTTCTGTCTGGTATCGATCAGCACATCTGTTTCAGTGCATTCAGCAAGTTGAATTTTCTGATAAGAATTAATATTTTGCTGCTCAATGAGTGTTTTTAAAAATGCTGCAAAAGGTTCCTCTGGCCTATTTTAACAACATACTTGAACAATGTATTAGCTGAGAGCTAACATGAGAGGAGAGCAGAAGAGACGAAAAGCCATTTTAATCCAGCTGCCATTCTGCTGCCTTCAGAAGAGTTACTTCTGAGTTTCAGCACTGCAAGTGAGTCTGGTTCTTTGTTTTCTTTGTAAATAAGCAAAGATCATGGCATCTCTCTCCTGCAGGAGGCTCCCATATAGCCAAAGCCCTGTGACTTGGAAGGGACCAAGTCTTCACTGATTCCTGTCTCGGCATCCTTGGGGTCTGTTAACTGGGCACACCTTTTCTTCTGTCCTACAGCATGATGGAAGAATTTGCCTTTTGAAAGGCGCATGCAGACAGTGAGGGGAATGTCTGAGAAGCAGCAGTAGGGTACTGTGACAGCTGCCAGTGACGTACTGACTCATCCTGTGTCATTTAGAAGCCCTGCTCAGTCCTGTGATATCTCATCCTTGACTTTCACTAAGTTTCACTACTTCAGTTTGTAACAGATACATACCTCAAAGGAAGGGTATGAAGGGGAGAAAATTCTAGAATGAATTGGTGTGGGC
The DNA here is from genome assembly GCF_013368605.1 of Nyctibius grandis. Classification (NCBI taxonomy): domain Eukaryota; kingdom Metazoa; phylum Chordata; class Aves; order Nyctibiiformes; family Nyctibiidae; genus Nyctibius; species Nyctibius grandis. Next base: position 46,318,722 of record NC_090695.1, on the reverse strand, counting down.
AGCCAGCAAAACAAGGAGATCATTGCTGTGTCACACCCTGGAAGTAGTCCCTGTTGAGCTTCCTGGCCTTTGAAGTGCTTCGGAGTCAGGGGACCTGTGGGGAATAAACAGAGCTTGTAAGTACTCTGATGCGTACTTCTCATGAGCCTGACTGAAAAAGCAGCATTTGCAGTCTTCTCAGTCTTCTGGTAAAGTCTTTGTTGCATTAAAATTTAATTAGGAACTTTTAGATTGATTGATTCCTAGGTTGAATCATTATTTTGTAGCTAATAACTGTGGAGCTCTAATTTCACAAGCAATCCATGTTTTATTATTTGTATGGTACGCAGAAACTTTTCTGTATAATGTTTTATTTTATAGTCCTGTTCAAAACCTTTGGCATGCTGCAGCTGGGTACTATAGTGACTTCAGCACATGAAAAGGGAATACATCTTCCATTAATGTTGAATACATACCGAAAAATTTGGGAAGTCATATAAGGTCAAAAGGAGTGAATGCACTGAGAGAGAGACCTGAATTTCCTGAGATAACTGAGTCACAAACCAGCCGAGATGCGTTGTCTAAATATTCCCTGTTTTTACACTGTAAGAGGCATTTGTTGAAACACTTGCATAAGTGAGGAAACTGTACATTTTTGTGTAAGTCTGTTGCATGTAGAAAGCTTAAAGGCTTTTTAACAAAGTCAATCAAAGGCATATCTAATGTTAAATCAGTGACTGATAGAAAAAATGTTGACTTTGCTGATAGGATTTGCTATAGTTACATTTTTATTTAGTAACGAAAATTTCATTGCTAAGTTACAGATGAAAAACGTATCATCAAGGCTTGAAAATTAATCCCTTGATAAGGGATCAATGAGGATTTTTTCATTTGATATTGCCCTTGACTCTTCTGCTTTGTGATTTTCTTTTAAGGCTTTGCAGACCAACCATTTGATTAGCCTGTAATCCGATAAGATCAAATTTGTCCGTGTCTTCTGCTTTTTTTTTCCAAGTACCACAGCTTGTTCCGCTTGATGTGTACAAAGACATCATAGTTTCAGAGGCTATAGGTGAGGAGAGCGTGCTAATTCTTTTTTCATGTGTCTCTTTAATTGCAATCTAATATTTTTTCCGCTTTTGGAAATGCCAAAACCCCCAAATCACATTGTTCCAAATTATTTTTGGTCCTTTCAAAGCAGAAAACTGGCTACTTTCCTTTGTACCAGTGAGGGGAGGCGGGAAAAAGATGCATTTTATGGTCTTATTTTTCTCTAAGGCCTGATTTCTAATAAGCAATCAAACCATGTATTTGTTTGGCTTTTGACTATGCAACATAAGCATTTTAATAAGCATTTTAAGTAATTTAGGTCAAGGTAGTTAATTACCTCTGTCCTGTGCAGTTGATTGGTACATGAAACAAACTTGTTGCCTTTTAAAGGCTCATTTATTGTTTTACAGTTGTGATTACACTTAAAGTTGTGATTTATTATTATTATTTCACAATTATTATTGTGAAAAGGGAGAAAAACAGTTTAGTAGACCCATCAGAAAGCTGATTGGGCAGAATGTTTTCTTTGCTGCTTTCATGCTGTCTTCCCCTTAAATATCTAGGTGTGTAAATTCACATTTGTGATTTTTGGTGTTCCACTTGATGCGTGTTCTTCCCCCTTGAAAAGTGATGAGAAAGAGACCAAAAAAGGAAGGATAAAGAAGGTCACTTCTTCTCTAATCTCATGTGGTTTTTATTCTTTAAAAGCTAAAGATCAACAAAAATGTGATCCGAAATATTAAGTGTCGGTAGTGTGGTATCAAGGTGGGACGAAAGACATATGGAAGAAGCCAAGGAAGTATCATGGGATTGACTGGGAGATGATAAGGAGTGAAATACAAATGAGCGTGAATTAAAACTTTGTAACAGAAAAGGATATTGACAGTTACATTGCCACAGGGCATCAGCTTGGTAGGTTCAAAATAGGATTTGACATCCGCAAGTATGCTACACATTGTCTTAAATGTTAAACTGAACTTTGGGCCGGATACTGAATCTTGTATGTCAGTGCTTATTGGTTTCTAGCTACTTGGGGATAACAGACTTACAGGGAAATTATTCTACACCAGTGCACAGAGTAGTTTTTAAATGCCGGTTCCTGAGTGCCATTGGTCACAGTGTGAGACTGGACCCCAAAATGCAGAGGTAAGATAAAATACGACTATTACTGTGTTCCTTGAAGATTTGTCTATGGCTCATTTTTTGGATAATTTGCCTGAGAAGCATTTATGAGGCATGGCTTTCTAAAGATCCTAAGCACTTCTCATTGTCACAAAACCACGTTATCTGTCAGAATCACGTACTCTAGTCATGCAAATACATGAATAAAATAATACTTGGAACAGTTCACTGACAAACAGGCATCGTAGATCCGTGTTAAAGCTTATTTTAACAGGAGGAGTTAGAAAAACAAAAATCAAGTAATAAAACTTACTCTAGAACTCAAGTCTTGTATGCCATGTTTCAGGCTTTAGTGTATATTCGTGGTTGATTATAGGCACCCTAAAAATAGGAGCATATAATGGAAATGCTGACAGATTCTGAACTATCATGATGGTAACAGGCACTGCTATAATTAGGCATGCATCTGAGTAGACAGTGTAATATGATTGCCGTGTTTATACCCTGTGCTGGAAGGAATGTTAATCTGCACAATCCTTTTAAATGAGTTGGGGAGCAAGAGTTTGTGGAAAAAAAGATGCTGAGGTTTATTTCATATTCAGGCTGATGTGCACGTTTATCAAAAGACAACAAATACTTGCAGGATATTGGATAACTCTGGTTAACTGCATAAAATGTTGTTTTCTCAGGATTGAGAAAAAAATGTCAGAATTTCCCTGAAAACCAAGCACTATACAATTCAGCAGGAGAAAGCATGTGAAAAGTTTTCAATCTTTATATTATAAACAGAATATGGTTGAAATAGTTTGTATTTCAGTAACAACTTTTCTTTCTTCCCTTTTTAGGCATTTAAACTCTCCAGTCAAAGTCTTTTTCTCCTATTTTCCTTTTGCTGTCAAACTACTGTTTCTTTTGTAATTTCAGAGGTCAGAGCCCAGCTGTTGCTGAATTTAACTTGCTTCTAAAAGCATATTCTTTGGAAACTTATGGTGTTGATCCTCATCCTTGCAAGGTAACAGTTCTTTTTACTAACATTTAGTAAAAAGCTATTAATTGAATTGATATAGCTCTGGTTTTTATCCAGACACAAATAGGGAATAATTTATAAAAGAACTTGCCCTGGAACTACATATTACTTTTAAGCCTTGGAAGACCATTGGCAGGTTGACATTTCTGCATCAGTCAACAGAAAGGTCTCTCCAGAGGAAGCAGAACATCATAGGAGAATATAGCAGAGTGTCATGACAAAAGCTTTGATTACACTTTTTAATTTCTTTGCATTTAGTGCAAAAGTTTCTCTAAATACTCCAGGTATGAGATATTTTATATTTGCCAAGATTTTCAGGATTCAGCATTATTATTGTCCAGAAGATGCAACAATTTGTTCGTCTTTGGCAGATTACTTTTTCAAACACCATCAAAATGTGCAAATCTTAGGAAGAACAGCAAACCAGAGGTACAGAGGGGAGAACCTGATACATGTTTGCATATTCCTCCACTTTGCTGTTTTGTGGTTCTCTATAAGAAGGTTTGAGTCTCTATTTGAGTTACCAGTTCTGATTATCCATTACACTTGGATTTTTAATTACTTGGTTTTATCTGCATAATCTGCAGTGTTTGTTTTTAGTGCTACTTGTTTCGTGTTTTAACCGGTGCTTTTACTTTGGCTTGTATACGTATATATATATCTCATTTGGTGGAACAGCAGTGCTGTCCAGTTAGCTGTTCTGGTGGTGAGCACCCTTAAACAGTCAGCTCTAACATGGAGCTGCACTGGATTTCATATGGTGGTCCTGTGTGAAATACAAGGTCTGGTTCAGAGCTAAGTGAATTCGGTGACTTAGTAAACTTTAGTTGGAAACTATACTGCAGATTTTCAGAGGGCACCCCAAAGACTTATTTTGGCACTTAGGACAGAGTCAAAACTGGCTCAGAATTTCCTCTTTACATGTGTGGCAGGGCTTGTAGTGTGGGGGCATGTGGGGGTTCACAGCCCATGCTTAAGGAAAATTTTTCAGTCCTCTGGAAGTGAACTGAAAAGCAGAGTGCTTCCCTGGCTTCTTACCACATGGTCCTTCCAGTGCTGTGGCTGCTACTCGAGAAGCATCACTGTTTATGTTCCCCCTTATTTTATTGGTGGAACATAAGGCACAATAAAGTTGACTAACTTTAGCAGGGTGAGGGTTTGGAACTTGGGATGGACAGGAAATCCAGTTAATACAAAGCTCACCTGAATTGTTGCTCAAAGACTGTGAGCCAGAACTTTTATTGTGGAATTAAAAAGTTTAAAAAATGGTCTTTCCTATTTGAAAGGCAAGTATCACCATATGTTCTGGTTTGTACTCAAGAGCACTTACTTGCTTATTGTAGTAAATGCTATCTTTCAGCAGTACTTCCAACACAGTATCTCACAAAGGAACACTGTACTATGAAATCTTAAAAAACATCAGTGCTGAAGTAGATATGAATCCCTGGTTTGTAGTTAATCAGCATGTTAAGAGTGGAACATACACAGAAGTATGTTTTCAACAAAATTAGTAAGTGTACCTAAGAAGTCCCTGTTGTCATCAGCCAGAGTAGATGGAAAAAAAGCATAAGATGCTGTTACTCTATGAAATGCCTAGAAATAAATGAGGCCTTTATTGCCAAGAACAGTCTTTGTTCTTTCTAAGTGTACAATTTGAAGGCAAAATTTATTTCAAAAAGGAAAACAAAACAGAGGGAATCTATAGTGGAGTAACAATTCATGCTATCAGTAAGAGATACCTCACTGGATGAGGGGAAAATTATATTTCTTTTTTCTCTTTCAAGGACTCAACGGGGGTGACTACATTTTTAGGATTCACAGCTGCAGGATTTGTAGTTTTCCAGGGGAATAAAAGAATTCATTTGTTAAAATGGTAAGCATGTGAAGTAAGAGTAGATAAATATGCAAGAGGCTTTTCTTCTGTGTCTTCCCCTCTTCCTGCTATCTTCACCTGCATGTGTTGTCTTTTAAGGTGAACCACGTGAATATTCCTTCTCTTGCCCCATAATATTTCTGTTTTAAAGGATCTTAGATGAGAAGTAGAATAACAATAATTTGATCTTGTTCTTCCTCCAGTGGAAATTATTTCACACGGTTCATTAGCCAACATAATAAACAAATGCTAAAACTGAGTAAGTTGAGTTTTCAATTATGCTGTAAATCACCAGTGAGACTTATTGGCAGAGATGTAAAGTTTACAAGAGTCCAGCTGCATCTTTAGTTGTGACTCTTGGAAATGTTGCTATTTCCTCATTTAATTAACCTCAATTTGAAAACTATAAAATAAATTATTTGGTAAGCAGAGGAGGAGGTGAGAATGCCTTTGAATTTTTATTTTTTAGCCTCTTTTTTTAAGAAGTGGACACTTACGCAATTGTCCTTGGTTTGTCTGGCTTTGCTTTTCTTTTCTGCTCCTGTAAAACATCTGACTTGATTGGGCAGCCTCAGCCATGTTTGCGGGAGAGGTAAAACCGAGCTCCCGCAGGTGGTGTAACAGCAGCTGGCCATGCCCTCAGCAATGTGGTGCCCTCTAAGAGTGAGCACAGTCATGCTTAGACTTCAATAAATCTCATTTTAGCCCTGCTGCTAAACAGATGCTGAAGAATGTGGGCAGGAGGTGAAGAAATTGTGAGGTATTTTTTTTGTGTAGAGCTGGACTCTTTGCTGCATATCCATAGAAACCTCCCTGAGAGCTGACTAACCTGAAATCCTCAGAGGTATAAAGTCAGTGTAGTCCTGTCTGTTCAGTTCCCAGTGGAGCTCTGGGGATGTGTCTGTCAAATACCATCCATCTGTGATCCTGGATTTGTGCTGTAGTTTCCCTAGGGTTAATTTCAGGTAGCCCTAGTCACAGTGCTTTGGTGGTTTTTGCTTTTGGCATAAGGACAGTGTAACTGTAAGGTCAGTCTACAGTGCAGGGAGGAGAGAATAGCACTTGCTGAGCATGTATCCATCATACTGTGGGAAATGAGTTTCACAGCGCTTGGGTTTTCACAGAATCACAGAATGTTAGGGATTGGAAGGGACCTCAAAAGATCATCTAGTCCAGTCCCCCTGCTGGAGCAGGATTACCTAGACCATATCACACAGGAACGCGTCCAGGCGGGTTTTGAATGTCTCCAGAGAAGGAGACTCCACAACCTCTCTGGGCAGCCTGTTCCAGTGTTCGGTCACTCTCACCGTAAAGAAGTTTTTCCTCATATTTATGTGGAACCTCCTGTGTTCCAGCTTGCACCCATTGCCCCTTGTCCTGTCAAGGGATGTCACTGAGAAGAGCCTGGCTCCATCCTCATGACACTTGCCCTTTACATATTTATAAACATTAATGAGGTCACCCCTCAGTCTCCTCTTCTCCAAGCTAAAGAGACCCAGCTCCTTCAGCCTCTCCTCATAAGGGAGATGTTCCACTCCCTTAATCATCTTTGTGGCTCTGCGCTGGACTCTCTCTAGCAGTTCCCTGTCCTTCTTGAACTGAGGGGCCCAGAACTGGACACAATATTCCAGATGCGGCCTCACCAGGGCAGAGTAGAGGGGGAGGAGAACCTCTCTTGACCTGCTAACCGCACCCCTTCTTATACACCCCAGGATGCCATTGGCCTTCTTGGCCACAAGGGCACGCTGCTGGCTCATGGTCATCCTGCTGTCCACTAGGACCCCCAGGTCCCTTTCCCCTCTGCTGCTCTCCAACAGGTCTGTCCCCAACTTGTACTGGTACATGGGGTTGTTCTTGCCCAGATGCAGGACTCTACACTTGCCCTTGTTATATTTCATTAAATTTCTCCCCGCCCAACTCTCCAGCCTGTCCAGGTCTCTCTGAATGGCTGTGCAGCCTTCTGGTGCGTCAGCCACTCCTCCCAGTTTTGTGTCATCAGCGAACTTGCTGACAGTGCACTCTATTCCCTCATCCAAGTCATTAATGAATATATTGAATAGAACTGGTCCCAGTACCGACCCTTGAGGGACTCCGCTAGACACAGGCCTCCAACTGGACTGTGTCCCATTGACCACCACTCTCTGGCTTCTTTTCTTCAGCCAGTTCACAATTCACCTCACTATCCGATCATCCAGACCACACTTCCTCAGTTTAGCTGCGAGGATGCTGTGGGAGACTGTGTCAAATGCTTTACTGAAATCGAGATAGACCACATCCACAGCTTTACCATCATCTATCCACCTGGTTATGTCCTCATAAAAGGCTATCAAGTTGGTTGAGCATGACTTCCCCTTGGTGAAGCCATGTTGAGTGCCCCTAATGATCCCCCTATCCTTGATGTGCCTAGAGACAGCACCACGGACAAGTTGTTCCATTACCTTTCCGGGGATGGAGGTGAGGCTGACCGGTCTGTAGTTCCCCGGGTCCTCCTTCTTGCCCTTTTTGAAGACTGGAGTGACATTTGCTTTCCTCCAGTCCTCAGGCACCTCTCCCGTTGCCCACGACTTTGCAAAGATGATGGAGAGTGGCCTAGCAATGACTTCTGCCAGCTCCCTCAGCACCCGCGGGTGCATCCCATCAGGGCCCATGGATTTATGTGTGTCCAGATTGCTTAATTGGTCCCTGACCCAGCCCTCATCTGCCAAGACAGATTCCTCCTCTATCCTGACTTCTTCTGGGGCCTCAGGGGTCCGGGGCTCCTCAGGACAGCCTTCAGCAGTATAGACAGAGGCAAAGAAGGCATTCAGTAACTCTGCCTTCTTTTTATCCTCTGTCTCCAGGGCACTCACCTCATTCATCAGTGGGCCTACATTGCCTCTAGTGTTGGTTTTACCTGCATTGTATTTGAAGAAGCCCTTTCTGTTGTCCTTGACCTCTCTTGCAAGGTTTAATTCCAAGGAGGCCTTAGCTTTCCTCGTTGCCTCCCTACATCCTCTGACAACAGACTTATATTCCTCCCAAGTGGCCAGCCCCTCCTTCCATGATCTGTACACTCTCTTCTTCCACTTGAGTTTGCCCAGCAGTTCCCTGTTTAACCATGCAGGTCTCCTGGTACCCTTCCTTGACTTCCTACTTGCTGGGATGCTCTGATCTTGAGCTTGGAAGAAGCAGTCCTTGAATGCTAACCAACTATCTTGAGCCCCCTTACCTTCTAGTACCCTGTCCCATGGGATTTCCCCTAGCAATTGCTTGAGAAGGCCAAAGTTAGCCCTACTGAAGTCCAGGGTTGTGATTCTGCTAGCTATTCTGTTCCTGCCACATGAGATCCTGAACTCTACCATCTCATGGTCACTACAACCAAGGCTGCCCTCAACCTTCACCTCTTCAACCAGACCCTCCTTGTTAGTGAGGATAAGATCCAGCAGCGCTCCTCTCCTAGTTGGCTCATCCACCATTTGCATCAGAAAGTTATCATCAATGCACTGGAGGAACCTCCTGGACTGAGGATGGCTGGCTGAGTAGGCCTCCCAGCAAATATCAGGGTAGTTGAAATCCCCCATGACAACCAGGCGCTGTAATTGCGAGACTGCTCTCAGCTGCCTGTAGAAGGCCTCATCACCCTCCTCATCCTGATCCGGTGGCCTGTAATAGACACCCACAGCAGTATCACCCCTGCCAGCCTGCATGGGTGTTCGCACCCACAATTCATACTACTCAAGGATAACATGTCCCTTTGGAGATCTCAGTCCATTGGCATTTAGTATTCATGTAGTCCATTGGCATGTAAACCAGTTACAAAATTAAATAGTGATAAAGGAAAAGCCATTAGGCTGTCTCATTGTTGCAGTGGCTGTTGGAAGGTCGATCTGGTGAGATTTATCTGAATGCCATGTACTGCTCCTTTCATTTCTGAGACATAGAAGTGAGTGCTAGTAGCTTTAACTGATATTAGCTGAAATTTACACTACACGGTTAAAATCCAAATTCATATTTGAGTTTTCCTTTCAATGGAAAAGCTTTCTCAACTGGAATGATTTTTAGTTGTTGTTGTTTAATGTTAAAGCAAAACTCTTGTTATAAAGTTGCTGGGATAGCATTGTTCTTGCCTCCAGAATCGTTCCCATGTCAACCATCTGATGTCCAAAATCTTTAGAGAAGTTTATAAAAAACTATGGTGTCTCCATTTGAGCTGTGGTAATAACAAAATTTCCATTACAATTTAAGCAGAGGCATCGTATTGCCTTTATACGGTGCACCACTATTCCATATGTAGATTGTGCTTTCAACCTTGATTAAATTAAATTTTGACATAGGTTTGCAACGCACAAGGCCCCAGTAATAAGTGCTGTCAAACATTTTCTTTTTCTTCCTATTGTGTTCTGTCTGTAAGTGATATGAAACCACAAATAAATAAGGATAGAGATAAGATGTTGCTGGTAAAAAGTGCCTGCATCTAGAAAATTGTATGCCTTCTTATGCAACATATGCAGGCTAAGAGTATTGTCTTTTCCTCAAATTTAATTACATTAGACATTCCAAGATTTTAAGATATAAGAGGAATTACAAACCGTGTAATAATTAGAATGTAAACATAAGCTTGTGTCTACTTTTAATTTCCTCTTAATTTTCCAGCAGCCAAAGTTAATTCTGTAAAGGTTCATAGGGATGTGATACAAATACTCTGGGCTTATGTTCTCTTCTCCAAAGAAAATTAGGTTATTGAATGCTTTCATGCTAAAGGTTGTAAGACTTCTGTTGAGACTCTGTCATTTGACAGCCTGCCTGACTTTGTGAATCAGGGAAACTTGCATGCAAGTTGCTTTTCTTACTTGTAGATCTATCTATTTTTCCTGTATTTTGATGATTTTTCTCTTTCTAGGTGTGATGTCTATAAACTGAAATTTGAAGGGAAGACTTTTTATGTGTTTGGAGCTCAGAAAGAGGTCAGGTTTAATATTTTTACAGAACTACTGTATTTGATTTACAGTTAACTAAAACATACATTTTTAACTAAAACTTCTAAACAGTCAATAATTGTACTTCATATTATAACTAAAATATAGAATATGAGTGAATGTGGCTGTTGCTGTTGTCAAAAGAATGATTTGCAAAGGGTTGAGACATTTCTCACTTAACATTATTGCAGTGCTGTGTGCATTGCTCACAGTTTTGGTCATCTGTGCCGTCAAGTTTCAATGGATTTTAAAGCGCTAAAGCTGTATCCACCCACTCTAAAGTATGAGCGACATCGGTATATGATTGAAAATTCAGGTGGGAATTGATACCTGGATCAGTGTGAGGTATTTTTGGTTAATTTCAATCATCTCCTCAAATTTTGGTCACTTGAATAGGCTGGAGTCTGCCCTAGTTAGTTAGGAGTCTTATCATTGGGCTCTTGCCATTGAAATCATAGAGATTTTTGCCTACAGCATGCTATAATCAGTTCTTCCCCTAGGGCAGTGTTATAGCCCAAGATTATGACTTTGGATGCAATTTAGGTGAGGAACAGGAAATAGAAAGTAAGAGGCGTTGGGGGCTGTTTCTGTGGTTGCAAGGAGCATTTGACAGTAAGACATAGAGAACAGGGAGAAGTGGATGGTGAGTAGTGCATCAACTGTGCAATGTGGAATATTGAACATAGAGACTTTCCTCCTTTGATTTTGGCCTGAAGACAGTTGGTACAGATTTGTTCTACAAGCCACTTGTACCTATGCTCTTCTCTGCCCCCTTCGAGCATCCCCTTTTATTTCTGAAACAGTTGCCTGGACAGTTCAAATATGAGCTACATATGGGTTATACTTCTGTGAGTGAACCACAGATTGAGGCTACACAGGAAAACTTGGTCTTCGTTGTATCCAGTTCATGGTGCTGCCATCAGGTACAGCTACTTCAGTCTTTGAGAATACAACATTTTCATTACTTTATTTGCCTTCTTTTCCTCCACTTAGAAAAAGGCTGTGCTGTCATTCCATACCTCTACACCAGCAGCCTGCAAGCATCTCTGGAAATGTGGGGTGGAGAACCAGGCTTTTTACAAGTAGGTAAACCTGAAGTCACTATCTATACTAAAAGTAAAAATACGTGCATGTGAGTAGAAGATTGTTCAATGTGAAACATTTAATTTCATCAACAGAATTCAAAATGCAAACAGAAAATGTGCAAGTTAATGGGGAATATTATTTAATTTCAAGCCAGTATTATACATTGTTTAAAATCTGAATGAGGCAGGAGGGTTTTGGTAGTGAATAATTACACTTTTTCCAGCACACTCTGTAGCGTGACACTGGATGGACACAGTACTGCACTTGTGTGTGGGAACATAGTTGTTAATCTTAGCCCTGCTGTCGAATACCTTGAGAAGGGAGGAAACAATCTGTTATGCTTGATTCTCTGGGCTCTTCTGCCAGTAGGAAATGTTCCCCCACTTGAAATCCAAGGTTTAGTAAGAGTTTATTGAAAAAAAAGAATTCTCTTCAATGATTGAAAAAAAAAACAACCCCAAAATGTTCTTAGATACGTTTTTTGAAAGATGTCAGCCATCTCATTTTTTTTTAAAAAAAAAGCCTGTAAATTCACAAGAAAAAAGGATTATCTTCCTCCCTATTCCCTAAAAGTGAACCTGAAAATAATTCCTCATTAAAAAGCTCATATGCATTCTTTCTGCCCTCCGTTGACTTTGTTAGATCTGTTTATTGACGCATCCCTTTAGGCATGTAGCTTTTATTCTTGCTACTTAGTCTCTCCTTACAGCATCTTGCATATTTTATAAAAAATTGTTTCTGTGTTGGTGCATAGCAACACCAGGGGGCTGCTGTAAGGGTAAATAATAACTAAGTAGGAAGAACATGTCTTCCTTAATGACCTACTTTATTTTGGAGAAGATTCCTTCTTTCACTTAAACACTGATACAATAATATATCAATACGATCTATTCAATTGATATATTCAATGAAGAAACAGGAAATATGAGCTGGCACAATACAGCTGTTAATTCTCTGTGTTAACGTCTACTGTGCTTGAGATTGAATTAATAAAAAGATTATCAGGAAGTGTTTTGGAAGTACATGTAAGTAGGAAAACAGTGCATGGTGTTTGAGCGGTTTTATTTTATGTTACTAGAAATAAATATAGGGAATAGGAAATAATTCCCACCCAAAGGAGAGAAATTAGTGCTCGAAGTGAAGATGTCTGAGGGAGACTCATCTCTCTACTCTTATTGTTAAATGGTTGTAATATTATTTGTTCGGGTTTTGGTCACAAATACATGGTTGTGGTGGGTTTGGCCTTGAGTAGGTGCCAGATGACCACTCAGCTGCTCTCTCACTCCCTCTCCTCAGCAGGTCAAGGGGAGAAAATAAGACGAAAAAGCTCATGGGTTGGGCTAAAGACAAGAAGATTGCTTACCAATTATTGTCACAGGCAAAACAGACTTGACTTGGGGAAGGTTAATTTAATTTGTTTCTCACTTTCTTACTCTATTTTTAAATTACAATAAAGACAAAACTAAAACCACCCCTTCCATGTTTCTTCCCAGGCTCAACTTCACTCCTTCATTCCCAACTCCTCTATGTCCTTCTTGCCCTCAGCAGCGCAGGGAGATGTGGAATGGGTGTTGCAGTCAATTCGTAGCAGTTTCTCTCTGCTGCTCCTTCCTGCTCACACTTTTCCCTGCTCCAGGGTCCTTCATGAACTGCTCCAGCATGAGTCCTTCCCATGGGCTGCAGTCTTTCAGGATAAACCTGCTGCAGCATGGGTTCCTCTCTGTGGGCCACAACTCCTGCCAGGAGCCAGCTCCTGTGTGGGCTCTCCCGGGGCTGCAGCTTCCCTCAGGGAATGTCCACCTGCTGTAGTGCAGGGTCCTCCGTGGGCTGCAGTGTGGATATCTGCTCTGACTTGGTTTTCCAATGGGCTGCAGGGGGTCAACCTGCTCCACCATGGTCTTCTCCATGGGCTGAAGGGTAGTCTCTGCTCTGGCACCTGGAGCATCTCCTCCCTCTCTTTGTTCTCTGACCTTGTTATCCACAGGGCTGCTTCTCTCATGTTTTTTTCTACTTTCCAAATGTTTTCAGGGCACCACTGTGGCATTATTTCTTTAGCATGATTGCTTAAAATTATGCTTGCCTGTTTCAGTTTTGGTGGGTCTTAAAAGAGGACTACTTTAGTAAAATGAAGATTGGTAGTGATATTCAATGGAGAGGAACCTGGCTGACAGATTGGAAAATAGTAATGGTTACTATGTGTAGTGCAGAAAAATAACAATCCTCCAAACATGAAACTGAAGCCAAAGCAATCTGTAAATAAAGGCTTAGCATAGTAGTTTTGAAACAGCGAAAGTTTTCATACATTTCAGAGAAACTGAGCTGTGCAGTATGGACTGTTAGTTACTTAACAGTGTTAGAAAAATCCTGTCTATGTTCTGTATGATACCAACAATGTATTCTAATTAGATTAGAACAGTTGTAGCCAGATTGTGTAAGTAATTCATGATAATGACACTTTGCCTTAATTAGATTTGGTCCTTTCCTCTGCTTAGAAAAGCTTGATACTTGGAATTTAAGATAAGGTCGTGATCTCTGGAAAAACAGAGCTTTAGTCCCGTCTTGATACAGGCTCAGAGTTGACTGTTGTGATTATTTGCAAGTAGATGTAAATCACAGAAGATTGTCTACTAGGGTCTGGGAATGAGAGTCTCAATATGAAATCAGTTTGCCATTTTTAAGGCAGAGAACATCAAGGAGATGGCGTGGCTGAGGTACTCTTCCATGATCTTTGTGATAAAAGACTGTGATATAAGGTTGCTGTGTACTTTGTGATTAGAGAGAAGCAGTAGGATATGATGTAGGCTACTGAGGAGTTGACTGTATAGAGACATTGGAAATGCAACTACTTTTGGAGACAAGTATTACCACTTCTTTATTATTTCTTTGCTTTACTAGTGGGAAAGTGGAAATAGCCATATGTTCCCCCAGACAAGGTGGTGTTAGGGCAAACTTGTCTTAGGGGCTTTTGGTGTACCACAGTCTTTCCTTCATCCTGTGAATGAAAGTCCCTAGTGAAGCAGAAAGCGTCAGCATTTAATTTTCTTGCTTTCCTATCCAGGTAATGACTTGTTTTATGTTCAGTTGTTCTGTGCTGTCTGAATTGTTTTATGCATGCTTTATATTTTAATTTGGATAAAGGCCTTAAAAAAAGTTGGAAAGCCCAATTACTGAATCTTACTTTGTGGTATAAAAATAACAAAACTTGTAGTTGGCCTTGTTCATTTTTGCTTATCAGGTTCCTTCTGTGCTGAAAATGTGACAGCCTCTGTTCTTTTTCTTCAAGGTATGCAAAATCCAGTCAGATCAAGACCATGTCCAGCAGCAAGATGTTTTTTAAAGGCAGTAGATTTCGATATAGGTGGGTGTTTGCCTTTTGTTTTTTGTGGTAAACCATTTCAGAAAGTAAGAGAAAATGTCAGTTATTATTCATGGCAAATTGAGGGCTCTTCTGTCTTGAGGACCTGTTCATACATAATCCAGGTCAGAATTCGAAAGATTTTCTATTGTCTCTTTAGCATCACTTATAAAATAAACTGGAGGCTTCGTGCGGATTTCTGTCAAAGAGCAGTTTCACCAGAACAGGGCTCCACTTTTGGTGCAATTTCTGTAAAAACAAGGACGCGTGGCTAGTGAAGAGATTGTATGCCCCCTGTAACTGGGCACTTCTAGACCAAGAGAGCATTAGTAGGACAGTCCAGTCCCACTCCTAGCATTCTACTACAAAAGGTTGCTTTTTCTTCAGTAGCTTTGCAGACAAGTGGTCAGCAGAATTTTTAATCTGGGACATTATATGTCCAGTACGTGGGATTTTTTTTTTTGCCTTTTCCTTTTCTTCTTTTGAATGTAACTTAAGTGTTCATGTATGTATAATGCTTGGCATGTATTTGCTTGAATATTTATTTCATGTTTTAATGCAGTGGAAAAGTAGCCAAAGAGGTTGTGGAGGCAAGCTCTAAAATCCAGAGGGAACCTCCAGAAGTTCACAGGTATGTCTTGTCATTCAATATTAAAGTTTAAGGACTAAGGAAGATTGTTCTCTACAGAGAAATTCTCTTTCCTTTACTGTGAGATGTAATGGCTGTCATTCTGAGCTTCCACAATGAGGCGTGCAAGCCTTGGGAAATATATATTGCCAATGTTACAAAATTTTGACAATAGCATATTGTCTCCTACATAAGGGAATTTAATCTGTGCTGCTTCGAAACTGGATTTAATCAATCAGTGAGATAAGTAGCTTATATTAATTTCTGTATTATGACATAGACTGTTATTACATGAATCTGACTGAAAGTACATTCTCATTTCATTCCTAGTTCTTGCCCAGTTTTGAAAGATTCTGTTTTGTGTATGTACATGGGTATGTTTAAAGGTATATTTCATAGTTTTTCTGTAACGCAGTCAGATTAAAAAGCAAGAAGTTCATTCAGTAAAGAAAAAAAAAGGTCAGAGAATCTTTTTTTTTGAGAAAAAAGATTTGGCTTGTTAGAAATGAGCAGCTGGACTTTGCAAGCAAGCTAATACTTTCTGGTCCTTATCACTCATTGTAGTGATAGTAAAAATTGATAAGAACCTAATTAAAGTCCTTTGGAAGAGAAGAAAGAGGTCAGCAGGAAAAAGCTATTTAAAAACTTTTTTAAAAGGTGATTTAACTTTCTGGACATTGTACAGCTGTATCCCTATTGTGATTTTTTTCAGGGGTGGGGGTTGTGTGTTTTATTTTTAATTTAACATGGCTATTCCATCTATATTTGAGAGAAAAGTGGATTGTCTTTACTAAAGCGTAGGAATATATATGCATGGGAATATATGTTGTCCAGACCTACTATGTAATTAATAATAAGGCCATGCAGCGATACTTTTGAACCTGCTTTTTCAGATTACATTTAAAAACAGGGTAAGTGACAGTCTAGAATGTGTTAACTGAGAACACAGAAGGCAGAATATAGGTCCATCATTGAGGCAGGGTAGATTACTTGGGCATACAAATTAATTTTAAATGAAAATAGTTACTCACATAAGGAAATAGCTTATTACCTACTTTCCATAGGGTTTCTTTCTTCCATAGGAAAAGAAAAAATATCAGGTAAAATTACTTTTTATCTTGTATTTTACTTTTCTTTGCTTCCAGTATTTAAAGTATTTTAGACATATTGTTTGAAACTCTTAGTGTACGTAAAGAAACAGATCAGAGGGCAAATAAGTTTATAGAGCAATGTCACATGGATTTAACACTTATAAATAGTAATGTATATTTTTTATGATTAACTTTCTTAAAATGCTTGCATTTACAATATTATGGTAGTTCCAAGTTCAGTTTCTTAGGAAGATTAAAAAAACTCTAATGATTTCGTGTGTTTTTATAATGCAGGTTTTGAAATGGGAGACACTGGTAGATAGCTTGTCCTTCTAATAGCACAAGTAGACAAAAAGCATAGAAAATTTTCAGCTCCAAAAATGCAAGCTTTAGAAACAGGTTACTCTGTGAAAGAGGATTTGGGGACAGGCAATGGTAGTTTTTCTGGTGCAAAACATTTAGAGGAAATTATATGATTGAAGGTAAATACGTACATTTTTTTATACATATAAAGTTCCCTCTCCTTGCACTCCCTCCCCCAAAGTCAATTCATGGTACTATGGCTGCATTGAGAAAGAAACATGCAGTTGTGAGGAGGTTGCTGTTCAATATCTTTGTGTTTGGATATTACACTTAAAAGAACTACAGACTGAAAATCTGTTGGGAGTGTGTAGTCATGCAGCATAAATGCGGTGGCAAGTTCTTCTGACAGATACACAGTGAATGACTTAATATTTTGCTTCCAGGGCATGCCTGAAGGAGGGATCTTTGTAGATAAGTATGGAGTAGGAGCCTTATGGGTGCTCCCAGGCATGACTTCTATTTTGAGAATTGCTTGGTAGCTCTTTACAACAAGCACAAAGATCCAGGGGATGCATAACAAGTCTGTGGAGGTACTGTTGGGTTGGAGTGATTGTAATTACAGTAATCTGAGTGAAAAACTTCTTTGGATAATGAAAATTTAAACTAAATAGTTATTAGAGACTGCTCACAGAATGCAAATGAGGACATAAGTAGCTTTGGGCATACATTAATGAGCATGGAATCACGGCAATTGAGCAAGAAAGGTGCTTTGTTCCCACAGAATATTTAATGCCGTATAGTGTGACTTAGAGTAGGACATTTGTGTCCCATGTTTACTTAAACTGTCAGCAACACACAGTCCCTTCTTTTCACTTGCAATAGGTACTTTGTTCAGTTTGTTTGTCTATGTGGAATTTTAAGTTGAGTCTCTGTGCAAACTTGACTTCACATTTTGTGAAATTTCAGCACGGTGTCTGTGTACCATTTGAAGTCAAGTAGAATCCTCTTCCCTTTCATCTTTGCTTTTGTCAAAAGTAAATATTTTATAATGTAATGGCTCAGATTTATTGCAGGATTCTTCCTTCAGGCCTGTATTATGTAAGTGCTAGATAACTTACTCTAAAGAGCCATTTTATTTTCTCAGTAATATGATTTTAGGCTAATGAGCCTCATAACTGAAGTGAATCAACAGCATTCCTCAAACTTTACCGAGAAAATTCAGCACCTGCTACCAGGAAAGCCTGTTAGAGCCAAGAACGACGAGAGAAAACCAGCCTGAACACCTGGAGGCGTAGTGTAGGGGCAGTGTCTGGGGTGCGTGAGAATGAGAACACTGTGTATCTGTTAACTGAAGGGATATCATTGTTCCTGTTAGTCTTTAGTTTGCAGTGCTCAAACCATAACAAATCCTTTACCCAGTCCTGGAGTCAATGGAACAACATCAGGAAAATTAATTGTATCTTTCCTTTCTACCTTCCCCTTCCTTGAAGCCAAATACTCACGTCTTTTGTGCAGTGTGGAGAGGAGCAACACACTGAAATCCTGCATGAGATGAGAAGGAGTCAGGCTATGTAAAGGGAAGTAAACCAGCACTAAACCTTCTCTTACACTTCAGATGTTGAAAGGTTTATATCTGCTGAGGAGGCAACATTACACAGCTGAAAGCAGCGTTCAGTGTGCAGAGACTGTTATGATAGCTCAAGGCCTGTTGTAATTTATGCAAAACAATTCTGAGATGAGATGTACTAGACTGCAGTTGTTTCCTTGTGAATAAACTGACCCTGTTTTCCCCATTCTTTTAGAACCAGCATTACCCAAAGTCGCAGCTCTCCCTCATTGAACAAGCAACTCATAATCAACATGGAACCTCTGCAGCCCCTCCTTCCTTCTCCCTGCGAGGAGGAAGAGGTTCCTTTAGATGAAGGTGAGTCACTTACCCGATTCCTGCCAAACACTACCAATATTTGTTATGAAATATATAGAAAAAGATGTGTGACTGACTCAGGGATATGGAAGAAATCTAATGATTTCCGTTAGGAGTACACCATTAAGCCTCTGCATGTCACACTGAGAAATGATCGCTAGCTCAAGGAACTGTGCACAAGCCTCTTGCGAGATACATTGTGAAGAAGGTTACTGCTGTTAAGCGTTCTGTTTCAAAAATCTTTTTTTAGATTGTCAGGTGAAAGGAACTTAACAGGAAATAAATAATTCAACATAGCATCATCTTACTAAATAGTAACTGCAGTTACTCAGGAGTGAAAACTGGCAGTTTACTGCTAGGTGTGTTGTTTTTCTTGCTTCCCTTTTATATTTGTTTCTTTCTGTTCTAATGTTAGGAAATACTCTGTGCTAATTTAATTCCATTGACAAAAAGGGACATTATTTGAAGGTCAGCTAGGAAAGAGTCTCTGCTAATTTAATCCCATTGATAAAAAGGGATGTTATTGAAGATCAGTTTGAATGCATTTTGTAGAATAAGATTTTCCATGTATTTATTTATTCATTAATATTTTAAAAATCACATTCAACACCTATCTTTTTGAGATGCAGTCATTACAAAGAATGGTATGAACATCCTAGCCAGTCTAAATGAGTATAACTGCATTCTTCCTAATAAAAAAGGAAGCCAACCAAACAAAACCTAACAGTGGTTCTTACTTGAGATGTTGTGAGCTAATTGTGTCAGAAGTTGGGAAATAAGACCTCTGCTGTTGCTTTGTTGTGGGATATTAATGGGAAACAGAAAACAGCTGAGCAAGTATGTTCATTTTCATGGGAGTACATCCTAATTTCACTTTATAGGGATCATATGAACATGTTTTGTTCATTCTTTAGAGTTTCAATGCTGAATGTAGTAAGAACAGGGTGAATTAGATTGTCTGTGTACTTAGTTTATTATGATGAGTAGTAGTAGCTAGATGACATATAGTTAATTTTAACAATTACTTGTTTACCTCTGCTGTGAAATACCTGTATCTGAGAATTCACTTTCTGGCAGCCCAGTACAAAGCACTGTGTTCCTGCTAGGCAGTTGCCGCCACTGCAGAGTAACAAGAGCTTGCTGCTTGTAAGACTGCTGTGCCACACTTAAAACTCTAAGCAATGAAATCCATTTTTGGAAACTGCTGACTTATCATTGATATACACTCGATAGAGAGTGCTGGTTTCAAATGTATGTATTACATAAGTTTGAAAGTAATAAGAGCATCTCTTTTATGCGGAGAGGCTGAGAGAGCTGGTCTGTTCAGCTTGGAGAAGAGAAGACTGAGGGGGGATCTTATCAACACTTACAAATACCTTAGGGGTGGGTGTCAAGAGGAGGGGGCCAGACTCTTCTCAGTGGTGCCCAGTGACAGGACAAGGGGCAATGGGCACAAGCTGAAACATGGGAAGTTCCATGTAAATATGAGGAGGAACTTTTTTACTTTGAGGGTGACAGAGCACTGGAACAGGCTGCCCAGGGAGGCTGTGGAGTCTCCTTCTCTGGAGATATTCAAAACCCGCCTGGACGCGACCCTGTGCAACATGCTGTAGGTGAACCTGCAGAAGGGTTGGACTAGATGATCCTCAGAGGTCCCTTCCAACCCTTAACCATTCTGTGATTCTGTGATTCTGTGATTCTGTAATGTTTCCTTTTAGTCAGGCAGATTGTTGTTATTACAACGATTTCATAGAAATATTTGCTTGTGGTTTCCTGTAGAATATGTTATGCATATTTAAATACCACCAGCCGCTAAGTTAACAGTACTTAGCTTTTTTATAGTATTTTCCTGCAGCGAACTTGGCTCTATTATCAAATTGCAGATTGAACTGATCTCACAGCTCTCTGACGCTGATGCTGGCTCTCTTCCCCACGTGCACTCAATCCACTTCTGTGGAATCCCCTCTTCTCCCTTGCACCAGCACTAATCACCTCACAGTGAACTGGGAGAAGTTGTTAAAAAAAAATTTAAAAAAAACCCAACAAACAACTGACAACCCCCTAACTGTACGGTGTCCCACTACTGGCTGGCTCAACCTGTAAGTGGCTCATCAGAGAGGGTCAGGCAAGGTCCTGTGCGAGAGCAAGGGCAGGAGCAGAAGGTGAGGAGAGAGAAGGCAGCTAGCTGTGGGACTGGCTCAACTGCATTGGGAAACTGCTTTTAGTGTGCTACACATGTGAAACAGCCTTGGCATCTCTCTAAATGTCTGGGCCTGAGGTGGGGGTGGACACCCTGGGGTGCTTTCCAAGGGCCTGCAGATGCTGTTGAGAGCACAATGCAGCTGTGCCTAGGTGAGATATCCCTACGCTTTGTGGGTTGGCTAATGCAGCTTCCAGGGTCCATGCTTGTATTTCTGCAAGGTGCTGCCATATGCATATGGATGCTCCAGCTGTTGATGGCTGAGACCTTCACACGGTGCTGCATTGTGCTGTGTAGATGGACCCAAGCAACTCGTTAGCAGAGCTGACTATAATGGCACTGTCAGCTGTGCATACCTTAGGCAGACTCAGGAGAGTGCACAGTTTTGCCTTTTAACTGAGGAAAGTTACTTGTTCTTAATTTTAAATTTGCTTTATATATTATGAGCAAAACACATGGCCAAAATATGGTGGCCTCAGTGTCTTGAGTTAATACCTCTGCTTCCTGAAATTTCTGGAGAGATGAACTCTTGAGCTGACTGAGCATGGGTGATACAAAACTGAACTAACAGAAAGTGCCAGGTGAGAGGGAAGAAGGTTTTGCAGGTCATCTCTCAGTGCTTTGTTGCTACTGCTTAAGATTCTTCAGGCTTTCACGTTCCTTATTACTGACTCTTGTTTTGCAGGCCTTTCTGTCTCAGGAGGAGGAAAGAGGCATGGTAGTGTAAAGATGTAACCATAAAATTACTGTTGTTCATGGAAGGTTATCACGTGGAATTAGATTTTACATGTGTGAGTGTCAGATATGCTTGGAGAGATCATTTCTGCCTTTTGAACCTAAAAGACATTTTTCAAAAGGCACCTAGCTACAAAAGTTTTAAGTGTATCCAGAAGTGCGATTCCAAAATTCACCTTTGTCATAGATGGCCAAGTTAGGGCCTTCTGAATGGTCCTGTTAGGTCCTTTCCATGGTCCTTGCTCCATGTGCAGTTGAACATGTTATATTTCTTTTGGTATTGCTATAGGAATTGTGTGGCTGCCTTCTTTCACCATCTGATTTGCTGAAACAGATTATTGCCTGTCCTGATCACTTGACAATTATTGTGCAGGTGGTAGATCATTGTCTTTGGATTTCCCAGCATCAGATGCTGTCAGAGCTTCAGGTATTTGAGTAGTCCACTTTAAAAAAAAAAGAAAAAAAAAGGAAAAAAAAAGGCAAAACCACATCTCTGAGTCACAGGATATTAATGTAGTTTTGACAAAGTGATGAAAATTTCTTTTAAGTCACTTGATACTTGTGTACTCAGGTTTCATACATGAATTATTTTCCTGGTGACATTGACTTTTGCCTTTGGAGCGGGCAAAGTGAAAGGAGCGTGCTTCAGTCCATTGATTGATCTACCTTGTACTGTATTCTAGAAAAGAGAGTTGATGACACAAACTCATTCTAAATTCCTCCTGTTTAAAATCCATGTTCCTCAATTTTCTCTTCCCCAGTTACACACTTTTTAGATGTCCTCCTTGATGTTTTAAGAATTTTTTTCTTATGAAATTGTATGCCTGTGATTCTGAGTTGCATACAGAGAGCTCTTATCCTTTAGCAAACTTATTTTTGTGCGTCACTTAAGTATAAGAAGTATTGCATTAATGGCAATTAATTGGCATGAATGATATCTTTATAATGTAGAGTCTGTTGCATCATACAAGCATGTATGCAAATGAGCACACACTAGCTACTACCAGTCTAGTTGTCTGTCTGTGTGAATTCTCATCTGTGTAAGCTTTGGTTGTAGAGCAGAGGCATATGGAGCTTTTGTGGGTACAGCTGAGGCAACAACACATGAAAAATTGGCCACTTATGAATAGTAGTATGAATTAATATTAAAAATATGCTAGTAAAATATGAAATAATGTTAAGTATCTGTTCCCATGTTATGTTTGTACAGCAAGAACACTATAACAGGTAATCTAGTCCGTTTTTTTCCCTGGACACAGCTCAATGTTGTTACATTTCATTTTTATTTGAAAAAAAATTATTGGTTTAGTGCTTTTCTCTGTGAAGAAGTAATATACAGCTCGTCAACATTCATGTTTTTAAAATCATACCTGCTGTATACAAGACACAATTTATCTTAATACATCAGAGACAGAGAATCATGAAACATCTTGTGTCATGTAGCATTAAACAGCTTTTCCCTGTGAAATTAGTAGAAGCAATACTCCTGTTAGCTAATTGTACCTAGGGGGCTATGTGTGTATATGATAACAAAAATTGTAATGTGTAGGAGTTCATCAGATTTCTTAGTGGCTTTTCTAAATAAAATAACGGTTCTGTTTTTAGATTCCTGAGGTCTGCAGATAATTAATTTCTTCTAATATTCCATTATACTTAGTAGAGGCCAAAGTGAGCATCCTTAGGTCAGGTTGTATGTAATGGAAATTTCTACTAGTTTTTTGGTAGTTTTCTAACATTGAGGTTGTTCTCTCATTTATGGAATAAAGTCTGGTCATCTTAAGTTTCTTCCACTGCTGCGCACTTTGTCTTGCAAGTTTCTGTGAGTTTCCGAAAGAGTGTTCTGGCCTCAGGAGATCTTAACATTGCTGCATGCATCATCATGCCTGTGTTCAACAAACTAAGTTGTATTTACAGTCCTCTAACTATGTAACTGAGCCCTACAAGGTCTGAAAACAACTTTTTTACAAGCAAACCTTTTGCTTCAAGGTAACAATACCTAATGCTAACAAGAATTAGCCTGCCAGCTTTCCTTTGTAACTTAATTACAATTTCTCAGATTTCCAGGTGTTTACCATGCCGTGTGTCTACAAAATAATATCACTACTTTAGTTACAAACAGAAAAACATTGCACCCATCACCATAATAACGTGCGTCTAAAATCTGAAGACAGGTGATATACTTCCTTTTCACAAATACATTAAAATTGTTATGCTTAAATAGAAGTTTACTGTTCACTATTTTCACTGGCTGGGGAAGGATACTAGTTTTGAAGAGTGTTCTATTAGTTTTAGATTTCTGTTTTTGGGAGGGGATTGTTTTTGCTTTTGTAAACCATACTTTCTGGTTTTAGAAGAAGTTGTATAACCATCTGCTGTTTTCTGCCTCCTCGCTAAGGGTTTCTTTGCTGTAGTTCCCACCAGTCATTAGCCTTTCAGCTGTGTAATATTTAGAGTAGCAATTTAGGAAGGAGAGTGGCAAGAGCTGCAAAACCAATTAGTTACTGAGAGCGGACTCATCACCTTGCTGGCTCTCTTCTGCACACAGAGTCACAGGCAGCTATGCAGGAGAGAAATCAGGCTACTTGTGTGGAGATTCTTTACTGAAAAGCATCTTCCAACCATTATGCAGGACGTGCTGCCAGTGTCAGGTCATGCAAAGTCCTCTTTCTCTTAGGAGACAGAGCCTGTTGCTTGCTTGCTTAGAGTTAGTAGTAGAGACAGAGAGCTGCTGACTCAGCTGCAAGATTTCAACATAAATCTCCCTTCGTTTTCTATACATGGTTTGTGGGCAGTGACTTGAAATCTCATAGTCATTCATTCCTCTTCTGCATGAGCATGGTCCCATGAAACATAAATGGTACATGTTTATTCATCGACATGAATGTGCTCCTGTTGGAAATCATTCACAGCCTTGTCTGAGTGACACTTATGTCCTCGATCAGGCTTTCCTTTGCGTATTGAACATGTTGGTGGTTATTGTAAGAATTGGTGCTTTCTTTGTAGCTGTGTACACAGTGAAGATTCAGCCCTTTTTAGTGAGATTTTAATGATCCTCTTTTAGTTGCTACAACAGTTATGAGAATAAAGGTGAGAAAAGCAGACAGAATCTTACTGTTGCAGTGGTGACAAAATGGAGATAGAAAGCGATATTCATACTATATGGACCAGGCAGGGGAAAGGAGCCACCGTAAAGATGCATTCCAAAATCTCCATTGAAGTGGATGTCTTTCATGAGAGAAATCACTTGGTGTAAAATACACATTTGCAGAACTCTCTCCCCTGTCCCCTTCCTTCCCACATATTTGCATGTACATCATTGATTTTATGGTGCAAAGGGAACAGGGATATCAGACAATGAAGACTTGGATCGCATAACATGTCAAAACATTAAACGTAAGCATTCTGGGAAGTGAGAGACTACCTCCCCCCAAGTACACTCCTTCCAGTTTATCTCCTCTGTGTGGTTTCAGTGGACCCAGTATGAGTTCCTCTCCCACTAGGAGAGTGTGATGCTGTGCATATGGTTGCATTCCACTTCCAGCTGGAGCAAGTTATCAGCAGCCAGCATATATGCATCATGCCTTTTTTTAGGATCCTGCATATTTCTACTGGACAGGGGTGGGGAAGTGCTGAGCCTTCTGAAGCAACACTTCTTTCTAGTGGATACGAATGTGTCCAATAGTTGTCCACAAGTGGGAACTGAAGCACATA
The DNA here is from genome assembly GCF_013368605.1 of Nyctibius grandis. NCBI lineage: Eukaryota > Metazoa > Chordata > Aves > Nyctibiiformes > Nyctibiidae > Nyctibius > Nyctibius grandis. The sequence goes on along the minus strand of NC_090695.1, from coordinate 46,293,683 downwards.
TGCAAAGTGAGGCATTTTTCCCAAACTTATGAATTTTTTCTTCTTATTTATACACAGGCAGGTCAGCTTTGATTCTAGGCTTGAAATGAAAGCATTTTCATCTCTTTGGTTTGCCTTGTGGCTAAGGTTTGTAAGCACAGCATAGGATTTTTCCTTTTGTATCTATACATTTTCCACAAATACTTTCCAGGTAGTGGTGGGCATCTGATGTCAGTGGTCAAATTGAAGCTCTTTAGAAGTACAGTAGCCACAGTGTCATTTTGTTCTGTGAGAAATAGACCCTAAATGCTGGCCTTTTGTTTCACTTGGATACTTTTATGCTTGTATGTGTGGTTCAGCTGTTACGCTAGCAACTGCTAACTGAGCTGGATGCTGTGGAAGTTTGTATTGTATGTTATGAGGCATTTCAAAATGTTTAAAAATAACCTCTCGTTCTGTTCCCTACTGGGATATTTTTGTTGGCCATGTTAGAAGCTTGTCATTTGATTCATGGAGAGTGACCTGTGCTAGTCTCTTAAAACTCAGTGGGAACTCAGTAAAAGGTCAAAGCTGGCATGGGTAGAGCTTTAACAAGAGTTTGAGAAGAGGAATTAATAGTCAAAATGGTGAAATGTCTTGTAAAAATCCAAACAAAGAGAAGCATTCATTTGCGGATGGTTAACCACTGCAACAAGGAAGTGTGCGTTCGATTACTGCAGCATGGCTCCAAGATCACAGCCAGAAGGGCTGGTAAATTTACATTTATTTTACTCAAACCTTCTTTTTTTCCCTCCTATAGTTTATTATGCTAATAGTGGTCTCTTGGAAAGGAACTGTACTGTGAATGACAATGTTTCATTGAGTACAGCAGAGAATAAGGACAAATTACTGACACGAGCAGAGTTGCAAATGAGCAATGAATGAGATGAAAGTTAAATGACCTTTGTTGTAATATCTTATGTAAATTGTGGATTTATTTGTTAATTGCTAAGAAATGAGTGACTGGAATTTTGCCCTTGTAGTTTTCTTGGACTGAGAGGGAGAAATACCTTGAAACTGTGATAATTTCTGACAAAACTAAATAGTTCTTAAATTAGTAGATAGGTTGGTAGCAGATTTTGAACATCACCTGAATACAGTAGTGGCTACAGTTTAGCGTTTTACTGCAACTGAGTGAGTTGGGTTGCTAGATCATAACTTTGTTGTTTTTATTTTTCTAGATACTGAATAATTTAATATAGTGTATAATAGTACTGAGAGGAGAGTGGGTAGGGAAAAGAGTCTGATTCAGATCTCTTTTTCACTACATGTAACAGGAGTGCAACCCAAGGAACAAAAAGTATTCAATATTGCTTTGGATAGCAACCAAAACAAAGGGGTTTTTTTCTTGTTTTTATACCAAATCCCTTTGCCTAAGATAGATTGGTCCCTCTATCTGTCTTATGTCTCTGTTTCCTTAATGAAGTAAGACATTTCAAAATTTGTTTCTCCGTGCTTCCTGTGGTACTGTTTCCTTGTAATATTTTTGCATATATAGGTTGACAGATTTCAGTTTCCATGCACCTATATAAAACTATGCCTTTGTATTGAATCTTCATTTCAGAAATGAGTGTTTACAGAAGAATTAACTGAGAATGTTCTGTCAAAGACCAGAATATTCTTGCACTTTTGGCATCTGAAAATGAGAAAGCAGTAAGAGCAGCAGGTATCAGAGAACTTGCTTCTTGCAGTGATTTGTCTCTGAGTAGCAACAGCTTCTGGCTGCCTTTGCTTCATAAATTCACCACTCAGGGAAAACTATAGTGTCTATGAGAATGCACCTATCTCCCTTGATTCAAAAATTAGTAATAAAATTGAAAAAGCATTAGTATTTACATGTATTCTATATTCTTACACCTCAGAGGGTAAATGCTGGCTCCAAATAGATGCAAGCCATCTTGTAGGTTTAATATGACACCAGTCTAGGAACAGATTTGTGCATTGGAGCTACATTGGTTCTTGTAAACCTTGATTTTGCAGTACTGTTAATAGGATGTTACTCCTTGTGGTGCACACATGCATAAAATCTGTATATCAGCATAGAAGACCTGTATACCAGTATATGAAACCTAAGGACTGGAGTTAGCTTGTGCAAAACTCATGGGAGGGGGCATAACTCCTCGGGAGAGCCCTGTTGCTGAGTGGGGATGCTAAAATATCCCCCTTGTGCTTTTCTTGGGTGTTAAGCTTTCACATCAGTGCCCAGCTCTTTTCAGCCTTGCTCTCTGTTGCTTGGGGCTACACACTGAGTCTCTGCAGTCCCCTCACCAGCTCCTCCCCTTTTTCTGAGCTGTGGATCTTGCCTTCTCATGCCTGCTCCCATGATACACTGTTCTCTCACCATGCTACTCCCCTCAGCCTTTTCGCTGCTTAACTCTGATTCTGGAAGGGGTTCAGTGATGCTGGGGTGTGCTCCTTCCAGGCCAGAGGGAGTTTAGAGACAGGCACCCCAGAATGCCCTCTGTGTCACATGCTTTGTTTTGCTTCTGTCTCTGCACTTTGCATGCCCTTTGTGGGGTGTGACAAGCAGAGTGTGGTCTCTGGTGGCTGCACTAGCTGTGACATTAGTTGAACACTGCAACACACAGTGCAGTTGGGAGGCCAGTTGTAACGCTGCAGTCACAGTGTTTGCAACTGATGTGAGTTGGCAACTGTGACAGGGCTTTGCTTCCTTCTAGAAGTTCCCGTAAGACTAAAACAAATGGCAAGCCAGGTCACTGCCTAAAAAAGAGTTACTATAAACTGTCATTGATTTACTCTCCTTGCAAAGCTAGAACAGGTGTCTTCTGTGGGCACGGGATGTGGGTAAGGTAGGGATCTATGGCCGCCTGCTTCTGAGGGCTGGACATCTGTCCATGATGCAGATCCTGCTTTGATATAGATCCTGTGCAGGGGAATATTTGGGTTTAGTGCAATTATAAATTCTGTTTCCCTTTCCTACATTTTCTTTGTGACATCCATGCACTTCGCTCATGTGAGAAAGTCACCCTTTCATTCCCTCTAAAAGGTCATTCTATTCATAGTACAAGTACATTTTGTCCACATTGAAAATAAGCAAAGCAATACACAATATTTCTAGAGGAAGTAGTAAAATAGGAACGAACTGTCCTAGTTGCAGCCTGGCTGGCCTTACTTGTTTAAACACCTATATGAAGTATTCCCAGCACTGCTTTTTCTGGACCACATGTAATTTCTCAGTTCTCTGTTTAAAAGAAGGAAATCTTCACACTTCTTCCTTTCTCCACTATACAAAGCCTTTACAGATGTATAAGTGTGTTTGCATGTCTGGTAAGTAAAGCTGTGTGCGGTGTATCCAGCCACCAGACAATGTGTGAACTGAATTTTTTAATAAGCAGAGGATACATTTTTCTGGGGTGCTGTATTTCCAGTAACTGCACCTTCTTAAGAATGGTGGAGCTGGGGCTGCCCTTCATCCTGCTAATCCTCAGCTGCTGGTTTTGACCCGTTTAGAAACACTAGCAGCTGGCAACATTTATGTCAGACCTCTTGCACGTTCACATTCGCAGCAGATGACTGTTGTAAACTCATGTTTTACTCAGCTGTTCATGTTCCTATCTGCTGTAGCAAGTTAGAGGTTTGGAGCAATCCCAGTATTTGGTGGAAGGGAAATGCTGAGTTTTGGCTAGCGTAATGAGATCTCTCTGGCTCTGTAAAATTTGTCCATTTGCCAGAAGAGTGTAGCAAATTTTTGCTATAAATGTATGACATAAGAAATAAAATTGAGCTTATTTACTTGATACTCCAGTAACAGGTATTAAAAGGTTCTGATCTATGGAATATAAATTGCTGGTAAAAACATAAAATGAAGGCTGGAAGGAAGAAGTCTTCTCAAATGTAATTTAATGCTTAAGTCATAGACCTTTAAATCTAAACACAACATAATTTTTAACTAAAGAAACAGTAGACTTTTCAAAATCTAGCCCCGAAATTATACAAAATTATAGCCTTATAAGGGTAGCAGCAAAATAATTATTATGTATGAACAGGAGCAAAGGATTTGCAGCAATGTTGTAGAATAATTAAAGGATATTGGCTTCAGGCTTGCTTTAGCTTTTATAGTCTCTTTTCCTTTAGAAGACTTTGAGGATTTTTTTTTTTTTAACCTGGTTTTATTACTTCAGATAACTGACTCTCTTGAAGGCTGTCCAAAAAGTAAATCATCTTAAAAACTTGCTCCTTTCTTAAATTTTTGTCTCTGGAATATTTGTTGTACTGTAGAATGATTTTGAATTTTGGTGCTTTAATGTGATTTTCTTATGCCTGCACCATTGTAAACCATTGTAAATTATGTGTGCCATAATGACATTACCCTTGTGTCTTTTGACACCACCAAAATCTGAGTGGCCCAACATACTTATCTGTGTACTGCGACAATGACTGGAACTTTGCTGTGGGCTTACATTGACCATGGTTAACAGCCAATTGTTTCCTCAATCCTTGACTTGAGAAATGTTGTGGTGTTATAGTGAATATGAAGGAACAAAAAGAACAGCTTTATATATTTAATTTTTTAAATGCCAAATGAACTTGCAACAGCAGCAGTTAATGCCCACTCCAAATTTTCAATTTTTTATATTAAAATATTATTTATGTACACTTGTATTTGGCTGACGTAAAAAGCAATTACTTTGATGTAATGTGTTTTAACAACACATAAACCAATTGAAAATTCTTTTTAATTTTTTGAACTTTTTTCTTTTTTCATGCTATGGAATAGAATGTAATTTTTTCACTACCATATTGGGAAAAGAGTATGGGTAGGATGGATTGGCAGTAGTAATTGTTTTAGTTTCATGTGTGCCTTCCTCTGTTGCTGTTGCTTTTAAGTTATCTGCTCAAATTAAATAGTGGACTACAAAATTGCTGTACACTTCGGAACGGCGACCCATTCCAATTTTAATACAACCCCATCAGAAAAGGCTGATCTGAAAAGGTTCCTCTGCTGCTTTCTGTCTACAGGTTAATTACAAAGTCAGAAGTTTGCCAGTTATTTGAGAAAAATACAGTTTTAATGAAAGTTAATATGATCTTTTTTGTTTATGTACGTTCACTATGAATGTTAGGCATGCTGGAATTTACTCTGGGGAAGGAGAGGAAGGCTCAAGAATCATAAGTTGGGATGACCTTTCTTTGCAGTAGCTGCAACTGTCTTCTCTATGATGAGAAACACGTTGAAGATATATTACTGACCTTACATCTAAGCAGGTATAGGGAGGCCTAGGGCCAGGATTCTCAAATTTGGGAGGTTAAAATTAGGTCCTTTAATCCATATTGATGTGCCTAAGTAAGTGGCTCGACTTACCTTTTACTCCTATTAAGAGACAGTGAAAAGCACATTTGAAAATGAAATTGTATTACTTGTGTATCTAAAGGTATGTGTAGATGTTTAACGTTGGGCTTTAAAGAGTTTAAAAATTTTGGCTTTTATATTTTAAGATATAATGAGTGCACTCTCAAATGACTCAGAGTATGGTTTGGTGATCCAGCATTACCTGCTGTTACAGTATGCTTAGGAGAAAGATTCCCCCCAAATCTGTTGTCATTTCTTAGTGTTCATATACTGCTGTGTCTAGTTTCAATCAGTTTGTGTCTTCCTCTTGATGACTGTGGCAAGTATATTTGTTAATGCAAAGACTGGTGTAGACAATAAGTTCCGGCACAAAACATGCTTCATGCTGAAATGGGATGAATTTCTAAAGTGGCTGTGATAGGAGAGGACAGAGTAGTTGAGGCAAGGAATTATTAGCTAGGCAGTCAAATTAAGCTAATGAGGAGACATCTGCATTCTCTTTATTGAGGACAAGGTTTCGTTTCAGCTATGCATTTCTGCTGGCTAGGTGCTGGTGAAAGGAGCACTCCTGCTCTCTCTCTGTCCCTGGTAATGTTCTGCGCTCGTGAGAACATCTGACAAGCCAGCTCAGGAACAAAAACCATCAGAGAACTAACCCAGGAAGAAAAACAGTTATTTTCCTAGGTTAGCTTTACAACCTGGCTCGCTCAGGGATGAAATGAGAGGAAGCAGAAATGGTCTTTTTGGTTGATGTAGACAGAATGTGAAACCTCACCTGGACGCATGGCCAGCTTATCTCCTAGACAGTAGGGAAAGATAACAAATTACAGGGGGAGAGATCTATATGGGCCGTTTTGAAGACCTGAAAAGGGAAATGAATTTTAATAGCTAACATGCTCTGCTGAAGGGCGGATGCTTCCTGAGAAGGGGGTTCTGTAAAGAAGAGGTTTTCTGTAATGAATACAAAATGACACAAAAGCATGTGCTAAGAAAGGGATCCAGAAAGTTATCTTGTCAGGTAAGGAGCGAGCTGGCTTGTTCAAGGAGTGATTTAATGTAAGTAGGTTTAAAGTGCAGGTTTTCTGTCATTTCTTATGTCTTTTAGAAGTATTTGTAATATGTCATACATTTTACGTTGCATTTATTGGCATTTAATCCCAACTGGTGTTAAATTCAGTATAATTTTAAAGCTACCAGATACTAACAAGCCATCACTCACCCAATTTTTGTGAACTCTATAAACCGGGGTAACTTAGCAAGTACCTTATTTACCCTTTTGTTTGTCTGGAGAACATGCTAACAGAGCTGCAGACGTCACATGGAGGAGTTTGTGGTAACTGTTAGGCACTCTGGCATACAACAGGGTACTATGGCAGATTTTTCCATGAGGTAGTGTCTTAGCAAGCTTTAAGATTCCTAGTGCAGCAGCCCCGTCTCACGAAGTATTAATCTGCTTGTTTAATTTCATCTACAAAGTTTCAACATGTTAAGTTGGTATTGGCAGATTTTTCTGCAAGTACTGAGTGTTTCGGGCTCTGGCAGAAATGTGATCATGTGCTCATATCTGGCTCAGGGCAGGTCTACTGCTGAGTGACCTAGTAGTGCACAAATCAGGTATCAGTTATGAAACTGAGATTTTCGTGGATATGTCCTGTCCTGAGCAAGGTAGTCATGGTAGATACAAAAGGGGAAAAAAAAAAGAAATTGAAAAGAGAGCTTGTAAGACCTTGTCATTCAAGAAATGCCAAATTTGTGACAGTGAGAAAGTCTAGGGTAAGATAAGCATCACCAACTTTGCTGAAATGTAGTTATGCCTACTGCTAGTTTAATGATCAGTAGCCAATGGTGTAAGAATATTCTTTTGCTATCTAGTCAAATAGAGGGAAAGTAGGTTTCAGAAACAAAGTTAATAATTTCAGTACAATGAATATCTACAATTCTTAGGACTAATAATGTAAAAAAAAATCAGTGATATTTTCAAGAAAAAATGTGAAAAGGCTTCTGATCTCAAAGTGAGATGCTTTGCAGGAGAGTTACTATTTAAAATTGTAGCTTAGAATTGTGATCAAAAATGCATCTAATTGTCTTTACGATCAGGATTTTTGCTTTCCAATTTTTGTCCTGTATGGTATTTTTACAGAGCAGTGATGCATCTCTTCCTTACAGCATGGTTCAGGTCATGCTTTATTTCCCTCATCTCAAAAGGACCATAATGGGCCTTTTGTTTATTTTTTTTATATGTTTGCCATTCTTTAATAGAAAACTTTTAATACAGCTTGCTAAGACCCTTTTCCTTCACACTGAAAACCATTATATGTCTAGTGTAATTAGCACTGGAGATGTACTGCTTTTCTGATTACTTGTTTTTCTGTAATAATACATTTTCTTTTATACCACATTGATTTTAAGTCTCTGAACCTTACTGCACTAAAGCTAGAATGAATCTTTGATGATGTCAGTTCACTATCTTTTACAGAGATCTTTTGCTGAAATCAAAGAATTGGGCTAATTTGAATTATAAATAGTACTTTGACATGAATTTCCTGAATTACTTCTTGGACAAGTCATGTAACCTTGTATTGGTTTTACCTGCTAGATACTTATCTATATGTTGCTTTTGGATTAGTTATTAGTGAAGAATGGAGAGATGCTTAACATCACAAAATGATAAGTACTAAGTGTTATTATATATTACTGTTTCACATGATACTGTTTATGGTCTGTTCCTTTTGCACATAGATGGCATCTGATGATGGTAAGGAGGGCTGGACGTGGGACAAATTTAGAACTGTTTTTCCATCCCTTTGTCCGAGCTGTGTGCCCGACTCTCCCTGCTTCCACTCCTGCAACTGACAACTAACAGGAGTCGCTGCAGTGTTGATGGAGCTGCAAAACAGCTAGACTTTTTTGCAGACTTATTACTGTTGGTGTTAGACTGGAAAAAGAGTAGTAAGTTTTGAGAGGAGAGAGCTTGGGCAGAGAGTGGGGTCATAAGAAACAACCATACCAGTAAGGCTAAGAAAGACTCCTCTATAAGGAGGAGAGAGAAATTTAAAGGAGAGGGAGAAAAGAGGCTGTGAGTATGATGAAGAGTAGAAAGATGACTGGAAGAAAAATGAGACATGAGGAGAGGGAGCTTTTTAAAGAGGTGAGGTATTTTCATTCCGTTTAAATGATACCTAATCCTCATACTCTGTGTCAGCCTTCTCCTTTCATCCTCTCCACTGTTAGTATGAATTTATCATGATAATCTATTGTTTCTTTATAATGTCATGCTCTATTAAAAAATTCCAATCTCAGCCATTATCTTATCACCTCCTCACTCATCTCAAAGAAATAAAGGTGGGTTGTTGTTGTTATTATTTTTATTATAATATTGGACACCAAATAGCACTATTTCACATAGGTACTAGGTATTCATTTATATCAGAAGTCTGATTGCCAGTAGAAAATGAGCTGATCTGTTTTCTGTTTTGCATTACACCATTATTAGTGCTAGCTGCTTCAGATAAAGTGACGCAGATCTGGTGTAAAAGCTTTTCCAGTTTTTGCTAGTCGTGTATGGTTTGGTTTCAATATGCAAAATGATTGCAGAATCTTCTTTCCAACCTCTATTACATACTATTGGAAGGCTGAGTATTGCCACCAGGACAGCAGAAATTTCGGATCATTATTTTCATCTCCTTTTTTTCAGGTATCCAACTGCCAAAGGAAGATGAAATTTCAGTACCTGTGACTTCAAGCTCCTCAGTTAAGGACACAGAGGAGAATGTTGATCTTGCCATCGAACAGGAAGAGAAGATGAAAGAGGAACCTTTAACCATCTCAGAACTGGTGTACAATCCTAGTGCCACTTTGCTGCCCACCCCTGTTGACGATGAGATTGACATGCTCTTTGATACCTGTCCAAGAGTAGAGAATGAGAAAGATGATACAGATTCATTTGAGGAACTGGAAGCAGATGAAAATGCGTTTTTGATTGCAGAGGAAGAAGAACTGAAAGAAGCTCGGAGAGCACTTAGGTGGAGCTATGATTTTCTAATGGGCAACATAGAGGTGAATGCCTTCGTGAAGAGTTTCTCCAGACTTCTCCTTGTAGGCCTTGGACTGTTGTTGTTTGTGTTCCCTCTTCTCCTTGTTCTCTTGGAGTCGGACCTTCAAATCTCTTTTCTCCATGAAATCCGTCAAACGCCGGAGTTTCAGCAGTTTCATATTGAATATTACTGCCCCCTTAGGCAGTGGGTGGCTTGCAAAATAAACTTCATTCGTGACATGCTGGGCAGCTTTTAAATTTTAAATAAATATGATACAACTAAGGGCTATATTCAAAATTTCAGTTAGTGCCAGCTTTCCATAATGCCCCTGGGGCCATCAGTCAGTAGCTGTCTTCATATCCAGTTCATTACATGCTCTTCAAGTTCTTAAGTTCCCTTTACATACTTAAATTGCCCCTTTAGTTACAGGCTTACACAGTCATCTTTCAGTAACCAAAAAGAAGCTTTGTTTTAATTGTATTTCAGACTTTCTGCTCATCTATTAGATCATATAAGACAGGTTCACAGTAAGTTTCATTGTTCTTAACCTTTCAATCCATAACACTAAATCCAATGAAACTGAAACAAAAACTTTTTTGAATATACTCCTTAGTGCAGCAATCTCTTCTAACCAATGCCTATACAAGCAATGTTTATGCTGGGTTTTTGTTTTTGGTTTGTTTTTCTGTTTGTTTGGTTTTTTACATTTTTATGTGTTTAAAATATTTTGGTAAATTTTTAGCAAAAGACAACTTCTGATGTTACTTAAATGAACAAATTGGTAAGAATAATGCACAAGGGCATGTAGGGTGTTTTTAGTGTTTTAGCAATGATTTTTGTTTTTAAACTACTGGCTGGAGAATGAATGAGTTTAATATAGCTCTATACAGAGGGACGGTGGCTTGGAAAATATATAGAAAGTTCACAGAATCACAGAATCACAGAACATTAGGGATTGGAAGGGACCTCGAAAGATCATCTAGTCCAATCCCCCTGCCGGAGCAGGATTGCCTAGACCATGTCACACAGGAACGCGTCCAGGCGGGTTTTGAATGTCTCCAGAGAAGGAGACTCCACAACCTCTCTGGGCAGCCTGTTCCAGTGTTCGGTCACTCTCACCGTAAAGAAGTTTTTCCTCATATTTATGTGGAACCTCCTGTGTTCCAGCTTGCACCCATTGCCCCTTGTCCTGTCAAGGGATGTCACTGAGAAGAGCCTGGCTCCATCCTCATGACACTTGCCCTTTACATATTTATAAACATTAATGAGGTCACCCCTCAGTCTCCTCTTCTCCAAGCTAAAGAGACCCAGCTCCCTCAGCCTCTCCTCATAAGGGAGATGTTCCACGCCCTTAATCATCTTCGTGGCTCTGCGCTGGACTCTCTCTAGCAGTTCCCTGTCCTTCTTGAACTGAGGGGCCCAGAACTGGACACAATATTCCAGATGCGGCCTCACCAGGGCAGAGTAGAGGGGGAGGAGAACCTCTCTTGACCTGCTAACCACACCCCTTCTAATACACCCCAGGATGCCACTGGCCTTTTTGGCCACAAGGGCACACTGCTGGCTCATGGTCATCCTGCTGTCCACTAGGACCCCCAGGTCCCTTTCCCCTCTGCTGCTCTCCAACAGGTCTGTCCCCAACTTGTACTGGTACATGGGGTTGTTCTTGCCCAGATGCAGGACTCTACACTTGCCCTTGTTATATTTCATTAAATTTCTCCCCGCCCAACTCTCCAGCCTGTCCAGGTCTCTCTGAATGGCTGCGCAGCCTTCCGGCACGTCAGCCACTCCTCCCAGTTTTGTGTCATCAGCGAACTTGCTGACAGTGCACTCTATTCCCTCATCCAAGTCATTAATGAATATATTGAATAGAACTGGTCCCAGTACCGACCCTTGAGGGACTCCGCTAGACACAGGCCTCCAACTGGACTGTGTCCCATTGACCACCACTCTCTGGCTTCTTTTCTTCAGCCAGTTCACAATCCACCTCACTACCTGATCATCCAGACCACACTTCCTCAGTTTAGCTGCGAGGATGCTGTGGGAGACCGTGTCAAACGCTTTACTGAAATCGAGATAGACCACATCCACAGCTTTACCATCATCTATCCACCGGGTTACATCCTCATAAAAGGCTATCAAGTTGGTTAAGCATGACTTCCCCTTGGTGAAGCCATGTTGAGTGCCCCTAATGATCCCCCTATCCTTGATGTGCCTAGAGACAGCACCAAGGACAAGTTGTTCCACCACCTTTCCGGGAATAGAGATGAGGCTGACCGGTCTATAGTTCCCCGGGTCCTCCTTCTTGCCCTTTTTGAAGACTGGAGTGATATTCGCTTTCCTCCAGTCCTCAGGCACCTCTCCCGTTGCCCACGACTTAGCAAAGATGATGGAGAGTGGCCTAGCGATGACTTCTGCCAGCTCCCTCAGCACCCGTGGGTGGATCCCATCAGGGCCCGTGGATTTATGGACGTCCAGATTGCTTAATTGGTCCCTGACCCAGCCCTCATCTGCCAAGACAGATTCCTCCTCTATCCTGACTTCTTCTGGGGCCTCAGGGGTCCGAGGCTCCTCAGGACAGCCTCCAGCAGTATAGACAGAGGCAAAGGCGGCGTTCAGTAACTCCGCCTTCTTTTTATCCTCTGTCTCCAGGGCCCCCACCTCATTCATCAGTGGGCCTACATTGCCTCTAGTGTTGGCTTTACCTGCATTGTATTTGAAGAAGCCCTTTCTGTTGTCCTTGACCTCTCTTGCAAGGTTTAATTCCAAGGAGACCTTAGCTTTCCTCGTTGCCTCCCTACATCCTCTGACAACAGACTTATATTCCTCCCAAGTGGCCAGCCCCTCCTTCCACGATCTGTACACCCTCTTCTTCCACTTGAGTTTGCCCAGCAGTTCCCTGTTTAACCATGCAGGTCTCCTGGTACCCTTCCTTGACTTCCTACCTGCTGGGATGCTCTGATCTTGAGCTTGGAAGAAGCAGTCCTTGAATGCTAACCAACTATCTTGAGCCCCCTTACCTTCTAGTACCCTGTCCCATGGGATTTCCCCTAGCAATTGCTTGAGAAGGCCAAAGTTAGCCCTACTGAAGTCCAGGGTTGTGATTCTGCTAGCTATTCTGTTCCTGCCACATGAGATCCTGAACTCTACCATCTCATGGTCACTACAACCAAGGCTGCCCTCAACCTTCACCGCTTCAACCAGACCCTCCTTGTTAGTGAGGATAAGATCCAGCAGCGCTCCTCTCCTAGTTGGCTCATCCACCATTTGCATCAGAAAGTTATCATCAATGCACTGGAGGAACCTCCTGGACTGAGGATGGCTGGCTGAGTAGGCCTCCCAGCAAATATCAGGGTAGTTGAAATCCCCCATGACAACCAGGCCCTGTAATTGCGAGACTGCTCTCAGCTGCCTGTAGAAGGCCTCATCACCATCCTCATCCTGATCCGGTGGCCTGTAATAGACACCCACAACAGTATCATCTCTGCCAGCCTGCCCCTTAATTCGCACCCACAAACTCTCAACTCGCTCCTGATCCGCCCCTGGACAGAACTCAATACATTCTAGCTGCTCACTCACATAAAGAGCAACTCCACCACCTCTCCTTAGTGGCCTGTCTTTCCTGAACAGGACATAGCCATCCATGACCACATTCCAGTCATGCGAGGTGTCCCACCAAGTCTCTGTAATTGCCACTAGATCATAGCCCCCCGACCAAACACGGATTTCCAGCTCCTCCTGTTTATTCCCCATGCTGCGTGCATTGGTGTACAGGCATTTCAGGGAGCGAGCTGAGCACACCGATTTCACCCCAGGGGGATGGGAGGCCTCCTGGTCTGCCTCAACACTAGAGCATTGCCCCAGTGGTGCAAGCCCAGCTACTACCCCATCCCCCTTCGAATCTAGTTTAAAGCTCTCCGAATGAGCCCTGCTAATTCCTGTCCCAGAACCCTTTTGCCCCTACGACATAAACCTTTCCCATGTATTACCGTCACGCCTGTTTGCTCAAGTTCGCTCAAGTTCAGCAGGGGCTGCCTGGGGGAGGTGAAAGGACATCAAGTACGCAGAAGAATTTCTGAAAGGCACACTTGTAAAGCTTGGGGAAGTGAGCAGAACTGAAAGTAATGATCCTTCCTCTTACCTGCCAGGTTGTTTTACACTTTATCAGTGCTGTAGAAAGTCTCTGCAAGATAGTCTAAGTACGTTTTGGAAGAAAGTGAGTCTTCAGTCTAAATGTAGATTATTGCACATAACATGGAAGAAGATAATAGTAAGTATGAAAAAAAAAAAAGAAAAAAAAAAAAAATTTAAAAAGTGCCAAAACCCTAGCTAAATCAGTAGGTGAGTGACCTACTTTTAAAAATGATAGAGAAGAAAAATTTATTCCTTTTTAAAAGCAAAGCATTAGGCTGTACAGTTGACATAAAAGTATTCTACTGACTCACAGTTAAAGGCTTAAACACCTCAAGTGATGCAGCTTCATCCTTGATGCCTGTTATTACTAATCTCTAAGACAGCGTATTTTCTGTGCATACTAATATGCTTCCTTTCACATATAGCAGCATACTTTCCCTCTTCCGCTGTTATTACGGGCCCAGTTACATGATCTAATGCTGTTTTGTTTAACATAGATTTGTATATCTAAAGGTATTCCAATATAGCTTAGATAATACGCTTAACTAAAATCTTGTCAGTGCTGAGAACTGAAGGCCCTCAAATGTACCACGGAGGCTGTATTTAAGAGGAGAAAGTTCTCCCTGCCCCATCCCCCCATCTTAGTGCAGGCGTATTTCATATTTAAACTAGGGAACTCAGATTTTGGCCTCAGAGTCTATCTCCTGCTTAGAGATTCATGAATTGGAGACATATTTGAGACTGTTTTATTAGGTGTGCATTTTGCACATTGTAACCACATCTCTAATTCCTACTGAATAAATTCCTTTAGTTTCGATATCAAGAGAATCGGTTTTGCTTGGTTTTCTTATGTAAGCCTTTGCAAATGTCTAGTTTGAAAATGGCAATTTCCTTAGAGGATTTCTCCTTCCCTTCTATCCTTCTCCAGTTTTTAAAGGACAAAACAGTTACAGGGTTTAGGAGTTCCTGTTCTCAGTTGAAAACTTTTGGACTGCTATTCATTTCCCAACCAACAAAGGCTAAATTAAACAACGGCCTTTTTTCTCTTGTCTTTGTCCTTGCCAATCTGTTCCCCAGAAGAATCATTATTGATTAGTTACTTGATGTGTATTTCTTGTTGTGCTACTTGCAGCTAAATGATCCTTTCCCATGAGGCAATAATCATTTAGCCTAATAGAAATGAGGAGTGAACTAACATAGGCATTTGGCCTTAAGGGGATATTATTTATTTGCATTGTTTCTAAGTAAAGGTGTCAGAAAAGGTGTTTTGAGTGGTGAAGGCTGTGAGAGCTGGCATCCGGCTGGACTGTGGAGACATGATTCCGTACAGGGTCCTATATAAGTCTGATAATTATTTTCAAAAAAAAAAAAGAGCCTATGCTCAAAAATATACTCTTGTCCCTGTAAATTACAGCACTCCAGAAGTAGGAGTATTGTTATGTTTGATTTAACTCTATCAGAAAATAGCTGAGTCACATGAGAACATAATCTCAGAAAATGTGCCGTGCAGTAAGGTTTTATGTAGAGTTAAATGCAAGTGTGTGTGTGCACATGCGCCTGCCTTTACTAACCATGTGCATATGTTCAGGCCTGGCCTTTTAAAAATTTTTCCCTTCCTTCCTGATATTCTCTGGTCTATCAAAGTAATTTAACTGAAAGTCATGAGAGTCCTATTCCTTAAAGGCCAGGACCACATAACACACACAGAAGCATATGGTTTGGCATATTCAGAGAGAGTAGCAGTCTACTATTTTATTGCTGAGGATGACAGACTTGGATTACGGAGCATCTATAGGTACAGTATTGTGTATTTCTGTCTGTGCTTGGATTATATTGTATAATGTTACGTACTTGAAATCTATTTTGTGGTTTGTCTAACCTTTATAAACACAACTCTGGGAAGAATTAAAAATGGTTTTATTTCATGGAGACTAAGGGGAAAATATACCTGTAACTCGAGCCTTATCTTTGTACAGTGAATTTCACATTTCTGTATGTCAACATCCTGATTGTTTTGTATGTTGATATGATGGCAGGAATCCCTAATAAAAATACACTGGAGAAAAGTTTTCTGCAGTTACGACGTTCTTATGGTGAAAGATGTTTTGTAAATAATAGTTTTTGTTGAGAATTAGTCGGTACATGATATACTACAGATTTCTTTGGACTCTTGCAATTTTTTATATAAATCTTTTTTTTAATTCATCAGCTGCAGAGACACTAAGAACATGCTTTAAAATAAGATGTTATTAACATGGCTTCAGAGGCACTAACCAAGGGCCTAATGGTTTGCCCAGTTACCACATAAGAGTTAGTCACAGTCTTGAATTTGTCCCGAAATGGAATTACTACACACAGAATACAAATAGAGAAGTGTGGTTTTAAAGTCAGGCCCTGGCCGTAGACATATGGCTGCAACCTTTTGATAGGCAGATCTGGCTAGAGTGTTATGGAAGCAAAGCTGTATAGCTTTTGGATAGAGCTTGCTTACATTAAGTTGGTTTGGAGCTCAGACAGTGCTAAAGCATCTGGTAAGAAATGTATAGCCTGCAAAGAGGCAATTGAACATCATTTTGGGGAGCTAAGTCAGAGAAACCAAGGCTACTTCTTGAGCACATAAAACATTTAGATGCAGACATATCTGTATTATACAGAAGGTGCCAAAATCTGAACGGACTCTCTGGCGATTTGAAATGTAAAGGGCCAGGACAGTACAGGTCAGTACAGGTAGACATTTTTATTCAGTTAAAACAGTGTAAGTTACAACCTCTTCAAAAGAGGTTGCATTCCTTCTTTAACATAAGAATACAGCATATCCTCCTCAACATTGCTTGCATTCTAAGTACTACCACAACTTATGAAAATAGTATGGGTATTTTGGGTAGAAATTCAGCATTTGTCATAAATTCTTTCTGAATAATGACACACAAAATTTCTCTGAAATTACAACTCAGTGAAACGTCATGCCAAACGTGCATTTGAAGAAATCAGACTGCATTAACCGGCACTAATGGTTGCCGTAGGTAACTGTTAGAAATTGACAACAGCCGTCTTGGCCGAACTGGAGATCACAAGCACTGGAATGCAAGAAACTTCATCTGGAAGTCAAGGTACATTTCTCAACTTGTTGTTTTGTTTTGTGGTTTTTGTTTTTGTTTAAATCCCAAAGGAAGTAATTGTCTCTTCTGTTTGTATGGATTTGCTGTAGGTTTTCTTACAGCTGAGTTTTATGTGGAAAAAGGTCCCCGAGACCTTGTGAAGATCTCTACCATTATGGCTGTTAAGTGCCATGCTACAAGACTCTGATCTCATAGTCCTATGTCTTTCATTATGCCCCTCTACAAAGGCGAATCCTTCATCAGCCTTATCCTCAGAAATTTGGAGGAGCTGCTCTGACGTTTTGAAGTGGTCCTGCTTGCAGTTGCTTTCTTTTAAGGCAGGTTACTGCTGTTCATCTCAGCCAGAAGAACTCCCTGCAGCAATTCCATCTTACACTGTTACCGAGGTTCACAGCTTGCCCTCTACGTGTCTCATAGCTCCCTCCTAGAAAACATGGGCACTACCTGTCCCTGTGAAGTGATGCTTAGTGATGTACTGGGAATTTAAAGCATAACTTTTATCACGGAAATTTTCCTGCTATAAGCAACCACCGCTCAGTGCTTCTGCATTACAATGAAGAACAATAAGGCATTAATTTCTACTTCACAATCACGTTGTGGAGGAGCGCAAAAAATGGTTGCAAAAAAGGATTACAAAAATAAAAATGAAACATGAGCATGAAAAATTACCTTCTCTATTTATTTTGTTCTGACTTTTCCCATATTAGCTTGCTTTTAATTTCAGTGCAGATGTGTTTGCTGAGCTCATGAAATGGCAGATACTTCAGAGAAGCGACGTGGCCCTTCGAATCTTCGTCAGTGTCCTGATGAACAAATACCACCTACTAATTGCTAGTCACAAAAGATGAAGAGAACGTAATTGGTTTAAATGGACTAGAAATTCAGGTGAAATAGGTTACATTTCTTTGATTGAAGAATAATTAACTATATTGATTGAATAGCGCATGTATTACCGGAAACAGCTGTAGACAGAAGAACATGGAAAGCCTCTCAATTGCAATCCTATATATCCTAGTTAGAATCTGTAATAAAAAGATCTACTAAATGTAATGTCTTCTGAAAATTCTGTTTTTAAAACCACTTTAAAATATTTTCTGATTTTCAGTATTATGCACAGGAATGGTTTACTAAAGAGAAGTTTTGAGAGGGCTGCAATGAACCTGGCAATAAAAACTAAAATGTCACCTAATGTGTCCACTACTTTTCTCAGATCAAATCTTCAGAGTCCTCTTCCCACAGATAGAGCTGGGTGGACATAATGAGATACACTTTACGTATGGGAAAAAAGGACATCTGCAAAGCCAAATCCAAAAAGCACCTGAGCACAAAGTTTGCTTAAATCTTGTTCTCTGGATCTAAGTCAACAGCTGTAATTCTCACTCAGCAGGTGTGTAACCACTGGAATGCCAATCTCAGTAGCACAACATCTCATGATCTCCTCATGACCACCATTCCTTTACTGGTTTTGCCTAGCTGATGGCATGTGCCATTTCAGCGTGAGATCCTGGTATGTCCACAGGGAACTGTAACAACAAAGGTGATATAAGGAGATGTCTGTGCTTAAGTAAACTGGCATAAAAACAAAATAAATGTCAACTGCTGGTGAAAAATAGATTGAGTCAGTTTTGCTTGATAGCTGCCTATCTATTCTTGTTATTTCAACCTACTGCTTTTTTTTGGAATAACCTACTGTTACAGCCAGAGTAGCTGAGTTGTATTTTCTTTGGACAGCTGACCAAAGATATGTCTAACTCTATTACCTTTGAGAACATTATTCTATTCCTACAATTTTCTCCATCTAAGATGGATGGGAAGTCCTCCTCCTTTCTCCCCACCCTCACCCTTGCCTTTCCCAGAAGTTATTTTGGAAACTCAGAAATGAGATAAAACAACATATTTCTGAAGAACATGACGTGGTATGGGTACACAGAGAAAGGACTGATCTCTTCTTTTAATGTGTGAGCAGTGCCTTTGTCATTACAATAGCATAGCTGGCATGTTTGTTTAGGAAGGGAGCTCAGAGGCTGGAAGCAAAGAGTTTCTATTACCAGCCATGTACTCATGATGTTTTCCTTCATGTATGGTGTCCTTCTGATCAAAGTCTCCTTTGCTGTTCTGATTTAGGCAACTATACTCCACAAAGCACAAAGCTCCTCGTGTCAAAATCCTCATTTCCTAAGCCTCTCTTCCTCTTTCATCTCTCATTTGCAAATTTAATACACACTCTGGACCTCCAAACCGTTGCACTGAACTTCAGCATAGCCCACAGCTCTGTCCACCCTCTCTGTCCCCAGCACGCTCTCCATCCCCAGCTCCCTGCTGCTTCTCTTACCCCTGCACAGGCCTCTGCAGCCCCCCGAACACCCAGCACCAGCAATGCTTTGAGATCAGGTGGAGTCTGATCTGCCTCCACAGCAGTGGCTGCATTTCCCAAAATGTGCGCACAGCCCCTTCCTGCTGATGCACCAGGAGGCTGCAGAGCTGGGGCCCGGCTGGGGCCAGGCTGACAGCTGGGGCTTGCCAGGCACACAAGTCCCTGGCTGCAGCCTCAGCCCCAGCCCTGCACTTCGGTTGCATGCACCAGGGACTGCAACAGCCGCCTTTAAGCTGCTTGTGAGCTGCGGTTTGGCCATCCTGGCTTATAGGAAAGTGCAGCTGTAGCAGTGTTTGTCAATGACAGGGCAGGCAAAATCTTTAGCAATGCATTAAAAAGGATATCTCCTTTTTGTTCTGGTTATTTACAAAAAGTGCAGCTTTTACACTAAAAAGGGCTGTTTCTGAAAGCATTCTAATATTCTAATACCATTAAAGTTTGCAGGTCTTTCCCATCCTTTTTGATTCAGTATTGCTTTGACTCATAATTCTCCTGAGCTGTAAAACATGTACGACTGATTCCTGTATATTGTGTGCTGAACGGCTATTTTTTGCGACTCGCACTGCAGCACTCACTGTCTGACATACTTGCTAAAAATCTACAATTATAAGAAATTATACTATGGTCCATCACTCTTAGGACCTTTGTAAAGTACAATAGCATCTGTTCCAAAGATTTTGGCTCTGTGGATGTTTCTGCTCTCCTGCCTGTGAGTAACACTTATGAATTTGTGGTTGTACTTTGCATACTGACTTCTAGAGTTATCAGGACTCACTTGGCAGGACACTGAGAAGAGCATTTAGCAAAAAACAATCAGCAGAACTCTGAAATCACATTATATTCCCCCTCAATGTCTGGAGCTTTAATCACAAAATAGCAACTTAGAAAAAGGAATAAAGCAAATTTGAAATTATGTAATCATTACTGAGCATTAATAAAGCAGACCTCACATCTGGCTAAAACATTTTACAACTCTGAAAGTACACCAGAAAGCCTTGCTAATTATGGAGGTTTGACGGCCAGTCGCCGGCCCTTGTAATCGTGGGCGACTTCAACTTGCCGGATGTCTGCTGGAAATAAAACATGGCAGAGAGGAAGCAATCTAGGAGGTTCCTCGAATGTGTGGAGGACAACTTCCTCATGCAAGTGGTAAATGAGCCCACTAGAGGAGGGGCCCTTCTTCACCTGTTGTTCGTGAACAGAGAAGGACTAGTGGGAGATGTGAGGGTTGGTGGCCGTCTTGGGAATAGCGACCATGAAATGTTAGAGTTTTCGATAGTGGGAGAAGTAAGGAGGGGCAAGAGCAGAACTTCTACCTTAGATTTCCACAGGGCAGACTTTAGCCTATTTAAGAGGCTGGTGGACAGAGTCCGTTGGGAGTCGGTCCTGAAGGGCAAAGGAGTCCAGGAAGGCTGGACATGCTTTAAAAAAGAATTGCTAAATATTCAGGAGCAGGCTGTCCCAGTGTGTCGGAAGACAAGCCGTCGGGGAAAAAGACCGGCCTGGTTAAACAGAGAACTTAGGCTAGAACTTAAGGAAAAAAAGAGAGCCTATTTGGTCTGGAAGAAGGGTCGGGTAACTTGGGAGGTCTATAGGGACATGGCCAGGTCGTGTAGGGAGAAGATTAGAAGGGCCAAAGCACAATTAGAGCTTGATTTGGCTACTACAGTCAAAGATAACAAAAAAAGCTTCTACAAATACATTAACAGCAAAAGGAGAGTCAAGGAGAGCCTCCACCACTTGCTTAATGAGGAGGGTAGTGTAGTGTCAGGGAATGAGGAAAAGACAGAGGTGCTCAATGCCTTCTTTGCCTAGGTCTTTAATGTCAGGACCGGTTGTCCTCAGGAGACTCAGCCCCCAGAGCCTGAAGTTAGGGACGGGAGGCTGTGTGAACCCCCTGTAATCCAGGAGGAGACAGTTAGTGACCTGCTGTGCCAGTTGGGCACCCACAAGGCTACGGGCCCGGATGGGATTCACCCCAGAGTAATGAAGGAACTGGCAAATGAACTTACCAAACCACTCTCGATTATCTACCGGCAGTCCTGGCTAACTGGAGAAGTTCCAGCTGACTGGAAATTAGCAAATGTAATGCTCATCTACAAGAAGGGTCGGAAGGATGATCCAGGGAACTATAGGCCTGTCAGCCTGACCTCGGTGCCAGGCAAGGTGATGGAACAGATCATCCTGAGTGCCTTTACACGGCACATGCAGGACAATCGGGGCATCGGGGCCAGCCAACATGGATTCATGAAAGGCAGGTCCTGCTTGACCAACCTGATCTCCTTCTATGACCAAGTGACCCGCTTAGTAGATGAGGGCAGGGCTGTGGATGTAGTCTATCTAGACTTCAGTAAGGCATTCGACACTGTCTCCCACATCATCCTCCTAGATAAACTAGCTGCCCGGGGCTTGGATGGGTGGACTCTTCGATGGGTTAAAAACTGGCTGGATGGCCGAGCCCAGAGAGTGGTGGTGAATGGGGCAAAGTCCAACTGGTGGCCAGTCACTAGCGGTGTTCCCCAGGGCTCAGTTCTGGGGCCAGTGCTGTTCAATATCTTTATAGATGATCTAGACGTAGGGATTGAGTGCACCCTCAGTAAATTTGCAGATGACACCAAGCTGAGTGCGAGTGTTGACCTGCTGGAGGGTAGGAAGGCCCTACAGGGGGATCTGGACAGGTTAGATAGATGGGCCGAGACCAACGGCATGAGGTTCAACAAGAACAAGTGCCGAGTCTCACACTTCGGCCACAAGAACCCCATGCAGCACTACATGCTCGGGGAAAGAGTGGTTAGAAAGTGGCCTGGCGGAAAGAGACCTGCGGGTGCTGATCGACAACCGTCTAAACATGAGCCAGCAGTGTGCCCAGGTGGCCAAGAAGGCCAATGGCATCCTGGCCTCTATCAAGAATAGTGTAGCCAGCCGGTCTAGGGAAGAGATCGTCCCCCTGTACTGGGCACTGGTGAGGCCACACCTTGAATCCTGTGTCCAGTTGTGGGCCCCGCATTTCAAGAAGGATGTTGAGGTGTTGGAGCGAGTCCAGAGGAGAGCAACCAAGCTGGGGAAGGGTCTGGAGGGTATGACCTATGAGGAATGGCTGAGGGAGCTGGGGTTGTTTAGCCTGGAGAAGAGGAGGCTCAGAGGTGATCTTATTGCAGTCTACAACTACCTGAAGGGAGGTTGTAGTGAAGTGGGAGTTGGCCTCTTCTCCCGGGCAACTAGCGATAGGACAAGAGGACACAGCCTCAGGCTTCGCCAGGGGAGGTTCAGGTTGGACATCAGGAAGAATTTCTTTTCAGAAAGGGTAATTAGACATGGGAATGGGCTGCCCAGGGAGGTGGTGGAGTCACCATCTCTGGAGGTTTTTAAGAAAAGACTGGACATGGCACTTAGTGCCATGGTCTAGTTGACAGGGTCGTGTCAGGGCAACGGTTGGACTCGGTGATCCCAGAGGTCTCTTCCAACCTGGTTGATTCTGTGATTCTGTGACTCTCTCCAAAGATATACAAAGCAATGTGTGAAATCCTATTTGCAGCTACATTGATCTAAGTGTTCATCTTCCATATAGATTTTCAGAGAAAAAGAAGAAAAGAGAAAAACCACAGTGGTTCATATTATTATCAGCTATAAACTGGGTATGCTTCAGAAGTGTAAGCACCTCTGGTTGTTTTATTATGAGTTTCTTCATGTTTTCTTTATCCAAATCCTTCCTGCATATGGTGACAATGTGGTAGATTTAGCCTGTTGGAAATACTGTAGTGGATCATACAGGAGCTAGTGATGTGGGAAAAGCTGTTTTGGTAGTACCACATCAGACTGAACAAAAATGAGCAAACAGATGTGAAGGGCCTAAGTATGACTTAGCAGAATATCCCAGAGCTGGACACATTGGTCAAGACAATGGTAATCATGGTCTTCGGCATCCACTTAACTGCTGCTATGATGAAAACCAAAGTTAGAAGTGTAATTTTGAGGCTTTGAATAACATTTTGAGGTTCCTCTTCTCCCCATAAAACAACCAACCGTTATAATAAAGGCGTTAAAGTCCTGCTCAGCTTGGTTAACCATATCATTCAACTCCATGGCAACTTTAAAACAAAGTTATGTATGAAACACGTTTATCCCAAATGTAACCAGCATCACCAGCTACCTTAAACTCTATTGCTCCTAATCGGTGTATTGTTAAGTTGTATGTATAAAGAAACTAACTAACTTTTTTTTTTTTTGTTCTCATTCAGGCCACAGAACATACTGCAAGTCATACAATAAGCAAAATGGAGGAAGATTCTACATCCGTTTGTTGTAAATGCTTGTTCTACCAGAGTTTACTATAAAGAAGCAAAAGATTT
The DNA here is from genome assembly GCF_013368605.1 of Nyctibius grandis. NCBI lineage: Eukaryota > Metazoa > Chordata > Aves > Nyctibiiformes > Nyctibiidae > Nyctibius > Nyctibius grandis. Next base: position 46,270,344 of record NC_090695.1, on the reverse strand, counting down.
CATGTATTGTGCTCCTTTTGTTCCAAAGTGATGATTGGTTTGCATCAACTCAGGTGTTTTTAATGTATAATTCACGTACTCTAATTAGTTGATTTGCTCTATCTGGAAAACTTGCACCCAATGTCTCTAAATTAGTAAGGCAATGACATTGTAGTTATTTCAATACTTTTAATACTACTCCTAATTTTATGAACCTAGTTTTACATTTCTAGGAATGTAATTCCTAAGTAATTTTTTAAAAAAGGTATACATGCCTTTGAGCATCCCTTGCTTTGAGCAATTAAATACAAGCTACATGAATACTGGTACTACACCTTTACAGATATGGAAATAGCAAGTTTCTAACAATGTTGTAACTAAAGTATAAAATATATTACACGCTTTCACAAAAAAGGTATAAGCACAGTATCAGAAAAAAGCTGTAAGAATCAAAGCTTGTGCAATTTGTATAAAGGGCTACAGCTGTCAGTTGAGCTAGAATTTTTAAAGCAGATATAATAACAATTTTTATTAATTGTTTACTACCTGAATTCTGAGCTTAAGCAAGATTTGGTCCTTATCTTCTGTGTTACTGGGGAGCATGAATCAGTATTTACCACTGAATACAAAATGACTTGTAAAGTGCCAGTCCTCATTAAAAAAAGTGGTATAAGAGTGTCCTCTTGTGGCACTACAGAATAATCCATCAGAAGTTGTCTTGCACAGAAACACTTTTTAAAGAATTGGATTCTGGTATTGGTTATGTTTTTGGGTTTTTGGTAGTTTTTTTGTTTTGTTTTTTTTTTTTGGTTTTGTTTGATTTGTTTTTTAAATGACACTAAAGAAATATTTGCAAACAGGTTTGAATTAGGTGTTTATAGTTCTAAGCATAAATCTTTCAAGTTTTGTTAATGTGGGAATAAGCTTTTACACTGGTTCAGGAAAACACAATGCCAAAAGTCTGCAGTGGCACCTCTTCTCACCACCCTGAGGGGACAGGGCTGGGTGATGCCGGTGTTGGTGGAGCATCAGGTGCACAGCCATCCTGCTCAGAGCTCTGCCATTGCCAGCGGCGCCCCTGCAGGTACGTAAGCATGTATATCTCCCTATATATGCAGTGTATATATATATAGTATACCCATAGTGTTGTGTCTGCAAGGGTTAGCGAAAGCAAGCTCCGTTTAAATGCTGGGTTGGGCTCATGTGGTTGTCACCACCCTCTCGCTGGCACTATGCAACCCTCCGCATGCTAAGCTAGCCTTTGGTCATGCCTCTCAACCGGGCTTGGAAATAACAAGCGTTTATTATACGTCCGTGTTTGCCTGATGCTATAATGGACAAATGCAGCTAACCACAGCTTACACGTTTCCAGTTTAGTCAAACAGGAGACCTCTAGTCACTTTCTCCCCTGCCTGTCCTATGCTTTTGAACTTACTTTGTGACAAACACCAAGTAATTTCAGGTGATTTTTAATTTACCACAGCACTGCTGGAGCTCAGGCGTCCCAGAAGTTAATGGAGACGTTGGCGATGTTGTCCAGCGTCACAGGAGGGAAATCTGTTCATCCCGGACTGATGGCCTCTGCTGTGCTTTCACCTCCTTGATTGATTTAAAAGGTCCTAATGACACACAGTGCTGCATTTCTGTGCAGGCAGCTGCTCCTGAGCAGCGTGTAGTAGGAAGGGAGACCTCAAGCATTTGATACTGAGTTGGAAAATTTGGCTGTAGGTTAAGATGGTGCCTGAGAGTAGACATGTGAAAAAGGGAACAGAAACAAAGACAATACAGTTGTGTAGTTGATGAGGAGTGTAATGCCAAGCAGAAATATTTCATTTATAAGGGATTATTTTCTTGAACAATCAATTACTTAAAAGAGAACAAGGTCTTGCAGTACTCTGGTGGAGCAGTGTTTTCCACTGACAAGTCTGGTATGAAAAGTTCCTGTCAGCCCTGCTGATCTTCACATGGATAGCGCAAGTATCTCTGCTGCATTTTACCAAATAGTCAAAACTGAAAATTATCACCTGCGTCAATTTATGTGGCCGCTGTCTCGAATTTTATGGGAAAAAAATAATTTGCAAAATTGTCTTGGTGTCCTGTTGCTCCCTAAGAAAGCCTTGAGGTGATACAAAAGAAACAGTTCACTGAGAGAAAGTTGCCCAAAGGGCAGCTGAGAGCAGAATACTGTGGAAACCTTCCCTGGGAACAATCAAGGGTAGTGGTCCATACAACCTATACGTATGTACTAACACAAAATGCACAGTTTTGAGCTCCAGAGAGTCTCCAACTCTAAAAGCACTATATTGTTGTGATATCTTCTTTTCCCTCATTACCTGTATAGATCAGACTTTTGATTTTGTTCTTTTTCTTTTAGTGGGGGAGAACAGGATGTACTGGTAAAAACTAAGAGAGTTTGATTTGAGCCAGAGAGCTTTGGTTTTAGACTTCATTTTGGGAAGGGAAAAAAAAAATCAAAGAGTATTTGAGAATTAACCTTAGAGAAGGCAAGCAAGCAGAAGCTTGTGAGAGAAGTGTGCTTTGAAAATTATTGTGGGCTGATAACCTGAAAACCAGGTTTCTGAGAACAGTTATTATAAAAAAGCATAGTAAAATTTTCTTACCCATTCAGATAGTGATTGCAAGGTTAAGTGGCTTTCCATGTTCTAGGGTGTTGTTTCTTGTAGGTAGATTAGGGTACGGCGACCAGAAAATCTCGGGCTGTAACGGAAAGATAGGCGTGGCAAAGGAACAGGATATGTGAGTATCGCGTGAGTTCCTACGAGACAGTACGACTATATAAGGCTGTTGCGCAGTTGAATAAACGCCATTTGTTGCATCCTCATATTGGTGTCTGTGCTCAATGGCCCTGGGGTGCAGATAGCCTCAGGCCGGTCAGCAACCGAATGGAGCTTGCCGAAGACAAACGGCAACAAGTGGTGACCCTGACGTGATTGCTGGACTGGCGGACCGCAGGCGGTCGGAGTGGGTTCGCGAACCATGGAAGCCTTGATAAAGGTGATTTCGTTACTGGGCGGGGAATTTAAGATTTCTGTGAAATCGAAAGACGTGGCCCAGTGTGTAGACCGTCTTGTTAAAGAGGGGGCGGTGGCAGGGCCGGCTGATTGTCTACAGCCGAGCACCTGGGAGCGATGCTCGATGAAGCTCGCTGAGAGAGCTATGGCAGTGGATTCTGCCAAAGAATTAAAAACATAGGGAGTTATCTTGAGGCTGTTACGGGCTGCGCGGGAGGACCGGTCGACATGGGATGCGGCTCGGGCGTGTTTGCATGGGGAACCAGGGTTGGACGCACATTTGCGGGACGTGAATGATCGCGACACGCAAACGGAGACAATACCTCGGGAGAAAGAGGGTGATGAATCTGGACCGGTGGGTAGACGTGAAGAGGGGGACCAGCGTCCCGAGCCCCAGGTCCCGTTGTATCTATGGGGCGAGATGAATGCTCAGCCCCTGGCCCCCCAGAGGACGGTGTACAGGCGTGGCCGGTGAATAAGGCGACGCCGTTGTATCCATGGGGCAAGATGAATGCTCAGGACCCCCCTGTACAACCTCCTCAGTACACACCACCAGCGGGTAACCCACCCGCGGAACCAGTGACAGTTACTGACCCGCTCGACTGGCTCCCCGGGACATATATAAAGATGGCGCCGGAGGAAGCGGGGAAGGACCGGTCGCGAGCCTCAGGGACGCGGCCTCAGAATCACCCCAACCTACCTCCTGACCATACAAGGCAACAAAATTCAGCAACCCTGCCCCTCCCAGCCATTCCGGAACAAGGGGAGGAGCAGGATGTAGAGGAGCTCACTTCCCGCTTGCAGCAGGCGTGGAACCCCTCCTCGGCATAGCGGAGGTGCGAGGGGGCGGGGGAACAGTCACAACCGATGCAACCACAACCAGCGGTAGTTGACCAACTTGTGGAGGCGTTAGAGGAAATAAAGAAGGAAGTCCTACAACAAAAACAATTACTGCAGCAAGTAGGGAAAGCAGGAGACAGAAAAGAGACTGGGGAGGCACCAAAGATCCCATTGACTAATTGGAGAATCATTGCAGAAAACTGTGCTTTGGAAGGGATCCAGCTACAGCGCATGCCCGCTGTTTTTCCCGTCCATGTGCAGGCAGGGGGCGTTGCCGAGTGGGTCCCCTTGGAACCCAAGGTAGTGCAGTCGCTGTTGCAAGCCATAAAAGACAATGGGCTGAAGCATCCCTCCACGCGGATACTGTTAGATAGCATACATGCTCAGGGCCTGCTGCCCACAGATATACGGCAGCTAGCCCAATCTGTGCTGACCCCAAGCTCATGGGTGATCTGGAAGGAGGCTTGGCAGACAAGGTGTTATCGATTGGCTGCCGCTGCAGCAGCCAGTGCAGACCATCCGCTTGCAGGAACCACTTATGACAGGCTTGTGGGGAAGGCCGCGAACATGTTAACGCCGCAACAGCAGGCAGGAAGCTTGCGGCCTAGAGAAATAACCACTACAACAGAGGCCTCAAGAGTTGCTTATGAGGAAGTGGCTAGGGTGGTAAAGTCGGAGCCTCCCTGGACAAAGATCAAGCAGGCAAACGCGGAGCAATTTGAGGTGTTTTGCGATCGATTACAAAGGGCAATAGAGGACTCTGATATGCCAGAGGAGGCTCGCCCTGCCGTAATGATAGAATGCATAAAGCAACACAGTAATGACTCCGTGAAAGATATATTACAGCATTTACCTAAGGGATCCAATTTGGCACAAATAATTAAGTTTGTGTTGGAACGTCAGTCACGAGTCTCTGACACTACTGTCCAGATGTTGTTACAAGTTGCAGCAGCCTTTCCCCGTGATAACCAGCCTAGAGGCAGATGTTACAACTGTGGAGGAAAAGGTCACATAAAGATGCACTGTCCTACTAGAAGAGGACAAGAGACCAGAAATTCGCCAGGGCCGTGTTGGGCGTGTGGAAGAACAGGACATATGGCCCGAGACTGCAGAAAAAAACAGGGAAATGGGAGACGGGGAGGCAAGACTCAGGGGCCAGTCTTCCCGCAGAACCCAGTTTTTGCCCCCGGAATCCCTCCATACAGCCCTCAGGGCAAGCAGGGCCAGGTAGAGGGCCATCAGTGGCCCTGGCACTAGATTTCAAACAACGACCCGAGTCTGCATGGAAGTAGTCGAACACCCCGAGGCAGGATTTATGTCTTTGAATATGTTGCTTGATTCCGGAGCGGATGTTTCGGTAGTATCCTTCCACATGTGGCTGCCACAGTGGCCGTTGGAAGATGCCGGATACATAGCCGGGGTGGGAGGCACCACCTCCACGTATAAAAGTAAGGAACTCATTCGATTCACCCTATACAAAACAGATGGAACTCGGCTACAAGCCATCGCACAACCTTATGTAACAGATCTGTCGGAGTCCCTGATAGGCCGCAATGTACTTGCTGCCCTGGGGATGAAAATCACCAATGCCTCTCCTGGCTTTCAGCATCAGGGAAAAAGGGTGACAAGTTTATCCTAAGGGCCACTGCCTCAGCAGTTTCACCGATACTGCTGCAATGGAAAAACAATGATCCTGTCTGGGTGGAGCAGTGGCCATTGAATAAAGAAAAACTTATAGCCGCGCAGCGAATAATACAAAGAGAGTTAGAGCAAGGCCACCTTGAGGAGAGCTTTAGCCCTTGGAACACACCCATATTTGTTATAAAAAAGAAATCTGGTAAATTTCGTCTCTTGCATGACCTACGAGCAGTGAATCAACAAATGTGCGACATGGGGGCACTGCAACCTGGCCTACCCCTTTCTTCAGCAATCCCCAAGGGATGGCCAATTGTGGTAATGGATATTCAAGATTGCTTCTTCTCTATCCCACTACATCATAAGGACCGTCACAGATTCGCTTTTTCTATCCCAACTACGAATTTGGAGGAGCCAGCTAAATGCTATCAATGGAAGGTCCTTCCTCAAGGCATGAAGAATTCACCAACCATCTGTCAATATGTGGTGGCCCAAGTGCTCTCGTCAGTGCACGCACACTTTCCTGAAGCAGTGATTATTCACTACATGGACGACATCCTGCTGGCGGCCCCAGAAAACCCCCAAGTGGAAAAAATGGAGAAAGAAGTAAAAGCATCGCTCCAGAGTGTAGGTCTTTTCATCGCAGACGCAAAAACCCAAAGAGGAGATGACGTTTCCTACCTGGGCACCCGTATAACAGGGAACACGGTGCGTCCCATGAACATCCAGTTAAATCCAAAAATCTCCACCCTACACCATGTGCAGAAATTAGTCGGAGCCCTGCAATGCATGCGACCGATCATTGGGATCCCTCCGGAGGTCATGGCACCGTTTTATGATTTGTTAAAAGGGAAACACCTACGGGAACCAAGAACAATGTCGAAAGCGGGAGAAGAGAGCCTGAGACAAATTGAGAAACTCTTGTCTACGGCAAGCCTCAGCAGATGGGACCCCAAAGAACCTATTGTTGCTCTGGTCTTGCTGGGTTCAGAGGGGGCAACAGGAACCCTCACACAGCAGCCAGGACGATGTCCTCAAGTCTTATTGTGGCTTTTCTCTAGCCAAATGACAACCGCGTACATGACATACATTAGAGCCACGGCTTTGCTACTCCAAAAGGTTAGAATAGCTGCTGTTCGACACTTTGGACGTGACCCAGAGGAGATTCATGTACCGTTCAAAAGAAAGGTGTGGGATACCCTAGCTGCAACTGATGACGAAATTATGCTAGCTCTGCACACGTACCATGGAAGGATAATCCCTGGCCAATCACACCCCTTGCTCCAGCATCTTCGGACCTGCCAACCCATGATCAAGATTCGAGTGCTATCAACCCCAAAGCCTGGGACCACTTATTTCACCGATGCATCTTCACTTACTAGTACGGCCGCCGTAGTATGGGCCTCAGAAAAACAATGGAGGAAGGTCACATACACGGACAACAACTCAAGCGTGCATTACCTAGAAGCTAAAGCAGTTTCATTGGCAATGCAGATGGAACGTAATCAACACATTAACATCGTCACAGACTCCATTTTCGTTTGGAAATTGACACAAAAAATGACTACTGCAGGATGCGCTGGCTCAGCAATAGCCTGTATGCTAGAAGATGTGCTACAGCAGCGCCAACAAACATGTTCAATCATCCATGTTAACGGACATCAACACTATCCAGGTCCTTTTACGCAGGACAACACGATGGCGGACAAAGCAGCGAACAAGATATGGACACTATCTGAAGCCAAAGATCTCCATGGCTTTCTGCATATCAGAGCACGAGCGCTCGCAAAATGCTGTGGCATCCCTCTCACGCAAGCTAGAGAAGTTGTTGCGACTTGCCCGTACTGTCAGCGCTCACCGTTATGGAGTGCTGGGGTCAACCCCCATGGACTGAAGCCTAACGGCATATGGCAATCAGACTTCACCCTATGTCCTCAGCTCAAACCCCAGCCATGGCTAGTAGTCACAGTGGACACCTACAGTATGATGATCGTGGCCACCCCGCATCGGAAGCAAACAGCACGCTCCATTCGGCTACATTGGAATCTTGCAATCACTTGGCTAGGCCTGCCTGTCGAGACCAAAACAGATAATGGCCCCTGTTTCATTGCCCATAACACACGTCAATGGTGTCAGCGGTGGGGTATCACACTCAAACACGACATTCCATATAACTCTACCGGACAGGCCATTGTAGAGCGAGCTAATCAGACGCTAAAACACAGAATTAAGGTTCTTGGGGAGGGGGAAGGATTCCCAGACGTAATTCCTGTCAACTACCAATCTCACATTTTACATCGCGCTCTTTATTCTTTAAACCATTTTGCCCGAGGGGACCAAGATCGTGCCCCAGTTGAGCGACACTGGGGTCCAGGGGTGCCAGAAGTTGGCCCTCCGGTCAAGGTTCGGTTCCCTGGGGCGGCAGAGTGGGAAACAGGTTGGGAGCTGTTACATCACAGGAGGGGGTACGCAGCCATCAAACGGGATGATGATATACAGTGGGTCCCTACGCGCTGTTTGCGCCCTGATTTAAAACAAAACCTTAACCCAAAGTAATATGCATGCTATCTGAGCTTTATATTTTGTAGAAGTACCTGTGGGGGAAGCCGTAACAGCACCAGCCTCGACCTTCAGACAGGAGGAGCCACAGCAGTACAGAGGGTCTGGTGAAGAGGCGGGGCGCTAGGAGCAATGAGGAACGGCGACCCTTGCTGAGAGAAACAAAAGCTTTGAGCAATACGCTCATGATTATCTTGCTTTTGCTTTGCTCCTCAGGAGCTGCAGTGGAATCTTACTGGAGAACCTGGGCTCGGGTACATAACCAGACATGGTATTGTCTCCCCCTATCTATAGATACACCATCACAACCTTGATATATGTTTGTTGCCCTAACTGCGAATAACACAAGTCCTCGGTGTCCCTTGATACTGAAAGAAGTCTATTTCACGGGTAATCCCTCCAGGGAACAAGTAGCTGAGTTCATGTGTAATTACTTGGAGGAAAAAACAGTTACCTATAGGGACCAACTAATCTTAATGACATGCACCCAGTTGGATAACTGGCTGGGTTGGCTATAATGTAACAATAGTCAACATGAGTGGGAAATTGATAGAGATGCTTACCTGGCATTAACCCTAAATTTAACCCGTCTGGAGAAGAACCGGTGGCAAGTCAGACAGGTGCCACAAAGTGATGCCACGTTTCCAAAAAAGACTGGAGGTCTTTGTCTTCTCTTCTATGCTTATATTTTACAGAGCCAAATCTCAGCTACTTATTTTCAATGTTATAAGTCATTTGAGCAAACAACGATCCTTATCCATAACGATGAAGAGGAGTTGATAGATATTATCTTGAACCCCTCAGCTTCGGGTTTTTCCGAACCAGGTCGAAAGGACAGCGCGTTCTGGGGGGAACGTTTTCGGCTAGGGCGAAACGCTACTATAAACAGTTCCCTTGTTGTGGACATAATGGATATACGGGATAGCCCCTTTTGTCTGCGGCACCCGTTAGTGTTGCTATGTAGTGGTACTGTTCACAAATGTTTCTACCCAAGAGAGTCGTATGGGTGGTGCATATTTGGCACCCTAGAACCCATGGGCATTTTCGTGAAACGTGAGAGACGAGGCAATCGACTGTCTCGGCGGAGAAAGAGGGACTTAGGGGCATTGAGAGTTGAACTAGATGATGGCGAGGTAATAACCAGTGAAAACTGTTATGCAGGGGAATTTTTGTCTTTCCCCGTCTGGAAAGGCGCTGCAGGACTCTTTACATTAGCTTTCTCTCCGGGTGTAGGAGTACAGCGTAATTCGGCCACTCTAGAGAAAGTGGTGTGCCACCTTCTTCGAAACAACAAGGCAGTTAAATCAGTGATACAAGTGATGCAAGACAAATCTGAGCAAACTTCAAAGATTTTGAAGGCTCACCATGAGGCAATCGATGTTCTTTTTGATATCCTTATCCAATGAGGGTGTAAAAGTGCCCGTTTTGCAAATCTTTCCTTTTGTTGTCTCTCTGCAGACGATTATGAACAGATCCAGGAACGTAATGTAATCCTCCAAAAGGCAGCAGATAGCTTGGCAGAGATAGCTAAGGAAGATCCAGTCACGTGGCAGTGGCTAGCTGCTATCGGAGCTAGTGTCTGGGGATGGCTAATGTCTTGGCTTTCCTGGGACAAACTCATAATAATAGTTGCTGTTGTTGTTGGAGTTATTCTCTTGATGTGTTGTGGCTTTCCTATTATAGGATGTTGTATCCGCCAGTTACGCTTGCGCTTTGACGCGAGGCACCAGAACCAACGATACGCTTTGCTTCGCATGACTTAAAGCATGGGGAGGGGGAAATGTAGGTAGATTAGGGTACGGTGACCGGAAAATCTCGGGCTGTAATGGAAAGATAGGCGTGGCAAAGGAACAGGATATGTGAGCATCGCGTGAGTTCCTACGAGACACGACGGCTATATAAGGCTGTTGCGCAGTTGAATAAATGCCATTTGTTGCAACCTCACTTTGGTGTCTGTGCTCAATGGCCCTGGGGTGCGGATAGCCTCAGGCCAGTCAGCAACCGAACGGAGCTTGCCGAAGACAAACGGCAACAGTTTCTCTGCCCACATTACAGAATCACAGAATCACAGAATCAATCAGGTTGGAAGAGACCTCTGGGATCATCGAGTCCAACCGTTGCCCTGACACCACCATGTCAACTAGACCATGGCACTAAGTGCCATGTCCAGTCTTTTCTTAAGCACATCCAGAGATGGTGACTCCACCACCTCCCTGGGCAGTCCATTCCAATGTCTAATGACCCCTTCTGAGAAGAAATGCTTCCTAATGTCTAATGTGAACTTCTCCAGCGAAGCTTGAGGCTATGTCCTCTTGTCCTAGCGCTAGTTGCCTGGGAGAAGAGGCTGACTCCTGCTCCACTACAACCTCCCTTCAGGTAGTTGTAGACTGCAATAAGATCACCTCTGAGCCTCCTCTTCTCCAGGCTAAACAACCCCAGCTCCTTCAGCCGTTACTCATAGGTCATACCCTCCAGACCCTTCCCCAGCTTGGTTGCTCTCCTCTGGACTCGCTCCAACACCTCAACATCTTTCTTGAAGTGCGAGGCCCACAACTGGACACAGGATTCAAGGTGCAGCCTCACCAGTGCCCAGTACAGGGGGACGATCACTTCCCTAGACTGGCTGGCTACACTATTCTTGATAGAGGCCAGGATGCCATTGGCCTTCTTGGCCACCTGAGCACACTGCTGGCTCATGTTTAGCTGGCTGTCAATCAGCACCCGCAGGTCTCTTTCCGCCAGGCCACTTTCTAACCACTCTTTCCCCAGCCTGTAGTGCTGCATGGGGTTCTTGTGGCCGAAGTGTGAGACCCGGCACTTGTTCTTCTTGAACCTCATGCCGTTGGTCTCGGCCCATCTATCTAACCTGTCCAGATCCATCTGTAGGGCCTTCCTATCCTCCAGCAGATCGACACTCCCACCCAGTTTGGTGTCATCTGCAAATTTACTGAGGGTGCACTCAATCCCTATGACTAGATCATCTATAAAGATATTGAACAGCACCAGCCCCAGAACTGAGCCCTGGGGAACACCGCTAGTGACTGGTCGCCAGTTGGACTTTGCCCCATTCACCACCACTCTCTGGGCTCGGCCATCCAGCCAGTTTTTAACCCATTTAAGAGTCCACCCATCCAAGCCCCGGGCAGCTAGTTTATCTAGGAGGATGATGTGGGAGACAGTGTCGAATGCCTTACTGAAGTCTAGATAGACTACATCCACAGCCCTGCCCTCATCTACTAAGCGGGTCACTTGGTCATAGAAGGAGATCAGGTTGGTCAAGCAGGACCTGCCTTTCATGAATCCATGTTGGCTGGCCCCGATTGTTCTGCATGTGCCGTGTAATGGCACTCAGGATGATCTGTTCCATCACCTTGCCTGGCACCGAGGTCAGGCTGGCAGGCCTATAGTTCCCTGGATCATCCTTCCGACCCTTCTTGTAGACAGGCGTTACATTTGCTAATTTCCAGTCAGCTGGAACTTCTCCAGTTAACCAGGACTGCCGGTAGATAATCGAGAGTGGTTTGGCAAGTTCATTTGCCAGTTCCTTCATTACTCTGGGGTGAATCCCATCCGGGCCCATAGCCTTGTGGGTGTCCAACTGGCACAGCAGGTCACTAACCGTCTCCTCCTGGATTACGGGGGGTTCACACAGCCCCCCGTCCCTAACTTCAGGCTCTGGGCGCTGAGTCTTCTGAGGACAACCGGTCCTGACATTAAAGACCGAGGTAAAGAAGGCATTGAGCACCTCTGCCTTTTCCTCATTCCCTGACACTACACTACCCTCCTCATTAAGCAAGTGGTGGAGGCTCTCCTTGACTCTCCTTTTGCTGTTAATGTATTTGTAGAAGCTTTTTTTGTTATCTTTGACTGTAGTAGCCAAATCAAGCTCTAATTGTGCTTTGGCCCTTCTTACCTTCTCCCTACATGACCTGGCCATGTCCCTATAGACCTCCCAAGTTACCCGACCCTTCTTCCAGACCAAATAGGCTCTCTTTTTTTCCTTAAGTTCTAGCCTAAGTTCTCTGTTTAACCAGGCCGGTCTTTTTCCCCGACGGCTTGTCTTCTGACACACTGGGACAGCCTGCTCCTGAATATTTAGCAATTCTTTTTTAAAGCAAGTCCAGCCTTCCTGGACTCCTTTGCCCTTCAGGATCAACTCCCAAGGGACTCTGTCCACCAACTTCTTAAACAGGCTAAAGTCTGCCCTGTGGAAATCTAAGGCAGAAGTTCTGCTCTTGCCCCTCCTTACTTCTCCCACTATCGAAAACTCTAACATTTCATGGTCACTATTCCCAAGATGGCCACTGACCCTATTTGTAAATTATTTGTGAATGCTAGTTATTTGTTTTATTTTGCTTTTTATCAAACCTACAAGAGTCTGGGTGACATTTCTTGCTGTGCCAGTTAAGATTTTGAGTCAACTGCTTAGTTGTTTTTCTTACATCTAGCAACTGAGAAAATGTTTATCAGACCCAAAGATAATGTTTGAAGGGTAGAAATGCACAAAGTTACTATTATTCTTGTGGTCTAAATTAGAAGTGAGGAATAGAGAACAGTTGAAGAATTTAGAAATAAAAATAGTTAGAACAAAGCCCTTGATATGTACAGGGAATGTCAAGTCTTTGGGCCTTAAAAGAACTATGTGGGAAGGAAACACACTGTGAAATAATGAAAAACTATTTTCTTGGAAGGAACTTCAAGTAAGTTTTCAAATAAGACCTGTTTTTCTGCACTGTCTCCCCTGTCTTCAATCTTTTATTTATTTTGTGCTGTATACTACGTACATAACTTACTTATGGCTCTAGGTACCAATTGTCAGCACTGCTCTATTTTACAAAATCATATGATAACATTTAAATTATTAAGCATTTCATTTGGTGCCTATTTTGTTATAGGTGTCATTCACTACCTATAAATATTAGAGGATTTTTTCCATGTTTAACTGATGGGTGCCATTTTGATTTGACTGTCCTTCTGACAGTCTTGTAGTGCCTCATGCTGCCTGCTCTGCTGGAATCAGATGGGCCGTGCAGACTGCTTGGGTTCACTCTGGTGGCTTTGCTGATGTGGAAGTTGTTCCTGAGGCCAGCAGGTATGCAAGAACCCTTTGTTAGAGCAGAGACTGGATGGAATAATTTTTTTTTCTTGAATGCTTTGATACCTGAGCCCATGTGTCCTCTGCTCCTTGAGCAGAGTAGCCAAAGGGGGAGGAGGTGGAAGATCTGTGTCAGTAGTAAGGCCAGTCTAACCTATCCTGAACTTGAGGAATGATACCATATGACTTGTTAGTTCTGACTTATTTGTTATTTGCTTAATATGACTCAGCCTGCTTAGGTGCGTTACTTGGGCAAGGAACTAAGATCAGGGTGGGAACAGAAGTCCAAGAATATGCAGTGTTTCACCTAAATTCTTGGTCATCTGTATCAGTTCACCTTAGTGGCTTTAAGCCTAGTAGAAGCTTCAGATTTTAGGGAATCTGGCTTGCCTTGAAAGTATCTGCTGTCAGTTTTGTCTTGGGGTAATTTGTCTTAAGAACAGCTTCTGAATGAATTTGTTTTATTGGTTACATTAACTTGGAGAATTGATCTTTGTAAACACAAAGCCAGTCTTAGCTGTGCTGTCAATTCAATTGCTTCAGTGCTCCCTTTTTACTTGTCATTAAAATTGTGATTGATTAGCTTGTAGTGTATTTTATTGCCTTGTTTCCTAAAATAAAAAAGTAGCAATGTGAATCTAAGGGCCTAAATACTCAAGCAAGATACTTAAAATAACCAGTGTCTACTTTCAAATGAGTACTTCAGCCTGAAAAAGACATTGCTAAAGTTCCTTCGTATTAAAGGAAATTCATGATTACAGAGGTGACCACGGAAAAATGCTGTTGAGAGTAAGCCTTACCCAGGTCTTTATTAATATACTCAGTCACATGCAGGATCATGTTATCACCATTTCCTTGTTTGACTGCATGGTCACTCTGGAAGACAAATGTTGGTATTAAGTTGTAAGAGAGAGAAGAGGACACCGTTTTATGTAACCTAGGTAACCTATATGCTTGAAGTTAAGCACGTAAAAGGTTTTTGTAAGATTAAGGTCTGTATCTGTAGACAACTGAAAATGGATGGAGTAGATTTCCTGCTGTTTACGTTACCGCTTCTTTTCCTCCAGTAGGATCCATACATACCTAGATTAACAGCAAAAAAAATTGTAATATCAACCTTATTGTGGCTTTTGAGTTTAAAACCAAAAATCAAATTCAAAGATATTATAATCCTTTTTGAATGACAACTTGATTGCTAAATTTAATCCTAAATGGAATTGTGTGTTTCATATGAATTGAGGGTATCTTGAGGCACTGCAGTGTTCATTCAGGAGAGTTTGCTTGTGTTACCAAAACTGACCTAGTTTAATTTTTCTGAGTCTTCAAGAGTCAGCTGGACCTTGGAAACAAACAAAACTATGGACTTCACATTAATATTGCTGGAAATATTTTCACTGATCTCAATGAAGTCAGGATTTCACTTTCAAGGTTATTGGGGTTTCATGTGGCTTTAGCAGATCACACACTAAAAAGATTTTTGCAGAGGCTATTTTGTATATATCTTGCATATACATATGGATATATTTTGCATATATTATGAGTTTATGGAATATCTGACATTGTAAAAAAACCTTCCTTACTGTAATTCTTGATGATAGAGAACTTTACTTGTCCTGCCTTTGGAATAGTGAGCTGTGATTTAGGATTTTATTTTAAAATTAGGTTTTATTGGTTTTCATTAAGCTTCAGTGTTGCTTTGCTGGCTAAATATCAGTCTTATTTAATACCCTATATTATGCTTCTACTCCAGACTGTTCTTTTGGAAATAGTGTGTTTCATAGTTTTGTTTCTGTGTACCACTTAAATTTCTGACTGATTTTCAAATCAACCAATACAATCCTGTTTGCCAAGTGGAAAACATATGGATTTGATAGCAAGCTGGAGTTCTGCATATCATTACCTAGCTTAACGGTAACTGTGAACATAGTTGTGGATTGTGGATGTGTAACACAGCAAAGTAGCAACAGAATACTGTCTAAAAGTTCTGTTGCCTTTTAACCTGTTAAATATTACACAGTTTTTAATTTACATACATTCATATATCAAGAGCTTGTTTATCTGTATTGAAAGTAAGAAAATAAAAATTGTTCCAGATGTTTAAGAAAAGAAAGGAACACTTGAAAGAGCTATCTTATTTGCTATGAATACTTCAAACTTTGAGAACTTTTAAAAAGGCAATGGAAAGATCCCAGTTTTGCATATGCCCAATTCTAATTACATAAAGATTGTCATTGGAAGAACCTTAAACTTCTCACATATTTCATGTTAGGCAGATAGTAGAACTTCAATAAAGGAATACTGCTCTTATGTCTTGATTTGGCATCCTCTGAGATTTTCATCTTGAGGGTCTTTGTTGTCAGTAAAGAATTTCCTTTATTGGGGGCAGAATCAAATCTACAGTCATTGTTATTACTAAGTAGTAAAATACAATGGTATCTTCATTTAAGCATAAGTAATTTTGAATGGATTTGCATGTTTTGGGATTTTTACCCTTCTACCTTATTGCTTTCTGCTAATAAAATAATGCAGCTTGGAATATATTAAAGGAAGATTTTAGTTTATTTGAGCATGCTTTCTTTCCCTGTCAGATGGAACACTTTTCTGAAAAAGCAACTGAACAGCTACATGCCAAAATCCCTAGTGAAACAAACACACCTCATGCTCAAGTTCATATGGGCCAAGCGCTTAGCTTACTATGAAAAAAGAAAGGTTATCCATCATAATGCAGACAACAAACCAGAATTAGCAGTTTCCAGGGTAAAAATTTTGCATTCCATAATGAAGGCAGAAGAAGATGGAAATCAGTTTTCTGTGTCAAACATCACTCAGTCATCCAACGAGACAGTGAGAAATGACCTGGAATATCACATTCAGGAAAAGATCAGCTAACAATTTTAGGTTCAGAAGTATCTAGAAAATATATAGGACAGACTCATGGTAAAACTCACAAGGGCAATTGTCTACCAAGAAATTCACAGTCGTACCAGGAATGTCGTGTCTTTTATCAAGATGATACCAGGCAACTGAATGCAAGTAAACTGGCTGAGCCCTTCTGGGCTGGTGTGTTTTGAATCTTCCTATTTTCAGAGTGCATGGGAATCGTCTGAGTAGGTCTTCTCCTGTGCTGTTGTTGTGATGTGCTTGTCATCATCCTCGACAAATTATTGCCCATGGAGTCCCACAAAGGCAGCAGGACTCTGGATCTAGTGGGTTTCCCTGCACTCTCTCATTCCAGTTGTGTGTCTGCATACTTGATAAATATCCCAGCCTGAAACTGGGAATAACACGGTGGATGACTGAAGTACTGCAGACAGTCCTTTCCAATATCTTTTTATTCTCAAGCAGTATTTCATCTTAGTGGGAAATCTGTCCTGTTCACTGATTTGCAGGGGCTACTGTCCCAGTTTCTTGCCATGGGCAAGACATGCCACCTTTATTTTTCTTCAGAATCTTTTTCTGCCTTTTATCCAAGTTTTACTTCAGATTTAGCTGAAAACTTGTTTTCCCACAAGGTAGAAATAAAGAATTCAGTGTTACTGTCAGAATCTTATGACAATATTATGTTTTGAAAATAAAAGTTTGAATGTAAAATTATATAGGAAGATAATAAAAAAAGTAATGTAACAAAACAAATTTTAAAGACAAATACATTTTATTTTTGAGACACTCTAGGATTTTTTCACTGAAAGTTTTGACAAAATCGTGCATTTTTGCAAAAGCTTGTGTTTGCAGTTAAGTAACAGCTTCCGCTGGAAAACTCCTCCACCAAAATACTTTAACTACTTCCTCTGTACTTAGATCATCTATGCAGCGTCTGCACTCAGATCGTTCTCAAACTATTATGTGCGTATGCTGCTAAAACATATGCATGCATGCATCTTTTTCAACTACTGTGTTGGAGACTTCCATGACGAGAGAAAATGAAAAAAGAAAGGTTCTTCAGTGTGCTGACACTACTTTTTACTTCTCACTCTCTTTGACAGCACATATTTCTGATGATATTGTGACCTTACTACCAGCTGAAACTCTACAAGCTGGATGTTTTTTGATTCCCCCTGCCTCTGCACTTTTCAACACTTTGCTGTTACTCTTTTGTTTTGATTAATGTATAACTTCTCATGATTAAACAGCAATGAATTTTAGTCATGGCTAGGACCGTTTGGTGTGGTATTAGTCATGTGATGCCACAAACTAAGCAACCTGGGCAGTCTCCTTCACTCCGAGGTTCTGCTACCAACTCCTTTGCATCATTAGCAAAGAATATAAATGTGATAAAACCAAATGTTAAGACTCTGGATTATTCCTCTAATTGTCTCCCTACATTCAGTTAATTGCTGCTAACTTGCTGGTTGTTTTTCTTTATTCCATCAGTATTTGTTGCATGTGACCCAAACAAATTTGAATGAATTTGTGTGTAATGTTGCATGAACAAGTGTAGCAAATACTGTATAAAACCCCATCAATTTCCTAAAAGACTTTTGAATGAACTTTACTGCTTAGAAATGACTCTGTACTTTGTCTCTCCTTTTTTTCTGGTTCATTCATAAGGGCAAGTAGTAGTAATTTACATTAACAACAAAAATATACAAGGCTAAATCTTCTTTAACCCTTGTAGCATATATCCATATGCATGTATTAGTTTTTTCTGGAGTACTTCATAAAGAAGAAATAATGAGAACTCTTCTGAAATATCTGTTGTCAGAGATCATACCCCTAGGTGAGAGGTATACTTGCATTTACGTTTGATTTCATTTGTTGCGTGATGCTAAAATGGATACAAAGATGCTCTTAATATTAGTTGTCTAATAGGTAACTGTTAGTATGAATACCTGATTATGAAATTAGTATAATCAATGTAACAAAAGTTTGGGTCTTCTAATGTTTACATTTTAATGGGAGGAATCTGTATGCAACTCTACAAAATAGTTAACCCATTAAAACTAAAAAATAGAATTTTAATTACTTCCTTGAAGAGGTAATAAACTCATAAATATGATAGAGAATTCCTGAAATTCTTCATATCGTTATTAGGGTGGTTCCACATTCCTTATATGGATTTGCAACTTATTAAATTATACCGTCTCTGCAAAAAGGGATCCATTCATTATGGCCTGTAATATATTTAGTACATTTAGTAAAATACTACTAGTATTATTTCAGTTATGTTTTTGTCTTCAGTGTATTTTAGTACTTTATTTGGCAGTCCCTAATAGCTAATGTTCCATAATATGCTAATTAGCATACGAATAGCTCTTGATGAAGATCAAATTAAAATAAATAACTAATTTAATGAGACTTTTTTCATTGCCTGATACAGATCACACAATGTCCAAAGACCAGTTTCAGCTGATACAAACAAGATGTTTCATGATATGTATCAAAATGGTCAATCTTCAGGTACATGAAACAATAGCCATTAAAATGACAAGAGTCCTTAGGCTAAATGTATGGCTAAGGCAATGGGGCATATCTGTTTATGATGTGCCAGAGCAAATGTATATGCTGTTGCATATTTGCAGATAAAATGCAAGTTCTGATCAATGCCTAGGTAGCCTGTAACTCCTGCTGATGAGTGTGAGACAAATCTCAAGGTTTCAGAATGGTCTAAAATGGCCATGTAACTCTGTTAGGAAAGAGGAAAATAGATTTCAATTTTTTTATGTTTTAATTAAAAACAGAAATAAAGCATGGCTTTTCAATGAAAGGGGAAAGGATATATTGGAATCTCAATATTCTTCAGTTTATTTCTTTCTGTTTTACTTCTCTGAATCAGTGTCATTAAGTGTCATGTTCTGGTAGCTGCAATCCCACTTCCGAGTAAACAAATATTATGAAGTAGGGGAAAGGAAGCATTGATTGTCTTATCAGTCCAGAAAGTGGAACTGGATACCATGTATGCCTAGGAATACACAACAAGACCAGTGTAACATCCCACAGTTTGGTGGTAATCACATTGTGTTCCTTTCTTGCCACACAGAATTTGGAGCCTGTTGATCTGTGTTGATTACTACCTTACCCTTATCTCCAATTACCTCTGCCATTTGGTAGATAAAGTTACTGAAATCTTGTCTTGGAGCCAGCAAATGCAGGAGACTCACCTTTGAAAAGTAATTGAGAAGGTTCTTAATTCAAACATACATGATTTCTACATGTCATCTATGAGCCCATTTTCTTCTTCTCTTGCACACGCTCCTGCTTTTTCACTCTCCATCATTTTGGAGAGGCATTCTTCTACTATCTACATACCCCTGCTGAAGGGCTTTCACAGAGTTGTACTTTGTGCTTTGTTTTTTGGTTTAAACATGCAAGGTAGTATCATTCCATTTATCACGAGTTTACTTAGAGTAAGCATTTTATCGTTCACATTGTTGAGATATGCCTTAATAAAGAATGAAAATCAAAGCACTGTTTGAAAAAATGGAAGAATAAATGGTCCCCTGTCTGAATGTAGAATCACAGAGTCATTGAAGTAGAGACGTCTGGAGACCGTCTCATGCAGTGTCCCTGCTCAAAGGAGGGTTAACTAGAGCAGATTGCTCAGGGCCACCTCAAGTTGGGTATTGAATATCTCCAAGGACAGAGACTCCACAGTCAGTCTCCTTCATGGCTATTTCTAGACTCAGTCCAGTATGACCATGTCTCTCTTATGGTGGGGAGCCCAGAGATGGACCCAGATTTCCAGGTGTATCTCACCAGTACTGAGTAGAGAGGAAGGATCACCTCCCTCAGCCTGGTGGTGATGCTCCTCCTAATGCAACCCAGATGGTTGTTGGCTGCCTTTGCAGCAAGGGCACAGTTCTGGTTCATGTTCAACTTGTTGTCTATAGGACCACCAAGTCTTTTTCTGCTAAGCTGCTTCCCAGATGGTTGTCTCTCAGCTTGTTCTGGTGCATGTGGTTATTCCTCCCCAGATGCAGGACTTTGCCTTCCCCTTTGTTGAACTCCATGAGATTCCCATTTACCCATTTCTCCATCCTTCTGAGACAGCACAACCAATTGGAGTATCAACCAGACAGATCAGGATTATTTGTGTAGTGTAGTGGTATATAATTTAATTATGTATGCTGTGTAAAATGCAACATAATACTGTCCCTGCAAAAGTTTTGTTGGTATTTTATATAGGAGGAGTAACTGATTTTTACTGAGCCTATGCTGAATTGTTTTCCTAAGTAAGCAGCTATTACTCTTATCACATAAAATATTCAGATTTGGTTTTGTGTTCTGTATTTTCAGATTCTGGTTCATGCTTACACTTATGCTTACTGTGTTTCTTCCATTTCCCTTTTACATTAGTGTTCTGCACAAATCATACAATGACAATTATATACACTTTCTATAACAGTAAAATGCTTATTTAGCTGAATTTTTATCATACTGTGCCAATAGCTTCTTATTTGACAATTCTTAAATGGTATAGCAGTCTTAAAGGATTTTACATGCATTCTAAAGCATGCTGGTTTATACCGCCTGTGTCTGATCAATTACATGAAATTTTTCAGTGGCAAAGAATTCTCACTTTTATAGATTACAGGACTCGCATTTCTCCTTAGTTTGTATGTCTTTTGTGCTACAAGACATCTAATTTATAACAGACAAGTTCCAGTAAATAATTTCATGCATGAACACTTACACAGTATACAGAAAAGAAAGGAAGCAGGGCAATAAGAAGGATCACAACCCTGGACTTCAGGATAGCTAACTTTGGCCTTTCCAAGGAGCTACTTGGAGGAATCCCATGGGTTAGGGCTCTAGCAGGCAGGGGGGCCCAAGAGAGCTGGTTAATATTCAAGCATCACGTTCTCCAAGCTCAAGATCGGTGTATTCCTATGTATAACAAATCAAGCAAAGAGGGCAGGAGACCTGCATGGATGAGCAAGGAGCTTCTGGCAAAACTCAAATGGAAGAAGGAAGTTTATGAAATGTGGAAGAAGGGAGAGGCCACTTGAGAGGAATATAGGAGGAATACAGGAACATCATCAGAGTATGCACGGATGTGATGAGGAAGGCTAAGGTCTGCTTGGAATTAAATCTGGCAAGGGATGTAAAGGACAACAAGAAGGGCTTCTTCAAGTACATCAGCAGCAAAAGGAAGACTAGGGAAAACGTGGGCCCTCTGCTGAATGAGGTGAGTGCCCTGGTGTTGGAGGATATAGAGAAGGCGGAGTTACTGAATGCCTTCTTTGCTTCAGTCTTTACTGCTAAGGCCGGCCCTCAGGAATTCCAGATGCTGGAGGTAAAAGAGAAAGCCTGGAGAAAGATTGCATGAGACATCATTTAGGCAAACTGGACACCCACAAATCCATGGGCCCCAATGGGGTGTACCCACGAGTGCTGAGGGAGCTGGCAGATGTTATTTCTAAGTCACTCTCCAACATCTTTGAAAGGTCATGGAGAACAGGAGAGGTGCCTGAGGACTGGAGGAGAGCCAATGTCACTCCAGTCTTCAAAAAGGGTAAGAAGGAGGACCCAGGAAATTACAGGCTAGTCAACCTCCTTTCCATCCCTGGAAAGGTGCTAGAACAGCTCATTCTGGATGTCGTCTCTAAGCATGTGGAGGAAAAGAAGGTTATCAGGAGTAGTCAACATGGATTCACCAAGGGGAAATCATGCTTGACCAATGTGATAGCTGTCTATGATGGCATGTCTGTCTGGGTAGATGAGGGAAGAGCAGTGGATGTTGTCTACCTTGACTTCAGCAAGGCTTTTGACACTGTCTCCCATAACATCCTCATAGGAAAGCTCAAGAAGTGTGGCTTAGATGAGTGGACAGTGAGGTGGATTGAGAACTGGCTGAATGGCAGAGCTCAGAGGGTTGTGATCAGTGACGCTGAGTCTAGTTGGATGCCTGTAGCTAGCTGTGTTCCCCAGGGTTCAGTCCTGGGTCCAGTCTTGTTTAACTTATTCATGAACGACCTGGATGAAGGGACAGAGAGTACCCTCAGCAAGTTTGCTGAAGATACAAAACTGGGAGGACTGGATGATACACCAGAAGGCTGTGCTGCCATTCAGCAAGACATGGACAGGCTTGAGAGTTGGGCAGAGAGCAACCTAATGAAGTTCAACAAAGGCAAGTGAAGGTCCTGCACCTAGGGAAGAATAACCCCATGCACCAGTACAGGTTGGGGTTGAACTGCTGGAAAACAGCTCTGCGGAGAAGGACCTGGGAGTCCAGATGGATAAGTTCACCATGAGCCAGCAATGTGCCCTTGTGGCCAAGAAGGCAAATGGTATCCTGGGGTGCATTAGGAAGAGTGTGGCCAGCAGCTTGAAGGAAGTTATCCTCCTGCTCTACACTGCCCAAGTGAGGCCACATCTGGAGTACTGTGTCCAGTTCTGGACTCCCCAGCTCAAGAAGACAAGGAACTACTGGACAGAGTCCATCAGAGGGCTACAAAGATGATCAGAGGACTGGAGCATCTCTCTTCTGAGGAAAGGCTGAGAGAGCTGGATTTGTTTAGCTTGGAGAAGAGAAGACTGAGAGGAGACCTTATCAATGCTTACAAATACCTTAGGGGCAGGCGTCAAGAGGATGGGGCCAGACTCTTCTCAGTGGTACCCAGCAACAGGATAAGGGGCAACAGGCACAGACTGAAAACCAGGAAGTTCCATCTGAGTATGAGGAAAATCTTTACTTTGAGGGTGACAGAGCACTGGAACAGGCTGCCCAGGGAGGTTGTGGAGTCTCCTTCTCGGGAGATATTCAAAACCTGCCTGGACACGACCTTGTGCAACCTGTTCTAGATGTACCTGCTTTAGCAGAAGGGTTGGACTAGGTGATCTCCAGAGGTCCCTCCCAACCCTAATCATTCTGCGATTCTGTCATTCTGTGATTCTGTGAAAATATACTCTTATAATAAATGAAGAAATTGCATTTCAGTCTTTCAGATCTCATGTTCACAGTGTCAGAACACTGCAAGAGACCCTGGAAAGGCATTAACATCCCATTGATTAATAGGCTTGTGTGCTTATATTAGATGCATTCTTAATGGAAGTAATAAGCGGTCATTCAAAGATGGAAGGCCCCAAACCAGCAATTATTTGACAGATAATTTTATTTAACTCTGACTCAACAATAATAGTTACATAAAGCCAGCCTTATTCACTAGCAATGCAAGAATCCATATTATTTTTTTGACATTAGTCTAGTCATACATTCAAACACAGCACAACTGAAAACTTCAGGCAAGAAGATAAATATAGCTGGTTTTTTTCCCCTTCTGTTCTTTTCCTATTGTTTTATATCTCTGATGGATCGCAAGCCACATATCATGAGATATATGTTCTGAGACATAATGTGTTTAAAATTATTAGAATTCTTAATATAGGGCTTGCAGTATTTAAAGAGATTCAAAAACTTGGGAACCAAAGCATTAGGATAGAATGTTTGGTGTGAAAAATATCTTCCAGGTAAATTCAAGACTGAGCGAAGAGGTCTGATTGAAGACTGAATCATTATGGTTCAGCATGACAGAACTATTGGATTACTACAGATAGATTATGCATAAAGACTGAGTTGAGTTGTGGCATGAATTCTTTCCAGCCTTTGAAACAATTTTGTTCTGTGTTCCATTACTTATCGCTTCCAGAGAAACTGAGAATACTAAAAAATCTTGGATTTGCTGATTAAGTAATTAACTTATTTTATTATGTTATGAAAACATTTTTTCCATAGGTTGTGCCAATTCCAGACAAGGGAAAACAATTCCTTCCTGGAAATTTACTGTGTCTGAGAAAAGTATGACAGAAACTGCCTGCTGAAGGCAGAGTAGTAGCTCTTCAGTGTAGAGGGGTTTTTGGAGCAGAATGGTCATGTAATGAGCCAGAAGTATGAGAGTATGGAGTGAAGGCCTAGCTGCGTGAGAAGATTCATGTAGCTAGTGTCAACAAGCCGACCTTCGAGAGATGAGGAAAAACAGCAGCTGAGCAAACAAGAATTGAGGGAGCAGCCGGTGGGAGCCGAACACGGAGGAGAAGAAACAAGAACTGATGGAGCCAATTAAGGAAGGACCAGTGGCAGAGCAGTGACCAATCAACACATCAAAGAAGAGTATGTTTAGTAATATTAACGAATAGCAATGCACATGCTTACAGCCAGGGAAAGTACAAAATGTATAAAAGGGACAGCTTATGCTTAATAAATGTCTTCACTTTGATTCACATTGGATTTTGTGGAGGCGTGTTCCTTCTCCTCAGATGGTGACCCTGATGAGACGCTGATCAACGGCAAGTTCGGGGAATAGCCCAGAAGGAGGTACACCGGCTGGAGTACGGCTCAGCAGGTCTGAAGACCGGGGCGAGACGGAGGACGACTCGCAAGAAAAGAAAAGAACGTTGCAACGGGACACTTAGTGAGGTGAGCAGCCGGGGGAAAAAGGAGATGGGCCAAAATATTTCTAAAGAAGAAAGTGCGATAGTAAGGCTTCTCCTACATATCCTCTCTAAGAGAGGAGTGAAACATGATGAGCATTTGCTCCGGAGACTGTTAGTTTGGTGTCGAGAGCATGGGTTCCCTTCGGACCCCCAGAGCGCTTTTAAGGTGGACACTTGGGAAGATATTGGAAAGGGTTTATGGGAAGCGATAAGCAGTGGGGAAAAGGAGGCAATAGAACTGGCAACTGCATGGAGGGCTGTTCTTACTGCTCTTCAAGAAATGAAAGCAGAGAGGGCTGTTGCAGCAGGGGCTTTTACGGCTCTGCGTCCAACAGAGGTTAACCCTGGGGCGAGAGGTCTTTGTGTTTTTGGTCAGCCGCCAATACCGGTTTTTTCAAACCCCTCCGCACCACCAGAAGAGCAGGAGAAAATTGAAATACCCCCTAAACCAACAGGGGAGCCCCCTAAACCGGAGGAAATGGAGGTTGATGAGCATCAGCCCGAGCCCACCCCCCCGCCCTTCAAGCCTCCGCGAGCCGCCAATCTCGCAAATCGCGCCGAATACGAATATCCCCCTCTGCCCCCGTCGTCTCCCCCATCGCCTGCCGGCGGTCCAGGGAAATTTAAGGATCCGGTGGCTTGGGCGGAAAAATTGTTAGCAAAATTACAAGACCTGGAAAGACAGACGACCTTAACTGAGCGACAGCATAAGGAGGAGCAGAGGAGAGAAGAAGAAAGGGAACGCCCACGCGGGGGGGCCAGGGGGGCCGGGGGGGGTGCTGAGGCGGCTGGGACTAGCCGCATGAGAAATATGGATGGGAATGTTGGTATGCACTCTGTCATGGGGGACGGGGGAGGAGACGATCCGCGATTACGGTGGAGAGGAGTTATACGGAATGCGCTAGTGGAGGGGGAGATTCTGCCCACAGCTTTCCCAGTTATTTTGGGAAATCGGAGAGAACCACCGCACTGGGTAGGATTACAGTGGGAGATTGTTAAGGAGGCACGGAAAGCGGTACAACAAAATGGGTTGCATGCACCTTATACCCAAGCATTTATAAATAGTATCTTTATGTCTATGCTTTTAACACCTTTTGATTTTAAGCAATTGATGGCGATGATTTTAACCCCGATGCAGGAACTCTTGTGGCGGACGAGGTGGCATGACGCAGCACAGGCTGCAGCGGTGGAAAACCTGGGGAGGGGAGATAATGATCCTCTTTTAGGGATAACATTTGACCAACTGGTGGGAGAAGGGCAGTTTAGTGATCCACAACGACAGGCACGACTTAGACCAGAAGCCTTGGCACTTACTGCCACCTTAGCCCGAGAGGCTTTTAAAACCCTCCCAGAAGATGGGAAAGTAATTCCTGCCTATACAAAAATAAGGCAAGGTCCATCTGAGCCTTATATGACATTTTTAGAAAGATTGCGTGAAGCATTGGAAAGGGCATCGCTGACCGATGTAGCTCGAGAGGCGTTGCTAATGTCGTTGGCAGTCGACAATGCTAATCCTACTTGTAAGCGCATTTTACAGACATTACCCAAAAATTCTAGCCTGGCAGAAATGATGGATGCGTGTGAGCGCGTAGGAACAACAGAAGAAACAGCGGGATACATGGCGTCAGCCTTTGCGGCTGCGGTGAAACCTCTAGTACGATCAGGGAGAGGCGATCAGGGACCAAAATGTTACAACTGTGGCAAACCGGGACACCTTAAGGCTCAATGCCGAGTAAAAAGTCACGAGTTTGCAGGGACCTGCAATCGCTGCCGGAAATACGGTCACCGTGCAGATGAATGCCGATCTAGATTCACTAAGCAGGGAACTCGGCTGGGAAACGGGGGGGCGAGCGCGAGGAGACCCAGCGCGATGACACAAAACAGGGCTTCCACCCGGGCTGCCTGGATGGCGTCGCCGCCGCCACAAGAGGGAGTGCTGGGGTCGACATTGCCACAGCAGTAGAGGTGACTCTGATAGACCCGCAAGTACAATGTATACCCACCGATATGAAAGGCCCACTGGGTCACAGGTTGAGTGCCTTACTTATCGGGCGATCCTCTACGACCCGAAAAGGTCTTTTCGTTTTACCCGGTATAATCGATGCCGATTTTACAGGGGTCATATCTATTATGGTATGGACCCCCCTGCCACCAATTCATATACCCAAAGGAGAAAAAATTGGACAACTGGTCCCCTTTAAATCAGCTGTGCCCACAGCTGGGAATCAGATAAGAGGGGCTGGGGGTTTTGGATCAACAGGCCAGGCTGACATTTATCTGGCAATGGATATCAGCAAGGCAAAACCAACAGAACGGGTAACACTAAAAGAACCTGGTGGGAAAACTTGCGTGGTAATTATGCTGATTGATACTGGAGCAGACGTTACAATAATCAGTCAAGCAGCGTGGCCTCATTCGTGGCCATTGGAGATCCCCCCTACGCCCATTTTGGGGGTCGGGGGAATACAGACAACTAAAATCAGTACAAATGTGATTTGTTGCAAATTGCAGGATGGGAGTACCTGTACAGTAAGACCATATGTGATGCCTGTCCCCATTTGTTTACTGGGGAGAGATGCATTAAGTCAATTAGGGGCACGTTTGGTAACTAACAGTGAGGGTTTTTAGAGGCGGCCATTGATGAAGGGCGACCAATCCTAAAACTAACCTGGAAAACAGAAACCCCAGTTTGGGTTGATCAATGGCCGCTGTCTGCAGAAAAAATCGCCCACCTTGAAAGCTTGGTACAGGAGCAACTGGAAAAAGGTCATATTGAGCCCACAACAAGCCCATGGAACACCCCAATATTTACTATTCCGAAAAAAAGTGGCAAATGGCATTTGTTACATGACCTTCGAAAAATCAATGAGGTCATGGATGATATGGGAACCCTACAACCAGGGCTCCCATCCCCCAATATGATCCCTAAAGACTGGGACATTTTAATCATTGACTTAAAAGATTGTTTCTTCACCATCCCTTTGCACCCTGATGACTATCAGAAATTTGCTTTTTCGGTGC
Source organism: Nyctibius grandis (assembly GCF_013368605.1). Taxonomy (NCBI): domain Eukaryota; kingdom Metazoa; phylum Chordata; class Aves; order Nyctibiiformes; family Nyctibiidae; genus Nyctibius; species Nyctibius grandis. The sequence continues at coordinate 46,242,813 of NC_090695.1, read as the reverse complement.
CATCAGTGAACAAAGTTGCACCTATGAAACGCTATCATTGGGTTGTGTTACCACAGGGAATGAAAAATTCACCGACAATGTGCCAAATGTATGTGGCCTGGGCACTTGCTCCTGTGCGAAGGAATTTTCCAAATTTGATTATATACCATTATATGGATGACATTCTAATAGCAGGGAAACAATTGGATAAAAAACAATTGATTCATACACTGCAGACTGAACTAGCAAAAGGTGGATTGCAAATAGCTCCAGAAAAGGTACAACAGGAGGAAAACTGGAAGTACCTTGGGTGGGAAATTACCAAAACAACTGTTAGACCCCAAAAACTAGAAATTCGTGTGAATATCAGTACTTTAAATGATGTACAAAAACTGTTGGGAGACCTCAAATGGGTGCGAACCCTGTGTGGTCTCACCAATGCTGAATTGGCACCTTTGATGCAATTGCTAAAGGGAGGAGGCGGTGCAGATGCCCCCCGCACATTGACACAGGAAGCTGAGCAGGCATTGAAACACCTGAGTACCAAAATAGCTATGGCATACACTCACCGTTGGGACCCAGATTACAGTATTGGAGTATTGGTTATCAATCACGATCGCCACCCCCTGGCATTAATTATGCAGTGGGTGACCGACAAGGATCCTCTACATGTGCTGGAATGGATCTTTTTGCCTATGCAACCAAAACGTACCATCACTACGAAAGTAGAGGCCATAGCACAACTTGTAATGAAAAGAAGGCAGAGGGTTGTAGAGATAGCAGGCGTCGAACCTGCTTTTTTGGTTATTCCACTGGTTGCAGAGTATCTACAATGGGCATTACAAAATTCCATACCATTACAAGTTGCGTTATTGGATTATAGGGGCGAGTTGAAGGTACATCTACCCCCTCACAAATACTTCTCCGTGCTGCAATTGGGTCAATGGGAAGAATTACCAAAAAGGTCAGAACGTCCGGTCAGTGGTGTCACCGTTTTTACAGATGCTGGAGGCAAAGCTCAAAAAGCAGCACTATCATGGTTAGACAATGGGAAGTGGCATGATGTAATTTTATCTGACATTCAAGGGTCTACACAACAATTAGAATTGCGAGCTGTGGTGGAGGTCTTCCGGCGATGGAACACAGCACCTGTTAATGTGGTATGTGACTCTTTATATGTCGTAGGGATTGTCCAGAGGATGGAGCGTGCTCTGCTCAAAGAGATAGCTAATGAACAACTATACCAACTTTTTCATGAATTATGGCTTTTGCTGACAGAGCGACTGCATCCATATTTCATCACACATATCCGTAGTCACACAGGACTCCTGGAAGGCTTAGCTGAAGGCAATGCTCGGGCAGACAAACTTGTCGCACCTGCCTGGGCTGCGCCTTCAATTGATCGCTTCGCTCAAGCACAACGATCTCATGCCTTTTTCCATCAATCTGCTAAGGTACTGCGGCGTCAGTTTGGGCTACGCAGTGCAGATGCACGTGGGATAGTCCAGTCCTGTCCAGACTGTCAACATCTTGGGGGTGGTTTAGCACCTGGTGTCAACCCCCGCGGTACTGGACCGTTGGAGATATGGCAAATGGATGTAACACACATCCCCGAATTTGGACGGCTGAAATATGTCCACGTGAGTGTTGACTGTTTCTCCCTTGCTACCTGGGCTACAGCACAAACAGGCGAATCCAGCAAACACGTTCAACGACACATGCGTTCTGCTATTGCAGCCCTGGGCATTCCACAGATGATTAAAACGGACAATGGCCCAGGCTATGTGGCACGTGCCACACAGGACTTTTTCCAACTGTGGGGTATAACACATATAACAGGTGTCCCACATTCACCAACGGGACAAGCTATTGTGGAGCACATGAATCAAACTCTGAAACACCTTTTACAAAAACAAAAAGGGGGAGAGCCAGGGCTATCTCCTCCTGACAGGTTGTGTAAAGCGCTTTATGTACTAAACTTTTTACGCTTGCCACAGGACTACTCTGTACCTCCAGCAGTAAAACATGGTGCAGGGTTAAAGGGAGGTATGGAGGCTTTTCAGAAAGAACAGGAACAAGCCAAAGTGATGGTAAAAAATGGGGTGACTGGTGTGTGGGAAGGTCCAATGAAATTAATAACGTTGGGTCGAGGGTATGCATGTGTCGTTACAGATACAGGAGCCAAATGGGTACCAGCTAAGTGGGTGAAGCCGTGGCTACAAAAACAACCTGAACTACAGGAGCCAACTCAGGATCTGCCTCGGAACACTGACCTCTCGAGAGATCCAGTGCCCTGACTGCGGGAAGTGTGAAAAAAGGTTTGCGTGGGAGGTATAGAAAAGGGAGCAAAAGGCGCAGTCATGATGAAGCAAGGGGTTGTTTTTTCTGTGTTAAGCCTGCTTTGGATCCTGGACCTGACAAAAGGTCATCAACCGATAGTCCTTCCACCTACACCATGGAAGGGGAGTCACAACGTTTGGGTGACTCTGATGCGGAGCTTGAACCAGACGCAGTTTTGTGCCTCCTTAGCTCAGCCTGAACAACCCTTTCATACATTTCTAGTGGGGGTCCCCTTAAACAGATCTGAAAGTAAGGAGATAGTGGCAGGGTTGAATGTGCTGAAACAGAGCCTCTGTGAGAATGCAATGAAATGTGGCGAACATTGGGATTTATGGGATGATAGCTTGCCTGTCAGTCCCTTAGAGCCCCAAGAACTTGACATCCTAGGAACTTTAGAGGCAGAATCTTGTGTGTTTTTCAATTACACAGAGGGATCAAACATTTATCAGAACGACATAAAGAGATTACAAAATGTCACACCCAGTAATCCATTGTGGCAAAATGAATCTATCTGGTGTGCAAACGTAGGGCGTAGTCGAACAGAGCCAGCACCGGATTTGGCCATGCCTAGAAAATTACCAGAAGGTTTATTCCTAATTTGTGGAGATAGGGCTTGGCCAGGGCTGCCCAGTAAAAAACTGGGAGGTCCGTGTACCATAGGTAAATTAAGCTTACTAATGCCTACACGAAAGGTCATATTAAATCACATTAACCTACACAAGATTAAAAGAAGTGTCACTACCTTAGGGAAAGAATGTAAAGATGAGGTAGAACTATGGTCTAGGACCAAAGTAGTTCTTTCTTCTATTTTTGCACCGGGTGTGGCTGCTGCACAAGGACTAACACAATTGCGAAATTTAGCTTGCTGGGTTGCAAAAAGATCAAACTTCTAGAATTTTAGGAACATTAGCCAATGATGTAGATAGTATCCGACATGCTACCTTACAAAATAGAGCTGCTATAGATTTTTTATTATTAGTGCACGGTCACGGATGTCAGGAGTTTGATGGGATGTGTTGCATGGATCTGAACGATCATTCCAGGTCAACTCATAAGCAGATCAAAGAGCTCATGGATGCCACACAGAAAATACGGGAACAGCATGGGTTCCTGGATGACTGGTTGGGTAATTTGGGAATTGGAGGGTGGCTGGTCGGATTGATTAAAATGCTATTGATGGGATTGTTTGTGATTTGTATTATCATCCTTGTATTACCGTGTTTATTCTCCTGCTTGCAAAGGGCCCTGCAGCGGACAATAAACACGGCCTTTCTGGCTCAAGAAAAGAAAGGGGGAATTGTAGAGGGGTTTTTGGAGCAGAATGGTCATGTAATGAGCCAGAAGTATGAGAGTATGGAGTGAAGGCCTAGCTGCGTGAGAAGATTCATGTAGCTAGTGTCAACAAGCCGACCTTCGAGAGATGAGGAAAAACAGCAGCTGAGCAAACAAGAATTGAGGGAGCAGCCGGTGGGAGCCGAACACGGAGGAGAAGAAACAAGAACTGATGGAGCCAATTAAGGAAGGACCAGTGGCAGAGCAGTGACCAATCAACACATCAAAGAAGAGTATGTTTAGTAATATTAACGAATAGCAATGCACATGCTTACAGCCAGGGAAAGTACAAAATGTATAAAAGGGACAGCTTATGCTTAATAAATGTCTTCACTTTGATTCACATTGGATTTTGTGGAGGCGTGTTCCTTCTCCCTTCAGAAGACTGTAAATGCACATACATAAATATCTTTATATAAGTATCACCTAATTTCCGTGCTTGCTACATCCTCTGCTTTCCCTTGGTTGCTTTAACTTCTGCTCAGATCTGGTGTCATGAATTCATTCAGTGATGTGCTCAGCAGCTGAACATTGAGCAGCTGAAGCTGCTCCATCTCTTACAGTCAAATTTAAGAAGCTTACAGGAGGTGGCATAAAAGCATAATCAAATAATCTCTCTTAGAAATGGCTTGAAGCTATTCTGGGGTTAGTGGTTGAAGTGATATTAATGGGCTGTAAGATTTGAATGGGATATTACTGATATGCCCAGTTCTTTAAAGAGATTATAATAAACTCATCTCAATCTTTTGTATCTTAAGATCTCATATGAAGTAGTCCAGACAGTAAGTAGCGTATTAAGTTTTAGAATCTGTAAACTACATGAAAATTATATATATCTATATTATATAGACATAAATATAAATATCTGTTATTGTATTGGTTGATTGTAATTACTTATATAGCTTTTGTCTATAATTAGAAGTAGTGTAGACATTTGCACTTCTACCGTTGATTTGCAATGAATACTAGCAATTACAGTCCCTCTGAGTTTATGTGATCTGGGTTCACATGCATATGTAGGTAGGGAAATTGTAGGTTTGTGATCAGTGGCATCTGGATTCAGATCTTTGCCACAAATTTTTGTTCATGACTGTGGTAAGTCACTGAACCCAAGTTTCTTCAGTTTGTTCATACTGTTTTCCAGAATCTTTCATCCATGGGAAACTGAGGATTTTCCATTGTCAAACTATGTTTCTGTTTCATTGTTCTCAAGAATTTAAGACAAAATATAATCAAATAAAAGCACCAGCAAACTTTTATCCAAAGGCTAAAGAAGAACAGTTTAGAAAGAAAGCAAAAGAAAATTAATGTGCATGGAATGACCTGAATGGTTAATAGAGGAGGTGGCTTCTAAAAAAAGAAGAAACTCAAGGCTGTGACTAAGGAAGCAAACAAAACTGCAGGTCACCTGATGTAGGTAGCTCTGTCATGGCTTATGTCATGTTCTCACAGTGAATTCCTGAGCAAATACTTACACCTTGCTCAAACAAATGTTGGGTGTTGCATTTCAGTGGTGCTGAACAAATGTTCTAGCAACCAAGCGTGCTGTTCCTTCGGAGCAGCAGCAGCAGCAGGAGGCACAGCCCCTGCGGGCAGGCACGCAAGTCCTGGCTCACCCCAGGTGTATGGTGTGAGGAGCTTGTGATAGAGGAAGCCAGCAGGCCTCTGTGCAGGATCTTTGCACAGTGTCATAGAGTATCATATATCAGGTAAACCAAACGCATCAGGCAGGCATGGAAAAACCCAAGTCAGAGTCTAGGATCCTTCCTTTCTGGTGCTTTCATTTTATTCTGCTTTGGTTGTTGTACATGTCACAAAGAACCAAAGCTTCAAAACTCAGTGAGGTTTTTTTCAGTTGCTCATGGTCAGTTAAATAAGAAAAAGCCTGTCAACTTCTACACAGTGAGGATAGATATGTAGTACTTCCAAAGGCAGCATATATATTCATTTTCCAAGACTGATAAAGGCGTACTGTTACGACTGACAGTAGATATTTCTGTACATCTATTTCTATGCTATCAATATTCTGCTACTAATAATACACAAAGTTTGCAAATATGAAGGTAATGCTGATCTTTGTTAGCCTGTTACGAAGCCGATGCCAACTGAACCTAGCTTTTTTCTGAGCTCAAGGCACTTTGTTTTAAGGGTTAGTCTGTCTTTATCTTGCCAAAACATTTCAGAGTAACATAATATGTTCAGCCCATGATGTCGATACAATGTGTATATGTGTCATATGTGTCTTTTTAAAATTTTAATAAATTCCTTTATTCATATGTTCAGTAACTGTAGCTACTTTCTACTTTAACAGTTCTGGTTTCTTAGCTGGTATAATGAAGAGTAGGGAAATACAAGGGTAAAGCCAATCCAAGAGCAGCTTTTTAAAAATCCACCTGCTAGTGCCAAGGTGGTGTTGACAGAAAGATTCATAGTAGTATAAACAGTGATCTTAACAAAACTGCCCTCCACTTGCTGGAACAGAAAGTACAGCAAGATGGGAGAGCTAGTATTCTGAATACCCTAAGGTGTGAAGATCCTGGGCTTTTCCTGGGACCAGATGCTGTAAGTTATTCCAGTCATTAGGAATAACCTAGCATGTATTTTATATTTAAGAATATCTTATTTTTAAGAAAAAATACAGTCAATATTAGCTTATCATATGTATTCTATAAGCAGACAAATATACTATCTCATTAGGCTCAACTAGAAATAATTAAATCATTTATCTCCACTGTAGTTGTAAGTGCAGATAGCTGCTTTGTGTTCATTGATAGTCTCTCAGCTGGTTGTGCAATACTTGGTCATGCAGCAAGAGTGGAGTGGGAGGCACCTTGGTAATTTCTGCTCTTTGATGTTTAGAGTGTATGTCCCTGAAAATCAAGCCTTGTTCTGCTTCTAATGCTTAGTTCATAGTCTTCATTTCTGTTCTCAACCAGTTATTTACATATATTTTTTTATTAGCCTGTGGTCATGATGAATGCCATTTTCCAGAGTGATTGTCAGACAAGGATTTGGGGATTGAGCATGGGGCAATCTCATGTAATCAGGCCGTTCTCTTCAGGAAATTATGTTACTCTGAGCGACTAAATTGTATTTGAATTTTAAAACATCTGGCTTGTTTAGCTCATCTATATTGTTCCCTGTCTCCTTTTTGAGGAAACAGCTGAAAATAGGTCTTAACCAAAGTTATGGATTTTTTTCTTAAGATTTACATGAAGCTCTCCTAAATACAACATACAGAGGGACGTGTATGTATATACATATATATGCATAAATGTAACTAACTGCCATAAAGGCAGTGATTTTAAAAGAAACAAATCTTTGAGTTCCAAGCTCTGGGAAACAAAGTGCTTTTTAATACGTACACTATTTACATAAAAGAGGTTGTGTGTTTCCTAAGCTTATTAAGTCAGAGTTAATTAAGTCTTTCAGTAGATGTTAGCAGGTCCATCACAGCAAATTATACACACCACAACCTTAGAAAGAACAGTCCAAATTTTCCTGTCTATGAAGCTGTCTTTCACCTTTACTATTACATTTATAAAATATTTGTTATTATTCCTTTTGCTTCTTGCATTTTGATGTGCTCTTGGGCCCAGTCTTGGAGTATCATCAGTTTTTGTAGACATGAATCCAGCCTGGGGGAGTTTACCATGTTTCCAAACAAAGCCCTGGCTTGACAATATACTATATATGACTAGGTCATTTGTATGTACAGTTCGAACTGATGTACATTCTGTATAAAAGAGAAGAAAGAGATTAAATCAGTGTATTGAAATGGCTAAGGTTTGTCAAGTCACTTAACATAGAATCCTGTTTTGCACTTTCCTTTCTTGTTTTGGAACTGCAATTTAAGTTAGTGGAGGTAAGTAATATGAGCTTTAAGTTTTGTTGTCAAATCCTACAGTGACCTTTGCCATACAGAAAAAGACGCTAATGTGATTAACTTAAATAAGATAAAACACGTGGTGAGAAATAGCAGATTCTAGATCTCTTGGAAATTAAGTTTGTTGTTGCTGTTGTGATCATGGCTATTTATAGAGCACCTGAAGTGCATGTGGTATCCTTTGGACAAGTAAGCAAAGTATTTTAGCTTTGTTTTAGATTAAACTTAGTGGTACTTGAAGGAAAGGAGAGTGAATAAATAGGAATGACTGATAATAGGATCTTAGTATAGTTTTGTGACATTACGAAATCCTGAGCTGTAAGTGCTTAAAAAAGGGAAAGTGAAGGACTCGTAAATGGCTGCAACCAGCTGTTTAAACAATGCCCTCAAACATTTCCCATTAGTAGAACAGACTGTAGAACACTTTTGAATGAGAGTATAAACTCAGGCTGCTGTACCTTGAAGATCTATGCAATAATGAGGATATGAAAAGCCATATGAAATACCATAACAGCTATTATCCTGTATTGCTTCACTTTGGATGCAGAATATAGATTGGTGTACATTATCAGGGCAGTCCTACCAGCTGAAGCCGTTGCATGTTGAAGATCTAAGTAACTTCTTTAAAACAATTTTTGACAAGTGTTAGGGAATTTTTATGGTACCCCTCGAGGTGAATTAAACACACATTTGTGCTTAAAATACAAAAGAATAATTTAATAAGCAATACATTGGGCAGGGTCCCACCGCAATACAGGGTTCTATATGGAGTCTGCAAAGTTGTGTCACAAGCAGATTCCTCGTACACACTTGCACCAGCAGCAATCCCTTGAGTGGTTGCATGGGGCTTCTCAGCCTGGCCGTGGCTCCATCCCCCAGCCCAGCTCTGCCGCCCAAAGGTGGCCCCTGAGCCTGGGCCCCTGCATGCTCCTGTTCCAGGATAGTCTACAAGACAATGCTGAGGCTGTTTTTTATCTCATCTCCAAGTGAGACTTCACTCCCTTGCAAGGAATCATTCTGCCTGTGGCATTCCTGCTTCCAGTCAGTTTAACTCCTTCTTGCAGCTGGCCTTGTTGCCCTCCATGCTAGATCATTCCTTTGTCACAAATTACCACTGCTGAGCAATCACAATTAGAATTTCCCTTTCACAACTAACATATGACTTCTTGGCATCCTAGGTCCAGTTTCTTTTGCATTCTCTTGTGCACTGAGCCTAGCAAAGTGCAATCATTTAATCCTTCATCTGTCCAGGAGATTTGGTTTTCTTTTCTTTCTTGATATGCATTGTATATTATCTCTTGGTATTCAGCAGCTAATTCAAAGGCTGTTTCAGGTATTTATATGGAGGACTTCCTGTGGTTGGATTGTCAGCCAAAGTAACAACATTTAAAACAGCAGAGAAGGAGGGGTAATTGGGGTGACCTTTATTAGTGTATTGCCACACCCATTGTTTTGGGCTAGGGCTGTGTGAAAGTTTGCCGGGGAGCAGTGTTTCATTATGAGGTTGCTATGGGCACTGGTATACAACGTGTTGCAAACACAGACAAGGACTGACCTTTCCAGGGGCCCCTTTTCTAGAGATAAGTTTCAGTTACTTGGGAAATGTTGAGCAATTAAGGTTAATTTTTTCAGTGGTAACAGTCAAATTAAGCTTTGCTATAACAAATCATTAGTATTTGAGCATGTATTACAAGCCTTTTGCTTACTTTATTTACATATATGCTAGAAGTAACTCAGGTTTCTCTCTGCTTGGATTTTGCCTTGGTGATGTCCAATGCATTCATCGTTAAGTCAGTCAGCTGTGGAGTCAGCCAGGGTAGTGCACTTTCACAGTGAGCAGCTCGAAGAGTCACAGCTGGAAAGAAATAAAATAAAACCCTGGGAGTTAAGATCCTTTCAAGACCAAGATTAAGAGAAGATTTTTCAAGCCAAGAAAGGCCCTGCCTAGATGAAAAGCTTTGACAGATAAAGACCATGTTTAGAGAGTAATTCAGAATATAAATTTGGAATTTGGAATCCATTCTCAAGCATGACCTGAGAAGTGTGCTTTAGATCATGAGTTTACTTGAAAGGTTTTATTATACTTCTTGTGTTAGCCCAGACACACAGAGCCTTGCTGAACAGGCTCAAGCAGTGCAGAACTAATTAGCTGACATCAAAGACATTGCTTATTCGGAAGTGGATGAAGCCGACATGAACCACCTGAGCAACACGATCATTTTCTGGAAGTAAGCAGAGCGTGACTGAGGTTGAGCTGTTCGCTATGCAAAGCCTGACATATATCCTAGAGGAAATTGCTAACGTGCCTCCAGTTTTTAGCAAGTACAAGGTAGTCCAAGCTTTATCATAACATTTTGAAACAAATAAAGAAATTTACCAAACACCAGAAAGTAATTCTTTTTTCTCATGTAGCTAAAAATCAGAAGTAACACTTTTAAGAAAGTGATAGTATAAAACCGGATGAGCAAGAAAAGTGTCTGGTCGTTTTATTCCAATGATGTTAAAGGAAACAGAACTTTGTGAACACCCTGTGTGAAGAAACAAAATTTCATCCATGAAATTACTGCCTTTTCATAGATTCTCCTTCTAAGAGAAATAACCTGACAAGAATCCAAGAGATGTTAAAATCTGCTGTAGCAGCTAATCGTCTTGCAGAATAACCAGTATTCAGCAGAAGTACATTTTTTAAATCCTTGAATATTTTTTGTAATAGCCTCAAATGTGCTTTGTACTAAAAATGTCTGTTTTGAAAAGCAAGAAAAAATGCTTTTCTAAAAGTTTTACACATACTTATAGAATGGACAGAATTACAAGAGTTTTCACCTCTAAATATACTCAAATGATACCTCATTTGGTGTACACTGTGTAAGTGCAGTGCTGTGATTAGTAGTTCAGGAGCTGGAATCAGCACAGCCACATCAGCATGGCTCTGCCCTGTGCTAATTAGGCAGATTGGCAGAGCTAATTAGGCTGGATGCAGCATTGTGCTGATGCAATTATACAGCTTTTTGGAACCTAAGCTAATATTGTTGCATGGTAATGTGGCGTTCCAGTTCATTAATAGCTAGATGAGCTGTTTCCCTAGCATGGTATTGCATTCCCTGGTGTAGATGTGCTCACCAGAACTTCACACAAGGGACAATCCTAAAAATTTTCCATAAGCATTAACATGAGGCTGGAAACACTTGGAGACTTAAGGTAAACCAGGTTGCATTTGCTGCAGCTAATCTTCAATCCCGTATTAGTAAGACTTGCACTAAACAGGTAGATTTGTAAGAGTTTAGTCATATTCATTGAGACTAAACTTTAAAGGAAGAGAGGAGAGAGTTTTTTAGAAAGTGATGCCATATAGACATAGACTATCAATAGCTTTGGGTTTCTTTGTTTCATAGAGTCACAGAATGGCTGAGGTAGGAGAGACCTCTGGAAATCAGATAGTCCAATGCCCCAGCTCAAAGTGGGGCAGCTAGAGCAGGTTGCTTAGGGCTGTCTCCAGTTGGGTGTTGAGTATCTCCAAGGATGGAGACTCCACAGCCTATGTGGGCAACATGTTCCAGTGTTCAATAATCCTTAGAGTCAAGAAGTTTTCCTATGTTTAAATGTAATTTCTTGTATTTCAGTTTGTGCCCATTGCCTCTTGTCCTGTCACTGGATACCACTGAGAGAAGTCTGTCTCTCTCTTCTTTACACGCTCCATCAGGTAATTATACTCACTGAGAAGATCCCCCTGAACCTTCTCTTCTCCCAGCTCTCTCAGCCTTTCCTTCTGTGACAGATGCTCGAGTCCCTTAATCATGGGACATCAGTCTCCTCCATGGCTGCTTGCTAGAGTTGGTTCAATATGACTGTGTCTCTCTTGTACTGGGGAGGCCAGAGCTGGAGCCAGCTCTGCAGACATGTCTCACCAGTGCTGAGTAGAAAGGAAGGGTCACCTCCCTCAGCCTGATGGTGATGCTTCTAACACAGCCAGGCAGCTGTTGGCCCCCTTCTGTTGGTGAGCTGCTGGCTTATGTTCAAATTGTCCATAGGACTCCCAGTTTTTTTTATGCCAAGCTGGTTGGCTCCTGGCCCATTCTGGTGCATGTGGTTATTCCTCCCCAGATGCACAACTTTGCCTTTCCCTTTGTGGAACCCCACAAGATTCCTGTTTGCTTATTTCTCCATCCTGCTGAGATCCCTCTGGATGGCAGCACAAGCATTTGGTGAATAAGCCACGCCTCCTCATTCTGTATCATCTGCAAACTTGCTGAGAGTTCACTCTGTCTCATCATCTAGATTGTTAATGAAGATGTTAAATTATATTGGTCCCCGGATCGACCCCTGGTACTCTACTCCACCAGTGACTGATCTCTCGCTGAACTTTGTGCTGTTGATCCGTAACCATCCAAGACTGGCATTTTAGCTTGATCCTCTTCCACCAACAGTAAGTCTTCCATGATACAGACTTACCCCCCCAGGTCTCAGGGGACTGAGATTCCTGGAGGCAAATCCTACCAGGAAAACCTTAGGTGAAGAAGGCATTGAGCACCTGAGCCTTTTCCATGTCTGTTGTCACCAGGTCCCCTGCCCCATTCAGCAACATACCTGTTTTTTTGCTACTGATGTACCTGTGAAAATTCTTCTTACCCTTCATATCCCTCACCACATTCAACTCCAGGTAGGCTTTGGCTTTCCCAACCCCATCCCTGTATGCTTGGACAGTGTCTCTCTGTTCCTGCTGAGTTACCTGGCACTGCCTCCAGCTCTTGAATGCTTGCTTTTTATTTCTGAATTTGGTCACAAGTTTTTTGTTCAGCCATGCAGGCCTCCTGTGGCATTTACTTGATTTTCTGCTTGTTGGGATGGGCTATTCTTGAGTTTTGAGGATGTAAGCCTTGAAAACCAACCAGCTTTCCTTGACTCCTCTTGCTCCAGGTCTATATCCCATAGGATTTTTCTAAGCTGGTCTCTGAAGAGGCCTGCTTTCCTAAAGTCTGCTTTCCTAAAATCCAGCATTATGATCCTGCTTTTTATTGTGTTTTCTCCTCTTGGGATCCTGAACTCCAAGTCTCATGGTCACTCATAAGTCCTTCCTTGTTTGTAAGTGTGAAGCCCAGCAGAGCATCTCCACTTGTCGACTCCTTGATCACTTGCCAAAGGGTTGTCATTAGTGCAGTTCAGAAACCTCCTGACTGCTTGTGCCCTGCTGGATTGCACTGCTCCAGCAGGTATTGGGGTGGCTGAAGTCCACCCTGAGAATCAGGACCTGTGAATGTGAGGCTTCTGACTGCTGTCTGAAAAACAGACAACTGTTTGCTGTATGTTTTATCTTGTTTCATTTCTTATGGTTTAAACTTATTTCAGTTATGGGTGCTAATAATAGTTACAGATGCTAATACAATGCTGGCTGGTTTTTTTTTTTTTGTCTAACTAATATTTTTCTCCCACTTTTCCCTCTCAGGAGTTTGTTATGATTCATTAGGTGTGATGGTATTTTCCCTGTGATTTGGTTGTGGTTCTATTAACTGTGGCATTTACATACCTAAATTAACTTATTTCTAATGGAAAAAAATTAACATAATTATGGCAAATTAACTGTAAATTTATGCTGTGCTTCCTGGAGTCCCCCTGAACTCTCATTTGCAGATTCTGCTGTTGTTAGCTGTTTTCTGTATGCTGTTCTGCAGGTGGCAGAAATGGGATTATGTCGGCCTTGAAATCCTAGTGCTAGTGTTTCAGGATTTACTGTGTCACTGTGTAATAAAGGCAAGATCTGAAGGGGTTTTCCCAGCAATTTCTCCTTTATGACAGAGAACTTTCATCTCAAGTTAAAATAAGGGGAACAGGAGTAAATGGAAACAGAGAGACACATTTTGTCTTGGTACAGGCCTATAGAAGATGCAGAAAAGGGCAGAACTTGCTTATCTCTTCTGTGTCAAGCTGAGCAGGGATTCAGACCAGCCAGCATCAAATTAACCTACCCTTACAAATACAAATCTCCTGTTTATGTCCTTCCATTGCTGTGAAAATGTTCTGGATTAGAATAAAGATAAAAAGAAGAAAAATCAAAGTGTCAGAAACACAGAAGTCATTGGAACAGGGTATCTAACCCCTATCAGCTGTCCTGAGTGTACTTACAAAAACACATGCACAACCCGCACAGACCAACTACCCTGCAAATAACAGACATCAATAGTTTGCTTGTTTTCCCTTGATAATAGTAGATTATTTGATTACTTTCTCTCATTTTTTGCTGCATAGGTAGACCGGTGAGAACTGCACTTGTATTTAGCCATTTTCTGTCAGGTGGAACAAGTGTCCCTCATTTCCATGTACACCTTAGCCTCACCTTCCCTTGCTGTCTCTCCTGTGCAGATCCATCAGAGCATGCTGTTTCCCAGTTTTGTGTTTGTAAATCAGGAATTACATGGCAAAACCCAAGATGGAACCCAGAGTACTTTGTACAAAACAATATTGATTTGATTACAAGTTTTATAGCTTTTATTAACTTAATAACATTGTACTTTTGCCTTTATTTTGACTAGGACTGGTATCTGGCTACCCATTGTACCATTACCTGGTCTACCTGTATGCCCTTTCTTACAACCTTTTCTCAATAATTCAAGGTTTTTAAAAATTGGTTGTCTTCTGCCATATGATCTATGTAGCCAACTCCTTTAAGATGGACGTCTCAGGTTTGATGATTTTTAAAGCATTATATCTAGTGAATGTTTCCAAATACAACCTTCAGTACTTAATGACTTGGAAATCTTCTGTTGTACAACTAAACCATCTGGATTCTTTTCAAATACAGAACAGAAATATTCATTGAACAGTTTTGCCTTTCATGCAATATTAATAGTTTACCATCTCTGTCTGTAAGTGGGCTTATACCATTGGGATTATTTCTTTTGTTGCTAGTTTACGTCAAATACGTTTGTCTTTCTCGCCTCACATCTGACAATACAGATTTATTTCATCAGTCTTTATCTTCCCTTACCCTTTTCCTGCACTTTATAATTTCAGTTTTGTTACCATCTATTTCCTTCTTATAACATTAATTAAATTATTTTTGTTACTTCTAATTGTTGCTCCTAAATGCAATTCTCCATTGTTTGGCAAAGACAACCGGAATTAAGGAGTTCTGCCTAATGCAACACTTGTTATAACTTCTGATTTTAGTTTATAGTTTTCTCTGAACATTTTTTCTTCCCAGTGATTTTTCTTATGGCTTTTTGCATTGGGAAATTTAGCCCTTTGGAATAGCAAATTATGGATAATTACTTGTTGGGACTGTGTTCTGCATTCCCATATTGAATACAAGTGTGTCGCAATAACTGGTCTTTAAGAAACCGCTAGTTTCCAGCCTAGTAATTCATTAATTTTTATTTATTATAGTGAGATAAGAAGTAGAAGTGTTTACTGTTTTGTGCAACACCTTTGCCTTAGTCAATTAACTTCTATAATATTAAGAAATGTGATGATTTGGTGCTCATTGCATGAAAGGTCCCATATATCACCTAATTTGAAGCCTGCTCAAAGTCCTCAATTTTAATTTTTACCCATTACAGACAAAGTTTTTGAAGAATGAGTTATTTTATTGTCCAGTTTTATCTGGAGCTAACACAATTTTTTTTCCCCATTTCATGCATATTGTTGCATTCTGTAAAGGAGAATTCTGCACATTTAATTCTGAATTTGTATAGGAGTTGCGTTGCTTGCTGGTATTAGTATCCTGTGTTGCTAGTTTTGGCATATCAGAAATTCTTGAATTTTAAGTAGAGTGAAATGAAGATTGAGAACCTAGACTAAATTAAAGCAATTTACATATGCAGTCAGACAAGAAAATCAGCAGTCCTGCTAGAGGAATCAGCAGCCATAGATCTTGCAATTCTAGGCCAACAGTTACATCAGAACTATTGATCTTCACTATTTATTGGGTACTCCTTGACCTGAGTCACCACAGTTCCTATACCTTGCGAGCTGAACTTTTGAGTGACAAAAACAGCTGACCTGAGACTGGCATTCTGTTTTGACTTGTGTGTTCTGATTTTCATTCTCAACAAGAGGTAAAACCTTTTATTGTCCCCAGAAATTGTTTTTCTTTTCTATTCACAGTAAACATGTTATGACACTTTTAAGGTAAAACAATGTTTATAATTTGGCTTGAATGAGTGTCTGAAACTTTTGAGTATGACAATAGCAGTATTATGTTTGGTCTAAAGAAATTATTTGAGTTTTCTTAGGGAAAAGTGAACACCGGAATGGAATAAATATGCAGAGGCAAAAAATGCTCTTTCATCAATAATAGTTTATAAAGATTATTTCCAAATGGCACTGTGTAACTATGGAGTAAGGTTTTTTTGTCAAGTGATAATACCATACCAAATAGCAATAAAACTTATAAAGGTTTTTTTGCTAGTAGAAGACATACAGGAAATGTATGTGATTGATTGATTGAATTTTCTTGTTTGTTTGGGGAGCATTGGCCTTTGCTTATGAAGTAATCCAAGTTCATTTTTAGTTCGTATTGTATTCTAAAGATGGATTTATTAGTAGGAAAACATGTGCATATATATTCTGGATCTAATTCTTTAAATGAAGTCTTTAAATAAATTATTTTCAACCTGTTATGTCATCCAGATATGTTTTAAAAGAAATAATGTTTTTCAAACATTGAGGATCTACGGCAAGAAGAGTTTTTACTAGGCAAATATCTCAAATCAGCCTTTCTTAAAAATAAAAAGATGGCAGAAAGACCTGTTGGTTTATTAAAGCTCTGTTTTACTGAACTGAAACAGTGACATTTCCTTATATTTGTATCGTAAGTCAGGCTTTCAGAGAAAAATGCAGACATTGATTAACTAACTTTGCAGCACTCCTATTAAGGTACATAATTCTTGTCTTAGTTTTACAGCTAACGCAAAGAACAATTAACTTGGATGCATGAGACTAACCACAGGGGTGGCTTTTTCTCTTACTTGCATCTTTTATATAGCAAAGTAACTGAGAGTGTTCCTGGTTCACACCATTACAAATGTGAGGAGATTCAGTTCCAAATAATTATGATAATACAGCAATTTTAATGCTAATAAAACCTATCTCCTCATTTGGAGAACATTCAAAAAACCCAGAGTCAGGGAGTGGGACTGATAAATCTTTCTCACTAAAGCAAGTGAAAGTGTGCTGAAGAACCTGTAATAAACCTTTGAGGTGCGGTTTTAAAAACCCATTATCCCACCAGCAAATGTAACCAGTGGAAGTGCAATTAACTTTGAGTGCCTTTAACAGAACACAAACATCTAGCTACATGATCTGTCAGTATGCTCAATTAACTACACATCCGAAAAATAAGTCTGCATAAGACTCTGTCAGTGCAGTAAGATGCAATCCTCTAAACTCCATTTTGCCACAGTACTGTATTCGTATGTCTGTGAACACTTTTAAATGGCAGGGTTATTTGCATATTATAATGTTGTGGTTTCAGTATATAACATGTATTTGCGATTGGTTACACTCACAGAGTAAGACAGGATTAATGTTTCTTTTAAACTTGTACATTCAGTTTTACAAATTTGCTTAAGAAATATTGCTTACGTTGCTTTCCACCTGCTTGCTTGGCCATGTGTCAAAGATGGCATCTCTCTACTGAAGTCCCACTACTGTGAAAAGTTTGCAGTACAATTAGAAGAATAAAAATCCCCACATGCTGGAGCTAAACTTGGTAAGATAAATAGTAAGCAAAGTTCTACTTTAGGCGATCTTTTACTAGAATGATTGCATTTCATAGTGAGACAGAGCTTACAGAGTTTCTATTTGCTTTTGTTGATCACTGCTTATTTATAGTAGAACTTCTTTTTTTTTTTTTTTCCTGCAAATTGAAGTATATTGATTTATATTTCATTCCCATTCACTTTCTAAACAAATTGGGACAATTCTGACACTTTTCTCCATGCTTTTCTTTTACAGACAATCGGGATTACAAATCTAGGCTTTTAGTGAAAGCTATGCAAAAGTGTGTCTGTCTGTATATGATGTTGCACTGTGGAAGAAACCCTTAAGTTTGAACGAGGTGGTGGTCTCTGGAATGACTAATGCATGCTGCTACAGGCAGGAAGATGCAGACAACAGCCTTCACCTTGACAAAGCCCAGTTTATCCCCATGGAAGGTTCTGACTGGGTGGTACGTGGGTGCACCTGCATTACCAACATATGCAGTGCAACAAAGGAAGGACTGGGCATTGATTTGACATGAACTGTTACGCCTCCAGGATTACATGTCTATATCACACACTTATCAGCAATAAAGTTCATATCATTTGTCAGTCCCAGGCAAGCACTGTACATCTGTACCTAACACATGATGGAAGACAGATTACCGTGCAGAGGATGTTGCTGTTATTAACAGAATACTGGACATGGAGAACGAACTGTGGGAGACCTTGCATTCACATTGTGAGTTAGGTGCCTTAACTGATGCCCTTGTGCATCATTTCGGTGGAGAAGGACTTGGGGGTGATGGTTGATGAGAAGCTCAACATGAGCCGGCAATGTGTGCTTGCAGCCCAGAAGGCCAACCGTATCCTGGGCAGCATCAAAAGAAATGTGATCAGCAGGTCGAGGGAGGTAATTCTCCCCCTTTACTCCACTCTCATGAGACTCCACCTGGAGTACTGCGACCAGCTCTAGGGCCCCCATGATAAGAAGGACATGGACCTGTTAGAGTGAGTCCAGAGGAGGGCCACAAAGATGATGAGAGGGCTGGAGCACCTCTCCTATGAAGACAGGCTGAGAGAGTTGGGGTTGTTCAGTCTGGAGAAAAGAAGGCTCCGGGAAGACCTTCTAGCAGCCTTCCAGTACCTGAAGGAGGCCTACAGGAAAGCTGGAGAGAGACTTCTTAAAAGGACATGTAGTGATAGGATGAGGGACAATGGTTTTAAACTGAAAGAGGACAGATTTAGATGTTAGGAAGAAATTCTTGACTGTGAGGGTGGTGAGAGACTGGAACAGGTTACCTAGAGATGTTGTGGATGCCCCCTCCCTGGAAGTGTTCAAGGACAGGTTGGATGAGGCTTTGAACAACCTGATCTAGTGGAAGTTGTCCCTGCCCATGGCAGGGGGGTTGGAACTAGATGATCTTTAAGGTCGCTTCCAACGCAAACCATTTTATGATTCTATGATAGCATCAAAAGCCTTACTAAAATCCAGAAAAACTACATCCACTGCTTCCCCTTCACCCATAAGGTGGGTGACCTTAGCATAGAAGGATATCAAATTAGTTAAACATGACTTTCCCTTTGTGAACCTGTGCTGACTGTGCCTGATAATTACATTATTCTTTAAATGCCTTTCAACAGTACACAGTATGATCTTCTCCATAATTTTTCCAGGAACTGAGGTTAGACTAACAGGTCTGTAGTTCCCTGGGTCATCCCTCACACCTTTTTTGTAGACTGGAATAACTTTGGCTAGCTTCCATTCGTCAGGGACCTCCCCAGGCTCCCCAGACCTTTGGTAGATGATTGGGAGGGGTCCTGCCATAACATCTGCTAGCTCCTTCAGAACTCTCGGATGAATCCCATCGGCGGGTGTCATGGACTTGTGAACTTTCAGCTGATACAGCTGGTCCCTTACAATTTCAGTTCCACAAATGGAATGTCACTGCTCCCACACTCATGGTCCACCGACTCAGGGCACTGGGCAGCCCAAGGTCTATCAGTACTGTTAAAGTCTGAGGAAAAATAAAACATTGAATGCCTCTGCTTTTTCTTCATCTCTGTTAGTCAGATGACAATCTTCAACAATGTTTTCTTTAGACCTCCTCTTGCTATTAACACACTTAAAAAAGCCCTTCTTGTTGTCTGACACAACACTCAACAGTTTCAAATCTAACTGAGCTTTGGCCTTTCATGTTTTTCTCCCTGCATATATGAACCATAACTCTGTAAGCTTCCTGCAAAGCCTGACCTCTCTTCCAGAGATCATACAATTTCTTTTTCCTCCTGAGCTCCATGAGGAGTTCCCTGGTCAGCTGAGACGGTCTTCTGCCCTGCTTGCTTGACTGATGACACAGTGGGATTGTCTGCTCCTGTGCTTCTGAAAGGTGGTTCTTAAAGACTGACCAGCACTCGTGGACTCCTAAGCCCTCAGAAGCAGATTCCAAGGGTACTCTGCTAAATACCTCTCTGAGTAGCTTCAAGTTTGCTCTCCTAAAGTCCAGGGTAGCAACTCTGCTGTCCTTTTTTTCTCATTACACTGACAATTTTTAACTCAACCATTTCATGATCATTGTGGCCAAGACAGCCACCTACCACCATATCTCACACAGGTCCTTCTCTGCTCACAAGTAGCAAGTGTAGGAGGGCTTCTTTCCTAGTTGGCTCACTGAGTACTTGTGACAAGAAGTTATCATCTCCTACAAACTTCAAGAACTTCCTAGACCTTCTTGTCACAGTGGTATGGTATTCCCAGCTGATGTCTGGGAAGTTGAAATCTCCCATAAGGACAAGGGCTACCAATCCAGAAATTTCTCCTAATTGCCTACAGAATAACTCATCAGTGCTTACATCCTGGCTGGGCGATTGGTAGTAGACATCCACTACAACATCTCCTTTGTTTTCCATCCCACTAATCCTCACCCAGAGGGTCTCAACCACATCATCAGTAACTGTAAGAGCTGTACAATCAAACCTCTCCCTTACATTTAGTGTAACACCTCCACCTCACCTGCCCTGCCTATCCCTCCTGAACAGCCTGTAGCCCCCCATCCCAGCGCTCCAATCATGGGACCTATTCCACCAAGTCTCGCTAATACCAATGATATTGTAGCTCTGGGAGCTGACCAATGCTTCCAGTTCACCCTGTTTCTCATACTGTGTGTGTTAGCGTACAAGCATTTCAGATACACTCCTGAGCCCTCTGTGCTCCCAGAAGCAGTGTAAATGTTCCCACTAGTATTGCCACCCTCAGGCAATGCCATGCCAACCTTTGGCTTACCTTCCGCAATCCTGTTGGTATGCCCTTCCTCCATTAATTGTAGTTTAAAGTGCTCTCAATCAGTCCTGACAGTTTACACCCAAAGACATGTTTTCCCCATCAGGACAGGAGGATCTCATCATGCCCCAGCATACCTTCTCTCTAGAGGGTTCTTCTGTGGTTTAAAACCCCAAAGTTTTGGCAAAGACACCAGTCCTGGAGCCAGGTATTGATATCCTGGGCTCTCCTGTTTCTTCTAATGTCTGTCCCTACTACTGGGAGGATTGAGGAAAACACTACCTGTGCTCCCAAATCTTTTAGCATTCTTCCCAGGGCTCTGAAGTCTCTTTTGATTGACCTCAGAGTTTTTGTTGTGACATCATTCGTATCCACATGAAAAAGAAGAAATGGATAGTAGTCTGAAGGTTGAACCAGGCTCTTCAGTCTTGTGGTGACATCCCAAATTTGGGCCCCAGGGAGGAAGCAAACTTCCCTGAAACGAGGGTCGGGTCTGCAAATGTGTGCTTCTGCTCCACACAGGAGGGAATTACCGATGACCATAACCCATTGTTGTTTCTTCTCAGTGCTGGTCTTAACGCAGGTTTTGTTATGAGATGTTGGTCTCTCCAACCTTGGCAAAACTGCCTGTGCATGTTCCTCCCCTATTTCATTAGGTGCTGTTCTGTAAGGGTATCTTAGAGGGTAACTAAGAGGCTAAGGAGGGGTTTCTTTTACTGCTCTGTACTGTGACCTTCTTCCACCCCTCCTTATCCCTTGTGACACTGCTTTCCTCTTGGCACAAAGCAGATCCAGGACCTGCCTCCATAGCAGCCATGCTGAGCTGACTTCCATGCATCATAGATGGCAGCTGCACTGATTAATCTTCCCTCCCAAACTCTCGAATACTCCTCAGTCTGCCCACCTCCTCCTGCAGCTGGGCTACCAAGCAGTTCATCAATCTTGTCACACCTCCTGCAGTCTTCCTTGCAATCACTTTCCACCTCTAGGAATATCCCTTCACACATCCCACAGCTGGAAACCTGGGTGGTTGCAAGTTTGAACAGGAGCTCTGCCTGTGTGGCTGCATTGGTTCTACCAGGTGCTAGAAGCTCAGGAGAAGCAGAGGACACTGTTTCTTGCTGGGTGGTCACCATGCTACCGCGTGCCTGCCCACTACCATGTTCTATGCTCGTCCATTGCAACTGGACGAGCAACTTGAGTATATTTATTAACAAGATAGCCACATGTTTCCAGAGGATGTGTAGCTAGACAGTTTTATCAATAGTTACAAGAAGTTGTTCTACATAAGCAGTAATTAGAGGAAGAATAAGGAAAAATTATGTTATATTAGGTGGACTAGGAAAGCAATTGACCAACAATGTGGGAGAAATATTTACATCAATTTTTGCATAAGGTAACTACAGTTAATTCTATAACTCATTGACAACAGAGATAAATTGGTAAGTGCTCAACATCTTGTAGGGAAGATATGGGTTAGATAATACTTGGATAACTTAGATGTTTGCAATTGATCAGGCCTTCTGTGATTCCTCCTGGGCTACTGCTCTTAAAAAGCAGGCAGATGAAACCTCAGCTCTAAGTGTAAGCATTTACGATTGCGGTAGAAGAGGTATTGGAAGACTCTAAAAGCCCTTAAGCAGTGCTTGTTTTTGAAAGGAGGAAAAAGAGGGAAGCCAGGAATTTTAGTGTGCTAAGAATAACTTAAATTCCTGGAGAAATTTTCAGATAAATAATCAAAGTTCACTATTAATGGTGAAGAAAAAAAAAAGAAAAAGGTAATAGCTACCCTTTTCCAATCACTCTAACCCCTTTCTGCAATATGCTAACAGGCCTTACAGAGAGATTAAGAACAGTAGATGCCAAACAGGCTTCTGGCACTGTTCTCTGTCTTGTTCTCACAAGCAACCAAGGGAAATACGGTAGATGTAAATATCTGAAAATAAATGAAAAAATGTTCACCAGCATTCAATGGGCTGTAACTAGGCGAAAAAACATGGACTTACAAAGGACTTAGATTGTTTTGTGAGGTGTGATTAGGGGCAGCCTTGTAATATGGTTATCAGCTGTGAACCTGCCTTCTGTTCAGAATACACAGCAGATCTCAGGTCCCAGGAGCTTCTCTGCACCAAAGGCGGATTGGATGGGGTGCCGATCTTGAGCTATCTTGATAAAGGTGCGCATGTAGACTGTGTTTACATTGGAAGGTGGGTATCAATATAACTTTCAAGAAAAAGTTTTCATAACTGTTCCCCAAATGGGGATGTATCTGCTGCAACACTGTGCTTGCTTAGCAGAATGATAGAAGAGTCTCCTGTGCAGAATAACACCCGGTGATAATCTAATGGTTTTGATAGCAGGTTTATGTCTACCTGAGGGCATTAATCATTGCAGCTGGTTGGAGGTGTGTTTTTCATAGTCCAGAGACACATGGCTATGCCAGAACTTTCAAGAGTAGATCGAGCCTTGAGATTACGAATAAGTGACTTGGCTCAGGGTTTGAGATAAGTCAAGAGGTAAAGCAAAACTCCATTAATTTCCCTACTCTCTGTTGTCTCTGGTAGCTCATTTACCTCCCTTGCACTTAAGTGTCCATAAGTCCACTTCTGAGAGACCAGGTTTCGTTCCAGCTGTGTTTATGAGTTACACATTCAAACTACACAAATATAGTCATAACATGAATCAGTTCTGCTTGGGTATGTCACCATCAAGCTGTTCAGATTTAAGACTGCACACATTTTTCTCTAAGAGGATTCTGTGCTGTAACAGAGCTACTAAAAACTGGAAGAGTAGAACTGAATGTGTGAATGGCTTATATCCTGGCTTTATACAATTTCAACTGGTTGATATGCCGTGTAACAACCTTAATATCAACCTAACTGAATTTTGTGTTTGGGAGTACATAACAGGCATTGTATTTGAATAATTAGCTAGGAAAAAAGTCAAAGCCTGTGGAACATAAAGAGTTTGTTGACAGTAAGAGCTATGTTAACATATTTGGGGAAATAAAGCAACAAAATGCACCAGAATGAGAGGACATGAGCTAATTTTTGCAATAATTTGTTGTTTATATATTTTTTGTAATACACAAATCTAGGAAGTGGAAGGAGTATACTGTGATTCTGTGTGTTACACATCTACTGCTAATTAAATAACAAAACAATTTTCTTACATAAGGTATTTTGGCAGTAAGGTATAAGAATGCATATGTCACCCTGTGATGAAAGGAAATCTTGTCTGAGTGGCAGCTAAACAATAAACAGAAAAATCAAGGGCATGAATTGTGACTTTTTTAACTACCCAGACAAAGGAGTACTCTGAAGGGTCTTGCTGGCTTGTCATTGAACTTCCTTTTAATACATGGAATCAGAAAACATGTAAATCTGTTGGGATTTTTTTTGTGTGTGTGTTTCTGACATTCCATTTGTTACTGCTAACTAGTGTGATGCAGAGGATTGAGAAGCTCAGCCAGATGCTACCTATTTTTCTTTTGTTTATAGTCAGTGGCCAGCTCTTTTTCTCAGATGTTTGCCTGGGATGGGGGCTGGATAAAAAAAAATTGTGAATGAAGTTAAGGGTTATGTAGATGTTGATGTAGGTTTCTTCTGAAAGGTAGTGGAGATGAGTTTCAGGCAGAAACCTTGTTTGGCTGGAGAGGAGGCAGACGATCTAATAGCTTAGACAGTCACTTAATCATTTTTGTCCAGCAGCAAATTTCTTACCAAGTTTTGTTGGAAGGAATATTGGAAATGCTGCTCTCTGACCTTCTTCCTAATATGGAATTTGTTTGACTACCTCAGAATGTCCTCAGTGTACAACGAGGTGCTTGGATGAATTAAAATTCGGTCATGAATTCCAGCCTTGACTCCAGCACCCACCTGACATCAGGGGACATGAAAGTTCTCTGATGGTGTTTGAACAATGGGTGAAAATACTGGTGAGGGTCAGTCTTGTGAGTCACCTGAATGCAGTCTTTGAACTGAGCATGGTCTAAACTGATCATTTCTGCTGATTTTGTGTGCTTGGGATCTGATATGGGGTATATCAGCCCTCCTTCTTTAGACTGATTCTTCCAGCTGAAGGGGAAAGCCAGCCTATTTCTCTTCAAACTGACCATGGCTCTCCGTTTTTAAACCCATATATTAGCCAAATAGCCATCCTCTGGGGATTCACATTTTGCCCCATATGACTTAGTCATGTATGTCTTTTTTGTTCATATCTTCTTAGCAGGATTTTTAAAATTTTATTTGCTTTTCAGGATTGTGAGAAGTGCTTTATTTTTTGTTGCTTTTTGGGGTGTCTGTGTGGGTACAGTAAATACAGAGTGGTTATGTGCTTATTAACTACTCAAAAGATGAGTAATGACCCTGTTAACACACATACTTTTAAGAAAAGTCCTGTAAGAAAATTTCTTTCATACTTTTTTAAGCATGTGAATGGTTCCTCTTACGTCAAGGTTAGCTGTAAAATTACATTTTTTGTATTCAAATGTATACAAATACATATGTATATACATACACATATAAATGAACACATATTAAAAGACCTGCATTACCTTAAGTCCAAAAGGTAGCACATCATAAAAATATTATTTTAAACTAATACCAATAACTAGCATTCACACATTTTACTCACTCAGGTATGTTAATTAATAGGGTGAGGCTGTAAGTTACCTGTATTTCAGGCAAGAAATACTAGGTATGTGTGTATAGACACTCCATAGTGGTCAGCACATGGGTAGTAAGTGCAAAAAGGCCTGGACCTACTGCTTTAGCTGTACCAATCGAGTATGACACGTGCAAAGGGTCCAGTGCATGCAAGATGTGCTGGCTCACTGTATGTGCCATCTCTATGTTTGCAGAAGCCTGAGGTGTCCAGATGTCTGGTAGCCATACAAAGCAGTAGCTTTGATCAGGCTGCCAGGAATGTGGCAATCCTGTACAAATGGCCAAATTATTTTTCAATTTGTGCAAAGTTTCTGAGATGAAAAGGTCTTTTGGGGGAAGATGGTACATGTGGATTACATGTGGTAGTCCCCTACTATGCAGTGCATCATGTCCTTCTTCGTTTTAAGACCTGATGCTTTGAAACACACAGTTTGGTGGTGTCTTATATGTCTTATAAATTTGAAAACCAGATATCTGCGTAAAAAGGGGAAAGTATCTGATCTTTCCTGGGGGAAATTCATAGTTCCTAAAGGTCGCCTTTTGCAAAAATTTATAAAAATTTTCATGATAATGTCAGTTGTCTTCAGTTAAACAAATTGCCAGAAGTTGAACACTCTGAATTGGTTTTCATCTGTTTGAAGCACATTGTTGTTAATACTTGAGAATTCAGCTTATGCGTCATTTATTGGTAAGGATGACATACTTCAGATATTGTAGTAATATCATTCAATGAAAACTATTACCACTTGTGCTGCTTCTTCCAGAGAATAATATAATTTTTTTTTTCAGATTTCAAGAATTTTGTTCTATGGTGCATTCATTCAAATAAATTACACTTGCAAGAAGAAAGCAACAGTAGTCAGCTGCACTGTCTTCAAAGCAGTTCTTTAACATTTTGTGCAAAGAATGTGTGCTACAAATTAGGATGATGGAAACAAAACATTGCCCATATATCTGATTTTTTTCAGAAAATAAATCATGTGTGTTTCAAAGCTCTGAGGATGCTTAAATGTTTTCTGTTAGTTCAGCATCTGTCTGAATTTTTTATTTAGAATGACATAAAAATGTCTTTATATGGTGAACTGCTGACCCTTCATCTGTCCTTCCTATTTCATATTATGCAGTACCGTGTACTACCATAAAATAATGTATATTAAAGCTTAGGGCAGGACTCTGCCCCTCACAGTGAATTGAAATTGTATGTGATGGGCTAGATCCCTGGCTAGTGTAAAGGGAACTCAGTAGGATACTAACTGATGTTACAGGAGCACCTAACTCTCCAGACCACCTCTCAGGAGTCGATCTGGTTTGTTTCTGTGTATGGTTTTACATTTCTTCTGTGGCAGGTGGGGAGGAAGGATGTTCTTATTTGTTGTAGAAGCCAGAGAGAAATGCAATCCAGGAGCACAAGCAAACTCTTCAGTATAGCTCCAAAAGTAGGAAACACAGTTATTGGTGAAATAATACTATTTTAATAATAAAACCTTTCTTTCTCACATAACGGCATTAGTGTCTTCTGTAATAATTTTGACACAGTTTTTACCCTGTGTTTCCATTTTCAAGGTTAGACATCTAAAACTGGGTATTTACAGAACCACTTTAAGACTGGCCTGATTTTCACAGCTGGTGAACACAATCTGTGCAGCTGCTGTACATGTCACAGGGTAAAATGGATTTCACCGTTTAAAAAAAAAAGCACTTAATTGATTTGGGAGATGTCTGCACTGACGTCGGCAGGTACATGTAGAAGTCCCACAACTAACGTGAAATGTGAGAGCAGGGGCCCCGCATGCAGTGTGGCAGAGCAGAGATCTGCCTGCCCGGCGGCAGGTCAGCACAGGGGAAGCTCTTGTGCTTCTCCTGGTCTGGATAACTCAGTCACAGTTATTCGAGGAACCTCTTCACCACGATTGGTAGTATGTCCTTTAGGCATAAATGTACTGGCTTTAAACTAACTTGGCTAAGCACTGGGATCACCATAGAGAGAAATACAGCTCAGACTAACAGCACAAATATATATTTAGCTGCTTTGGGTGTTTATAGTGACCGCAGTTATGCTCCATGGTGCTGCAGTGATGCACTGGAGTTCATTCAGCGTTAGCTGAGGCATGGAGCACAAGCTGTGATCACAGCAGCAGTTGCAGACATATGCCAAGTACTTGACTATTGAATTCTGCTTCTATTTCCTATATGTCTACGTATGGCTGCATGACAGTGTGAAAGCAGGTGGTTGCCAAGTGCAACAAAATATTTAGTTATAAATGTCCTGGTTTGGCTCAAACCAGGCCAAATAGTCTTAGAGAACCCAAGGTCACTGCTTACGAGTAAAGAGCCGAAGGGGGTTGTACCTGCAGGGAGTAGTGGACGGGGCAGGTGACCCAGGATTGACCAGCAAGGTATTCCATCCCATACATGTCATTCTCACTTTCCTGTTTATCACTAACCCACTGCCTCCTGGAGGTGGGGCCCAGGAGGGAGGGGCCCTCCTGTCTCCCACTGATTGGTACCAGCTTTGCCAAATCTCCAGTTAAAAGCCTGCAGGTGTGATGGCAGTGGAGCTTTTGCATTTTGCCCTCTGCCTGTGCTGGGTGGAGCTTTTGCATTTTGCCCTCTGCCTGTGCTGGGTGGAGCTTTTGCATTTTGCCCTCTGCCCGTGCTGGGTGGAGCTGCTGCATTTTGCTCTCTGTCTGTGCTGGGGGGAGGTACTGCCTTTTCCCCTCTGCCTGTACTGGGGGGAGCAATTCTGCCTGAGGAGGATTTCCAAGCTCTTGATCTTGGTTTTGTACATATTTGTATATATTTGGTTATTTCTATTATTATTGTTATTATATTCTTTTTCATTATTATAGTTTATTAAAACTGTTTTAACTTTCCAACCCATAAGTCTCTCTCCCTTTTCCCTTTCCCTTTCCCTTAGGTGGGGGGGAGAGGGTTAACAGAGAGTATCTGCCACCTGGTTAATAGCTGGCCCAGCTTTAAACCGTGACAGATTTATTGGTGCCCAACGTGGGGCTCGAGAGAAGCTCCAACAGGTTGCTCTGATAAGTTGAATCCTGGCTCTGGTGGGAGGAGACCCGGAGAGCTCAGCTGAGATAATATCAGATTTCTTCCTTTGAGATTTAAGAGGGGTTGGAAAGTTAAAACAGATAGTGAAGATGGTGATGTCATTTTTGAATGCTGTGTTATCTCATCTTTTTATGGAGTTTCTTTCACAATTGAGTATTGCAATGATGCCTTACCTGCCGTGGGCACTGTGTTATTGCTTGCTTCTTATGAATGTTTACATGCAGTTTAGCAGTGGGCGCTGGTCGAAATGTATTGTTTTGGTATGGGGTTTGATACTGATTTATGCTGTGATAAACTGGGCAGTTAATATTCCGATCTCTTATCTCTATGACACAATGATGGGCAGCTTTAATCGCGAATCAGTAGCAGCGACTTCATCTGCACGCTCCAGGCGTCCTTTAGCTGATTCTGTTAATGATTACACTTCCAGTTTTACTTTGGGAAATAGTACCTTCTCCTTTTCTGCCAAGCTGATTCCACTAGATTTTGCGAAATTAGGATGGTGCTGTCTAGGTGGCATGTTTTTATTTTTGGTTGTCCTGAATGTGTTTCTGATGTGGGATAAGATTAAATATCGGTGCAGGGACAGTTGTAAGTGTTATGCAGCCACCTCAGATCCTACAGTGTGTACTGCCGCTACAGCCTCAGATCCTACAGTGTGTACTGCCGCTACAGCCACTAAACCCACTGAAACCTCGGCAGCCTGTACCACAGCTGCTACACCCCCCAAGATGGCCACTGTAGCTACTCAGACTCTCAGCACTCCCAAGACAGCCACTGCATCTACTCAGACTCCAGCATCTATCGAATCTCTACCAATTGCTCCTGTAACCAGGAAGAAATACCAAAAGAAATCAGCTCGTGAAGTGAAGGATGATGACTCAGAGCCTTCTAAGGCAGAGCCATCATATGACCCAGGTGAGGGCCCTTCTCAGGCAGAGTTAGGGCCTGACACAGATGGGGGTTTCCTCGATCGTCCTTTTAAAGCAGACCCATCACAGAAGAAAGGTCCTTCTAAAGCAGAACTATCACAAGAGGAGGACTCGGACGTAGAGATAACCTACCACTCCTTATCCCTGAAGGACCTGAGAAATATAAGGAAAGACTTCAGCCGTTATGACAGTGAACCTATTATTACCTGGCTGCTCCGATGCTGGGATAATGGGGCAGACAGCATGCAATTAGATGGCAGAGAAGCCAGACAGTTGGGATCCCTGTCCAGAGATGGTGGTATTGATAAGGCGCTCGCAAGAAAGTCAAACACTGTCAGTCTCTGGAGGCGACTCTTGTCAGCTGTAAAGAGCAGGTATCCCTATAAAGATGATGTTATGAGTCACCTAAGCAAATGGACCACTATAGAAAAAGGTATTAACTACCTTAGAGAACTGGCTGTGCAAGAGATCATTTATAGACACCCACGGAACATTGTAGATCCTGTAGATCCTGATGAAGTGGAATGCAACCGATCCATGTTCCGGAAGGTTGTGAAGAATGCTCCACCGACATATACCCATACATTGTCAATATTAGTATGGGGAGAAGATGATATGGCACATTCTACCGTGGGCAAAATGGCTAACTGTATGCGACAGTATGAAGATAGTATTTCTTCCCCACTGCAGGCACGCATCTCGGCTGTGGAAAAACTGACTAAGGAGAACAAGGACTCATTTAAACAACTGTCAGACAAACTGTCCATGATCGAGAATAAACTTGACTCTCTACCTACACAGGCGCGCGTTGCAGCTGTTAGGAGAAAACGCTCCCCTACAGGACCAGCTCAAAGGAAACAGAACACATCACGAGGTATCCTGTGGTTTGCCCTGCGTGGTTATGGGGAGGATATGAGCAGATGGCATGGACAACCTACCAGTACCCTACAGGCACGAGTACGTGAGTTGCAAGCTAAAAGAAATACCAGAGAGAATTTTTCTAGGAGGATGGCTGCTCCAGTTACCAGTGAGCAGGACCCCAGTCAGGGGAGATGGGCCTCAAATCACTTTTTCCCAAGTGTGAATAGGAGAAATGAAGGTCCAGTCCCTGTGAGCAGCACGAATCCATTTCTTGATTAGGGGGGGCCCTGCCTCCAGCCAGGTGGAGGAGAGGGACAACCGGATTTATTGGACTGTGTGGATTCGATGGCCTGGCACATTAAAACCACAAAGGTATCGAGCCCTGGTAGACACTGGTGCACAGTGTACCCTAATGCCATCGGATCATAAAGGGGCAGAACCTATCAGCATTTCAGGAGTAACAGGAGGATCTCAAGTGTTATCTGTATTGGAGGCCGAAGTGAGCCTAACTAAAAATGAATGGAAAAAGCACCCCATTGTGACCGGCCCAGATGCTCCGTGCATCCTTGGCATAGACTACCTCAAGAGAGGGTATTTTAAGGACCCAAAAGGGTATAGATGGGCTTTTGGTATAGCAGCTGTAGAGACTGAGGACATTAAACAGCTGTCTACCTTGCCTGGCCTCTCAGAAGATCCTTCTGTTGTGGGGTTGCTGAAGGTTGAAGAACAACAGGTGCCAATTGCTACTACCACGGTGCACCGACGACAATATCGCACCAATCGAGACTCCCTGATCCCCATTCATAAACTGATTAGACAATTAGAAAATCAAGGAGTGATTACCAAGACTCGCTCACCCTTTAATAGTCCTATATGGCCAGTGCGAAAGTCTGATGGAGAATGGAGATTAACTGTGGACTATCGTGGCCTAAATGAAGTTACGCCACCGCTGAGTGCTGCTGTGCCAGACATGCTAGAACTTCAATACGAACTGGAGTCAAAGGCAGCCAAGTGGTACGCCACCATAGACATTGCTAATGCATTTTTCTCTATTCCTTTGGCACCAAAGTGCAGGCCACAGTTTGCTTTTACCTGGAGAGGTATCCAGTACACCTGGAATCGACTGCCCCAGGGGTGGAAACACAGTCCTACTATTTGCCATGGACTGATCCAGACTGCACTAGAAAAGGGTGGAGCTCCAGAACATTTGCAATACATTGATGACATCATTGTGTGGGGTGATACATCAGCAGAAGTTTTTGACAAAGGGGAGAAAATAATCCAAATTCTTCTGAAAGCTGGTTTTGCCATAAAAAGGGGCAAGGTCAAGGGACCTGCCCGGGAGATCCAGTTTTTAGGGATTAAATGGCAAGATGGGCGTCGCCAGATCCCGATAGAGGTGATCAACAAAATAACAGCAATGTCCGCACCAACTAACAAAAAGGAAACACAAGCCTTCTTAGGCGTTGTGGGTTTCTGGAGAATGCATATTCCAGATTACAGCCAGATTGTACGCCCTCTTTATCAAGTGACCAGAAAGAAGAATGATTTTCAGTGGGGCCCTGAACAACGACAGGCTTTTGAACAGATTAAACAAGAGATTGTGCATGCAGTAGCCCTTGGACCAGTCCGTATGGGACAAGATGTTAAAAATGTGCTCTACACCTCAGCTGGGGACAATGGTCCTACCTGGAGCCTCTGGCAGAAAGTGCCAGGGGAGACTCGAGGTCGACCCCTAGGATTTTGGAGTCGAGGATACAAGGGCTCCGAGGCCAATTACACTCCAACTGAAAAAGAGATACTGGCAGCATATGAAGGAGTTAGAGCTGCTTCAGAGGTAATTGGTACTGAAGCACAACTTCTCCTAGCACCTCGACTACCAGTACTAGGCTGGATGTTCAAGGGTAAGGTTCCCACTACCCATCATGCAACTGATGCGACGTGGAGTAAATGGATTGCATTAATTACGCAGAGGGCTCGAATAGGAAACCCTAATCGCCCAGGAATCTTAGAAGTAATCATGGACTGGCCAGAAGGCAAAGACTTCGGAATGCCACCAGAAAAGGAGGTGACACGTGCTGAAGAAGCCCCACCATATAATGAACTACCAGAGGATGAGAAGCAGTATGCGCTGTTCACCGATGGATCCTGCCGTCTTGTAGGAAAGCATCGGAAGTGGAAAGCTGCTGTATGGAGTCCTATACGACGAGTCACAGAAGCTACAGAAGGACAAGGTGAATCAAGTCAATTTGCAGAAGTAAAAGCCATCCAGCTGGCTTTAGACATTGCTAAACGAGAAAAGTGGCCAAGGCTGTATGTTTATACTGACTCATGGATGGTGGCAAATGCCTTGTGGGGGTGGTTAAAGCAGTGGAAGCAAAGCAACTGGCAGCGCAAAGGGAAACCTATTTGGGCTGCTGAATTGTGGCAAGATATTGCTGCTCGGCTAGAGAAACTAGTCGTGAAGGTACGTCATGTAGATGCTCACGTACCTAAAAGTCGGGCAACTGAGGAACATCGAAACAACCAACAAGCGGATCAAGCTGCTAAAGTGTTCCAAATAGATTTGGACTGGGAACACAAAGGTGAACTATTTTTAGCTCGGTGGGCTCATGACACTTCAGGTCATCAAGGGAGAGATGCAACATACAGATGGGCTCGTGACCGAGGGGTGGACTTAACCATGGACTCTATTGCACAGGTTATCCATGATTGTGAAACATGCGCCGCAATTAAGCAAGCCAAACGGTTAAAACCTTTGTGGTATGGGGGGCGGTGGTTGAAATATAAATATGGGGAGGCCTGGCAAATTGACTATATCACACTCCCTCAAACCCGCCAGGGTAAACGCTATGTGCTTACCATGGTGGAGGCGACCACCGGATGGTTGGAAACATACTCTGTGCCCCATGCCACTGCCCGGAACACTATTCTGGGCCTCGAAAAGCAAATCTTGTGGCGACATGGCACGCCAGAGAGAATTGAGTCGGACAATGGGACTCATTTCAAAAACAGTCTCATAGACAACTGGGCCAAAGAGCATGGCATCGAATGGGTATATCACATCCCCTATCATGCACCAGCCTCTGGGAAAATTGAACGGTATAATGGGCTGTTAAAAACTACCCTGAAAGCAATGGGGGGTGGAACCTTTAAAAACTGGGATAAACATCTGGCACAAGCTACCTGGTTAGTTAACACCAGGGGATCTATCAATCGAGCTGGCCCTGCTCAGTCAGACCTTCTACATACAGTAGAAGGAGATAAAGTCCCTGTGGTGCATGAAAGGAATCTATTGGGAAAAACTGTCTGGATTGTTCCTGCAACGGGCAAAGGTAAACCCATTCGTGGGATTGCTTTTGCTCAGGGACCTGGATGTACTTGGTGGGTGATGTTGCAAGATGGTGAAGTCCGATGTGTCCCTGAAGGTGATCTGATTATGGGTGAGACTACTTAAGTCTGAACTGCATGTTGTTGCTGCATAAGTGTCTTTTAGGTTAAGACAGTGGTGATGCGACCGGAGCTAGCTTCATCAAGTGGCGTCCAGTAACCTCCTCGAGTCTGACATCTTTAACCTGCAACCCGTGGGCACGAACCATGACAAAAGAGAGACTGCTAGCCAGAAAGACTGCTGAGAGACTGCTAACCAGATGCAAACCCACAATCCTGAACCAAATGAACTTGATGGACTTTTTGCATAAAGATGAATCATAGACTAGTGATATGTATATATATATTTGAAAATGAAAAGGTAGTGGTGATCTGAGTATGACATGAATGGTATGGAATAAGGGGTGGAATGTCCTGGTTTGGCTCAAACCAGGCCAAATAGTCTTAGAGAACCCAAGGTCACTGCTTACGAGTAAAGAGCCGAAGGGGGTTGTACCTGCAGGGAGTAGTGGACGGGGCAGGTGACCCAGGATTGACCAGCAAGGTATTCCATCCCATACATGTCATTCTCACTTTCCTGTTTATCACTAACCCACTGCCTCCTGGAGGTGGGGCCCAGGAGGGAGGGGCCCTCCTGTCTCCCACTGATTGGTACCAGCTTTGCCAAATCTCCAGTTAAAAGCCTGCAGGTGTGATGGCAGTGGAGCTTTTGCATTTTGCCCTCTGCCTGTGCTGGGTGGAGCTTTTGCATTTTGCCCTCTGCCTGTGCTGGGTGGAGCTTTTGCATTTTGCCCTCTGCCCGTGCTGGGTGGAGCTGCTGCATTTTGCTCTCTGTCTGTGCTGGGGGGAGGTACTGCCTTTTCCCCTCTGCCTGTACTGGGGGGAGCAATTCTGCCTGAGGAGGATTTCCAAGCTCTTGATCTTGGTTTTGTACATATTTGTATATATTTGGTTATTTCTATTATTATTGTTATTATATTCTTTTTCATTATTATAGTTTATTAAAACTGTTTTAACTTTCCAACCCATAAGTCTCTCTCCCTTTTCCCTTTCCCTTTCCCTTAGGTGGGGGGGAGAGGGTTAACAGAGAGTATCTGCCACCTGGTTAATAGCTGGCCCAGCTTTAAACCGTGACAATAAACAAGCCAGCCAGGATCCATATCCTGTAATTAAAGTTTCACTGCTGTTCCTGACAGGTCTTCTCCGACTTCTCTTCTACCACTTTCAAAAAAACACCTGTTCCTCTTCTTACGTGTAGGTCTTGTATTAAATATTAATCCCTTCTGACCTCTGTTCCTCACATTTTGTAAGATAGGAGTGACCATAATGACCTGAAAAAAGTGGAAACAGATGGAACAGGTTATGCAGCACATGGAGAGGGGAATTCCTCTCATGCTGAGAAACAGTAGAAGTGGCATCAGAGGCAGAGAATACAACATAACTAATTTTGTCTCTTTTCTTCCTCAGATGGAATGAAGAGTTGGAAGAGGCAAAAAAGAGTAATCATGATCATATGGGACAAATGGGTTTCTAAAAATAGACTTTAAAGTATCAGAGAGAAGAAAAGATGTCAAAGGAAAATGTTAATAAGAACAAAGAATAAACTTTAACATACTATAAGAACTGTAAGTAAGACATAGTTCTGCTCAGGAGGAACGCAGTTCTCTTCCATATCCTACTAGATTCAGGAAATGAGCACACCATAAATTTTCCAGCACACTGCAGATTCAACCTTATGATGAGAAATTTAAACAGAGACTTTCTTATCAGAATGTATATTTGCCATGTGAAAGCAGCTATAAAACCTATCACCTTGTCCTGCAGGGCTCCTTTGGGATAAATGAAGAACAGTTTTAAGCTGCAGTCTGGTTTGTTGCACAATACAGAGGTGTCTGGTGAATAATTCTAGTTAGTCACTAACCATACTCCTTATTTTCAAGGCAGTTTGATCCCTACGAGGCTTGAGTTGCACGTTCAGCTGCAAGTGAGGCCTTTGGTGGCTGCTGTTGCTCAGCAATATCTTTAATAGTAAAACACTAGACAAGCAAGTAAAGAGTTGAGACTGAAGCAATGTGTTTTGTCTTCTGTTTTGTTATAGATACTTTGACCTCTGTCAAGTCACCTTTTCTTAAGTAAAAGTACATTAATATAAGATAATATTATTTATTTATCTCTCAGAGGAATTATAAAGAGACTTTAAGTTTCATTTCAAAGGATTCACATATTTTATTGATGTGATCCTGCAAAGCATCTAAGGTGATGGTGGGGGAAGTGCTCAGTGCAATGCTGTTTTATAACAGTGTAGTGCAGAAACAGAGAAGGAAGACTTCCTCATTCTCTGACTCTGAGCTGTGTTGAACCCTGATTAATGTTTATATTATCATATCACTAAGGCACCTTATAAGGCATTGAAGAAAGATGGTGAATTAAAATTGCACATCTGCTCAAGTCTAAAATTTTAAAGCTTCTGTAATTTTGGAAACTAAATAGATTTATGTTTACATGTTATTAACATGCTAATGGACTATGAAGTAGACTTTAAATGGCCATATATGTCAACATATGTTTCTGCTTCCAAGGCTAACCATGTAACTTTCTTGTTTAATACCTTTTTAATTTCTCCTACTTCATTCCTCTTTGTTAATGAATTATGTGTTGCTGTAATATAAGTCCTGGCAGAGAGGCTGAGTCCTTCCAGGTTCTGAGTTATGTTGTACACTGTGGCTGTATAACATAACATAACACTGTATGTTATGTGTACACTGTTATGTTGGACACTGTGACTAAAGAGCCTGTTCAGGAGAGGGGGGGGGAAGCGTTGATATGTAAGAAATTAGGTGCGAAATTAGGAAATGAGAGATTTACATGCACATTTTCATCCACCAAAATCTTCAGTTTATATGTCTAGGATTATGGTCTATCAGGATTAAAATTTTATATGATTAGATATCCTGAAGAGG
The DNA here is from genome assembly GCF_013368605.1 of Nyctibius grandis. Classification (NCBI taxonomy): domain Eukaryota; kingdom Metazoa; phylum Chordata; class Aves; order Nyctibiiformes; family Nyctibiidae; genus Nyctibius; species Nyctibius grandis. Next base: position 46,206,428 of record NC_090695.1, on the reverse strand, counting down.
TTTCCATCACTGATCCCCAGAGAAGGAGATTCAGACATAGGGACTAATATTTGACTACTCACTTCTTTCCCTGGGGTTGTTTTAAAAGTTTCTGTTTTGCTTGTTTCTTCCCATGTTATACCAGAACTGGATGATACGAAGTCATCAGTTCTTCTCTATCAGTGTTTGCAACCTTTTTGCTGTGTCAAGTCCAGTCTGTTTAGGAAAAAGAAAACTGAAACAATTTTTAAAAGTTTTGGAATGTTTTGCTTTCTGTGTTAATGATCTTGGATTTGATATTTTTCTAATTTCATCCTTTTCTCCCCAGACTCAGAAAACTAGAAGTATTTGGCTGTTATTCTCTAACTGCCAAATGTGTAAGCTCCATGGCTAGTGGCTGTCAAGATCTGCAGATGATGGGCATTGGCAGAGTCCTGAGCATTACCCATGCACGTTCATGACATATTTTGAACTGAGAAAACTAACTGCGCTCTATGTAGTGAGGAAGTTTTGATTTCTTGCTCTTGCCTCAATTAGTTTTAAAACAACTAGGTATAGTTTATCCACATAATTTGCATTGTATGCCATGCTGGTATTTGTAATGTTATATGTTGATATTTGCTATGGTCTTGCAGAATTCTGTGTAATCCATAGGATTCACAGTAGTGCCTGCACTTTGTTTTTGTAGGCCTGTGGGCATTGTATTATACAAATGGCATAATACAGGGCATGAGAATCTCTCCTACATATAATACAACACAGAGAACCCTAAAAATATTGTGGAGTCCCCCATTCATGTGCTAAAAACTGTGCTTTGTTGCAGAGTGTTTTCTGCAGACTGAATTTCATCTATAGAAAAGACAGTAAGTTACCAGGTCTCATTGAGTATCAGTGGGAGTCATTACACACAGCTTTAAAAAAACATGATTAGTGTAGAAATTGGAAAGCTGTCCTCAGTGGGAGGACGTGAATTCTTCTTGTGATAATAAACAAAACACAGACACTAAGAAAATAAAATAAATTATAATTGGAAGAACTTTAGCTATTAAGAAAATAACCTCTTGCTATGAGGTCTCTTGTTGCACACAACTGTCAGTTCCTTTATTTATTTTGGTAGCTTAAATCAATACATAGTTCTTCATTTTGCCTTCCTGGTGAGGAAATAGTGGTGACTTGATTTAGCAATAGAGAATGCATTGTTAGTGGTCTTTGGTCAATGAGGATGTTGTGGTTTGGGAAGATCTGCCCTCTGAGTGAGGATGGTCACCATGCTATAGCAGACAAAACATCCAGCCATGTCATGTATGTGTTAATGGAATTAATACGTGTTGTAAACGTATTGTTTTCAGCCACCATTCAATGTTCTGGCAGGGACATTTTAGGCAGGTTTAGGCACATACCTAAAGAAAATGTCTGTCTTTCATTTCGCCTTTATTTACTGCATTTTAGGTGAGCAATATTGTTGTCCACTTTATTGTGAGTCAGTGTCCTAAGCCGGAGCACTTAGTTTTCGTCTCCTCTTCACAAGTGACAGATAAAAGCCTAGTGGACTTCAGCACCTATTTACAAATGATCAGACACAAATTTGAATGCTGAAAGGAAAATGTTAGTCCATATGTGAGTCTTGTAAATTTGAATATTTCAGCCATTCAAAAAAAGCATGTAGGTCTTGCTGGCATTCCAAAAGCAGAGATGGTGGTTTCTTTACTGGAGATGTCACTGCAGTGGTATACGAGTCTTGAATCAACAGTTAGTCTTCCTGGTTCTAGTGACTGAAAACATGGATATTTTGAATGATGTCCTGTTTGGCAGAAGCCAGTTGCATCTCCATAAACGTCCAACTTTTTCAGTAATTTTGATTTAGGAAAAGATGGAGACATCAATTTTCCTTCGGAGCATATCTCAGTAGGCTAAGATAGTGATCCTCTATAGAAATATTTATCTTGCTATGAACAATCAAAACGTTATGTTATTACTCTGTAAAGATATTTCCACAATGAAATCATGAAACTTTATGCAAGCCTGCAACATTTTGAATTACTAAATCACTGGATAATTAATTAATTATTTTCTATATAAATACTGACAAGGAGTTCACTGCTTAGAATATTTTCTCTCACCTTTTAAATGTATGCAAATGAAAAAAACAGTTACATTATTTATTTAAGGAGTGAAATATGTGACAGCATCTACTTCAGTTAAGCTTTCCTTTTCTGCTACAAAGTCCTGAGTTCACTGAAACTGTAGCTTCTCATAATTCCTTCTAACTTTCTGCACAGTTCTATGTAATTGGAGTGACAGAAAATGACAAGGTAATAGAGACTGCTTCTGTCCAGCAAGAAAGCATTACTTTCCTAAGAGCCCTCTAGCATGTTCACACTCCTGAAATTCTTGGACAAACAAATGCTGCTCAGGTTTATAGCCTCCAAATGGGAACATGATAGTAGACTCCAGCAGGAGGAAAATCTTCTTGCAGTCTCTTTAGAATAATAGGATTTCATGGTCTTGTTTGATATAGCAATTTAGCATAAATTTCATTTCTAGCATATGATATATATATATTCTGATGCAAGACGTACCTTAATAACCATTCTGCCATTTTAGCTCTCAATTGGTCAATTAGTGCTCTAAAATCACATGCTGTTGTGACATAGTTGTAAGCTTCCCAGGTTTAATATCCCTCTTTGGTGAGGTAATTCATGAATTAACATGCACCAGTGTTTTTTTTTCTTATAAGAGTGACTTTCATGAGCTGCTTAGGCATGAGGATTGCAAGCAAAGCTAGTGGATCTCACGTTTAGAATTCAAATGAAGCAACTTGTTTATAGAACGTTAACTGTAACTCTTGGTTGCATATAATTACTTTAAATTCTGGGAATCATTAGATTTTCCTTGTCAAAAGTGAGCGTGTATACATAAAAGCCTGAGGACAAGGTGGAGGAGGCTTCTTAGTATGAGAAATTTTCTTTGCTACAGAGATTATCTTGTTGATCTAGTGAAAATCTTTCTCATTAACAGTTTTTGTACAAAATTATTTTGAACTGAAGCCATTATATAAGCAGGAGAAGTGAGAATTAATATATATTAGTATAGAGTGTATACATTTTAGAGTAATCAACATAATCTACTTCTGGTGTTATTAGTATACTTATTTAAAATATACAGTAAATCGATATAGATCACCCTGAAAACATGACTATTTCTTAATTTCATGCTGTTGTGCTCATAACAGATATATTTTGGAAGTTGTAACTTGTTTTGATATCTACTGGTATCTTGATATTTGTGGCTGTAAAATGTGACTGATGATACAGGAATTCAGGCTTTGGCAGGCAGCTGTTGTCAGCTTCATCATCTTGCTCTGAGCTCTACAGCAACAAGCAAAAGAAGATAAGACCCTTGTCTGAGGTTTAATATACTGAAAGTAACAAGTATTCTTTTGCATTTTCTATCATCTTTTTTGCCATAAGAAATATTTTACAAATTTGTTTCTTTTGTAGAATTTTCCTTGCTAATTATGAGCATTCAAACTTGGCCTATCTGGCATAACCTTTGGTGTAAAGAACATATAGTGGACTTCACTAAAGAATAGATGTATGCTAATCACACACAGCAATTGGTGCCCTTCTCTGAGTAAGAATTATGCCAGAAATCCTTGGTTAAGGCAAATATCATATCACAGTGTTGCAAAAATGAAGGTTGGAATGGCGCTTGCTGTGCAGACATCTGCAGATATTTGAATGGTTCATTCTTCTCATTACCTTTCTTTGGAACAAACCATTGACATAGCAAAACTCTGCCTTAGGAATTAGACTTCTTGTTTCTCAAACGCACAGACTCATTTTCTGAAGGAAAAATTGTCCGTGAGTCAGATTTTCTCTGTGGTTGCCTTTCTCCTATCCTCCCCTGCCGATGCAAACCCAGCTGGCATGCCCTCACATCATCCTTGGGTGCAACATGGGGGTCCCCATTGTGCTATCCTATGAGTAACCATTAACTTCTTCCCTAAATGTGACTTAGATTCTTCCCAATTTGAAAATTCTGCATGCACATCCCTGATAAAAATCTTGCTTCTAGTAAAGATTTACAGCTGAAGAAGAAATATTTTAAATGCTTTATGGTTTGAAGTTTATTGAAATTGCTGTCCTTATGGTTATTTCTGCATTAATTTATTTTCTATTTAAAAATAAAAATTAAAGCTCCACCTGCCTTATATTGTCTTGGTAAAATCTTCATATATATGAAATACATCTTAGTCTATAATGTATGAAGTTGAATCAAAATACTTTATTATTCATCTGTACGTTTTATGCTTTTTCGTAAGACAGATGAACATATATGTATGTAGAAATTTAACACAAACATAATTTTGGAACATTTCTCTGGATATATAATCCCTCTTAGAAAAATTGCTTTCATATTCATGTATGTGTGTTAGAGAATAGAGAATAGGAAAAATGTCAATAATAATTTCTAGATATATATTTTCACAGATATTTCAATACATATGAAAGTTTTCTGTATTTGTGAAGCGTGTTAGCAAATGTCTGCGACTTTTATTTGTGGTAGCCTATTATAAGGTGCAAATAACTCATCGCAGAATTGAAAGCAGAGGCTAATAAACTTTTCTTGTAAGGGAGAGAAATACTTCTTGCAGTTTAAACAAACTGTCACTGTTGTCTAAAATGACTGAGTAATTACTTATTAAGAATATAGATGGTTACAGAGGAAAGGTTTTTTTACTTGCTGATCATTTACTCGTAGGAAAGGATGAACCCTGGCCGGTCACAGGATAGCCACTTGCAGACTGGCAGAGTATTAAGGGGGAAATATCATCTGTGTATTACCTGTTCTTACACTCTTTCCTGCTTATTAGCTGCTGGCCAGAGGTAGGACACTGGGATAGATGGTCCTGACATAGCCCTTCCAACTTTCTTGTGTTATGTTCTAATATCCAGTGGCAATATATTACTTACTGCTAGAAAGGTTTTCCTTGTGATCAACAGGTTATTCTCTACATCCATACAATGGTCTCTTATTCTGAGTATTAGACCTTTGCTCAGTGTTCCCTCCTCCTCGACAACCTTAGTTTTTTCAGACCTTTGGAATAGGGTCATGTTTCCCAGGCTGTGATCTCTGTTATTCTCTTCAGGATTCTCTCCATCTAACCCATGTAGCAAAAATTGGGCATTGTTCTTCCATTGAGACCTTATTAGTGCTGAACAGAGTAGAAGTTTATGTCAGGTGTCTCTGAGGCTGTGCTCCTCTCTGTAGATCCCAGTATGACATCTGTTTTTTTTCTGATTGATGCCCAGATGATGATTCACACACCTCCAGACCCTTTCCTGAAAAGTTGCTACCTAGTCAGTTATTTCTCAACCAGCTTGTGCAGTTAAGCATACCTGCCTAAGAGTGGTATCTAATTAAGGAAGATTTTGTCGTCACTAATTTGTATCCTGTTTTTTCTCCAATCCACCCAAGTACTTTTTAACTCTAAGGCTGTCATTTCGCTTGCTTGTATCTCTTTTTCAGCTAGGTTTCAGCTACAAGTTTAGTAAGAATATTCCTAACTCCAGAAGGGTTATCAGTGAAAATATGAATAGTTATGTACTTATGACAGATCTTGAGTTAGATTTTGAAGCCTAGGAAAATACTCCCCAGGTCCGGTTTTTCAAGGCATTTTTTCACCCTCATAACAATAGTTTTATGTTACCTGTTACTTCATCAGAGGCTGGTGCACTGCTAGTCCCCTCAGGAAATGTCTTTCCCCACATGCCTTTTGATTAAATTCCTTGCAACTGTATTCTGATTTAGAAAGTCTAGAATAAGAATTGTTTGCATATAATTATTTGTACCATCAAGGCAGTTCCATTTTTTTTAACAATTGAAAACATGTATCTCATACTGAACTTCAGATTTCTACTTTTCAGTAGTAAAAAGATACTCTGCTTATAGATTTGAAGAGAAAAAGGGAGTGCCATACACTTGTTATTGGTCCACTTGTTTACAATTGTGGATCTTAGTATCCTGAATGTTACAAATGGAATATATTTTTGATGAGAGAATTATTTACATTTGAAAAGATTATCTTCTCTGATGGAGTTGATGTGCATCACAGGGTTCAGAGCTGCATGTTGAGAGAATAGTTACTGGTAGGTATAATGAATATACTCTCTTTTCATCCTGATTCCATCTTTTAAGAGGCTAAGTGCCTGCTAATTAAAATACAGAGAGCAAAATAGGTAAAAGAGCGAAAGAGCTTTTCAGTACATTTTCAATTTCCTACCCTGAATCACAATGTATTAAGATTCTAGACTGTGTTTTGTCAGTAGCTACAGTTACATGTTTTTGTTACCTTTTATGTTTCTTTAATAGAGTTCAGTGCTATAAGAATAAACATTTTATTTCTGTTTGTTGTTTTGCAGTTATACGTAACTTAATGTGAACTTTTCAGTTGATCCTGAACTTAGTAATTTTCTTCTGTAATGAAAATTAATTAAAGTGCATTTGTGTTGACTACATAGGTTGTTTGAGGGTTTTTTTGTAATTATAATTATCTTGCTGTGCATAATAAATTATTGAGATCATTTTAAGGGACCTTTATACCTGTGACTGCTTTCTACTTTGCTGACTCCAAGGAAGGCTCTCCCTATTTGAGAGAGTCAGACCAAAGGTGTTTCCATTTATGCTGTATCACTTATAAATTAATTAGATTGCATGAATACTCTAACTCTAAAATAATTACACTAATCTGTTTTGCAAGCATAGGCTGCTCTAGTTTGACACTTAAAGAGAAGAAAATTTTGTTATTTATTTAAAATATAGGAGAAAGGTGATTTCCTGATATTTTATCAAGCAATAATTCTAACCATTCAAGAAATTTCAAAAAAAGAGGTGCTTAGCTATAATCTTCTCACGCAGATAACTTATGACTTTGGGATCTGGATTTTGATGTGACCACAAGCCTATAATGGAAGGTGGAATGTACCTGCGTTGCATTTGACAAGGGCTCAAATACTGGAAAGCTGTAGCTTTCTCCTTGTTTTCCTCTCAGTTTTCTCTGCCATCACCTCATCAGGTACTGGAGAAAGCTGACTCTCTTCTTTCCTTATCCATGTGTAGAAGTGGGTCTTCCCTTCCAACTTCTCCTTCCCTTCAGCCCTCTTACTCTCCTTTGGAAGTCATTAAGGCAGAAGTTCTCAGCATTAAACTGCTGTGATGTTTGCAGTACTTAGACATTTCAAAATGTTTTTATTGCAGCTGGACCTAGGATTGTTCATATTTGGACTTATGGAGCTCAAGCATAAATGTCTTCCGAGGTTTATCCTTAATATCTTTCAATTTTATTTTCTATAATTGCTTTACGTGGCTCTGCTTATTCAGCACATACACAATTGGGTTTTTTTCATGGCCTCACCTTAGTTTCCAAGTTTGTAGGTTTTACCTGTATTTCACTATCTGCTGTCATTTGTTCTTGTTCTCAGTTGTATGTTCAGTATTGCTGTGAACAAGTAGCTGGATTTTTTTTCTGTAAATCAGATTCTTAGATACATTGCACTTTTGATAAGATTTCTGTCTGTATTTAGAAAATTACTTTTATTCCCTCTGAATGTAAATAACAAATCACTAAAGAATGCTAAGTGCCACATGTTGCCAGTTGTGTGCTTACAGTTTGTTCTGAAGTTAGCATTTATAATGGTGAACTCTATGGGATACATGCAATTTTTTTAAAGCTGCAGCGGAACCACAAGGCAGAGACCTGAAATTTTTCCAGTTATTATTATTTCTCATGGATTATTCTCTTGAATTACTGTGGTATTATCATAGCAGAAGTGGTAGTCCTATAGACTTGGAAACGTGTAGCTTTTTGACCGCAAAGAACTGCCTTATGCTTTTGCATGCTTCCTCTTTCATTTTAGATCTTTAGGCATACAGAATAGAGATTCCAAAGAACAAATATCTTTTCTGCCCTTTTTTTATTAAATAGTGGGAAATAGAAAGTATCCCACTTCTCTGCAGCCTGCTCAATACAGGGTTTATGTCCCTCAACAGAATAATACACATGGTCTCTTTCAAAACCATATACTTTTAAATCTTCCTATTTTCCACAAAGGAGAAAATAGGAACATGTAGCCTTGAGCTAGCTATCAGCAACATGTATCCAGAGTCAAATGTTACCCCTGCTGCTTCCTTCAGCAGCCAATCAAACCACCTTGTTCACACTTTGTCAGCTGAGTAAAGCTTGTGGATTTCAAAAATTTAACATATAGGTGTCCTCATTGATCTGGAAACCACAATTTTTTCTTCATCAAATGCTGCTGATGTCAGTGAGCATCTTTCAGATATACTTTAATCACAAGAATATTTACACCAGAGTTCACCCAATTAATAGTCACATTCTGTCAACTGAAAGAATTGAAATGAATGTGGTCATCAGAATTGATTTTAATTTCTCAGTTGTTATTATTTACTATTTTACTTTTATGTTTTCTGTGGAATTCTTTACAGTATTACTTTCCAACCCAAAAGTATTACCTTTTTTTTTAATTGAAAACAGACAAATTTTCTTTTAATTGTGGTATTAACTGACATATTTTCACTTTCTAATCTTATTCCTTGAGTTGCAATAAGTGAACAAAATTGAGTACTTAGACACAATTATGTATTTTGAAAATGAGCATTAATTATAAAAATAATTGAAAACGAGCTCTTACAGCTTACTGCATGATGCATAGGCTTTGCAGAATAGCACGTATTCATGTCAAAGTAGCAACTGAAGTTACAACACCACCACCTCCTGCCCTGCAAATGAGAATGATAACTGTATTCTAAGCTGCAGGTTAAACCTGAGACAGACTGGTAAATTCCTTGTTGCCAGTTATGTTTCTTTAGATCTTAGATGCTGTGTTTTAAATTACAGTAATTGCTCTTACTTTTTAAAACATTGTATAAAACTCACATCTTTTTTAAAAGCCAAAATCATGTTACAATTCTGTTTATCTTTATTTAAACATAATGGAATAAATTTATTTTAAATCTACAGCTGGTACATTTTGCATTTAATTAGTTTGAAATGAAATTTAGAAGAACAGCTGGTCCAGTCTAATGAATTGTCACATATGTCTCTTTATATTAATTAGTTTTGATATGTGCTTTTTAAAAATTTTTATTTCTTACTGCTTAAGCTGTCTGGACAGAAACGTGGCCCTGCTGAAGCAGTGGCAAGACTCTTGACAGACCTGCGAATCATCTTGCATTTATATGGACTGATTCTAGCTCAGTTACCAAACCCACACAATTGCCACGGAGCAGTTGTTAGAAACACTTACAACTGCTTGCCACTATAGGAAATGGGAACTGTAAAGAAAGAGGGACTTCCTTTTCTTTATCATAGTCATTGATATATTTATATATTTTTAGATCACTTTCCAGAAACGTGCCACTCGACAATTCTTCTTCAGAATTAATTGGCACCCTAGTGTCCTGTGAGAAAAGAAATAGCTATTACATCTGTACTAGGAAATTAATGAGTGTGCCTGGGATTATTCCTGGGCACTGAAATCATTCCACGTGGCACAACGTGTCTGTGCAGTCTGACTGCACACACACCCTGTTTTGGGAACAGTCTCTGAACCATTCTGGCTGCTGGGAATTGTTCAGAGAGTGTTAGTTAGAACTGGCCAAATTTGTGCCAATAAATGGTCTAATAACTTACTAGCAGACGCAGATAAATTATAGCGTCTAGGAAGTAGCAGCGACACACCAAAGAAGAGGAAAACTAGTTATTTAAGTTGGACATGTGGTCAAAGTGCCTCTTCCTAACCTTGAAAGTTATACATTAAAATTCACCTTTAGTTAAAAATTTTCACAAATCCTGCTATTATTTCCGGAGATTTTTCCTTTCCCAGCCTATACATAATTTCCCTTTCTTTCCTTCGATTTTTCTAAAGCATGGAAAATGAAATTCAAATTTCATCAATATTACTAGGATTCTGCATTTAATATTTATTTATGGTTTTCCAAAAGTAAAGCTGACTCAGCCCTTACAATGATGTAATGTGTAGATCGCTGTGCCTGTAAGACCCACAAAGTTATTCTTAAAGATATCTGGAAGAATTCAGGGTTAACTTGTTTTTTGTTTGTGCGTCTCAGGGTGTGCCTGTTGGCAAGCTTTTGCTAGGTCAGTCTGGAATGTGTGAAGCTCATTTTCTGCAGAGAAGTCACTTTGGATGAGATTAAAAAACTGTATAGTAACTGCAAAAGGTGTCTGGATTTCCAGAAAAAATATCCTTCAGTCTTTGGCTAAAGTTGTAGTATTTCCTGTCAGATCCTGAGAATTTAACGGAAACATGAAAGCATTCTTATTCTCATTAAATGCAAAATATATTTTTAAAGCCTTTCACAGCTAACTTTTAAAATGCAACCAGTTTGTATTAACCCTACAGCAATTTGTCTGCACTACAGTGTTATAATGTTATAGTCATTCATGATGTCTGTTGTTAAAACTATTTACTTTTATAGATTGTACATCACTTTTTCAAAATTACAGCTCTCAAGAACATAGTATTTTACAGCATTATGATGTAGCTATTTTAAGTGGTATCTTTAATACTATATAGTACAGAAATTAATGAAGAGTAAATTTGTTTACAAAAGATTGTATTTTATTTAAATGCCATGTTTTTAAAAGAGTTTATCATGAAAGTAAGAATGATTTTACACATCTTTGACACTGTTGCAACAAATCATTCTATAAATAGTTTGTCAATTAAGAGAAAAACTTTTTCTTTTGCTCTGGATTGCCTTGAACAGTTTTTTTTTTTTTTTTTTTCTCAAAACCATGTACTCAAAATTATCCATGGGATCATCCTTAGTTTTACCTTGAAAGTTATCAGTTCATGATGACTATTTGAAACTAGAGCTGTCCTCATTTATGCTGAAGACAAAGTCACATGTTATGCTTTTCCTCCCTGATCAGATGGATGAACGTGATGGCCCATTTGTGCTAAATAAAACCCCAGCTAGCACATTTAACTGTCACATAGCTATAAAGTGGTATGAAATACAACATGAATATATGCAACAGCTTTTAGACCTGTCCTGTAGTCAACTAAAGCACTTAGACCTCCTCACAGCTGAAGCCTAACTTAACGCAAGCAAGTTGGTGGCAGTTGTTAGCTTTGGGTTTCAGAAGTCACGTGCTTCAGAAGGAAGATCATCCTGCCACTGAGAGCACCTATTTTACATACACAGAATTAACTTTCCATAAATGTTCTTGAGAATTCACTTGAAGTTTACGAATACATGAATGCCAGTATACTTACTTCGTAAAAGATTTGTGAGCAAAAATTGATACAATTTGTGGAATAAGTTTCACCTGTAGAAAAATAACACATTGGAAATACTTATTTTTGTGTAAATCTTGAAGATCTGCAAGATAATGCATGTATCTAAAGGATATATTAAGTCTGTTAATTGATTTGGGCTCATAAGAACATGATTTTTTTTCTTTATGCCTTGTAGGCAGATGAGAAGGAACCTAGTTTTAGTGACCTTTTAGAGGAGGAAACATCCAATTGAGTTATTTTCTTTTTCTTTCTGATTTTATACTATGTTGCTGAGATGCACTGTCTTTTCTGTAGTTTGTATGACGAGAAAAGAGGATTTCTTAAATTGGTAGAAACTCTGGCAGAAGTTTTTTCAAGTTTTTTGTCCAAGGATATGACAAAATCTCACTCCTCTTCAAGATTAACAAGAACAGTATTTTATCTTACATTCCAGAAGAATTAGTGTGGCTTTAAAACTTTGTGATTATTTTATTGTTTGTTTTCCTTTTCAGCTGAGTCATGTAATCTTTAATCTCCTTTGGTTAAAAACCCCATTAATTTCCTTTAACACTTTCCTGTTTAGAAGATGCTTTACTACACCTTTCTTCTTGTCCAGTTCTCCATGCTTTTATTGCAACACTGTTTGGTAGTACAATGTAATATATAATTATTTGATGGTTTTGAATGCACTTATTTTATTTCTCACATGATACAGAATTAGCCTTGCTTCGGTGGAGAAAAGTCAAATTAGTTGTGTTCACATTTAACCAGCACTTAATTTTGAACTATTTGCAAAGTAGTATGTATTCAGGAAGTAAATTCTATGAAGATTATAATCCTAAATGTTATTCTGACCTTTTATAAATAAAAAGGCCTACACAAGCTATTTTTCTACCCTAGTAAATTAAAAACACCAGAACTGTTCTCTGGCACTGAGGCTAGTGGGCATGGCATTGTCCACTTCATTATTATTAAACTGGACTTGCCTTCCAAAACAGGGCGGCCACATTAAAATTGGCTTATCCTGTCTCCCACTTAGTGTTAGGACAGAGAAATCATTTGGGAGATGCTAGTTGTCCTGCATCCAATGCCAGGGGATTGTTCTAAACAATATAAGTTGAGTTTCAGTGCCTTTGCCTGAGCTTTGGCACATTTGAGATTATTAGTTGCAGTCAAGGGGACTGAGAGACACCATCCAAAACTGCTTTCAAAGAGGCATTGAGCAGTTCTGTTTTCTCCAGGAAAATTGCCCAGAAGCCTGAAGTTGTGGGCATGTCCAATAGCCCTGCGAGCACAGAGCAGCTCAACAGCCAAAGTCCTCTTGGAATCCAGAAATGGGACATTCTTCCCTCATTCTTTAAGGCCTGCTCTGATGTCACAGTTTGCCTAATAAGAACAGGAGAAGGTTTCACACAATGAAAGAGTGGCAGCCACTTTTGCCCAAAATAAAGTAGAAAGAAGTACTGATTGGGTGTGTCTTCTTCATAGAGCAACTTGAAGGCAAGAGCATTACACACAGCTTGGGAGATGGATTCAGTCTTCCTCTCTGAACAGATTCAGATATTTCTTTCTCCATGTAAGAAACCCTGTCCTTTAGGCTGTCTTATAGTTCCTCAAGTGATTAAATACCATTTAGCCAGAATCTGTGAAAATAATGTAAGATTTTTTTGGCCAGATAGACAGAAATGAAGGATGGATCAGTGATCCACTGGCATAGGGAAAACTGGCATTCAGCATTTCCTGTAAAGGCTTTTTTATTCAGTTATAATACACTGTAAAACCCAGAAATTATGCCTGGAGCAGTGGCTTTGAGCAGCTGAATGCTTCTCAACTCTATCACTGTCTCCAGTATCTTTGTGGTTAGGACACTCGACTGAGGAAAAAGAATAATAAATTTAGTTTGCTTCAGGCAGGGCAGTGAATTAAACTTGGTTCTCCTGTTTCTAGGGAAAAGTTCCAACACATTGAGCAAGAAAGGGAGGTAGAAATCTGAGTATGAAACAGTGATCTTTCTGTTCACAAGGAAAACCTGGACCTTGCTGTGTTTTCAAAAGAGCTTTGACACCATTTTGCAGAAAAAGGACAATGCTAATCCTAACTGGAAGGAGATATGTCCGTTTGACCTAACACTGTTCTTCTCGATCCTGAAAAGGACACATCTATCCTCTGTCTTCAGCATTGCTCATTGTTAACTAGATCTGCACATGGGGAATTGCATTTTGAGATGGCATTTCTTCAAGAACAGAGAAGGTTCATCAGTAGATGTAATTTGGTTTTGACTATCAGAATTGGAAAATGTATGTAGACTTTCAAACACAAGAAAGGTTTATGTACTTGATAGATGATATATCTTTCAGTTAAAAAAATATACCCTCTTAACCTAGAAACCTTATTTTGCTTATCTCTTTAGACTATTCTGTCTATTACAGCACTACCAGGAAACTTAGGAGTCTGATCAATATGGATTTCACCATCTGTGACCATGTGTGAAGGAATATTTAGTCCACGGTGAAATTCAAACTCTTAATAATGAGCAGCATGTAATAATCTAATGTAATAAAAGACTTTTCCATTGACATGTTATTTCTCTGTGCACAGAATAACTGTTTTTCTTTTCAGTTCTTTTCATGAATGGACTCAGAGAGTTTTCCTTTAGATTAATTTCTTTTACAGCTATGGAGAAAGACATAGTCAGAAATTAAGCAGTGGTCAGGTTTTCTCTCCACAGAGCAATGCAATTACTGCTTGTTGTAGCAATCTAGCCTTACCACAAGAAAATGACAGAATGGATCTAGCAGCTTTGATTTCTTTGAGCCGAGTGGGACTGAAAAGACAAGGGAAGAAAAGCCTTCATTTTCTGAGTATGCTTGTGGATCTTTCCAGCTCAAACAGTCTCATTTGCCCCTTTGTTTCTGAGGAAGTGTTACTTCCATACTTGAAGGTGGAATTTAGGATTCGGTGACTTCTTTTGCATTTCACGCTGCCAATTCTGCATTTCTATTCTTGTTCACTAAAAAGCAAGGTATTTGTGAGCATTCCTAACACCTTAAAAATAGGATGGAATAAAAAAAAGAACCAAGATGTAATTAAAATCATTATGAAAGCCTTCCTGTTAAAGATGAAATTCATAAGCCTTTACTGCCAGCTGCTTGTTATTCAAAACCATTATAGATTTTGAGAATTGGCAACATGACAGCATGTCTTTAGAACAGTCTTTTTCTGTTCTTTCTGGGGTTGGAGTCTCTTGTTAGACCAGCATGAGGACGACTGCTAACACCTCCAAACTAAGCCCAGAAGTCATTATTGGTTTTTTTAGCATCTCCCTGGCTACTCAGCTGATCATACAGACAAGCTTTTTAAAAGGCTGTCAGATATTCCTACCTCCTTTGCTGCCGATACTTCATTTCTGTAAAAGCACTTTGGGTACTTCACTATTCTTTTATTAATGGTCTATTTTCTCTCTTGCAGGCTGAAGATGCTTCATCTGTATGGTGTCCACTTCAGTCATCGTCTGGAGTCCATTCAAGAAATCAATAAAACTGTGAAAGTCTTTCATAACCTCATTGTCCCAACTGCTAACGTTTCAGTTGAATGAAAAATTCTGTGTATCCTGAGAGCTATTTTTGGCTTTTAAATGTAACTCTGCTTTGACAAAGAGCTTTTATGTCACTTTGTGTCTCATTTTTTGATAAAGTTGAAGCATGAAAGTGTTCTTTTGCAATATTATGGAAGTTTCTTAATTTCTTTGCCTTGAACTAAGTTTTTAAAGATATAGATTATGCCTTTTCCCCTTCAGAGGTTTTAATGATGCAATACATCCGAGAAGTACAGTCTACATGATGCTTGTTACTAAATACATTTCCCCTAGTTTTTTATTGAGTCACATTCAGTAGTACTAAAAATTTTACAGCAGGGAATGAGAGTATGTACCAATGGCCTATAATCTGCCCAGACCTGGCATTTAAGTATGTGCACTTACCCTATATGCTTCACATGAAGTGCATGCCTCGATATAACTGGGTAAACAGTTGAAAATGCCATCAAAGTAATAAAAAGTGCAAATGAAGGCACAGTAGGAGAAAAGCAGAGAAGGGAAACAGCAGGGGGGGAAGAACCACTACCACGGCCCATCTGCTGGAGACCTCCCAGAGCCACTCTGCTCTGCATGCCACCCTCTCACCATGCCCTTC
The DNA here is from genome assembly GCF_013368605.1 of Nyctibius grandis. Lineage (NCBI taxonomy): Eukaryota > Metazoa > Chordata > Aves > Nyctibiiformes > Nyctibiidae > Nyctibius > Nyctibius grandis. The sequence continues at coordinate 46,190,932 of NC_090695.1, read as the reverse complement.
ATCTGCCTGCACACACTGTGCTTCCCTTCCTGATAGTAGGGAGATGACGAGGTTCATGAACAGGTGCACGGTACAAAAGGAAGAGACAGAGCACCAAACTGGGATTGTGATGCTTTGAGATATACAGTGGCTTGCAGAGATGGTAAAGTTTGTGTCAGTGAGTGGAGAAAGTTGAGTAAGTTTAATTAATTAGTTTTCATGGTGCTGTGGTTGGTATGATATCTGTGTGTAATACTGACTGCTTTCAGTGAGATGTTTCAATATTACTGGTTGATTCCATTTCACTTATGCTCTACTTTCCAAGTAAACCGCACAGTTTGTGCTAAATTGCTTAAACTGTCCAAACATAAAACAGACAAAGGTGAATAAGAGAGTTATTGCAACCATAGAAGGATCCATTCATTCCCTTAACTATCCATAATATTGGGAAGACTAGTTAATATATGCAAGAACTATAGAACAGAAATACTCTGTCTTCAGAGTAAGGTCCGAATAGTGTGTATTAAGTTGTAAATAATGCCCAAGACCACATACAATAATGAGAAGCAGCAAACTACTGAAGAATTGTTCCAGTTTATGTTCTATTTTCTAACTTTTAAATGCTTGATATTCCAAGCAAAAGTCTTCCTTTAATATGTATGTAAGATTCCTGAAACAATATATTGAGAGGGATGGGAAGAGGACTGCTATTTCAGGTATGGGATCTGCCTGGAGGACAGCACACCAGCTTTTCGGGGCTTCTGCACAGTTCTGCAAAGTTACCTTCAGAGACCACATGTATTCAAATAGCATTTGAAAGTCCTCTAGCTTATATCCCACTGGCCAGCTCAGCTCCTCTGCTCTTTTGCTTCATGGGACAATGAATGGGTCTTCATGTCACGTGGTGCCACACCTCCCATTTCTGGATTCCCTGTCTGTTTTAATCTGCTCCATTTAACCTCTACCACTGTCTACAACAGTGTCAAAACCCCACCTTTTCGCACTCTCTACAACAGGACACTTTAGTCCTGATACGATGAATCTCTTCTTGTTCATGTGTTACCTTAGGCCTCCCTGAAGTTCTTGAGCGTGATTTCATGTTCTGCCGCTTCAGCCAAACAGATACTCTGGCTAGCTTGTGTGTTTCATGGCACAGTGAAGTAAAACAGATAGACTGAAAATTGCATGTGAGGTATATCTGTGTCTGTAGCTTCGATACCTTATGAATTTAAAAATCCACCTGTACCATATCCACACTACTAGACCACAGAAACAGTGCTTTGCTTTTGTATATTTATTTAATTTAGAGCTGGACTTGAAGGGACAGATCCTTCTAAGAACGGGCACATAGTTTCAGAACAAAGTACTGTTTTGCCATTGCCTGCCAGGAATCCTGCCCTCACCACTCACTCTTAGGTCTCATCAAATAAATCATCTTTTATTTGTTGACTCTGTGCTGTTTTATAGGACCATTTGACTGAACCATGGTCTCCCAAGCGAGCACTTGTTGCATGGCTCTGTGTAACGTTGCAGGCATCATCTGTTTTGCAGCATATACCTATGCCATGGCAGTGCTAAATGACACACTGTACTTCATGCCAGTGCCTGAGATTTGTGTGACAAAACTTCTGTAACAGTGGAAATAAGGGAGATGCCAAAGACAATAACATCCACTGAATGCACAATGGATTGCCTGCTGAAATCTAGCCCGTGTAGGCATTGCATTGGCAAGTATTGCAAGACTTTTATACAGCTTGATTCAAAACTGAATGTTAATGTGAAGCTTTCAATTTGTTTTCAGTTTTACTTATTGTTTACTTGTATCACATAGGTAGAAACACAAAGCTTTCAAAGAACGCAAAGATACAGACCTTTGCAGCAGGAGGGTCAATTTCCAAGTCGTATAAAAACAAAGGTACAGAGAAAAATTTGGGAAAAGATTATATTAAATCTCAGAGAAAAAAAAAAGATGGGAGCTATATGTCCAAAGTCTATGCCCTCTACTTAGCAGTCCGAGGTAGTCACTACCACAAGAGATACACACATCAGAGTGAATAAGAGAGTGGGCAGGATAAGGATTGCTGACAAACGTCAACTCATAAACCTGCAGCCACAAAAGCAAACAAGAATGTGAGCACATTGATAAGAGTGGGAACTCCCTGTCTGGCTAGTGAGACATGTTCACCCCCGGATGAGGCTGTTCCAGTTCAGCTCAGGAGCTTGCAACACCGAAAGCCAAATGTCGTGACTACTATGAACAGAGAGCTGGTGTGTGTAAGCAAGATAAGTTTGTTTCTTTCGATGGCTGAACAACCCTTCATCAGTCGCATAAGGGCTTCATGATACTGTTTGGTATAAAAATTTGATGGGCAGATGAGAAACCGTGGAACAGAAAGAACACTTTTGTTAAATTAATTCTGCTTTACTAAAACACTAGATTTTGCTAGACTCAGAATCTGAAGATGATACCACTTTGCTACTCTTAGTAGTTTTACAACTGTGTAATGGAAATGTGGTGAAAAAAATGTATAAAATCATAAACTGAAGTCCTTCTGTTACCTGATATTTTTAAGCTAAAATTTATATTCCAAATTACTTAACAGCTGTATTTCTCTAGAGTGCAGGGAACACTTCACAAAACGTTTTATTGACTAGAGATAGATTGTTGGCATGATTTTAGGCTAAGTCTACCTAAGCTTGACAAAACAGTAATCAAAAACTGTAAAATAATAATTTCCTTTGAGGGCATTCCACACCTCATAGGCAGAGGAGCACTTCATAGTTCCCATTTACAGTACCTGATTTATTCTAATGAGAGGTCAGTTGGACTATTTGTGCTTTACTGGATCACGTACTTAGCCTTGGGCTATGTTTCGGTCAATACGGGAACACTGTTTCGATAGCTGGATTTGTATTTTGTTTAACTCTATCAAAACTTTGGTATACACAATTTACATTTGCAGATAGACATAAATAAGAATAAGTGCAGGGAAATAAAAAAAATCTCGGTTAAAATTTAACTGCTTCAAATTAAATCTGAGTCTTGAGTCCAGCTTCAACGAAAGCAAGAAGTCTTGACTTCTGTCAAGATGCTAGTTCTTGTATACAGAGCACTGTATAGAAATGGCTCCTTCAGTTTATTGATTTGAATTTAGCTTTTGCATTTTCAGTTTAAGCTGGTATTTTAACAATGTGCATTTCTAAATTACTGGTGATGGGTTAGCAGTGAGCACGTACCCAGCAACGTACAACTCCAAGACTACTCATGGTCAGCAAGAATTTAGTGAAACTTTGGGTCATCCTAGGTTCCTTGTCTTCTGTGAACATAAGGAATATTCTTATTCTGATGGAAAACAGAAATGAGATTTAACACCTTACAGTGACCACATAGTATTGGGACTCACATTTGATTGCTGCAGGGGGGTGGGACATGTTTTTACTGTGTGGTGCTTGTAAATGTCCAGATGGCTCAACGTCCAGATGGAGATCAATGACAAGTGGTGTCCCTCAGGGGTCCCTATTGGGATCAGTACTGTTTAATATCTTCATCAGTGACACAGACAGTGGGATCGAGTGCACCCTCAGCAAGTTTGCAGAAGACACCAAGCTGAGTGGTGCAGTTGACATGCCTGAGGGACAGGATGCCATCCAGAGGGATCTGGACAAGCTCGAGAAGTGGGCCCACGTGAATTTCATGAGGTTCAACAAGGCCAAGTGCAAGGTCCTGCACCTGGGTCATGGCAACCCCTGGTATCATAGAATCATAGAATCATTTTGGTTGGAAAGGACCTTTAAGATTATCAAGTCCAACCATCAACCTAGCACTGCCAAGTCTACCACTAAACCATGTCCCTAAGCACCACATCTACCCGTCCTTTAAATACCTCCAGGGACAGTGACTCAACCACTTTCCTGGGCAGCCTGTTCCAATGCTTGATAACCCTTTTGGCGAAGAAATTTTTCCTGATATCCAATCTAAACCTCCCGTGCTGCAACCTGAGGCAGTTTCCTCTCGTCCTATTATTTGTTACTTGGGAGAAGAGACCAACACCTGCCTCTCTACTACTTTCAGGCAGTTGTAGAGAGCAATAAGGTCTTCCCTCAGCTTCCTTTTCCCCAGAGTTAACAACCCCAGTTCCCTCAGCCACTCCTCATGAGACTTGTGCTCTAGACCCTTCACCAGCTTCATTGCCCTCCTCTGGACTTGCTCCAGCACCTCAGTGTCTTTCTTGAAGTGAGGGGCCCAAAACTGAACACAGTATTCGAGGTGCAGCCTCATCAGCGCCAAATAGAGAGGGACCATCACTTCCCTAGTCCTTCTGGCCACACTATTTCTAATACAAGAGATTTTGTACAATGAGGGTGGTGAAACACTGGAACAGGTTGCTCAGAGAGGTGGTAGATGCCCCATCCCTGGAAACATTCAAGGTCAGATTGGGCGGGGCTCTGAGCAACCTGATCTAGTTGAAGATGTTCCTGATCATTGCAGGTGAGTTGGACCAGATGACCTTTAAAGGTCCCTTTCAACCCAAACCATTCTATGATTATAAATAGTTACCTGTTCTGTTAGCAACATCCTGGGCAGAGGTGTGGAAAGGGAACACCCTGCTCTTGCAGCTCCGGCTTGCGGGCGGGAGCCCGGGGGGAGAGGGGGCCGGCACCTGCCCGCCGCCTGCTCGGGACCTGCCCGCTTTCTCCCGCGGCCGCCGGCACCGCTACCCGGGTGCCTTGGGCCGCCGAGGCACTGCCAGACGCCTGCCGCAGGCGAGAGCCGCCACCTGCGGCCTGCGGCCCGCACCCCGCCTCCCGACCGCGCCCGACCCCGCGGGGCGCCGGGGCGGAGCGGAGCCCGCCCCGCCGAGCCGACGGCAAAGTTGTGCCGCGACGTAGGGCCGCCGCCGCTCGCTGCGTCCCGTCGCGTCCCCGCCGCGGGCAGAGGATTCGCGACCCCGGCGCCGGCCGATGGATCCCGAGGCGGCGGGGGACGAGCTGTCCCGCCTGCGCGCCCTCTTCCTGGCCTGCGACGCCAGCGGCTCGGGCCGTATCGAGCGTGAGGACTTCGCGGCGCTCTGCGCCGAGCTGCGGGTGCAGCCAGCCGAGGCCGAGGCCATTTTCCAGCGCCTCGACAGCGACCGCGACGGGGCCATCACCTTTCCGGAGTTCGCCCGCGGCTTCCGCGGCGCCACCCGGCGGCGTCCCGGCGGCGGCGGCGGGACGGGGGGAGAGGAGGAGGCGGTGGCTGCGGCATGGGCCGCCGCGGGGCTGGAGCAGCCCTGGAGGGACTTCGAGGTGCGGCTCGGGGACGAGGCCAGGTACATTCCCAGGTAAGGCCCGGGCCCGCCGGCGCCGCCGCCCGCACCCCCGTGGCGGTGGCAGCGGGAGGGGCGACCGCCCTGGTGGGAGCGGGGCTGCGGCCCCGGGGGTGCCGGGGCTGAGCCTGCCCGCGGGGGGCCTGGCGGCGGCAAACCGCCCCGGTCGCCCCGCGGAGAGGGAAGGGCCCTCCTGGAAGCAGCTTGCGCCGGTGCTGATGCAATACCCTGCTGGGGAACGGCCGTGCCGGCGTTCAGCCTGACCCCTCGCCCGCTGTGCTTGCAGGTGTACAGGGCCCTCCCCACGTCTGCTTCCCGGGTTTGAGGGGTTCCAGCTCTCTTTTCCCAGCGCGCAGCTTCTCGCTTACTTCCTCTCCACTGCTCTGCCCGGGACCCACGTGGGAGTATGAGGCCAGTGAAACGCGCGGGATGCGAAGTGCTGCCGGCTCCGCACATGAAACTTCCTCCCCTCCCCATCCCCGACCAGCCCCCAGCATCCTTCTTTCACCCCCGTCTTCCTTTTGCTTGTAAATGCAGACCTACACCACCTTTGCCTCCAAGTTGACGGTGTTCGTAAGTACGGTTCTCGGGCTGAATTGCTCACCGAAGTCCGTGAGAGCCTTTGCCCTCGATGTCAGTGAAATGAAGACAGCTAATGGTAGCTTGGTTTGGGATTAAACCCGATTACCGCTGGTCTGTCAGTACCGAGCTGGTTCCAATTTAGAGAGGCATATTTTGGTGATTCACAGTAATCTGCCTGAAACCTGAGGTGCTCAAAATTAATATGAAAATGTTGGCGGTGATTCTGCTTCATTTAAAAATTGAAATTTATGGTGGAAAACAAGCAATCTGAGTTTAAGGGCTTAGCAGCTAGTTAAGAGGCAGTTAAAAAGAATAAGTACATGAATATATCCAGAGAGACTGTCAAGTTGCAGTGGGTCCTGGCTGTGAGGTACACAGAAGCTAATAAAAAGCACATTAGTTTTGTAACAGTCGAGTTGAATGTACTCTTTTGTTTTGCAGGAGCACATGTCAAATAATTGGCAAATTTTTATCACCAGTCTCCATATAGTGCACCTTAAATTCTTATCTACCCAAATAATTTTGCTGTAGCCACTTTTAAAAATGTTTTTGGATTGTGAGATGAGAGGTTTCTTCAGAGAAATTTTCAGTTACTTAACCTGCTACTCGTGCACAACTGGAGTTGGTTGTTCTTTTCTTTTTGGACTGGAAGGGTAAATAACATTGGTTAGTCTTACTGGACTGCTCTATTTTGGACAGATCAGTAACTTCATATAGGTCTTTCTTACCTAGTTCATGATGCCTTCCTTGATACATACTTGCTTTATACAGAAAGAGAAAAAAAATAAGGCTGTTTGAAAATTTGCAGAAGCAATTCATAACTTAGTAAAGCCAGACAGAAACTCAATAGGAGATGGAAAAAATCTGACTCATGAACAGTGGTGGCTTGTGAAAGCATCTGTCTCCTTTTGGTAATAAGCCTATCTCAGTATCTTGGTTACTGTGTTTGCAGCAGCAGCTTGAATATAGTTCAGTTGTTTGTTCCTGCTCCTAAGAGGATAGTGGGAGGGAGGAGGAATAGTTTTCATTGGTTTGAGTGTGCAGACATGTCCTTTAGTTCTGTTAAATTCATCGTGACACAGTTTATGTCATTTGTGTTATTATTCTTATACATCAAAATTGCAAACAGAACTAAATTTTGATAGTTAAATATATGTGTATCAGATGGGCAGTAATTTGATGCAAATGCTTCCTATTTGTGTTCAGGTTTATAAATAGCTTTGAATATCCTTCATAGTTGGCTGTATTTATTAGGTGTGTGCCAACGTCAGCTGAAGAACAGTGTGCCCTTTGTCTTCTTTTCTTTCTTTTTCCTGTCCTGAAGTTCTAGAAGCAGATCTGTGTTACAGCTCAACTTTTTTCCATTTGTGGCCCACATCTTTTTTTGTTGAAAGGTATGTGTAAGTTTTTTTCATATGAGTAGTCCCACTAAAGTGAGGACCTCTTGTGTAAGTAATTGAATATATTGAAATTGAGGAATCTGGGCATAGAAGAGATTTTAAGCAATAAAATGTAACAAAACTCTGTGAAGTACAAGCGGGTACTTGAAAAAAGTTACTTATATTTTTATTTAAATGATTTGATTTTTTTTAGTTGTTTATCAGTTCAGTTTTTTTCCTAGGGAAAGACGGTACTTTGAAAAACAGACCTAGCTTGGAACACACCTGTATCTTCAATACTATAAAACAGTTGGTGTCCTCACATTGCAGTTTATTACTCTTCCTATGTGTGTTGTAGCATTGATGTTGAAAACTGTGAGAAAAGTAATTGTAAAGAAGAAACTCCTCAAACACAGATGAGTGGAGTTAGTTGTCCATATTTTTTTTCTTGATCATATGTGTTTTTTAACTTGATCATTTTGGTGTTCAGTCCCTCAAAATGTTGTGCCTTCTGGCCCCAGTCTAGGAAAACACTGGCACATGAGCTTTGATGCTATTGTGGTTTACACAGAGAGAAACAAGGCATAGTAGGTGGGAGTAGTGAGGTAAAAACCAGGGCTGAAGTCAAGAGAAAATTATGCAGTGAACACCTGTGGTCTCTACTGTTCCTGAGCTTGATTGAGTGCTCATGGAAATCAAGGGGAAATTTTTCACTGATACCAATACACATGGTTCAGCCTCTGTTTCTGTGACTGAGCTTTTAAAAGCCATAAATAAGCCTCCATAATGAGGTGTGAAACCCAGTAACAGATCATTATCCTGACCCAGTCCTCAGTGTAGTAGCAGACATTAGACATCAGTAGCAGACATTACTGCCAGGTACTGCCTCATTCCAGGTACTAAAATAAGCATATACTAAAATAAGCGTATTTTGAATCTAGTTAGTTTTAAAAAGTGGTTTTATTATGGGATGTATCCTGCCTCTATATTTTAGTCTATTGGTTGCACAGTTCTGTTAGCTTATACTTTAGAACATCCAGGTCTGTACTGGAGCTGTGGTTGTATCCGTTGCAGGTAAACAGAAGGAGTAACATCAAAGAGTTTCTTTTCAGTGTTGTTCCTTACCTCCCCAACCTGAACAGATTTTTGGGACTGAATTCAGTTATATTTCTTGGTGAGGTAGTCACCGTGAGTCAAATTGTTTGCCTTAGTCTTTACACATACACATTGGGCAACTGTGCCTCTAGCACAAAAAAAGTGGAAAGTCTTTCCAGGCTGATGACCTAATATAATGTGTGAAATCAGATTTTAGTGGAGTTGTGTAGAGGGTTGAAGTTTTTATTTTGGCATTAATTTTATTTAAAATGCAGCTACCGTTCTGTGTTGTTATATTCCATCAGGTATAATGAATAATTAAACACAAAAGATTGCAGTGCCTTTGGTTTGTATTTAGGGAATTGCCAACTGGAGTATACCTGTGTGAGCTGTAGGAGATCTGTTTTGCTGAGAGCTCGGGCATGTTTGTTAGTTTGTTCCTCTAAGAAGTATTTGCAATGATACAGGAGTAGACAAAAAAAGTTAAGAAACTTACCTGTTTGGCGCTCCGGGCAGTGAGTACTCCGGTGTACTGCTCACACTGGAAGGGTTTAGCCGTTGACAGTGTTACTGAGTGTTGTGTTCTTTCTTAATATGTGGCCAGCCTCAGATCTGTTTGGATTTCAGTTGTAAGACTGAAAGGTTCCCTCCACGCTCCTAATAGGCATGTGCTCCTTTAACCATGTGTGAAAGTCTCCTAATGGCAATGCTTTTCCATTCCTCAGCTTGAACAAAGAATGATCCAACATCCACTGACACTTCAAGAGAAAACCTGTGCTTCTGAATGCTACAACAGTTATTTGGGTCTATAACTTACAGGCAAAAAACTTCCCAGAAAACAGATTTTGAAATTTTAACGTCAAAGACCTTCAATCAGAAAGAACAAAGACTTGGGACTGGGTGTGCTGCGTGTGTTCTTGTGTCTTGTGGGATCACTCTGGGATAAACTGAATCCCCTTAAGCCCTACGAGGCAATTTTTGTGTGATACTTGGCAAATTAGATAATCTGATTGGAAAATGAACTAAATTAATTTGAGCATAAATGAGTGGATGAATCTAGAGAAGAAAGTTTGTATGCCTATTTTTGAGTTAAATTCTGCTTCTGAGAGTCCTCATACTTCATTGCTTTGCTTTTTAGTCTGGGGGTCTGTTTTACTTGTGTGTCTTGTACTTTGGACCAAGCTGACTCTTCGTCGGACTCCAGTACTGCCAGACTCTGAGATTTTATGCATCTTACAATTCCAAAGTCCTAATGTGATTATGATAGCAGTTTGCCCCCAATCATGTCATCTGGAGCTGTACAGAAAATGTGAATATGGGGGACGTGATAAAATGAGAAAAGAGCGATGTTTTTAACATGAGCTGCTTAAACTGTGAAGACAGTTTAACCCTGGAAGAGGCTGCCCAGGGAGGTTGTGGAGTCTCCTTCTCTGGAGATATTCAAAACCCGCCTGGACTCAACCCTGTGCAACCTGCTGTAGGTGAACCTGCTTTGGCAGGGGGTTGGACTTGATGATCTCCAGAGGTCCCTTCCAACCCTTAACCATTCTGTGATTCTATGACAGGTGATGCTCATGGGATATAGTGCTGTGCTACAGCAAAGGAAAGGGGCGCTGCTGCATAAAAAACTGTCCAAAACCTGTTGTGCTCTTGCCGTCATGAGCCAGGATGGATTTTTGCCAAAGTCAATACAGAGCACAGCATCGACCCTTGTCAGCAATTTGTGTTTACTTCCAAGAGATGATGAACTCATTTGAAACGGATTCGGTCGATCTTTTCTGGTGGCTGATAAGATGGCATAGCCAATGTGTCTGTTTTTCAGAAGGTATTTCTCTGCCTCTTGGTGGCACACATAGGCTATTGGTCTCCAGTGTAAGGGTCATCATCAGATGTGTAATGCTTGATCTTTCTCTTGCTCCAGCCACACAGCTCAGACCTTCCTGGCTCAGACCACCTTTTACTTCATCCCTTCATGCCCATCCCAGAACAGAGCTACTGCAAGTGATGAGAATAGTGTTAGAAGCTCACCTACCCTGGGAAAAAAAACATTAGAATAGTGTTCTAAAGCTCAGGAATGGGAGCATATTATCAGCATGAAAACAAGTTTAAGGGTAGTGGTGATTGGGGGTTGGACTAGATGATCTCTAGAGGTCCCTTCCAACCCTTAACCATTCTGTGATTCTGTGATTATCTTTGCTTTTACCTGCACCTACAAAAATAGAAACTGTATTTTTCCAGTGCTTGAAAGATGTCTGGGTCAAGAAAACAAAGAGAAAGTGTTTGGAGACCTTAAGTCTGCAGGTAAAAACACGGATAAGAAAGAAGACAGAAGTGAAGACAGAGGTCAGTAGTTGGCAAGGCATGGTGTTAAGAAAGATATGGATGTACACAGAAGGACCTACAAAGTAAGTCCTGCTGGGGAACACTTTGGTCTAGTTTTCTTGCCTCTCAGTATAACCCTTGTCCAGCTAAGCCTGACAGCCCATGTGCAGCTTCAGCCTATGAGAGCTTTTACCTTGTTTTGCTGTTTTTGTGCTCCCCAGAGCACTCTGCATAGGGGGCCCTGAAATTGTACTGGTCACCTTGTCAGTCTTCACCTTTCTAAAGCAGACCCAGTGAATATATGCAAAATAGCAATGGAAGAAACACTGAATCTTTACCATGTGAATGAGGGAAGGTGGTATTATATTACTGGCACTTCTTTGATTTCGTCCAGTTTTGCACTAGTTTATTGCACTCTGTACATCTTTGGTGGAGGACTATATTGAAAATACGACCCTTGGGGTCAGACTAAGGGGCCCATGTAGTGTAGTGTCCTCTCTGGCAGCTACATAGGGAACACATGTAAGATAGTGAGCAACTGCAGAGTTATTCTTTGATAAATTCCATCAGCTCCCTCTGAGCTGCATGCAGAGTGTGGATCATTAGGCAAATAGTCACTGTACATTCAGCAAACCAAAATACTATGAACTGACAGGAATTAGCGTAGCTCTGTGGGTTTTATGAAATTATGCCCCTTAATATAATCTAAGTGTCCGATACCTCTAATCCCAGTGTTGTTTTTATTCTTTTTTTTTTTTCCTCTTCTGCTTCTCCTGTATTCTACCATATTCTTTTAAACCCATGATATTGCAAATATTGTTATCATCGGGGCAGTTTTATTTTCTGTAATTCTCTCAGGAACTCTTTGAAACCATGCGAATACGATAACTTTGCTTAAATTAACTCTTACATGAAGTCTTGCAAATATGGACTGGTTAAACTTACTAATTACTAATTGTACAGACAGCTTACATTATAAAACCTTTGAGATGAGATAGGGTAAAGCCAGAGCAGTACTTGGCCAGAATACTGTACTTTTTTGTGTAGTAATGTTTTGCGTCTGTACTTTGTAGAAGCAGCAGGAAGGCATGCACAGTAGGTAGCATTAACCATAGTGCCAGATGGTCCAAAGGGACAGTTTCTTTCCTGTTGTATATCAAAAAATACTCTTTCTATGCATTAGTATTTGTGAATATCTACAGTAGTGTTAGTGTGGAACTTGAAGGGGTGCATCTAAATCCATTTAAAAATGGTATCAGGATTTCAAGGAAGACCATTTTTAAAGGGCAAACCTGAGCATTTCTGATGAATTTTGCTGAAACTGAAGTAAGAGTGTTCTACTTGCGTTTTTGTACAGCAAAAGGATGGACTATTCAGAAGTTCAGGAGTCAGCTGGGCGAAATCCATTTGTGAAATCTTCCTTGATAAGTAATTTTGAATAGCTAATGAATTTGCAGAAAGAAATAGCATGTATTCAAGGGGAACTGGAGACAAACAAGTGGGGCAATATTCATTGCAACTAATCTGTCCTGCTGCAGTGGTATTACTGATATTTACCAAAGCATATGACAGCAGAGGAGTGATTCAAAATATAGAAAGAGACAATTCAGAACAATTCCTCTTATAATCATGAAATACTTATTTCATGTTGATATCGAGTGTATATAGCTTCATCCTTCTAAAATCCTGTGTATGTATCTATAAAATATTATCACTGTGTGCTTGCTGCTAATTTATCACGGATACTTGGAGTGATTAAATCAATAGCAGTATTCCCAGTTCATGAAAGTGTATTGCTTCTTGCTGAAGGCATAAGTGATTAAGCAGAGTCCCATCAATTTTGTTGTATGACTTTAATTTCTTCTCTTTTTTTTTTTTGTTGTTGCAGTAGATGTTGATTCGTGTTTTTAATTAAAACTTGCTGTAAAGTTGCCATAGAACCACTCAGGTAAGTGTCACTGAGAATTTCAGTGGCCAGTTTTAATCTAAAAAAGCCTTCCACCCTTTCCAGGATCCTGCACAATTGTGGTTGTAGGGGTATTGTGTTTCTTAAGCCTAAGTACTGCTTTGTAAAACTGTGTCACTGAGATATTTTGAATCCATCTGGATGGTAGCTATTCACTGGGCTAAGGAGGAATAATAAATATAAAGAGGGTTTTGTATTACAGAGGGCGAATAAACTCTCACAATAACTACTTTGTGCTTCTGACTACTGCATCTTAAAGCAGACTTTACTGTATGGCAGAGGCTCAGCAGCATGGAGATACTAATTTCTGTCTTCAGTTCTCGTATGTGTGTTTGCATACACTTTGAAAAGAAGCTGCAAGAGGGAGCGGCGGTGGCATTCTTGTAAAGGGAACGAAAGTTGCAGACATACATTAGAATATTCCACTACAAATGTCTTCTGCACCTGGCACAAAATACAGTAAACAAAGGCCAGACTAATTGTTTGATTCTCCACTCCCTCAGCGTAAGACACTGTACCTTCAGTTTTGCTACTCCATTAATAATCTGTATAGTAAGAGGCCTCTGGTATTAACATTATGCATGTGTTATTTTTGAACATGGGATTTGTAGTACAGTTTGAGGTACAGTGTAGTGTCAGGGATGTAGCTTCATTCGGTCTAAAGGCAGCAGCTGATTAATCTTGCACAAGATGAGGTGAGAGTACCAACATAACCCTATAATCTTGTGAAAAAAGTTATGTAGGTCCTGAAAGATCCAACCCTAATTCAGTGACCTGTGATTTAGAAAAGAATCAGGAAAATATTTGCTCAAGTAATGAATATTTTATGTTAGCATCAAGTAACAAGTAATTTTCCTACTGTTTGTTTGCCTTCTAGGAAACAAGGTTGTTCGTAGGCATCTTGTTGGTAAAATTTAAAGGAAATTTAAGGAAAAAAGAAAATTTCAGAACACGGATTTCATGTTTATATTTCGTATTTCTAAAAGTCATATATGTTGACCTAGGTTATGCTGAATTTATCTGCCTTGGAAGACAGAAACTGTCCATCTCGCTGTGGCTAGTGCCATTTCTGTTTTACATGTGACTCATTTAAAGGGCTGTGTGTATATTCACACTGCTTGAAGTGACATTCTTCAGCAGCTAATTCTGAATATGTACAATGTCTGCTTCTATGTAAAATTTGAAGCTATTCTGGAATAGTTTATTGGCTGTTTTAGTGAGCAATTTGCAGCTGAAGACAACTGCTGAAGTGCTAGGAATTTATGAAATGCAGCATATGTTACCAGCTCTCAGTCCAACTACCAAAAAATAAATGTAACTTCAAATGGACAGACTACGGAGAGGCTACAGTTCGTAATGTTTGAAGTACAGCCAGGCTCTAGCTTCAAGCCTGCCCAACATTAATGGAGATGTGGTAGGAATTCTGTAAATGGTAACACCTTGAGACACTGAATTTATCGTTTGTCCAGCTGCGTGTACTTGAAAATCAGTGTCTAAATGCTACAAATCTGCTGTACACGTAAAATTTAATTGAGATCTGATGAACCCAAACCTCAGACTTTGGATACACACTGTCAACAGAACGGTTCCAAAACTCTGTTGTACAGTAAACCCTTTAGCACAGAAGTCTCACATTTGTCTGTATGTTGTGATAGTACCGAGTGAAAGGAGGGCAGATTTTAAGTCCACAATTCTATTTTTATTTTTTGTCTTTTCCTAGTTTTAATATTTCTAATGGTGCTGATAATGTCAGTGTTGTTTTAACACAATGTTGTTGCTAAGGAAAATGTCCGTAACAGTTTTTTAAATGTGAATTATTAATTGAGTAAACATACATTTGGGCAGTTCTTTAATGATATATTATTTATAGATAGTTTATAGCATCTGATGATCAGATAAATCTGCTCATTATTGTGACTATTTGTGAACCTTGACATAACTCTGTTTAAAATACATTTTGAAAAAGAAATTGTGTGCATACGTTGGCAGATACTCAGAGCACTACATCAGGTTTAACGTAACTTCTAGAAATATTCAATACAGCTAAAGCATTAACCTTTGTAAAGGAAACCCTTTGCAAGACAGGAACATGTATGTATACAGAAATGCCCCTGGTGTCAGTAAATGTATATTTCTTTGTGCTGCTGTTATGTTTCTCTGTGTTGAAATGAATGTCAGCATTTCAGCTGGAAACAGATTTTACAGTGTCCTGAAATACTTCAGTTATTTAAAATGGGAATCTGAGCTGTAGTAACAATTATGGTACTGTTGTAATAAATTAAGTTATACCTTCAGTGGGGAAGTCACATAGGAGAAGCAGAGTGCTACAATTTGATAATCTGTAGAATTGCTTCAAGTGGGAAAAATGCAGAGAATATACACTGATTGTTGATACCATGCGTATGGTGAACGTATTAAGTAGCACTGCCTTCACAGAAGATAGGAAAGTATAATCTGTCTGATGAGGAGGATCATTAAATCAGAGTTCAAGCTTTCCTTTGACAACAAAAAGAGGTCACATATTTGTGATATGTTAGATATGATGTTAGACTAGAACTTGCAAAACGTTATTTTTGTTTGCATTTCTGCCACTGATACGCTGTATTTCCACATTACCGGCCTGCTTCCTCCACCTTTCTAGACCTGATTTTCCTTTTTTTTCCTTTTCTGTTTAATTTTTAAGTTCTTCAATACCTGGTCCTGTTCTGGCATATAGTCTACGTGGCAATCAGCTTCAGTTTTCCTTGGGACTGCTAAATTCTGTTACAGAATTTTCTCTGGTATATTGCCTTATGGTAATCCAGATATTGGAACCTAGCTGGCGTGGCGTTACTAGGGATATGACTAGAAATCAGTGCTTTTTGTGTAGTAACCTGTGTAATAATGTTTTGGTGCTTATGCTATGTGGTTTTGTATGTTGTCAAGATTCTTTCCTGTGACAATTAAAGCTGTATACAATCTATGTAAATGAGTCTAGATCAAATGGAAATCAGAATGTGCTATTCCTGCATTCGGGCAGCTTTTAAAAAGCAGTATAAATTTAAAGAGGGCTTTTAATAACTAAAGGATCTACAGAAACCCTTTTCTTTCTTCTGTTTGAGATATATCTGTTGTCTTTCACATGAGAATCATATACAGAATTAACTTCTTATATCAATGATTTTTTTGGGGTACATTAGAATTTTGAGGAGTGCAATCATATGGCCCAGAATAACCACAGCACTGTATTTTCGTTTCCTATATAGCTCCCCCCCCAGCCATGCACTGATACAATAGCTGTAAATACTAGAAGTCCAACAGCTGAGGGAACATCAACATTTTTTTCTTGAAGGAGATATGATCACCTCCCTCATCCCCCTTTAAACATCCATTTTAACTTAGGTGATTGGCTTTCACACCCATTTTCATTTCTCATGCAGCTTCCTAAAGTTGTAAACTTCACTGATTATGATTAAAATTGGAGCCACCAACAAACTTGATAGACATTATGGTTTACTCCAGTGGCATTCTCTTCAACACACAACAAATAGAAGTACAAAAAATTTACTTAAGCTAATTAGTTTTTTCTACAGTAACTATATTAAAGAAGCAGGAAGGGTAAACATAATTTAGAATAATTCAGACATATTGCGCTGAATGTTCAAAGTCCATATCTAACTTGCTAAATTTTAGAAATATGCAAAAAGGGGAATATCTTCATTTGTAATATGTTTTTCAAACATGTTATACCACATTGTTCCAATAAGTGTGTTAAAATGGTATCTCTCTTTTTCAGACAAGAACAAGTCAGTGTTCTGTATCAGAACATACACATAGCGGAACCAAGATTAATCCAGCCGTATGAACACGTCATTAAGAGCTTCATTCGAGAGATCAAACTTCAAAGCACAGAGATGGAAACTTTGGCCATCGTGGTAAAAAGGTATAGCGAGTTGTGTTTCTAGTTCAGTTATGCAGTTACTTTTTTCTCTATCACAGTTTTTTGGGTTAAACTACTGGGAGTTAATGCCAAAATATGTCATGTGGAGTATTTCCATAAACTGAATTCAAAGGTTGGTTTATATGCACACACATGTGCATAAGCACATGTAGGAGCTTCCAAATGATTCCCTGCTCATATTTAGGGTAAGCCCTGTACCAAATTTTTGGAGGCTCTATTCTTATGTTTAATGTCTTAAAACATTTTGACTCTTTTTCCTTGGCTGTAACTTTGAGTTTTAGCATACACAGCCATTATACGTTAATTTTAGAAACCATATTTTTGCTGCTTCAGCTTCAAGGGCTGTGTAACTATTCGTCATTTGCAGTTTTGCATCATTATTGCCAAAACCAAACAGATTATCTCAGGACAGAGATCTTGTATGTGTGGGTGATGCAACTTGGCTGTAGTTATCCTTCTGAAGTCTCTTCATAGGATAACCAGTTTTATCTCTCTAACTTAATTTTCAAAATGCAGTTGTGAAGTATTTTGTACTAATCATCAGCTGTTAGCTGTTATTTAAAATCTAATTTGCCTGTATCTTCAAATTAATTTGTGATTTTGATTCCAAACCATACCAGTTTGAAGGTCTGGGCAATGTTAGGCTGTTTCCATGTCTGTCTGTCTAATTTGTTTCAGCAGAGGTAGGCAGATGTTTCATACAACTTTCCTATCAAGCCAGAGGGCAATTCCTAAGAGAGTATTTACTTTTAAATTTTAGAGCTCAGGATAAAGCGGCAGTTCAGCTCAGTGAGCTGGAGGAAGAGATGGAACAACGGATACAGGCTGCAGAGCATAAAGTTAAAAAGGAAGTGAGTATTTTATATCTACACAATTTCATAATTACCAAACTCTCAGTGGTCTTAAGCAGGATTAATGGACCGGTGTGTTTTTTTTCATCGTGATGGACTGACTAACAGCCACTGAAGGCAGGGCCTGGTTGAAAAGAAGCTATCCATGAGATCGAAAATGTATTCTCTAATGCTTTCCCAAAGAGGAATGGCTGCATGGTTGTAATAAACCAAGAAAAAGTCTTTCTCTTCTGTAAGAATATGCTGACCTAGAGGAATTTATTTCTGAGATCAGCATTGGAAACAGGTTGGAGAAAATGACCTTTCAGCATAAAAGAATGGAACCCATTTCTTCTAGAAGATGAATTCATGTAGAAATTAATGCTTAGATCATTTGTTCCTAATTTGTATCTGCCTGGAGCAGTGATCTTTCTTTCCCCCATTTTCGTCCTGCAACTATATTTTAGAGGTAGAGACATAAGAGAGGGTAATTGTGATGACAGTGTGTGAGGGCGTGGACCTCCCAGACTTGATGGGAAATTCTGTTTCAATGTGCTGGAGTTTTAGCTGTTGTTTCAACCGGCTTGCAGTCTTGGTGGAAAAGTACAAGAATCCTCTTCCCCTTATCCATTGAAAGACGTATTAGAGCCACGTGTGGCTTTGTAATTCTAAGCAGAAAGCAGTACAGTAAAACCACCCTACCTGTGTTGTCTGCTTCATGTTGAACTGTTGCTAAATTCGCGTAAGATAAACCTGACTTTATAATGTGTGTAAGAATAACAGTTTGTGAAAGTGTTCTCATGTGGACATAAGAAATTCATTAATTAAAACATGTACTATGGGCATAATTATTACTTTGTAGGACACATAATATACTGAACATCTATATATTTGGTATGGGTTCTTTCACCAAAGCATTTGCAGAATCAAAAGCAACAATGTGCAGTCTCCCAGCTTGCTGATTTCAAATAGTTCATGGTAATTGATCTGTGAAGGTAAATGGTATTGATAGATTTGCTTTAAACAGCATCTTTTTCTATACAAGAGGAAACACTCCTACCAAACCATAAAAGCCAGTTGTTTTCCTAGAAACAAAATATAATGACATAAAAATGTTAAACATATCACCCCAGCAAAAAAGCGTATCGTAATATGTTTAACTAATGATAATGAAACTCTCAGTACAGATAAACTTTCCATTTCCAGGGAGACTTAGCATTTATGATTAGAAAACAAATACATTTGCTCTGGAAGATTTCTGTTCTGCAAAAAGTGGTAAATCACTGAAAAAAGCCCTGAAGACTCTTGTCACTACTGTAAAAAGATGACTGGGATGTGTATATTCAGTCATTCTGAGAACATCCACAGTTATGTACTAGCATTATGTAAAAACACATCTGCTATGAATTAGCCACATCTAGTCTCGTGTTTTTAATTCCAAAAAGTCCTCAAATTGTCACAGAGTTGCATGGATTGCCATTTCACTGCTTACATGTAACTATAGATATCAAAGATGGGCTGTAACTTGTTTTTCACAGTGCTCTTCTCATTTTCACTCCTGAGTGTTCCCTTTAGCTCATAGCTCCACATACTCCACCTACTAAAACGCCCTGCAGTAAATGTGAGATATTTACTTTGTGGGATTGTACTAAGCCATTAATCTTAATGCCTGTACTCAAGGCTATTGTTTGTCAGAGTGATCTCACTCATGCCACTGTGACACCTGCCTCTGCATGATAGTATCTGCAGGTTGAGCCTATCCTATATTTTGTTTCTTCAAGGGAAGCAAATAGTTACCAAACAATACTTACATGTATATGGGTGCCAACACTAAGAGAATCCATCTTAAGCTGATTACTTTGATTACCATTTTAACACACGGATTATCATTTTAACACATGGATGTCAGCATGACCTACAAGAAAGCACTGAATTCTGAGCAAAGTTTATGTCTGTATTTTCCATGTGAAATCTCAACCTGTCTCATTGGAACTGTGTGTCACTGCTGCATTCTGGTTTCTTGTGTTGTGAAACTGTGCACTGAATTCCCTGGGGAGCGACTGAAGTGAGTTAAACACATGATCATCTGTAGCATGTGGAACATATCATTCTTCTCATTGTGCTTGGTGTAACTTCCTTTTAAAATATCTCTGTTTCGATTAAAATAAAACTCAGAATAGCGTACTTGGTTTGATATTCAGACCAAGTACCATATGAGACTAAAACTGTTACTGAACGTGGGCATGTAATTTTCCAACATTTGCAAGCGAAAAAAATTAAAAGAAAACCAGAAATAAATAAGTGACTGATGGTGGTGCAGTAATGTTGTTACGAGCACATTGTATGCCGAGCCATAGAACGCTGGTTTTAAAAAAAGATGTAATGCCATGATTTGTGTGCAGGCGTGTATGTATTCATCTATATATGCAATACATACCTGAATTTATTTACAAATAAAATTTGAACACTTCTCTTTCACTTTTTTTATAAAACATCGAGAATGTTAAGCACAGGAAGCTATGACATGAATAACAAACACTGAATTGACCCATATCTTTGCTTCCACCTTACCATTTTATTTCTCTGACTGTTTTATAAGTGGACTGCAATTATAGAATCAACATCTGTGGATCTTAAGGAAGGGGCAGGTTAATGTAATGGAAAGACAAAATTATACACATTAGTCTAAGGGGAAGGTATGTGTTTTCCAAATTGATGAATGCTTTTTTAAGAAACATTTGAAACCTGTCTCAGCTTTTAATGAGATAAAAAAAATACTGCAGGAGAAGCGAAAAGCTGAAGAAGCACTAAATGAGCTGAAGCGCCAGTATGATTCTGAAGTTGGGGATCTTCAGGTGACAATAAAAAAACTTAAAAAGGTAAGTGAGTTAAAGTCATGGCGAGAGTTTTTAAAGTGTTTTAAGAGATGCTGACATTATGAAATGCCTTCCCCAAGATGGATAATCATACCTGTAGATTTTTAATTTAATGTGTATTAGTAAATGGCAATTACAAAAAATTTTTTAGGTTGTGTTGTCATTCTGTGCTGTTGTATTCATTCTGTGTAATTTACTGAAACACTTCGGAAAAGGACCAACTGCTAGCCAAATTCTGTAGCTGGATAATTTTCTAGGCCCATCAAGTTGTTAACACTGCAGTTACGTAGTCCTGTATTTGGTACATGAGACATAGTCTAATATATTGCCTCTAAGTATTTGTAATTCATAGATTTAGATGAAAATGGCAACCCAAATGTAGTAATTTATTGTATTACAGTAATATGGTGCCTTTTAGCAGCTAGTGCATTTCTCTCAAATGTTAATGGTAGAGGTGGGCTTAAGCTGTAATTCTAAACAAAATTACTAGTGGAACTAGTAATTACGAGTCTGAACCCAGCGCCAGCCTGATCTTTTCATTTGATATCTAAGTGTAGGATAAACTGAAATCTCAGATATGAATATTGTTTTGGATTATTTTGTAATCTGTGTTTAATTTCGTCATTAGTTTTTGCAATAAGTTTTACCAGAATTATAGTGACCAATGAGGATATATTTTTGTTTCTTCATACTGAATTGCACTTCAAAGAGCATTGGTAGAAATGGAAATTTCTCACAAGAAACATAAGAGCTTGTAGTAGAAACACTACACAGATGAGGGAGTATATAGGGTTTTTTTTAATGTTAGTGGTGATATACCTGTTTATATCAATAGCTGGCTTCTGTGTCACTAGTTACGCATATTCAACACCTACAGAGTGCAAAATGCTCGTTAAACATTTTTTAAGTATTGATTTAGAAAGTCATTCAGAAAACCAGAAATTTTTGGAGTAGCGCTGCCTACTCACACAGTTGGGAAAAATATGGGTTTTAAGAACTTTAATAGCTGTAACACGTTTTAGGGGCTATTTAATATGATTTCCATTATTTTTATGTACTTCAAATCAGAACAATCAACAACGTAGATTAATTGTGCATTTTTTTATCTTTCTAGCTGGAGGAGCAATCCAAAACTGTAAATCACAGGGAAGATGTGGTTGAATTGAAAAAAAGAATTCATGATATGTTGCTGGTAAGAGTTGGTTATCATTAACTTATTAATTTAGCCTCAGTTTTATTTGTTGCAATACATATCGTTTGGTATTTTTTTATGTTTAGTACTGGTAAGCTAAGAAATAAACTTTTAAAGTTGTTGGTAAGTGTATGAGGATCTTTAACTTGGAAAAAAACCTGTTCTGTATAAATGCATGCACATTCTAAGTATAACATTTAGAAATGTCTTGAGATGATATCATCCCCTTTTTGTGTAACTGAGAAGGAAAAGTAAAAATTCAATGGTTCTTGCATGCTAATTTACTGACTTCTTTGTTGATTTAGAGTTCTTTCATTTTCTTTCCCGCTTTATGCTCAGATTTTTTAGTGTTTTGGTTTTTATTTAATTTTGATGTTTTTTATTTTGCTGTTACAATATGTCAATGTTTTATGCAGGTGACTATGACAGCTAACATCTAGTATCTTCCTCTTTTTAAGGAAAATCAGAAACTTAAGAAAGATCTTTTAGAAGCACAGACAAATATAGCTTTTCTACAGAGTGAATTAGATAGCTTGAAAAGCGAGTATGCAGATCAGACTTTGAACACTGAGAGGTAAGGTACTTCCACACAATGGTATTTTCACCAGGGGAAAAAAATCTGTTGTTTGATGTAGTTATTATGTATGCATTGGTAACTTTTTTTTTCTAAATTTGCCATAGATGACAGGTACACATTTGACACTGTGCAAAGTATGCCATGACTACTGTTCACATGTCAGGTTTCTGAAAGAGCAAGTTCTGGATGTGATGCGAACTCATAATCTTGCAAGGAAGCCCATTGATTTTACTGGGACTTCAGTTAGGAGTAAAAGTTATAGCATCAGGCAATTTTTTCCTCCATGACTTTCACTCAGATGAATATCTGTATGAATATTAGGGAGAATAGTTTTGGAAGCCTCCCACATCAGTCTCAATCAGTTTTTTCTAAAGTGAATGAAAGCTGCTTCTAGATAATAATTTAAAGGAGCGTAAATGACAGTTCTGTTACATGGTTATCTTCAGGTAACACAAATGATATTTCAAGGGGAAGGGAGGCAGTCCATATGGTTATTTTGTTGATCTTCTATTTACAGTCTTTGTTAATGGCAGAGATCATTGAAGTTACCAAGTGATTTTGCTTTGCATAAAACTGCTTTTAACATATTTCAGCAGAAATGTAAACATACTTTGAAATGATATCTTTTCCCCACTATATATTTATCACCTCTTATAAATATTTTTTGCAGAGACCTAGAAATGATCCGAGAGTATACTGAAGACAGAGATAATCTGGAAAGACAAATTGAAATACTTCAGTAAGTTCTTAGTAATTCAGGTTTTTATTAACAAACTTTGTCCCAGCATATTCAGGGGTAAATGGTTTTGTATGCAAAAGACTGGGAGAAGATTTGGGAAAAACTACCAAGTAAAAATACTGAAATGGCCTCAATTCTCGTAGAAGGTACTGTGCTAATCTTTATCATTTCATCGTAAGTTTGTGTTCCTGTGTACTCAAGTCAGATACTCATGTGACAACAGTTATTGCTGTGTCATCCAAGTTGTTTTTCTCACTGATATTTTTATTTGATCTCCTCCTTTTCCTAAAGAGCAAAGGGATATCAGATCCTGTTTTTTCAAAACTTCAATTTCAGAAGGCTGTATCCATTTGGAATGGTATTAGTTGCCTTCCCGACTCTTATTTTGCGCTTAACGTAAATGTGCATCAGGTGATTTCTATGAAGTTTTTGGCAGCCTATCCGTGCTCTGTTTATGCTGTCTAAAACTATCTGTCTTTTCCTCGATGCTTGTTATGCTGAGACTTGGAGAGTCATCCTACGCCATTTATTTTTAGGCAGAGCTCTCCACTGACTTAGGTGGCCTGAAGGTATGAAATATTTATCTGACATACGTGAACTTCTTGAAGTTGGTATTTGGTAATGTGTGAATACAGAGCCACTATTTTTCCTTTTTTTTTTTCCTTAGCCTCACTGACTTTCATTTCTTTATGATAAGGTGAAAAAGATTTGAGTCTATCCATGCTGTTATAAAAATTATTATTTGACTCCTTTTTTTATTGACTTTGCTTCACCAGTAACTCCCTGTCTTATTGTTATCTGGAAGGTACTAAATGTGTGCAGCATTATACAAGGGGTGCACAGATTTTTGCTTTCAAGGAGGATCACAATGAATAGGTTTTTTAAATCTTTAATTTCTTTATCCTAAACATATCTTCCAAGCAGGTGAATCACGTCTGTTCTTACAGTCATCTCAGCAATACATAAAGGTAGTCGCTATGTATTTCAGAAATGGCTGTACCAGTTTACTGCCCTGTAGCTGTTTTTTTGCAGTTGTTCCTACAGTGTCTTTTTTTCCTTCGGCCGACCACAGACTATGCCACAGAAGTGAAGCAGGGTTTCCTAGGCTGCTACTTGAGGCTAAACTTCACAGTGCTTTTTTCGTGTACAATCATTTGTTTGAGTGTATGATAACACATTTCTAGTCCCACGTCACTCTTTAGTGTTCATCTAAAGAAAAAGAAAAGATTTTTTTTGATATGTGTTTTTTCAGTTTTTCTTTGTGATAAGTTACATAATTTTTAATGTTTTCTTTACTCTGCTCCTGCAAGTTAAACTATGTTTTCTTGTTAGATCGGCTAATAGAAAGCTACATGACAGCAATGACGGTTTAAGGAGTGCACTAGAAAACAGTTTCAGCAAGTACAACAGATCATTGGTATGTATTTGTCATTTTGTTATGTTGTACTAGAAGGTTTAAGAATTAACACACTAGGTGCAAATTTGTTTGTACTTCAGTGGCTACTCAGAAAATTGAGTTTTATTCAGTGGACTCACTCGGGGAATACAGTTGTGTAGTTCAATTTTGTTAGATTTTACTTGTGTGTTGTGAAATAATGGAGTTTTGTTAGAGCACAACTACTTTCTGAGGTGCTTTGGAAAGTAGAGATTTTTTTAATATGCTATGGCCAAATGTATCTGACAAGGTGAATATATCAGCAGTTTCGTCTGCACTGAAGGAAGTGTGTTTGTATTGTCTATATGGGAGTACCTACCACTGAAAACACACTTTTTCAGAAAACTGCTTTCTTTTATTAGCAAGGTCTTAACCTAATTTGAACTTTTGTCCAGGCAAGTCAGTGGGAAAATGAATATCAGGGACTACTGATGATAGGGACGTCAGTCAGACACTTTCGGGGATATTACAACTGTATGAGGATCTGTTGTAACAGATGTAACCCAGCATCCTCCAAACCAGAGAAAGGAAGGCTTGAAAGTTACAGGGAATCTGCTCTACACTGCCATTTTGCAATATGGGGAAACCTGTTAAACTCCAAAATGAATGATGGGGCAAGCTCTTACATCATCAGGAAAGCAACTAACTGTTTTAGAAGGATGGGGCCAGAATAATGGGCCTGCAGAGACAATACTGGCCAGGAAGGGGGGAAGTAGGAGTCATTGCCTGTTTCCAGCATACCATACCAATGAACATGAGTGCCTTTTGCTGATACTGGCTACCAGAGATTCACTGCAGATGCAGCAAGAGATAACATTTTCTTCTGCCATGCCTTGAAACATAAGCAAGGGAGGCAGATTACAGAGAAGACAGAGGAAACTGTTCCCAGTGAATAAATCTGTGGAGTGACAGCAGAACATACGAAATACTCTGTCACGTGTTATCAGTTGAGATCTCTCACCAGGTCAAGAACCAGGTGTCTAGTGAAACTAGCTCAGCCAGTGACATTTCCCTTTCCACTCCAGTAGTCAACATGCTGTTTTTCTAAATATTACTTTTCAAAGTTTAGCATTTCAGAGTCTTCAGGTGTAGTCAATGAAGTCATCCTCTTGGAATTTCCATTGTCTGTTATGGTTGAGTGTGGCTAGCAAGTTCAGTATTAAAGCAAGAGTGGAGCCTAAAGGCTGTATGTAGTGGGCCTTTTGACATCCAGTCCTATATAAAACACAGTAGTAGTTTTCATGAAACACACTTTTTTCATGACAAATCTAGATGCTTACACTGTGTTCATCAAAATTATTATGCATTTGTAATGTATCTGTCACAGCGGTTAGCAAACACGTCACCAGGAAGTACCATTTCTAGAAGCAGTCCTAAATTTAACGGTGGACAGTCTCCTCTAAACCCACGGTATGACAGGTAAGCCAGGTTTGCTTTTATTAAGTTTAAAAAGACTACAGCATCACGCTTGTCTTAGAAGAGCAAAGATTGTCAAATAACAGAGAGAGTAGTTCTGTCTGATTTAGAGGGAATATGTGATCATAGCATATGATCCAAAGCATACTCAAGTCAATGGGAACCTTTTCAATGACTTCAGGAAGCTCAGGAAAACTCTTAGTGCAAATCGTGGACTTGTGGAGAGTTCAGACAGTCCTCTGGTCTTGAACTGTTTTGATTCTAGTTTTATTCTCAATCTCCCTTCTCTGTCCCAAGAAACTATAAAAATATACCGAGGACCTCTTTTAGCTAGCTTACTCAGTCCATAGGAAATAAAACATTTTTGGTCATATCTTTAGCCTGTATGTCTGGTTTTCCCATGTAATAATTATTGCAAAGGTATGTGAGCCTAATTCTTCAAAAGAGTAAACATCCTCATCTTACACTGACATGCAAGAATAATGGATACGCTTGGATATTGGTGGGGTAAAAGCCACAGAGAACAGTAAGTTATCTAAATGCAAATATCAAATGGTCAGAGCTACTTTGGCTTTGTACTTACTGGATGCAGGTCATTGATCAGAGCTTCCTCAGGTCATTGCAGAGTCTCTCATTGAAGTCACTGGACATTGGATCCAACCTCAAGTGCTTTAGATCATGCTATGTTTTCACACTTGTTTTTTTTTAAACAGCTGGAGCGTCCAGGAAAAATGTGTGTCCTTACTCAGTTGATAGATTGTTTTGTCTTCTTTTTCTTTCAGTGGTACTTCAAACTCAAGACGTCTCTGTTAGAGTTTTATGTTTTGCCAGAGAGATGAATATCTTTGGTAGGGATTAAGCTGGCTTCTGCTTCACACTAATAATATTCCCATTCATTCAATAGTGTTACTCTTATTCTGATGTCTCCATGTGAGATGTGTTTGCTGGCTGTAAATTTTTGCTCGTCACAAACTGATTCCTTCTGCTGAATGCAGATAAAACCAATTCCCCTCTGTTGGACCCTCTGCAAATTTTGAGAGGCATCTGTTACTAAGTTGCATATTACATCCAGTAATTTTCTGAAGGGATAACTAAAACCTCTCTGGAGGCTTAGTGATGTCTTTCTCTGTGAATATTTGTTAGAGTCTGCCACATGGTGCAATCCTTGCATTCCCACAAAACTGAGAAATGCAAGCTGCTATAGAAGAAAGTTTATATGGTAGGAATAAAACTTACTCTTAATAGGCATGACTTAGTAGTATTGAAAGACAGAAAGAGATGAAAATGAACAGGTTTTGGGACATTCACATTACTTTCAGTACTTTGTCTCCTGACATCAGAGATACTGATTTGCATTCTAACATGTTTTAAGCAATTTACGTTAGTAGGTATACTTTTTCTTTTTTTAGCTGTATCATACGTCTTGGTCTAACTTGCTTTAAGCACATATGAAATTCCCAGCATTGAATTCATGCTTTAGTGAGGTTGAAAATTGACTAATAAACACCTTTATTTCAGGGAATGCCTGACAAGCTTAACTTTATTATGGTGTGCACCCTTCCTCTGAATTTCAGTGATTTGGTGTAGGCTAGTAGGTGCATGAATACAAGTAGCATGAATGCTGTGATATTCCACAGCAAGGATCATGCTCATTCGTGTGATTATTCCTTAGCCTGAAAGGATGTAAATTAGATGGTTCTGGTTGTTGTTGCATGGGACAATGATGCCTCTGTCACCCCTATTTGATCACTTGCAGGGAGGAATTGTATTTGACTTAGTAACAGCTTCATAATTTGGTGATTCTCCCCAGTGTACTCTGCTGCCATTACACTGGGAGCTCCCAGGCCCTCTGGCAGCAAACTGTCTTTACAAGGATTGATGCTGACCTTGTCTGTTCTAGCAGTTTAGTGCTTCACATCCATTCCCAATAGGACAGAGCCAAACTGGTTCTTTCTTCTGTGCTGTGTCTTGGAGACCTTTTCTACCTCGCTTTAATTTGTGCCTGTCCCTGTCTTGCTGCAGGAACAGGATAACAATTGTAGCCGTAGATAAACTTTTTTAAAAGATTGATTCTTTTAAGATTCACTCTATTAATCTTTTCTTCATTTATATAAATAAAATTGAAATTGTTTTGTCTGTAAGCCGTACTGTCATTTCTGCATCCATTTAAGTATTTTTATATATTTCAGCGCCCAGAATGGAGGGAGAAAAAAAAAGCAAAGGCCTTTGAAGGAAGGGTGAGGGGAAAGAAAGGACTTTTGTGTAAAACCTTAAGTTTTGCGTAGCCTACCAAACTGCAAGAAAAACATTTCAGTGACTTCTTCCACCATTACTGGTCTCCTGAACTCTGTTACCCCCTTTTCTATATTTATAGCTGTTAATTATTGGCCTGTGTGCGTCTGTTAGCAAATGTATTAATTTAAGTTAGATACAGTATTTCAAGGTCATTTTGTGTGTCTTAGATTGCTTAGCTAAACCATCAGCTATCATTTTCTGCCTTCAGTGTCTTCTTAGTATGTAATTTTCTGAATATTTTTAAACAATTATTTTTTCTCTGTATGAATAAATAGGTGTTCTTACTGAGACTCGGCAAGTCATCATCAATGACATAGATTATATAATTTAATCTGAGCATCCTAAGACATATGATTGAAAAAGAAATTATTTAGAAAGGCAAAATAGGCATTGACATATGTCTTAAACTGTATAGTTAGCATTTCTAAGTATTGACTGTTCCAGAATGGCTCAGATTTTGTTGGGAAAAACAATTGTGGAATAATCTTTTTTCCCCTCCCAATATTTTCTTATTAGATCATCTCATTCTTCTTGTGTGGATGAAGATTATGATTCTTTAGCCCTTTGTGATCCCATGCAAAGGATAAACTGTGAAGTTGACAGCTTACCTGAGAGCTGTTTTGACAGTGGTTTGTCTACCCTGAGAGATTCAAATGAGTATGATTCAGAAGTGGAATACAGGCATCAAAGGATTTTTCAAAGGTCACAGTGTATGCAAGAAACCTTTGGTGGTGATGCTTCTGATACAGATGTAAGTGCCAGACTTTATTCCTTCTCTGAAAAAGACCTTTGGTTGGAGACAGAAGTAGTTTCCTGTTTTTAAAATGAAATGGATCATTGCCCATAGGCCAGTTGAAACTAAGTATTTGAGTTGTATGCATTTAAATGAGATTAGTGACAATTTTTTTGAGAATGCATAAATAGTTACTCTTCTTCAAATTGTTTGTTTTGACATTTTTGATAGATTATTGAGGTAATAACTTTATTTTTGAAGTAGCCGGGATTTTTGAAGGTTGTTAAACAGCATGCAGACAGGAGCCCATTTTCTAATGATTAGAAAGCAG
Organism: Nyctibius grandis; assembly: GCF_013368605.1. Taxonomy (NCBI): domain Eukaryota; kingdom Metazoa; phylum Chordata; class Aves; order Nyctibiiformes; family Nyctibiidae; genus Nyctibius; species Nyctibius grandis. The sequence continues at coordinate 46,161,936 of NC_090695.1, read as the reverse complement.
ATACTGCAGAAGTAAATAAGTTTCTGCTCACTTTCTCTTACTGTCCTGCGGCAGTGCATGAAAAAATCACATGTATGAGAAAAAGAATACTGTTCAATACATACATTGACTTACACAGTAAGTCTCAGAGAATTTAGAAATGTAGGAAGGTGTTACTGTGTCCATTTTGTTGTTAGTAAAATGGAGAGCTTTACTGATGGCTACATAGCAAGACTAGTATCAAGCACAGAACACTGAGGTTTTTTTAGAGCAGATCCTTTGCTATGCATTTAGTAGAGACATTGAGTCTCTGCAGTTGAAAGTGCTATGAATAGTCCTAATTACAGCTGTGCTGTATTTAATTTAGCTTGAATAGTAATAACATAGAGAGTAATGTCTTGTAGGGAAATTCATTTTTGTAAAATAAGTAATAGTGTTTATTGTAATTATTTTTTAAGCTGAAATTTTCCATGTGGAAATGAATTTGCTCTATCTGGAAACTGTACTGAAGGCATATGTGCCAAACAGGAAGCATGTTTAAGGACCAAATCTAGGCTATAGTAAACAGTAAATGTGAATAAGAACAGAATAATCACAGTATTTCGACTACAATTGCACATCTCTATTTGGTCCTTTATCTCTGTTTAATCCGAACTGCTAAAACGAATGTTTTAATCAGTCTTAGCTGTGGCTTTCCAAAAAAAGCATACTTTTCTCACTGGAGCTAACACACTAGCTTATACTTTCAGGTTCCAGAGATCAGGGATGAAGAAGCATACAGTCCTGATAACAGCAGTACAGTATTAGACTGGAAGCCCTCACGACCAATAAGTCAAAGCAGCTCAGTTGCTTCAACAAGGAAATACATATCTGCTCTCACCCCTCAGGTAACCAGTTCTTTAGGAAAAAGTGATATAGAGAATAATTTTTGTATGAGTTGGAATAGAGGGATTCTTTTTATTTTCAGTCAGATGCAACCGAATGTACTCCAAAATATCCCAGTTCAGAGAAGGCTTACAAGATTGTCCTTGCTGGAGACGCAGCAGTGGGAAAATCCAGTTTCCTTACAAGGCTTTGCAAGAATGAATTTCGAGGCAATACCAGTGCAACCCTGGGTATAGATACTGTTCTTCTTAAAATATTAAAGTGAATTTCATTGCTGTTCTGCAGAAGTGGGTGAAAAGATTACCCTCTGTGATTGCTTGCCAGAGCTTCCTGAATGTACACACGTAGTTTCTTAGGCTGTGAGATCTAATTGAGTACTAAAGCTTAGAAGTGCTTAACTGCTGTTTGGAGTGGATAAAGGGTACTATTCTAATGTAGTTTCTCTTGGCAAAGCACAAAGCCTGTTCCTGAACAATACCAAGCACCAGAAAAGAGAGTTTCAGTACAATGAACTGCGAATGTGTGTACGATCCTTTTCACATTTTTCATTGCTTTCTTGTCTTCTCAGCTCTTTCCTCCTCCCTTAGTATTTCACACTATCCTCTGATGTCTTTTGTACTATTTTTTGTCTCCATTTCACAGAATCACAGAATCACATTTCTTCGAAGTGTTACTGAAGCTTTAGTTTAAATGCAGCTGGAGGGATTTCTGACTGGCTTGTTGTGTATATTATTTTAGCTGTCAGCTAACAAACTTGTCTTACTGATTCCAAAGACTGAATTTTTGTCTTCCAATCAAATCATAGTTATATGTTTGTTTTATTGGCTCTGAGTCAGGATTATTGTTCTAAATTATCTTTTTCTGTTTGGCATTTGAAAGAAAGTCTGTTTTATAAAACATTTTCTCTTCTTCCATAAAACTCTTTAGCAAGAAAAAGTAGAGAGGGATCTTCTTGTTTGCTGGTCATAATACCAAATTTGTATCAATGCTTCTGGGAAAATGTGCAGGTAGAATATTTCTTTGTTTTTC